>NC_143021.1:18485833-19097916 GCF_055824585.1 Amblyomma mixtum | reverse complement strand
TCCTTCATACTGCCACGTGCCTGGCCCCATGTGACCTCCGTGCAGGGGAAGAGTGCTCATGCTAAATATGGCTCCGTAATTAGAAATCATTCTTGGCTTCACCTCTGCATCTGCCTGCATGTTTGTGTTGGATTGTGACAGCATCCATGAAGAATGCAGTCCCTGCGTTCTTACAGTCCTTTACATTCTTCAGTCCCGTCATCTAAAGAAACACGACATTCGTATTGCCCATACTGACTATATTTGTAGCCATCATTAGTATAACTGTGCCACTGCGTCCAGTGCGTCATTTGTGTTTGCCACTTCAGGAGCGTATTGAACAAGAGCTGCTTATCAGCATGTGCGACAAGCATATCCAACCTGTGTGCAACAGTTCTTGTTCCTTTTCCATCTTCTTGTGCCTGTCATCAGGCTGTCTGTCTAAACGATAAATAACAGTTATACCAGTCCACTGAACTCTCCTTCATTCTCGTGGCAAGCACTGACACGCTTGTCTCTAACATATTTCGGATGTGGCTGACATAGCTATTCACTCTGCATTTGACCTGAGCTAGAGTGCGGAGGGATGTTTGCTAGATGGAATGCGGCTGCATGAATTGTGCCACCGTTTTTCATAAATTTAGAAAAATTATCAAGTATCCATTATATCTCATTGTGAACTACATACGTGTAAACAATTGGTTAAATGGTTACCCTTGTGGTTGCGTGAATTTCAGTGACAAATGACTGACGTCATGAATAACGTCGCTGTGTTTGTACCAACGAACGATTGGCATTCTAGCCAGTCGGTGGTGTGGTGTGTTGTCATGCGTGACATCACTCTGCTGTGACGAATCAGCATTGCATACTGTCTTTGATGTTACCCATGACGTCACTCTTTTCTGGCCATTCACTGTGGTGGGTTGTCGTGATGTCAGTGCGTTTTTGTGCTATTTTGACCAATCAGTGTGGCACATTGCACCTGGCGTGCTACACCGTTAGTGATGCCTCATAAGCAGGATATGTGACCTTAATGCCTATCGCTGTAAAATTAAAGAATCGAAGGAACTTTTTTTCTCTTCATGAAGGAAATGGGGAAACGAGAAAAGTAAATGGTTGGCGCACTAGTTGTAAGCACAGTGGCTGTGATCCTCCATTAGTGTGTGTGGCTGCCTTCACCCTTTTCACCCTCGAGTCGCTGCACTGTGAAACTGCGGAAGAGTTTCTGAAAGGCACTGCAGAGAGCAAGGGGTGACTGAGTCGGCGGGCAATGCAGGGCCAGGACGGTGTTGCCAGCAGTGCAGAGGAGCGTGGAGCGGAGGCGACCTCCCTGGGCGACAGCGGCATCAGCAGTGACGTGCTGCCCTCGAGGACAGAGAGCGTGCCCGAGGAACCCGAACCAGCTGAAGGGGAAGAGCACGATGGGCCGTGCCCAGCCGAGGCTGCTGGTGAGGGGCCACCCTTGGACCTGAGTGGGCCTGGGGTCCAGTTTGTAGGCCACTCTTGGGGGGCAGAAACATGGAGGCTAGCAAAGAGGGTTCAGCTTAAGTTCAGGACAACATAGCGAGCTATGGACAGAAAAATGATACGTGTAACATTAAGAGATTGCATGCGGGCAGAGTGGGTGAGAGAACAAATGCGGGTGAATGACATCCTAGTCGAAATCAAGAGGAAGAAGTGGGCTTGGGCAGGGCATGTAATGCGAAGGCAAGATAACCGCTGGTCCTTAAGGGGAACGGAGTGGATTCCAAGAGAAGGCAAGCATAGCAGGGGGCGGCAGAAAGTTAGTTGGGCGGATGAGATCAAGAAGTCTGCGGGGATACGGTGGCCACAACTGGCAAAGGACAGGGTTAAATGGGAGAGACATGGGAGAGGCCTTTGCCCTGCAGTGGGCGTAGTCAGGCTGATGATGATGATGATAATACTCATATGCTACCAGTATGCATTATAATATCCTACTGCAAAGCCAAGTAGTGTTAGAAATTTTGTTCTGTGTTTCATGTGCAGTGAGTGGTTTGTGTTCATTTTCTCTAATTGGGAAGGTGGTTTCACACATAGCTTCGCTTAGCATCTGACACGGCACACGCATCATATTACCAGCCTCGAAAAGCTACCAGATGTTGTAATTATGCCAATGTGCTACCACATATGTATGGTTGGTCGGCATGACCTACCATACACACACGTTTGAAATGTACCATTCTCTGCTGGCCATGGTAGTTAGCGAGTAGACAAACAGTTCTCTGGTTCTCTGAATATTTTTCATCTGATAGCGAACAGGAATTCAAGAGTGCAGACATATTGTTGCACCCTGCTAGTTTGATTTCAAGACTTGTGTTCTATTGCTTAAGCTGACTATTAGCCCTTTGTAGGACAGCGGGACTCATGTTGTCCCACTCGCTTCAAGTGCTGGAAAACGGACAACAGTGCACCTATGTGCACGTGCTGAATACTACCCAACTATAATAAGAACAAACGCTTTTCTGTTTCGCTAATAGGCTTCCTTGGTCTTCTCTGTG
This sequence comes from Amblyomma mixtum, assembly GCF_055824585.1. Taxonomy (NCBI): domain Eukaryota; kingdom Metazoa; phylum Arthropoda; class Arachnida; order Ixodida; family Ixodidae; genus Amblyomma; species Amblyomma mixtum. The sequence continues at coordinate 19,095,418 of NC_143021.1, read as the reverse complement.
TTTTTACAAGTGCAGATGTGCAGTTTGATGTGAGCAAAAATGAACACGTACTAACTTGCCCAAATTTCTGCTTTACTAAACTTGTACCCCCTTTTTTCTGAAGAATCAGTGGTCAAAACAGCTTGAAAGTGATGTCGTTAAATTCATAGAGCCATTCTGATTGCAATTTTACCATTTTTAAGCATGTGAGACGTGCATACAGCTTGTGCATTATTAGGGGTTAAGTGACAGGAGATAATATGTGACCGCATGGCATGTCACCACTGCTTGCTAAGTACTGTGCCTGCCGGGAAATCTCACTTAAAGGTGGTGTTGAATAAAAGACACACTGTGACCATCTCCAAGAACAGGGATCTTTAAAAGCTATATTTCAAACGATATTAAAGAACATACTGACACCATTGTGCTTGATTTGTTTTCAGTGTGTACACATCACTGGCCCAATGCAATCCTTTGTGTAACTTGCAGGCTACCCTCGGTAACCTTTCGGAAAGAGGCTATGCTGTTGTGCTCTTTGATAAGCTTGGCACCCGCACCTAACGGCCAAAATATTCAAACCAGAAAATAGTTCAGCACCACTCAATTTTTTCATGTAGAGGGCAGTCTACATTTGCTACAGGACAGTGCATATATGGCAGACTTGACATGGTGTCTGCACTTGTGGAGCCCGTTTATAGTGTGCATGCACGCAGAAAAAACAGGAGTTACGGGACATAGCCGTGCTCAGTGCTACGGGGAGCCATCTTAGCTACCCTGAAAGTTAAACTTCTGGTTCGAACACAGGGCTCGGTGTGTGGTAGCCCACATCGACTCCTTTCAGGAATGAGCTCGCTGGCTGACATCTGGTTGCCAGCGGGCCATCAAAGCTCAGTGCATCAAAGAAGTCCCTCGGGTGCAATGGTAGTTACTCCAGCGACAGAGCTTGCTCCCAGTCAAAACAGAGGTTTTTCAGGTGCATAGTTTCTCACCTTTCCATAGCTCGCTGGGTTGTCCTTAACTTAAGCTGAACCCTCTTCGTTGGCCTCCACGTTTCTGCCCCATAGGTTGAGTACCGGTAAGATACATACGTTAGGATAGGTACGTTAGGAGATCGGAAGCAGGCGGACTGGGTGAGAGAACAAATGCGGGTCAATGACGTCCTAGCCAAAATCAAGAGGAAGAAGTGGGCTTTTTGCAGGGCACATAATGCGAAGGCAAGGCAACCGCTGGTCCTTAGGGGTAACGGAGTGGATTCCAAGAGAAGGCATGCGTAGCGGGGTCGGCAGAAAGTTAGGTGGGCGGATGAGATTAACAAGTTTGCGGGGATACGGTGGCCACAGCTGGCGAAGGACAGGGTTAATTGGAGAGACATGGGAGAGGCGTTTGCCCTGCAGTGGGTGTAGTCAGGCTGATGATGATGATGATGAGTTTCTCACATGACTGCCAAAATGTTTCAAAGTGCCGCTCCTTTGGGGCTGCCAGTCGATCGGACGCATTCGCTGAGGCGGGCACATTACCGTTCCAGTGTGAATTCCAGGATGGGAGATTAACTTGAACCCATGATGATGATAAGTGTGCTGTGGCATGGCTGCAGGGCTGCCTGAGTCGCACGAGCTGCCCGTGTCTGAGGAGTCGGACGACTCCACGGAGTCCTTTCCCGAGGAGGGGACCCGGCGGCGCTCGTCGGGCAGCAGCTCGGAGACGCTGCGGCGCAAGTACCGCCAGCTGAAGCACCGCTATGAGCAACGCACCGAGAGCCTGCTGCAGATGCTGGGAGACCTCAACACCAAGTGAGCCCCACTGCCAACCCCCCTGTAACGTTGGGGCTAGAAAAAGTGAGAGAAATAACAGTGCCCCGCCCGCGCCACTCCAGCCCCAGTGAAGTGGGAAAGAGAGGTTAGAGACGCATTGCCTCTGGTTCTTACTTTCCTTTAGTCTGAAAGCAACTTTTTAACTGCCCTGGAAAACTCTTGTACCAATACCACAATATCTGTAAATAAATAGAAAAGAGGCCTGTGAAAAGCGTAAGCAATGTATATGTATAACCCATTCTTACTCTGTACTGTGCGATGTCAGTGCATGTTAAAGAACCCCAGGTGGTCGAAATTTCCGGGGCCTCCACTACGGCATCCCTCATAGCCTGAATCGCTTTGGGTCATTAAACCCCCATAAACCATAAACCATTCTTACTGCAGGCTTGGTACTGAGGCTGCTGAAGTACGCTGTACTCCTTGACAATTTTTTCTGGCTATGGAACGAAAGCTATCAAGCCGGAACACGCCCCTTTTTCCTGTGTAGTTCATGCTTGCAGTTGTTAGTTTTCTCCTAAGGCATTGTCAATATTGGTTATTCATGGCATATTTCTAATGCAACTACCAACTAGTACCACCGTTGGAAAGTTAAGAGAATAGTCTTCTTAATCACAACAAATGTGCTAGGCACCTGCTGTTAGGAGAAGCTTCCATAGATGGCACTAGCTACACCAGCGACGCATGAAGCTACCACAGAGAGAGCTATGTGTCAGGCGGCCAGGTGCACCATCTTACGGTTGAACTATTTGGCGGAATGACGCAGTTATGTATGCTCTGTTCCTGTAGCTGTAACCTTCCCTTCATTGCCAAGAAGAGCTGTCTTCGAGTGTCGACGCATCCGACGTGCAGCATGATAGCGTAATGATAAGTGGTTGACGGTATTGTTCATTGGCGGAGCTCTGTAGCAGTTTTAACGCAATAGCGTTAAGGAGCTCATGTCGCAGAAAAGCCGGCATGGTCATTGGTGTTTGGCGTCATTGAGCGTGAGCGAAAAATCCATGAAAAATCTCCAGATGAGCAACCTGGAGGCAGGTAGCTAGCCATTTAGGTCACGTGACCTTGCGGTGTCAGTGCAACCTGCCCACTGGAACGTGAGCAAAATTACCACCGTGGCAGTTGGCAGTTAAATTAATGATTCATCATGAGAGGTTGCTCCAGAAGAGATATCTGGGTTCAGCAAGCCCCACCAGGTGGCAGCATTTGCCGTCTCAGTGCAGTGGCGCATCGCTTAACTGCTGCACCACTGTGCCAGGCGTGGTCTGAGGACTCCCAGGGATCCATGAATGTAAAGTGTAGAGAATGCTCAATTCCACTTTTATGGGCATTAACCCACTGACACTGTTGTGTAACGCCCTTAAGGCGGAGTGTTAAGTGTCCCTTACAATTTCTGAAAAGCCTTAAGGTTTGCACAAACCCTGTCAAGATCTTTTGCTGAAGCTTCATTATAGTCCGCTGCAAATCACACTGAAGGCACAGCTGGAGAAAATGGGAGAAGGTGAGGGGGACGCTGTTCTGTGTTGCCCTATATTCTTTGCCAAGCATGGAACCTCCTGCCTTCATTTGCTGCAGTGCTTGCTGGTCACATTTTGTTTCTTTCGTTCTCCATATGATGAAGCAGCCATTTTTCTTTTCTACGTTGCTTTTGTTTACCCTTTGTTGTTGCTAGTTCTTCTGCGTGTACATGCTGCATGCTGAGACGTCTACTGCTCCCGTTGCATGGCGATGTTGAAGCAGCCCCATGGTGGAGAGACCTCCGCCGTGCGACACACGTGGCCCGCCGACATCCCGTCACGCAGATGCATTGTGGCAGCACGTGTCCACTTGCCAGTCGACTCATGTCACCAGGTGCTTTTTCTTTCCCCCTGAAACACTTGGGCTGAATTGAGCATGAATTTGGGCTAGTTGGTGTGTTACGTATAAAATGAGTGAAAAAAAGGTGGGTCAGTAGTAGCACCCTCATTTGTGAGTAGCGTTCGTGTTCTCTGCATCTCTTCTTCTAATTTTTTTTTCATGCCAATTTTACTTTTACGCTGTGTGCTGCACCTCCTGCATTGTGCAGCTACTAGTTGTGGTCTTGTACCTCTGTTCGTACCAGCCTCGCTCTCAGCTGGGGGTTCAGTAGCAGAGCAACGTTCAGTGTCTAGAGGTCTGGGCTTTAAAGGGACACTGAGGAGAGCTTTATTAATATTTTTTTTATAGTAAAATCCGATGGTGCGGCATTTCATGGCTTTGTTGCCACTTGGCCGGCAGCGAAAGATGCCTTTATTTCTAAGAAATTTGGATTCAAAGTTGAAAAAGTTTTTCCCGCCGCTCTGATTCAAACTTGGGATTCTCCTATGACGACACAGGACTAAGTGACGTGAAACATGACGTGCACATGACGTAACGCAGACTCTGTGATTTCTGGCTTCCAGCAGTGCGGTCCAGCAGTGCGGCTTAGCAGCAGCTGAAAAGAAAGCTACCGCCGGCCGCACGTTGAAGGCATCTATTGGCTATTGCGGCCGTCGCTTCGTTTACAATTGCACCGGCGTTTTGCCAGCGTTATAATAGATCCCGTTCTCGAAGTCGTCAACGAAGTTCTCGCAAATAGACACCTTTAGCATACCGTGTACCTTGTTACCATTAGCGGAATACCGGGAGCCCGCATACCGCTGTGAGCATGCAGGCGCTGATTGGTCCCGGTGCTGCAGGAGCACGCGTAGCTGTCGAGTACGTGGCACCATCTGGCGACGTCAAGAAGATTTGCGCTTGCATTTGCGGCGCCTCAGTGATTCGTGGCTTCTCGTTTCCCAGTGTCACTGGAAGCATTGGTTCTAGCAACACTGTTTTGTCCTATGACGTCACCACGCTTGTACTTGCGAGTTTGGCCTGTGGCGGCGATACCTGTATTTTGGTTCTTGCTCTTTTCTACGTTACAAGAGCTTTGTTGTCAGTACGAGTGGCGTTTTTGTAATCAGGAGCTGGTATTCTGTTGATGCAAGTCAACTTCAATTTCTCCTCAGTGTCCCTTTAATTACCTTGCCTAGTGTAGCCTAGCAGGGTGTACCCAAGGTAGCGTAGAATCCTGATAAAGCAAATGGTTTGGTTCTAACATGCTTTTCACCATGCACATGGTGATGGTGCCTTGCGAGCAGTCATCATTAATTGTCGCTTAGGCACACATGGCAATGGCTGCAGCGCGCATCTCTCTTGCCTTTCATGTCGTACTTTCTACTCTCCCTTTTTTATGTGCATGTGGTGGTGGTAGTGGCCCAGTTGGTGCTACTATTAAACAGGCCTTCATCCATCCTACAGACGACCGACACAAAAGCCTAGAATGTGTGAGCCATGCTGCTGTGACTGCAAAAGCATGAAGGGTGCACCATACCATTGGCAGGGGTTAAATGTGCTCTGTATAATTGCTAGGACAGGATATGGTCTTTTTTTCTTCTTAAGCTTCAACTCACGGGAGATGTCGGGCTTTAGGTCTGAGTGTTTTGTTTGTTTCTTCTCTTAATTCCTCACGCGATGTACCCTTGCCAGGTACCTGGAGCTTCGGCCGGCGTACGAGAGCACCCAGGAGCGCCTGCGGCACCTGGAGCGGGAGCTGTCAGAGGCACGTGCCGAGATTGAAAAGCAGGAGCGCTGGCACAGCGAGATGTACCTCAAGATGTACAGGTGAGCCTACTCACTCACCCGTTGTGAAACTTCACATTCAGAATCAGTCTGCGGACCCTTCACCTTGCGAGGGCTCGAGGTTGAGGTTTTGTGCTGGTTTCTAGACAGGCTAGCCAACACCACCTAGACTTGCTGGTCTTCCGTCTTGACATCATGCAAGTGACTGTGCATGTGGGAGGCCTCTGTCTGCGTGTGTGCCTAAGGCAGGCTACATCACCCCATTTGACTGTAAAATATTTTGCTGTATTGCCGTGTGCACCTGGGAGAGAAGGAAGGTTGGGCAGAACCTTCTCTCACTTCTAGGTGCTGTTGGCCTACCGTTGCAATGAAGCTTGCACCAATAGCTCCACAGTAGTGGCACTCTTGTGTAAGTGCTGGTAAAATCACCATCCGTGGTTGAGTTTCCTGTTTACGTCCATTAACTGTTCGTACAAGCAGTGAGCAATGGTTGCAGCTGTCATTGTCATCATTTGAGGTCAAGTTCAGGGTCATAAAAGAATACAAGCAGATGCCAAGAAGTCTGCCTCGACAGCAACCATTTCCCTCACTGGAAGGCCATGTACTGCATGTGCTCGTGTGGCACATGCAGTACCTGCGCATGCTGTCCTGTTCAGGACTGTAGGCTGAGGTATTCTTCATGGCACATGAATCGGTGTGCCATCTGCAAGCAGCACAGCAAAATATGCAGTCTGGCAGCAGTGTTGGATAGCGGCTGACAAGTCTGCGTTACGTCTCAAAGATGTCATCATGTCTCTCTCCTTTCGATACTTTATCTTGTGGCAATCTGGGCTGAAGACTTGTTCAGAACCGTTTATTTCGAGCTGCGAACAGCAGAATCCTTTAATGAGGTAAAATTAAATTTCAGTAATGCTGCAGTTTGGTCTGGTTGGTTTGCCATTTCCTAATGAATTTCAGCGCTCCAGACAACATAGTGGCGCAAGACAGATAGATGCGGACAAATACTTTTCTCCTGGTATTTGTCTCGTGTCCTTGTGTTTTTCAGTGCTATGTTCTTCATAAAAAAAATTGGCTGGGGTTTAGCTGTGGTTAAGCCTGGAGTATCGCGAAAGCAACATGTGCGCGTAGCCATATATTGTTGCGTGAGCTACATTGCCCACAGTCTCGCCATTTCACATGCTCTTGCAGGACCATACTGCGCATATGCGAGGAGCAAGTGAGGTCACTGGTGCCTGGCCACATGTGCTCCCCTTCCTTTCCTTAAAATGATTGGAGTGTAAAACGTGGTCAACGCCAAGGCCAATGAACACAAGGAACTCCGACACCCTATGGCTGCAATGCATGCATGTCTGCAACGCATGCAACGCACACCTGTCCCTACCCCTACCTAGCACAAAGCATGGTTGGGGTGTCCACTGTTCCAAGAGGGCAGTTATGCGCCTTCCCTCTGGTTCAGGAGTGCACTGAGATGTGGACACCTCGCCCTCACCTCACGCTATGCTACGTATATCCTGCCATAGCAGAGCTGAGCTACTGCCAATTTTATATACACCACGAACAATCGCTACTGAGCATCAGAAAGGGAGAGAGAGAGAGAGAAGGAGACTGGGGAGGCGATGGAAAGTGCAGGGTGGCTCCGGCGCCGTGTGATGTCACCGGCTCCTCGCGTATGGGCAGCTTGGCCTTTCCAGAGCTCCGTGAAATGGCTTGGCGACTAGCGTAGTGTTGCTTTCACAGCAAAATTTCGAATGTGATCTCATATGGCCATTTGCAAGCGTGCTCTGCCAAGGGGGGACGGCAGCTCACGTCGGCCTTTGTTCACAGGAAGGGCCAGGAAGCAGCAAAGTTTGAGCGCAACGAGGAACTGCAGCACCGCGCGGAGGCCGCCAGCTCCGCGCTGCCGGCCGGGGGGGCGTTCCGCGGCAGCCCCGGCACTGAGCGGCAGGCGGAGTACACGCTGCGCTTCCTCAAGGACGCCGTGTTCTACTTCCTGACGGACCGGTCTGACTGCCGAGGACACCTGAGCGCCATCCAGTCCATCCTGGGCTTCTCGGAAGCTGAGCGCGCTGCCGTCGCAAAGGCCTGGCGACACCGGGGGCGCCTTTAAAGCACCACACTGGAGCAACCAAAGGCTTGACTTGTTCAACTTTGTTCACGGTCTTTTTCTCTTTTATTTTGTCGAGCCAGGGATATAGTCCAGATTTTTTTTGGGGGCGACTGGGGAGAGAATGACTTAAGGTTAGGCTGTGTTGGACAGCTCTGAGGGTTGACCTCAAGCTGTCAGGGGTTGTTCGGAACAGGCTAATTATCTTACTGTAGACTGTAAGGAAGGTTTTGGCGTGGGAGCATAGCAGCACAGAGTGGGCACCCTTGCCTCCCTGGCAATCTCGAAGTATCGAGGGTTCCTTCAAAAGGGCATATCAGAGAGTTGCTTCGTCGATATGCCATTGCTTCCAGCACTGTGATCACTACTTCCTCCTTCTGCTGTGGTGAAGGACGTCAACCATGTGGCTCGGACCTGTTCTTGCGGAGGCTGCCAGAAAGAGTTGAGAACTGGTTCCGCCTATTATTTACTCACTCGCAAGATTTATATTGATGGCACTCATATTTCACTGAGAGGCAGCTCTTTTTCACAAGCTTTGGGAGTGGTGCATAATGCGTAGTAAAATGGTTCTTGAGGCTACGTGCCTTGTAGAATAAATCAACAGCCACAGAAACCAAGGGGCACAGGGAATTTTTTTTTTTTTTAATTTATTTATTTTGTGGTATTGATCAATTTAGAATATTACTGAACATGTCATCGCTTAAAGCTAATTGATTAGAAAAGCAGAAGAAAAAACAACCACTGCCGCCGGTGGGATCCGAACCCACGACCTCCGAATTACGCGTCCGGTGCTCTACCTCTGAGCTACGGCGACGGCTGTCAAATCTTCTGCTTTCGGGGGTATTTATGTTTACAAGTAACCTAACCTTGAGAGTGTTCATCAGCGCCACCCACGTTCATAAGCGGCGGACGTAGAACGTCCTGAGTAACCGTAGGTAGTGACGTAGAACGTCATCGAACGGAGAGGGTGGAAGCTGCGTGAGAACCCTCTTATGCTTCCTATGGAGTCAAGGCTGCCAGAACCGAGGCCCTCGCTAAGCAATTAAGCAAACAAGGGAAGGGGAATGAGGGGCTCGTTATAAATATGAAAGAAGCCAACAGCCACAGAAACCAAGGGGCACAGGGAATTTTTTTTTTTTTTAATTTATTTATTTTGTGGTATTGATCAATTTAGAATATTACTGAACATGTCATCGCTTAAAGCTAATTGATTAGAAAAGCAGAAGAAAAAACAACCACTGCCGCCGGTGGGATCCGAACCCACGACCTCCGAATTACGCGTCCGGTGCTCTACCTCTGAGCTACGGCGACGGCTGTCAAATCTTCTGCTTTCGGGGGTATTTATGTTTACAAGTAACCTAACCTTGAGAGTGTTCATCAGCGCCACCCACGTTCATAAGCGGCGGACGTAGAACGTCCTGAGTAACCGTAGGTAGTGACGTAGAACGTCATCGAACGGAGAGGGTGGAAGCTGCGTGAGAACCCTCAGAGAACCCTCAATACCACAAAATAAATAAATTAAAAAAAAAAAAAAATTCCCTGTGCCCCTTGGTTTCTGTGGCTGTTGGCTTCTTTCATATTTATAACGAGCCCCTCATTCCCCTTCCCTTGTTTGCTTAATTGCTTAGCGAGGGCCTCGGTTCTGGCAGCCTTGACTCCATAGGAAGCATAAGAGGGTTCTCACGCAGCTTCCACCCTCTCCGTTCGATGACGTTCTACGTCACTACCTACGGTTACTCAGGACGTTCTACGTCCGCCGCTTATGAACGTGGGTGGCGCTGATGAACACTCTCAAGGTTAGGTTACTTGTAAACATAAATACCCCCGAAAGCAGAAGATTTGACAGCCGTCGCCGTAGCTCAGAGGTAGAGCACCGGACGCGTAATTCGGAGGTCGTGGGTTCGGATCCCACCGGCGGCAGTGGTTGTTTTTTCTTCTGCTTTTCTAATCAATTAGCTTTAAGCGATGACATGTTCAGTAATATTCTAAATTGATCAATACCACAAAATAAATAAATTAAAAAAAAAAAAAATTCCCTGTGCCCCTTGGTTTCTGTGGCTGTTGGCTTCTTTCATATTTATAACGAGCCCCTCATTCCCCTTCCCTTGTTTGCTTAATTGCTTAGCGAGGGCCTCGGTTCTGGCAGCCTTGACTCCATAGGAAGCATAAGAGGGTTCTCACGCAGCTTCCACCCTCTCCGTTCGATGACGTTCTACGTCACTACCTACGGTTACTCAGGACGTTCTACGTCCGCCGCTTATGAACGTGGGTGGCGCTGATGAACACTCTCAAGGTTAGGTTACTTGTAAACATAAATACCCCCGAAAGCAGAAGATTTGACAGCCGTCGCCGTAGCTCAGAGGTAGAGCACCGGACGCGTAATTCGGAGGTCGTGGGTTCGGATCCCACCGGCGGCAGTGGTTGTTTTTTCTTCTGCTTTTCTAATCAATTAGCTTTAAGCGATGACATGTTCAGTAATATTCTAAATTGATCAATACCACAAAATAAATAAATTAAAAAAAAAAAAAATTCCCTGTGCCCCTTGGTTTCTGTGGCTGTTGGCTTCTTTCATATTTATAACGAGCCCCTCATTCCCCTTCCCTTGTTTGCTTAATTGCTTAGCGAGGGCCTCGGTTCTGGCAGCCTTGACTCCATAGGAAGCATAAGAGGGTTCTCACGCAGCTTCCACCCTCTCCGTTCGATGACGTTCTACGTCACTACCTACGGTTACTCAGGACGTTCTACGTCCGCCGCTTATGAACGTGGGTGGCGCTGATGAACACTCTCAAGGTTAGGTTACTTGTAAACATAAATACCCCCGAAAGCAGAAGATTTGACAGCCGTCGCCGTAGCTCAGAGGTAGAGCACCGGACGCGTAATTCGGAGGTCGTGGGTTCGGATCCCACCGGCGGCAGTGGTTGTTTTTTCTTCTGCTTTTCTAATCAATTAGCTTTAAGCGATGACATGTTCAGTAATATTCTAAATTGATCAATACCACAAAATAAATAAATTAAAAAAAAAAAAAAATTCCCTGTGCCCCTTGGTTTCTGTGGCTGTTGGCTTCTTTCATATTTATAACGAGCCCCTCATTCCCCTTCCCTTGTTTGCTTAATTGCTTAGCGAGGGCCTCGGTTCTGGCAGCCTTGACTCCATAGGAAGCATAAGAGGGTTCTCACGCAGCTTCCACCCTCTCCGTTCGATGACGTTCTACGTCACTACCTACGGTTACTCAGGACGTTCTACGTCCGCCGCTTATGAACGTGGGTGGCGCTGATGAACACTCTCAAGGTTAGGTTACTTGTAAACATAAATACCCCCGAAAGCAGAAGATTTGACAGCCGTCGCCGTAGCTCAGAGGTAGAGCACCGGACGCGTAATTCGGAGGTCGTGGGTTCGGATCCCACCGGCGGCAGTGGTTGTTTTTTCTTCTGCTTTTCTAATCAATTAGCTTTAAGCGATGACATGTTCAGTAATATTCTAAATTGATCAATACCACAAAATAAATAAATTAAAAAAAAAAAAATTCCCTGTGCCCCTTGGTTTCTGTGGCTGTTGGCTTCTTTCATATTTATAACGAGCCCCTCATTCCCCTTCCCTTGTTTGCTTAATTGCTTAGCGAGGGCCTCGGTTCTGGCAGCCTTGACTCCATAGGAAGCATAAGAGGGTTCTCACGCAGCTTCCACCCTCTCCGTTCGATGACGTTCTACGTCACTACCTACGGTTACTCAGGACGTTCTACGTCCGCCGCTTATGAACGTGGGTGGCGCTGATGAACACTCTCAAGGTTAGGTTACTTGTAAACATAAATACCCCCGAAAGCAGAAGATTTGACAGCCGTCGCCGTAGCTCAGAGGTAGAGCACCGGACGCGTAATTCGGAGGTCGTGGGTTCGGATCCCACCGGCGGCAGTGGTTGTTTTTTCTTCTGCTTTTCTAATCAATTAGCTTTAAGCGATGACATGTTCAGTAATATTCTAAATTGATCAATACCACAAAATAAATAAATTAAAAAAAAAAAAAAAAATTCCCTGTGCCCCTTGGTTTCTGTGGCTGTTGGCTTCTTTCATATTTATAACGAGCCCCTCATTCCCCTTCCCTTGTTTGCTTAATTGTAGAATAAATGCAAGCCATCGACAGATGCGACTTGCAGGATATGTAAAAAAATTTTTTTGTTGCGCAATCATGCAGGTCATTTGTTTGAACTTTCTGCAGGTATGTGGAGACATGCATAGTACATCCTCTGGTGTATTTACCCCAGGCGAGTGGGTCATGAAGCAGAGTTGCTGGGAAAAAATTTGGTTTCTGTGAGCCCCCATCCTATAAACTTTTGGTGGCAACTGTACATAGATTGTCTCAGTGCCCGTGCATGGAAGCACTTGACTGCTGTTCTCGCTTTCATGTGGAGGCTTTGCACAATTGTTACTGCTGTATGCTTTTATTGTTTATAAAGTTGCTAGCTAAGTGCTCTGGATACTTTTCAAAAACTTCAAGCTTTGCACCGATTGTGAAATGTTGAGGTTCGTCTCTGGCAATATTTGCTGCAGCTTATATGCAACTGCCTTGATCTGTCAGCTGTGCCTATGTAACTGTCTGCTTCAGAAGCACAAGTTACAGAGGTTGTTCAGACCCTCGCATAATTGGATGCCTGGCGTGGCCGATTCTTGTGGCTCGCATTTTGTTTGGGGCAGTCAGAGAGACTACCTTGTATTTTTCTTCCGCTCTGCGGTGCTTGGTGGAGGATTTGAGTGGGGGAATGACTCGGAGGTGCTGATGTCTCAGAAAGGCCTTCCAACACTAATTGTGGCTGAATTGGACTCCGAATGTCATGTGGCCATCGAGATAAAAGTCGCCGGGAAGGCAAAAAGTGTGCTGACGGGGGCACAGAGACCTAAGTTTGTCACCTGAAAGAACTCCCAGCACAAGCAACTGTGTTGCTCCCAGTTTGGCTTAAGGAGGTTTCCTTCTCATAGCCTCAGTCCCTTTGGGACGTTAAACCCCAACAAACCAAGCTTCTTTCACTCTCCCAGTGTTCAACTTTGCAAAGGCAATGACAGTTGTGTGCCTACGCATGTACAGCGTTGTGTATTTTTATAGTGCAGACTTTTAAGACTTTTCCCGCCTCAACCATTAGCTCGTTGGCGGTCAAACTTCACTCAGAGTTTGTATATGGCAATAACCTCTGTCAGTACTTGCAAGGTTCAGCTGCGCATGGTGCAAAACCGTGATCATCAGCGCCTAGATCGATGAACTGAAAGCCTCCAGCGCTGGGTTCGGTGGCGATAGCTCCATCAAGGGTCCCAGGCACCTTGCAGTGTTTGCCTCGGTGCCTTTTATATCGTGATGGTTCCCTCTGCAGACTACAGGTGGCGCCACCACCACTCTGTTTCAAGGGGGCACTCCTATATTCCATCCATCCATGAAAAACAACATTGGTGGCTTTCGGTTCCTCAGTCTCAGCGCAGATGATTACGGGTTTGCATCATGCGCGGCTGGACTAGGTAAACTGCCGTTGTCAAACTTACTACGAGACAAACGTTGCGATATTCAAGCTCGTATTCAAGCTCGATGCGATATTCAAGCTCGTATTCAAGCTCGATGCACAGTTTCTCCAGCAGACGAGCCAGCGGTTGAGATGGAAAAATTTTTTAAGGTCTTCATGATAAAGATAGACAATACTTTATCAACAGATTGTATTCCTTCCATAGCTTCTTGCGTGCTGTTTCTCCTTCGTGCACAAGTAGAAAGGCAGCCAGCATCCATGCTGGCATCTCTTTGTGTTACTTGTTTACACAGTGCTTGCCTAAGGTGCACATGGGAATTCAGTAGAGCTGAGTAGAGTAAAGAATAATATAAGTATTAACAAATGCCCATTAATATATACTTTTTAATATTCCCAGTACACTAAGAATTTAGCCCATCGTAAGGTGCGCGAGAAAAATATCTCACATGAGACGTCCACTGCTGGAAACTCCTCCAAAGGGCTTAATTTCTACTGCCGGGATCTTGGTTTCTAAAACAAATTAAGGTACTAAATACCTGGACGTTGGTGTTAAAAGCAGTGCTAAAATTGTTGTTATATCCTGTTTTGTGTAATCTCCAAACAAAGCAAACGTGCTGATTTTGCATGGGGGAGGCTAGAGGGGTACCCTCTTTTGTTACCCACTAGAACCCAAATGCAGTGGGCAGCTGATTTCGGGCAGGCTCCTCACAGTGACGGTGTTGCGATGCAAGACCTTGCCTCTCCAAATGCTAGCTAATTAGGTCATCAGCAGTGCTCTTTGTAGATGTCATATTTCACTGTCGTTAGCATGGGAATAGAGGTCCTATGTTGAATGCCGTATAGTTAAACTTCATTGCGGAGAGGTGGTACTGTTTTTTCCCTCCACGCGCGAAGGCATAGCCAACGCTGCATTGGTCTCCGGTGTGCCTGGACAGATGTCCCTTTTGTCGGGCAGCAGAGGGCAGCACTGCTTGGTTGGAGGAGCTAGTTTTCTTGCATTTCCTCTGTTTCTGTTGACTATTGAGAACAGATCTGTATTTTATCCTGGCAGAACAGGTTTATGAAACTTGGCTTTCAGCCTTGCTGTCTGGTTGAATGTCCCTGAGCGAGGCATGATTGAAACGGGTAATTTTTGTCGCATAGCATTCCTCTCGGCTTCGTAGGCAGCAGCGCGAGACTGTCCATGCGGTGCTATGCAGTCTGCCTAGAGTTCTTCCGTGTGCTTGATGTGCGAGAGTTGGGTTTCGACACGCTCACTGTGATAGCGCTGGCCACAGGGTGCTCTTTCTTTACAGCTGTGCTTTTTATTCCCTCGAACCCAAATGAATGGTGAAGAGACACGCCCTTCCATTAGAGAAATCAAGGGACGCCATCTATTGGGCAATTCGTGACCTCTCTCTTTGCCTCTGTCTTCCGATTGTGTTTGGTGGTACGTATGTGCAAGTTGTGGGGATGTAAATGCGTGTGGTCTGTTTATCATTGTGCTCTACGTCCATGACCACCTGGCGAGGTCCTTTTAGGTGAGCTTTTGGATGACCACCCCCCAATTACGACGTTAGCAAATTGAGTGACTATTGCTAGAATTCCATCGTTGCTACCGCAGCCGCATTTATGATTTATGGTCGTGGCACTTTCTAGTGAAAGTGATGTCCAGGAGAGGTGCCACATTCAAGGCCACCTTTTCTTTTCTTTTTTTTTTTGTTGGAGATCACCGTCAGTTGGACACATCATATGTCTTTTCATTGTGCATGTAGGTGTGTTTGTAGAGGGTTGCTGGAATGGAAATAAGGCTGATAAAGCCAGTTGATTGATTTACCACTGCAAAGCAGCAAGAAGATGTTAATCATGGTCAGCAGTTCAGATTGCGATTCTACTCACCTTCAATGTTTATATATATATATATATATATAGTAGCAGGTGTTATCGTTCAATGGGCCAGGAAGATTTGTAGAATGAAGGGTTCACAACAGTCCAATTATCTTTGTTTATTACCAACAGTTTCGGACGGAGGACTGTCCCTCATCGAGGTATACAGACGAATACCACACAATGCGTATACAGGGTATACAGACGTCTGTATACCCTGATGAAGGACAGTCCTCCGTCTGAAACTGTTGGTAATAAACTAAGATAATCGGACTGTTGTAAACCCTTAATTCTATATATATATATATATGCCTTGATGCCTCTGGGAGCGTGGTGACAGTGTGTTGTCTGCTGCTGTGTAGTGCAGTTATGAGAGCAGCCACCCACAAAAGCCGAGTTTTCCTTTTTCATACAACACTCAAACTCTTTCTCTGTTGATTTTTGCTTGGGAAGTGCAAACCTAGAAACATAGCGAAGTTAAACTGAGAGGCCAGCTGTACGTTACATCGACACGCTTCCATGGGGTCTGCTCTTGAAACTTTTTTACTATAAGCTGCACCACGAGGAAGTTGACGCTCTAGTTTCTACACGTCGGCTCCTTTCATGCTCAGATGCAGCTGCTTTGAGGCCTGTTTGGACCTCCCTACTGACATATCAGACAGCCACAGTGGTGGAGCTTCTGTTTTGCATGCTCACTGCTTTAAGGCTGCTAGTGGCCGGAACTTGCAAGGGTTGTGGGGCAAAGGGTCGGCGGTTCATAGCTAGCAAAAGGTGTTGAGTAGACCTTTGGATATTGAAACAGTGCAAATGAAAGAAATGGTATGCGTCATTCTGGTGTGCAGTACCGTTAAATATGTTTCTTTTGTACAGCTTGAAAGTGTGGTCCAGTACAGACTACCTCTGGTAATGCTGGAACTCGTGCTAGGCTCAGCATCGGTGCTGTGCTGAGCACCTGTGCATCATGTTTGTTTTCAGCGTAAGGCAGTAAAATTTTGCATGCTTTTCTTTTCCAACAAGCCTGCAGCTGTGACGGGTGAAATGCAACATATGCTGTGTACCGGTACGCTGCGTGCACATTTTGTCAAGCTGATTGTCACATGATGTGTTCACTACTATAGACTCCTTTTTGGTGCTTTTATGCTCATGGCCTCCTGTGCCCGACCTTGTGGTGCTTTCGGTGTGCACCACAACTGGTTTATGGAACAATTTCCAGTTGGTTCCAGTTGGAACCAAGTGGAACCAGTTGGTTCCAACTGGAACCAACTGGAAATTGTTCCATAAGCCAGTTGAGCTGGGAAAGACTTTCACCAGGCCTGTCAATGGGCCTCTGTGCTTTCGATACTATGAAAAGCACATCCAGATGCCTCGAGGCTGTGGAGAACCTCTTGGGAATGGTGTGTTGAACTGGGCGGCATTTAACATGACCTGCTCATCATATGTTAGCATTGTTCCTGCTTAGCATGTTTGCTCCATTCTCTATGTGAGTCAGCCAAGACAGCAGGGTTTGTTTATGCTTTAGGCTGCTCATGAGCAGCGTTGTCAGTGGCTGCAAAAGGTGCAGCAGGGGGACTAAAAAAAACCAACGAATGCAGTGCAAGGTTCCTCTGCACCGTTTATCTTTCACTCTTTAGCTTCCGATGTAGATGTGGCCCATAAACCGCCTGAAATGGATGCTCCCACACCATGCAGTCGCCTTCCCACTTCATAGAAAAGCTACACGAGACAGCACGCCGTAGGTGTGAATTGGTGTTGCTGTGTCTGCGGGTCAATGCTGCTGTGGCAGTTTGCAACCAGTCTTGTGAGCAGCTGACGTTTTTCTTTCAACTTTTCGTTTTTCGTTTGTTGCTTCCCTGGCTGACTGTGCGGTCTGTGCTCCAGGCTAGTATTTTCTATATGGGTGCAACCATTATGTGTGCCTTGTGTTTTGCTCTTGCAGCGAGAGTTGTTCAGCAGCGAGTGTCTTGCAAGCGCAGCTTTGCACTGGCCTTGGCATCTTGGCGATTGATTACGATCATCCTGTGGACATTCACACTACCTGACGTCACTTGGGAGTGACACGCTTTCCATGTGGTGCAGATGAATGGCCTGGCCGCGTCTAAGCTACTGTGACATTTTCTTGTGTCTGCTATCTTCGCAGAAGACTTGTGTGGTGGCAAAACACTTCTTCCTCGAGCAGGCCACAATGTGTGCTGTCTGATCTGAGCTCCTCCTTGAGTGACATGTCAGTGCCTGCAAGGTGCTAGGATATTGTAGTGGATATTGTAGATGTGGGCGTAAAGTTCGCACCTTTACGCATTGTATGGCTGTAGCTTCTTGTGATTCTGGGCCGTTTATCTGTGATGTAAAAATGGTCGATTTCTGTATGTATGCTGTGGAGGCGTGTGGCACACAGCACGGCTGCTAGTACTAGCTGGCAGTTTTATCAAAGTCTTTTTATTTAGTTATTACATTTTAAATGCCTCTGCTTGGGTTGCCTTCCATTGTTGATTCAGTTCAGCTTCTTTGGGGGTCGGGCAGCACATTTTGAACAATCCATGCTTCCTTTTATCTAGTTAAACTGGTACAGAAGTAGTATGTATACTTATAAATGCACACACACATATATATATATATATATATATAGACAGCATTTGTAGTTTAGCGTTTCTTCTTAAGAGTGGGCTACATTCAGCTTGGTCAAAGACTGCATTGCAGTGGCCTGCCTTCATTATACACTACTTTTTTTCAAGACGAAATAGGTGTTGCAATGTGAACTATGGAATGAACTCTGCAAGAGAGAGACGTTCAGCACTCAAGGCACTAACTACTAACTGCATAACATCTCTTATAACGCTTCCGCACCTGTATCATGTGACCTCACATGCATCCATCCAACAGACCTGCTTCTTAAGAAGGCAGGTCAAAGCTGTGTTTCACGCTTTCCTCACAAAGTAGTCCTTTAGGATGCTTTGCTCCATTCCCTCATTGGTACACTTGTGTGGTTACTTGTGGTAGAGGTGCAAAAGAGTTATAGAAAAAAAGGAGGTAGAGGAGACATTCGGTAGCTAGCGCCTTTTGTGTTTACGCGCGTCTTTTACATAGTCCATGCCCTTGTACGCTCTGCAACTCTAATTTCATCAGCCATGCATCAAGTAGCCCACATCAAGGTTCTGCTTTTATTTTGTGCAATGCTCTGTTGTTCCCACTCGATGGTGCATGCCTACACCTGCTAAGAATCAAAGTGAATGTGATAAATAAGGAACAGGGACATGCAGTTGACTTTCATTAATCTGAGCCTTGCAGAGACAGTCATGCCAAGTGTGATTTAAAGGTGGACTAGGATCTACATGTATACTACTAGTATAGCACAGACGATCTTGGAATGTCAGAACTCTGACATTCTCTCTCTCTGTGAGCCTGGTTGGTATTGTTTTCTTGCACAAAGAGCCATTCTCATAACTTAAAGTGCAGCTCTCGCATCAGCTGAGGCACTCCTGGGCATCCTTGCCATAATCATATACATATAGTTGTTGTCTGAATAAAATCATGCTGTATAGAGGGAACTCATGCTGTATAGAGGGGAGAAGCTACAGCTTTATGAAACTGCATTAATTCAAAGAAGGTGCATGGAAGCTTGGGGCCTGTTTGATAGCTGTCAGTCATCTGATGCTTCAGTTAGAATACATGTACCCCTTTTACCTCGTCTGCAAAGTCGATAGTTCTTGTAATCGGGAATCAACTCACTGGAAGTGGTCTCTAGTTCGAATCATCTGGCATGTTCTAAGTTAAAATTAACAGGCTTTTTCCTCGTCCACGAAAAAACATGGGCACTCATTAGCATTCTTGAATGCAGTCAGATTGAAAAGCGAATAAACCAGCCTCAGATTAACAGGAGTCAGCTGCATGTGGTTATTGAGCGAACACCTCAGTTGCAGTTGCTTGGGTGACTTCGTGCTAGGCCTAGATGATTGAGTGCTGGGCATGCCACATATCCCTTCTGTCATGTCAGGGTTCTCCCCACGTTCCTGCTGTAGTCACATTATTTATTCTGTGCTTTCGTTTATCATTTTATTTTCCCTGTGAGGTGGTTTGCGGAAGCATGATCACTTGGCACGTGTAGTTCTGTGTGCGAGCGTTGCTGTTGCATTTGCATCGCAAAACTCATCTCTATTGAATGCACCATTCATGCATAGTGATAAGGAGATTACAGCTGCTTACTTGCCCAGCCAACCAAGTGATATCTTTTGGACATCCACATGATATTGACCTGAAGATATCAAATGTCCACAGGGTGTCCATGGATGCCCATATGATGTTATGTGGACATCTCCTGGACACTCGTTTTGACAAGGATGGACATCCACAGAATGTCCAAGGGACACCCTCAGAGATGATGAGAGGATATCCTGTCAACATCCTCAAGACACACTTCAAGCCTCCTTGCAATGTCCTACTGACATCTGCTTTCTGTCTTCTCGATGCCCTCCAGATGTCTAGATTGATCGTTGTCGCCCACAGAATGCACAGATGACAGTGTTTTCTGCTGGACTGCACATGTTGCCTTTCCAGCTTTAAGTACTCATACCCTGCCACCCTTGACCAGATGAGAAGACAGCTGCTTCAATGTGCTGCTAAGGAAATGGGAGCGTAGTGGTCAACTGCAGCACTGGCAACACATACTTGCCTCATCCATAGCCTAGCGAGAAATCAAGATTGTGGGGATTCTGTTTTGTAGGCATTGGGCGTAAAGTATATTACAGTTGGATACAACAACTCTGCAGTGTTGTATACAACTTAACTCTGCAGTGAACCTTTGCCCACTTTCAGGACCACCACACATACTTCCTCCTTCTCAAAAAAAAGTAGTCCGTTGTTAAAGTTTCTCTTGTTACCTAAAAAAGGAGCTATCTACGAGACAAAATTTTGTGCTCGAGAATTTTAATGCCTCTAGCTTGTTTGATATAGTTAAACATTAAGGAGCTGACTTCATTTACTGTTGTGATTGGTCAGCAGAGTTATACAGGACGCTGCTGACTGCACCCATTGTTGCCAACTGCTGTTTATTTAAGTTGTATACTACTATGGAAAAAAGGCTTTTCAACATGCCTTAAGGGACTGTAGGCACCGAATTCTTTCTTCCACGTTTTCTTATTTCAAATTATGTGTTGCACATTATTCACGTGAGTCACCCTGTGATATTCGCCTAGAATTGCTAAATAATTTTTCAGTTGACTTTCTTTTTGGGGCTGTTTCGGTTTCGTCAACCGAACCATGGCTGTGACATGTAGGTGGTCTTCAGGTCATGTGAGGCACGAGAAAAACTGCTGTATAACTGCCGATACATCATTTGTTGTCAGTCCATTTCTTGAAGCAAGCTGATTTAAGTGTAGTAGGGAATTAGAATTATGTATCAGCCTAAAAGCCAACTACAAATTACAGCAGTAAACCCAATTACAATAAACCCAAAACCGAAACAGCATGTAAAATAGAAATTAAATTATAAATTATTTAGCGGTTGTAGGCGAATACCACATGGTGATCCATGTGTTCTAATGTCTAACGAAAATGCATCATTTGAAATGAAACGCAGAGTTAAAATGAGGTGTCCTTAGTCTTTTAAAATTTACTAAAGAAAGAACAGAAAGGTGTGGCTTACTATGACTGTGCTTAAAAGTTTGAAATCGTGCATATCATTTGGTGGTGCTTTCATGCAATCATATTGACCCATTTTCCTCTCCCTGTGTATACCTTAGAGATTTCATATTTTTCATTTTCGCTGCCTGTGATTTCGAGCATTGGCAGTGTGTGGCAGCCCACCTTGATCAAGTACCAGTCCAGCTCTTCCCATTCAGCACAAGCCTACACCGCTCGTTGATTCCTTGCTGCATGTAGTCACATATTTTTCCTTTTTATAGCCTGTGGTATGCTACACTTTTTGGCCTGCATTTCATGGGGCACGTGATATTTTTATCCGGTTATCTGTGGCAGGATTTGCCTCTGTTGTTTCATTTCCGTGTGTGTATTTTGCATCTGCACTTTATCCTTGATTTTGTATGCGAGTGTTTTCAGTTGCACTGCTGCTTATATGACTCCAGACGGTGCATATTCTGTCTAAATTTAGCAGCTTTTTCTGTGGTGCGCTGCTATGAGGGTGGCACTGAAGTAAATGTACCTTTATGTGTTCACATGAAAATAAATTACATCATACTTAAGACTTCAAAACTGTATCTGGTGATTTATTTGGCTGCAAACTGCACTGCGAGGTAGGCACAAAACAGTACAAATGCAGAGGGGTGTAACTGTCTCTTCTGAAGAAGTGCTGTGATGCGATTGGTCAAAGTTACTTTTGGAGCAGCAAATTGCCTATTCAGAGCAGGTTTGTGTGTGTGCATGCAACTTTGTATACCAGGTTTCCCAGCTAAATGTTATCAAGCTTTTATTTTAAAAAACACATGTCCTAGCCACGTGAAACCAACTGAGGGTTGTTTACAGTCGCGTGACCTAGTCTGCAGTAATTTTTCATTCTTCAAACTTAGGCCTAATCAGCTAACTTTTTAATCATTGACTTCAGCTACATACCATTGCTGTAAAGTTTTTTTGCCAGCCAGCCTTAAAGGGTCCCTGAAAAGGGTGCTTGAGGTTGGCTATAATACGCTTGCATTATGTAGAGTATAGGCCACCGAGCGTTCATGCCGTGTACAAGACCTCAAAAGCGAGCTGGTCATTTACAATGTGTTTTAGAAATTCGCGCTTCTACGCCTCAGGGCGACCGGTGGTGCCAGGCTTTCGCCTGAATCCGCGCGCAACGCGTCATGCGGCGCTTGTTATGTCAGCAGCGGACAGCTGTCATTGGTTCGCCGTGCCAAGATCTGAGGTGCCGCAGCTACTATGGCTGCGGCTGGAAGCTCCGCTCCCCTTCGGGGAACTCCCACGCGCGTCGGCAGCCAGCGGAGAAGTTGAATGGGTGGGGCCGGCAGAGGAGCGCCGACATTTCTGTGCGCGACGAGAGGAGAGAGAAAGGCGCGAAAACATGGACATTCAAAAAAAAAAAAATACAGATAACTGCAGATTCCACAAAACGCATAACGAAATTTTTGCTGGAGGATATTTGTGAAGTGGCGTCCTTGAAGGTCGTAGGCTTACCGCAACATTATTGAGAGCCCCTTTCAGAGACCCTTTAAACCATAACTTATAATAAAAAAAAAGCTTCCATGTGACAACGATGCCATTTAAACGTCCTAAGACACGTCTTAGAGGACAAAATCCGTTTTTTCCCTGAAATTATCGCCCCGATGATGAACCTTTGCATGCCCACTGGGGCAGAGATGTGAGCCTGCTGCTGGTCACGTGATAGCTTTCTTTTAAGGCCAGTAAATAAATGTAAGTTATGTAATTTGTACCTTGATGGGAACAGCACTGCTAGCGATTTTTTGAGACGATCTACAACTTTCCATTGGTACTTTGTTCCTTAAATCAATAATTAAAAAGCTAGCTAATTAGACTTCACTAGTTAACTTTGAGAAACTGAATAATACAGCAGACTACGCCACGCGACTCTGAACAACCTTCATTTGGTTTCACTGAGCTAGGACACTTCATCTTTTTTTAAAAGCTTCGTTACATTTAGCTGGGACACCTGGCATACCGTATATTGCCTCGTATAAGTCGGCACCCCCCACCCAAATCGCAACTTTCGCTGACAGATGAAAAAGTTGACTCCAAATATAAGTCGATGCCTACCCCTTCCTTTCCATGCACATCTCCGCGGGGTGGCATCGCGGCGCGCGCAGCTCAAAGCAATTAAAAAAAAAACGTAGTGATTCCGGCAAACACTAAACCTCCTCAAAATGTCCCAAAAATAACCCATCGGGACATTTGGAGTCTTCCCCAGAAGGTGCTCATTTTCCCCGAAGACAAAAAAACTGTCCCAACTATCAGGGTCCAAAAAGGTGTGCGTCCCAGGGAAGACTCGGAAAGGTTACTTCGTAATATCTTGGTTGTGGTTCGACGCACCGCGTTCTTTTGTAGCGAGAGCTACACTACGCCAGCTCTTCGAGCCCTCAGCGTGGCACCCCTTTAGCTCCGTGGCGGCGCCGTGGCCTTGAGTCGGTTGGTCAAGTGGTGCGGAGCCGCTGCTGCTGCTGCCGGGGGCGCGCCGGCGAAAGCGAAACCGAGCTGCAACAGCTGTGCGCATGCGCCGTGTCGAGTGAGGAGGGAGAGGGGAGAGTTGTCGCAGCTTACAAGTAGGCGGATGGGCGGAGCTCTCGCGTCACTC
Organism: Amblyomma mixtum; assembly: GCF_055824585.1. Classification (NCBI taxonomy): domain Eukaryota; kingdom Metazoa; phylum Arthropoda; class Arachnida; order Ixodida; family Ixodidae; genus Amblyomma; species Amblyomma mixtum. Next base: position 19,072,290 of record NC_143021.1, on the reverse strand, counting down.
CAGGTTTAACGAGAGCTAAACCACAGCCAATTTTTTTCTAATACGTCGTCATCGTACCGGTCACGTTACGATATTGCATATGCTCCGCGCGAAACTGCACCGCTAGTTTTCTAGCTTCTGTAATTAGGTGCTGTTCATATTCGTCCAATATGCCACGAGCTCCGCCGGCGCGAACGTCGCCTGGAACAGCGACATCGCCGGAAAGCTATGTGCCACCGCTGCATCATTTCCGATGGAAATGGTGCGAGCACGCCGATGTGCGCGGAAAAGCTGGCATGAATACTAACAAGTCCACGACAGCCAGTCGAGCAAGAGCCGCCGCGCGCTGGTACTTGGGCGCGAACGGCCGGGGGGCTACGCATCGGGGCGCACAAGGTGGCCTCCCTCTATAGTGAGGAAGCCGGGCGATCAACGGGAGGCCATTACTGCACCTAGCTGTGCTAGACAGCGGCGTAGCGAGGAATGCAGACAGGCGAAGATGCCTGCACTGACCTCCGCGCCATGTTGAATCGGGTGGCAGCAGGGGAACCGCTAGAAGACGGGCTCTATATAGTATTACGGAGCACTAACGGGTACGTACGCTAGGCGTTGACGCTGGTGGCCGCCGTTTCCGGCGGCGCTACGAAAAGGCAGACCGTCGTCGCATGCCTGCGGCAGGGAGGCAACGGCCCATGTGCCAGACTCGCCGTGCGCCGAGAGAGATGCTGGGTCAACCGCCCCCTTCGGCTGTTCGAATGAAACTTTTGTTTGATCTTTCAGAACGACATGTGCGAGAGCAAAACCTTCTCACCCCGCAGCTTGTGGCACGAGAGAGAGATAGAAGAGAGCAAGCAGTTGTTTTTATTTCCTGTTGAAAATCGTTGATCCCGGGAAGTTACCGAGTTACCTTTCAGGAAAGAAAATGCGCTGTTTCATTTTTGTGCTTTTTAGTTCAAGCATCCCCTTCCGGAAAAAAAAAAGCTAGTTCCTTAATGGGACCACTATCTTTTCCCATGTGTTTCTATGTCCTGCGTCTACGATCTGGAAATGTTTTATGAGCGTTTTACGGAGACATTCCATCACTTTTAGGCGAACCTGGGGAGATACTGGGATGCAATCGTAAGACCAGCCGTCGGAGGCAAGCAGAGATCAAAAGCAATAACTGCGCTCCATCCTGCTTGCATAGCTGCGTGCGGATGGCATTGGTCCTATAGTTTCGGATTCCTGCGCGACACCCGCTGGACAGGTTACAGCTACAGGAAGTTTTCTCTCGCGCTGTGTACAACTCGTAATGACAAGCGACCGGCTATATGAGCGAGTCAGGTAAACGCCGCGCAATTTGAGTTTTAGATGCGGAGCCGATATGCACGTGAATTAAATGATTTCCGTTTTGACACGAGCCGCATTCATCTGGCCGATAACAGGCACCAGCACGCACTACCCGCTGCGCGGTCGACATAGCAAGCGTTGGTGAGGTACCTTGTCGAAAGAATTTGCAAAATATAAGAATATTGAATCAGTTTGCAGGTTGTGATCAAGGTTAGAGTGTAGGTCAAAAGTAAGGATTGCTAGTTAAGTGTCTCCCACGAGAGGCCCTTTCAGAAGCCATGTTGCGCAGGATGAAAGAAGTCGTTTGAATCAAGGATGTTTATGATATGGGTGTAGATGACATGTTCCATGATTTTGCTTGGCACGCTGGTTAGGGAGATGGGGCGGTAGTTTAATGGGGATTCTTTGGTACCTGATCTGTGGACCGGAATAACCTTCCCCATCTTGCAGTCGCCCCGTAGCATTCCTGTTGAAAGAGGCTGTGAGAATAATGGGGACAGATGTACGGAGCATATGTCCTTTGTTTTTTTTTTTAAGATTTTAGAGTTTATGCCATCAACCCCAGGAGACGATGAAAGCTTAATTTTGTCAATGAGGATTGAGATGCCATGCGCATTGATGAGGGGACATTTCTGGAAACCGTTGTCGGAGATAGGCTGGGCATTGATTGGTCAGTTTCTGTCGTGAAAACCGTAGCAAAAGAACAATTGAAATGGTCGGCACATGATCTCTTCATCCGCGGGAATAGTAAGGATGATGGCACTTGTCGCTTGTGGGTTTAGTATTTTCCAAAACTTTCCAGGTTTCTGTATTAAGATTTTAGGGAGGTTAGTTTTGAAGAAAGTTTGTTTGGCGCTTCGGAGTGCTGTGTTGTGTGCGTCCTCGGCTGCATAATATTAATGCCATGCTTCTGTATTTGACTCCATTTTTGCTGACCTATAAAGACGTTTTTTCTTTCTTTCCAATATTTTGAGAGTTCTCGTGAACCAAGGCTTCTGGTGATTGGAACGAACTCTAATAGAAGGAATGAACTTGCATGTTAGTTCGTTTATCTTGTTTTTGAAAGTTGACCAATTGTCGGCAATAGGTTAGTGATGAGTAGATTGGAAATACGGCAGAAACGCATGTAGTTCGTTATTAAAAGCATCTTAGTCTACTTTGTCGTAAACGCAGATAGTTTTGCTGAAGGTTTGGCGGTGTGTGGGGGAGAACCTGAAAGATGGCGTGAATAACTTTGTGATCACTAACTTCGCGCAGGTAGGTTGTTAGATTCTCAGGGTATACTTTGTTAGGATTATGTCTAGGAGGTCTAGAATGTTTGATGTTCTATCAGTAACACGAGTGGATTCAAGGACCATTTGACCGAGATTAAAATTTAGAGACATCAATAATTTCTTGCTTCTGAGTTTCCAGCCGTCAGTGGTCCTACATTTTGCCAGTCAATACACGGAAAGTTAAAGTCGCCAAAAAGGAGAAGTTTTGCGCTTCGATATTTGGTAGTAACCTGGACAAGCGTTTTGTTTAGTTTTACGGCGAAGCGTGGTTTACTGTTTGGGGCTCTATAGCAGCCGCCAAGAAGGACAGTTTCGTGTGAAGCGCTGCATTTTAGCTATACTATTTCCAGATTAGAAATGATAGTAACAGTTGAACATGATATTTGTTTGTTAACGGCCTCCGCCCCGTGCACCTGTACGGTCATTTCGAAAGAGGTTAAATTCTGCCATGTCGTCTGGAACCTCACTATCTGCAACGTCATTTGTGAGCCACGTTTCGGTTACGATTAGTATGTTGGTGCCAGAAGACGAGAGAAGATTTGACATGGTTTCGCGCTTAGAAAGAAAACTGCGGGCATTTGCGTAGATTATCGAGAAAGAAAGGTTGTTTTGTGGGTTTGTTCATAGCTGATTGCGCGGTTTCGGATCGTGAGATGAATTCTATAAGATTTCTTTGATAGTTTGAGTTGTTCATCAAAAATTTAACGCTTTGATCCCATGTGCAGGGTTTTGTACCGTAGGGAAAAAGGTCCGGTTATGTTTTTCGCGAACGCAATAAGTTTCTTGCGTGCATTACGAATAGGACGCGAGAAGTCCTCGCCAATACTAAATTAAGTGTTTTTGAGCTTTGGACCTTTTGATAGATTGATCCCCTTAGTCTTAAAAGAGGCCAGTTTCACTATTATTGGCCTTTGGCGGTTTGTACTATGTCGGTCAAGGCGATGAGCGCGCTCAATATATGCGTTCTAATTCCAAGCTCAGATTTTGAAGACAGTAATCTATAATAATCTTCTCGGATTGTTCTTAGGTTTCTGACGTATTTGGATTGGGGAGGCCGTAAAATATAAGGTTGCTCCTTGTCGACTGCTTCTCGAGCTCAAGATCTAGGCGCGAGTCAAGGACGGAAAGCTGGCGGGTGTGTGACTGAAGGCTTTCAAGTTCTGTTTGTATGTTGCCTAGGCATTGGCAATGGATTTCCAAATCTGCAGTTCGGTTACTTAGGGCGGACAGCGTTTTATCAGTTATGGTTTTTTGATATCTTGTACTTGAGTGATGAGTCGTGATTGACCCGCTGATCTTCTGTAGTTCAGCCGAAATAGCGTCAGTATTAGATGGTCCTGGGTTCACTTCCACATCGCCAGATAGCAGTAACAATGCGCGGATGATATTTGCACATTCAATAGCAAGACAAAAGCAACACTGCGGGCTCGGCAGCTGTACCAGGCAAGCCTGTTTTTGTAGAGAAAAGGGGTACTTGTTACTAACCTACATTGCGAAAGTAAGCGTGTTAGCGACGTGTGCTGTGGCACAGCCGCAGAGCCCACAATGTGCGGGGGATGGAAGTCGCTGATTTATAGGTGACGTATCCGCTTCTTTCTGTGGTGTCTTTTAGGCATCATCGCTTGGGTGCACCTTGCATTCTTCAGCACACTGGCTGTGCCGACTTCTGCCCCAATCGTTTCCTGTTCCCCGATGAGTTTCGCACAGCTCTAATAACGCAGTCAGGCGTGAATGAAACGACCAAGTTCTCCCTCGAACTGTTTGGCATGTGCAACAGTGTGGCCTATGACATCAACGCTTCGTACTGTCAGCAGTGTCCTTTTACTGAGAAAACAATGGTTCTCATTGAAGCCCCTCTCGGATGGATAGCAATTCTTTGATAACTTGGCACAAGAGAGTATATTTTGCCGGCTTATCGGCCTCATACCTCCCAAATCTGGCAGTGCTCAACAAGCCTTGACAATGAGCACTCAGTGGGCTCCAGCTGCGAAACAGCATACTCACCAATCAGAGATACATATCACAAGGCAGAATCACTTGTGGCAGCAGAGCGGCAAGCCTTTTCAGTCCACTGGATGAACACTCTACTTTCCTGTATTCTGGGCGCAGGCAGTGAAGACTGCAAAAATCGCACTGTCTAAAAGCAGCCGCGGTACTGTGTGCACTTGGCGCAAATACTCCTTGCAGTCTGCTTTAAGGATTGTTTTCTAGCTATTTCCCAAGACGGAAATTCCAACCTCAGTGCCCTCCCAAATCTCAATTTTAGCCTTCCGTTTGACAGGAGGCTCCAAACCTAACACTATACCAATTCCTCAATTGCGTGTTTTAGAGGGGCAGGATTAAGACTTGTCACGAAGCACTCACATTGTTTTTCAATCAAAGCAACCATATCTCATCACTGAAGAGGCACACCAAGGGTTCACTCCTTTTAAACAGTAACAAAAATTCAGCATGAAATTTAAAAAAGCAGTGTAGCATAAAACCTTTTGTCCGAGAATGCCTTTTTTTCAGGTGCTTACGCACTTTCCCTCCTGAACAACAGGTGGAGTTCGATATGTTCACAGCTGAGAATTTCTCGATCAGATGAGTAACAGCTAGCAGGTACCCATTGTGCGCTATCTAGAGCTAAAATTATGTTAAAGAACATTCTCTGGCAGTCCAAGCATTTTCTGTTCCATCTTGTGGGGACGCACTAGTCCCCTGTGGTTCGCTTTCCCGCAATGCACCCTCAATTATGGTTAGCTCCCCCGCAACGCACTCTCCTTAGTTATGTTACTTTAACTAACAGGGGAGGGCGCTCGCGTCACAGCGACGCCAGCGCCACGGATGGCGCGTTTGCTGCTCGCGCGCGGGGGAGAGACGGGTCCCTTCTGCTTCCCCTCCCCCTACATCCCTCTACCCCTTCCCCTGGTCCCCAAGAGTGATGCCACTAACTGGCCAACATACGTTGGGACCAGTATCCCCTCCCCAAAATACCACATAGCAGTTCCATCCCATCCATCTTCTGCTCGGCATCGGGGAAAGCGCGCGGACGTGTCGCGCGCCGCTCCGCTCTTCGTCGGCTGGCGAGAACCCTCGTGGGGAGGAACGTTCACCCCGCATCTCGTCCTGCCCGGCCTCGGAGTTTTCCCTTGCCCTAGCGTGGGCGAAAATTCGCTCGTAACCGTGCTGGTGAGTCGGACGTCCTCGATTCCTCAGCGTATTTTGTTGCTAGCTGGCGTTATTGTTGTTATAGCAATAAATGTCTTGTCAGCCAGAGTGTCGGTCCTTTGTTCCCTCAGAGTAAGGCCCGCCGTGGTCGGCGTGCGCTCGGTAGCGCTCGCGACCACGGGGTGGGCTCCGCGCGGTTTTGAACTGGGTAAGCCGCGGTTGAACGGGGAGAACGTATTTATCTCCCCAATTTAAAACCCCCTACAATCTTCACTAAAGAGCATTGTACAGCAAATGTTTTTACAAAGTAGAAGGCATCCACTACAGCTGCTTACACGAGTTGTCCTGTCCACCTTTCTTGTGATTGTCTCGTGCTTTGCGCTAACTTTTGTACGTAGTGCTTACACATATCTGATCCAAAGGCACTCATTATCATCATAAGCCCATTGAAGGACAAATGCGTCTCCCATAGCTCTCCTGTTAACCGTATCAGGGCCAGCCGCGGTCACCTTATTTCCGCAAACTTGGTTTGGTTTGGTTTATGGGGTTTAACGTCCCAAAGCGACCAAGGCTATGAGAGACGCCGTAGTGGAGGGCTCCGGAAATTTCGACCACTGGGGTTCTTTAACGTGCACTGACATCGCACAGTACACGGGCCTCGAATTTCTCCTCCAAAGAAATTCAACCGCCTCGGCCGGGATCGAACCCGCGTCTTTCTGGACAGCAGCCGAGCACCATAGCCACTGAGCCACCGCGGCGGCCACCGCAAACTTCGTTATCTCATCCGCCCACCTAACTTTCTGCTGCCCCCTTCTACGCTTGCCTTCTCTTAGAGTCCAGTACGTTGCCCTTGAAGGGGTCATGACACCATTTTTGAGATCCAAGCTGTTTATCGCACGTTTAAAAGAACGTCTTGCTGGGCAAGTTGGTAAATGTTCATCTATGGTTCACCATCATCAGCCTGACTACGCCTACTGCAGGCCAACGGCCTCTCCCATGTCTATATGGTTACAGGCGCGAAAAAAGACACAACACAAGGCAGAAAGACGATACGAAGCGCCTGTTGTTCGCTATACATATTGGAACAAATGTACAAAATACAACTATGAGCCCATTTGGTGCAGCGAGTAATTTGTAATAGAATTGTTAAAAGTTCTCCTGAACTGTGTGGCACTCAGTTAACACTGGAGCGCTCGCTCTTCGTGATGGCATAGACAGTCACGTCCTTGCTCGCCACTGAACGACTGGACTGGAGTGTACTGGTACACTCTAACTGAACTGCGCGTAGTGAACATTGGGGAGTAAGTTGTTCGCTGTTCAGGCTTGGGTTGCGGTGTGGGGAAGGGGGGAAGTTTGAGGGGGACAAAGGCGACAAAGGCCTGTGTCCTTCTTTGCTCTGTCTGACCTCTGCCCGGTATCGGCGACTTCATCACAGTGTGTCACAGCCGCGCTCGGTTAGGCGCGCACTCTGCTGCTCACCGACCATGCGCGCGGCAGTTTTGCAACAGACGACGACGCTGTCGGTTTATGACGTCAGAAGAATGGCCTGAGGGGCGAGTTGGTGCATGATGAAATGAACGGCGGCGCAACAGGGACACCAACAAGAATGGGGACACCACATGTGCACACTACCAACTGTTTATTGCATGGAAAGGTGGCATATTTAAACATAGAGCTCAGGCATGACACTCATGGCATTATCGCTCCGAATCCAACACGTGGAAAAAAGCAGCAACATCAGGATGACAGACAAGAAACCTTTAACCCCTGCAGAAAAAACTGAGATTCTGATAACAGAAATTAGAGGAGGCCATCTCTTAGTAAAATCAGTGTCAAAAAATCGTAGCAAAAGCAGGGTCAAACATGAGAAGCAAAAGCAGTCAGAAACCAAACACCGAAAATAAAAATAAAAAGTAAAAACGGTAAAAATCAAATGACAATCGTAGCAAAGTCAGAGTCAAACGCATTAAGCCAAAGCAGTCAGGACCCGAAAAAACAACAAAAAGGAAAAGACAAAAAAAAACAGTAACAAAATTAACAACCCGCCTAAAGAAACAACTGACGGCCGCTAGAAATGCAGGGCTGAAAAGATGCACAGCACATGACGTCACAAAAAACTCTCAAGAAAGGACACTTCATTTCTACGGAGGTATACTGAAGAGTCGCTAACGCAAGTGCTTGCCTTCTTATTGATCATAAAAGCCTCAAGAATTTCACGCGCCACCTGATCGCGACTCCTGCCCAGAATCCTTATTCCGTTAAGCACTGGCTCACACTTGCAACCTTTACAATGTAGGGGCAAATTCGACCCGCCTCCGTTCTCTAACGATTTTTCATGCTCCCGTGCCCTGTCGTTAACGCAGCGACCCGTCTGGCCTATATAGACCCCCCCCCCCCCCCCCCCCCACGCACGTCAGCGGGATTTCTTACACCACTCCGACGGCAAAGGAAACGAAATGCTTGTCGTGCCTCTTTTCTCACGTGGCTTTCTTCTTTTCGCCGATCCGCGAGCATAACCTGCTCAGCTTTTTTGGCGCAGAGAAAACGACAGGAACGTCGTACCGACCAGCAACCTTCTTCAAGCTGTGCGCCACTAGGTGTATATAAGGGGCCACTTGCGCAAAAGCAGTTTTTAAGATTCCGATTGAACACTCCTATTGGTTCGTGACATGCCAAGTGATGTCCGAGTAGAAAAAACAATAATGGGTGCTGATTCTTGGGCCAACTTTCCAGTTAGAAAATTCGCACGTCTATCTGCAAGCGATTGCAAGCTCCAACGACTTAATGAACGGCCTGGTACATATTGGTTTGGTTTATTGGGGTTTAACGTCCCGAAGCAACTCAGGCTATGAGGGACGCCGTAGTGGAGGGCTCCGGAAATTTCGACCACCTGGGGTTCTTTAACGTGCACTGACATCGCACAGTACACGGGCCTCTAGAATTTCGCCTCCATCGAAATTCGGCCGCCGCGGCCGGGATCGAACCCGCGTCTTTCGGGCCAGCGGCCGAGCGCCGTAACCACTCAGCCACCGCGGCGGGTCTGGTACATATTGTTACAGATTCTATTTACAGAAGAGAGTCGGCCTGAGCCTGGCGCGTTAGCGCGAAGATGTCGAGCTTCGTCTTCCGCGTCCCCAACTTCTTTGCTGTTTCTTCAGCGCCGAGTGACCCTTCCTTCTTCGCAGACGAAGCCCCCTGGGTTAGTCAGTCAAGGCCCTCATAGGGCAGAGCTTCATCCTCGCCACATGCAGAACGTATGTTTTCCTAGAGCGGCGACCTTGTGAAGACTGGCGAGACACCACGTAGTTTAGCTCATTGAGCCGAGCGAGCACAATAAACGCGCCTCTGTGCCAGGCACGTAGTCAGGATTTTTTTCGGGGGGGGGGGGGGGGGGGGGGGGCTGTAATATGTTAGGTTGTAGATAAAATTGCTATTAAATGCTCCACATAAAAAGCAACTGCTCACGTTTGAAAGGCATCGCATAAAATGGGATTCTTCATAGGTACAAGGTGTGTTCAGCCTTGCAGAAAGGTCTGTTTAGAGATGCTGCGTCTTCCAGCAGTACCATGTAATTCATTCGCTTTAATTCATTCAATGCCGCAAGTGCAAGCATTGCATTCATTAGCATCGTCAGTAGTGAGTCCACAAAGCTTTGGCCATGACAATACACTGTGTGTAAAAATTTCCATTCATCCATGGTGGCCAGAGGTGTAGCGGGTATACAGCGCCCCTTAGGAATGTATGTGAACATTACAAGGTCCACAACTTTCAAATTTTGGGTTTTGTCGGGTTTTCTCTTTTTTTTATTACTATTATTTATTCCGCGGACTGCATGCTGTGCTTTCGCTATCTGCCTGCGCCTAACTTATTATGACGAGACTTTTGTTTCCTTTTCTTATGTGTTTTTTTAATGCTCTGTTTTTCGCTTAATTTTTTTTCTTCTTTGGAACATTTAGTTATTTTTCATTTATTTTGAATTGGCGTTAAGCCTGGCAAGCATTGCTGGTCCAGGCATCCTCTTTCTTTCTTTTATGTTTTTTTAATCTTTTCTGAGAGGACCAATAAAAGGGTAAAAGGGTATGCCACTACTGGCGAAGTGGGTCTTACTTCCCTAGTTTGAGTCCCTGGTGTATGTTGTTGTGCTAATTGTGCGGGTTGTTGTCGTTGTGCCTCAAGGCGCTGAAGGCACCGATTGAGCTCATTGACTTGTTCTCTAAGGTGTGTTGTCCTTTTCTAGTTGGGGACATTTAGAGCAGGTGTTTGAGAGGTGCGAGACGCAGAAAGCTGTCCAGCTCACCTGATCATTGGTGTCGGGTGGTGTCCTTTTCGTGAGTTTCTTGTAGTTCTTCTTCCCGGTAGACGTTGACGGGATGGAGGATCGGCTATATGTCGTAGTTCCGCCCTGTCCGTCCGTCCGTCCGTCCGTCCGTCCGTCCGTCCGTCCGTCCCTCCATCCATCCATCCATCCATCCATCCATCCATCCATCCATCCATCCATCCATCCATCCATCCATCCATCCATCCATCCATCCATCCATCCATCCATCCATCCATCCATCCATCCATCCATCCATCCATCCATCCATCCATCCATCCATCCATCCATCCATCCATCCATCCATCCATCCATCCATCCGTCCACCCGTCCACCCGTCCACCCGTGCACCCGTCCACCCACCCACCCACCCACCCACCCGTCCGTCCGTCCGTCATCGTAATTAGTGCCCCTCTCGGGGAGGTAGCCGAAGTACTAAGGAAAATCACCCAGATTACGCTCGAAGGCGAGAAATACCTAGTCGACACATACTACGTGGCGGCCCCAGAAGTCATCTCAACATCTTAAGATGTTGAGATGACTTGGGCTGCCCGGGTGGATCCGGCTGGGTTCCTTGCAAGTTCCCCCTTTTATTCGGGAGGAAGGGATCCTTTTGGCTGCGCCGAGAGTCGGGATTAAGGTGTTTTTAGCACTCCCGGGCCCTCGTGTCGTGAGTCTCTCCGCAGGCTGCGCAGCGTGGGGAGCAGATATGGAGTTCCCTCATACCTCATAACTGGATCCCTCGTGCCGCAGTTGCTGCAGATCTTGATATCTGGCGTTGAACACACGTCTGACCGGTGTCCGATATGCTTTGGCATACCTGGCAGAATTGTCGGGTGATTTTTTAGGGGTAGCATGCCGTTTCTCCCGCTATTAATAGACCCAACGGGGAGGTGTCGGTGAGCTGAACGTGATGACCGCTGCCGTTCAATCACCGATCATGCGGGCTTGCAGGATTTCAAATTCTTTGGTTCGAACTCTGAGGTGGGCCATGAGCTCGTCCGCCGGGGTGTTGGGGTACAGTCCATGTATGACTCCTCTCTATACTCCGTCTGGGGCCGCCACGTATGTATAGACTAGGTATTTCTCGCCTTCGAGCGTAATCTGGGTGATTTTCCTTAGTACTTCGGCTACCTCCCCGAGAGGGGCACTAATTATAATGATGTTAGAGCCCGGCCGCACAAAAACCAGGAATTTAGAATCTTTTACTTGATTTTTGCTGGCCTGAGATAAAGCTCGGAATACTTGATGGTTGGTAAAAGTCTTGACCAGGAGGCCTTCCTTCGGCCTCGAATCAGAGGATGCCGTCCTAGATTACAGAATACCAGCAGCGCCGTTCGCGCTTAGATGTTGCGCATATTGTGCGCCTGAAGCATTATTGTGGGCGGTAACGGGCGCTTTGTGTTTGCATTCTCAGTGTTTTAATGAGAAAGCATAGTCCCATTACGAGGAAAGCCGGCGGCCTGTGCTAGTGTGTGTACTCACAGATGGCACAGAAAGTCACTGCGATGGCAAGGAAAATAGGGTGACGTCATTAAGTGGCCGTATGACGCACACAGCAAGCCTAGCACCCTCATTATCATGCATTCATATACATGTCTCTCGTTTATATTTAATCCCCACTGGTCGATCTCAATGTGGCTCCAGTTTCCGCGACAACATTCGTACAAAACTCTGACTCCACCCAGAACGTTGTGTGGCAATCAGTTCAGTTCAATAAGCACTTTCGTCTGGGCTAGTTGGTTCATAACAGCTATTAAAGGAATAAACTTGCGCAAAGGGACTGAAGAAGAAAAACGCAAGATGCGTGAAGACAGGACAGAGCGCAATCTGCGCTCTGTCCTGTCTTCACGCATCTTGCGTTTTTCTTATTCAGTCCCTTTGCGCAAGTTTATTCCTTTAATCGGTTGAGCTTTGTCGTTGCATATAGCATACATGTACTAGTCAAGTTGGAGTGTGAGTGAACAACTTTGCTTTTCTTCTGCGGCTGTCAGATGGCTTTGTCCATCTGCTTGTACAAAGATCGGCTGCCCTTAGTCCAGGGCTTCGCTGGAAGCTGCTGCCAGATGTGCTCGCCGAATCAGACCTTCTTGGTCGACTCGGCGATCGCTGGAGAGCACTCCCTCCCATTGCTCCGCACTCGGGTTGGTTATAACTGGTACCACGCTTATCCTCTGGCATGCTCCGCCTGTTGTACCTCATTAGCCCGTTGTGCTCTAAGCGGTGCGAGCCGGGCTCTATTATTTTACTTTCCTTTTAGACAAGCCCACCCTAACATCTGTTGTACCTCATACCTCACTCTTGATGGGATTGTAGTCAAGTTGGAGGCTAGCTTACAGTTCGAACCGACGACATATGCACCTTCAATTTTATGCCTCCCCATACTTTAAGGCACTGCGGTTGTGTCCACCGAGATGTGACACAGTTACTGCGCCATTTCCTTTCCTCAAACACCAGTTTCGCATCAAAATTGTGATGTAGCCGTTCGTCGTACAGCGTTCCGGGTTGTGTCGTACGCGCCTGTGTGTGTGGGTGGTGCCATACATAGCACCGGGAAACATCGCAGCTGCTGCACGCCATTTCGCCGCTGGATTTCAATGCGGCCAGTTGTGCTTGTGCTCGTGCAATGAATAGTCAACAAATTTCTTTCTCTATGAATGCACCATCAACCTCTGCAAAACTGACATCGGAACTGCCCGAAGGGAAACGTGGTCACCCGCGCAAATACGCAAACACCGAGGAAGCACGCCAGCGTTTGTAATGTTTCCGCATTCCCACACGTAAGCAGCCTTTCGCATTCCTGCACGTAAGCAGTCTTATAGTCTCTCTCCGGAATTTTTTCTGTAATGTGTATTTTTTTTTTGCATTCCTTTCGTTCTGTTGCAAGGCATGGAGCCGATGCTTCTTTGAGAGGGCAGTAATGCCACGAATCTTGTGTGCTGTGTGTTCACGCTCAAAGCCTCCGGCACACTGCACTGCTTTATCATTTTGTTCGTGGCGCAAGATGCGACCAGACTCACATCGAATGACAGCAGCCACGCACGACTGCTTCAACATTGCTCCACATTGTTATATGGTTGTATTGCTTCGGAGCCTTATCTCAATGGTTACTTGAAAGCTTTAAATGCAGCGCGGCCGAGAGCGGCAGGCACTCTCTTCGATGATCGCCGAGCACGCTTGTGACTATCGCTCCGCCCAGTCATTCAGTTCCTTGTAGGCGCCGGTCAGCCCAATAAACAGTTTCCTTTGGAAGCCCTTTTATCGGTCTTCCTGAGTGCCGGACTGCCGTCACCATTGCTTGATAGTGTGAATATATAGAAAACGATATTGTACTGCCTTCAGCATTGCAATTGGTGCCACGTGTAAGATCTATTTGGTTCTCCAGTCGGCTCTCGCTGAGTGTTTCAGCTAACTGCCGTAGCCTATAGTGTAGCTATTTTTTTTAATATACCAGCCTCTCAAGCCAACGTACAGTTTCATGCTTTATTTTGACAGCCGCGCTTGACTGAACTGGCGGATTTTAAGGCTGGTTGTAAACGAATACTGTTCGTACGGTAATTTCGTCAATAGCCACTGGTGTGTGGACTTTGCAAAACTGAGAGCTTCCTTGAGATACGCCCTGTCTCGGTCGCATTTTGCAGCTAAATGATCAGAACACACACGTCACCGCTCAATCGGCGACCAGCCGACGCCCCGACTGGCTTCTATACACTGCTCGCGAAACGCTGAAGGGGAAACGATGGTAGCTAATTAGTCCTGCTGTCCTTGTTGCATGGTTTGTACAGCCGACAGCACAACACCAGTTCCCAACACCCATATAATGTAAGCTCACATAGCGCATCAAGTGGTAGGAGTGGTAAAAGCATAAACCTAACTTCCTGTGCTGCCTATAAGAGTTGAGAAATGTGGACTCTAACCAATATTTTTTAGCAGCCCAAAAAGTACTTGGCTCCGGCGGTCAACCTTAATATAGAGCAGGCTACCATGCTCAGACGATTGCAAACGGACACATGTTTAGGCAGAGTCATCTATCATAAAATGTGGCGGACTGGTTACATGAAAGAGTACATGTGATGCGGGGCCTACGCCATGACGTGCCACGTCATCTGGGGCTGCGAAAAGTGTCGTCTTTATTACCCAAGTTATTATAGCCCTAGTCTAGAACAGTCGAAGCCTTCCTGACCGACACCGACCCGAGCACCCAATGGACAAAACAACGTCGGCATGTAGTCGGCCGAACGTCGCTGCCCGATCAAATAGTGCTCAGCCCGACTTTGGCCAAAGAGGTTGGGCCGAGCTTCAGCATCGGCTTCTGCCTTCCATGGCCCGACGTTGGCACCCCTACCGTGGTTCAATACTGAATGCCGACCTTATCGACGCTGGCACTCACCAATTAGCAACCGAACTTGGGCTCGAATCGTGCCTGCCTTGGGTCGAGCCTAATGTCCTACGTCAACAGTATACGGCGCAGCTGTTAAAATAGACCTCTCATGCGAAACCATCTCATGCGAAATCACTCACCACTAGAAAGCTCCGTGCCGGGCCTGCTCGGCCCGAATGGTTAAGACATGTACTTTTCGGTACAGATTTACTTAAATGACAATCAGGATCATGAAGTACATTATATACGACCGCCTGAAATGTTTGATTTTCTTGTCATGAATGCACGGATTCAGGACAGATCTCTTTGATAACCAATTTATTTTGTGTTCTTAACTAAATCTTTGACACTGTGTTTTATGCAGAAAATTCATTCGTGCATTTATTAATCGCCATTTTTCTTTCGTTTCTGCCGCCCTCTCCATCCTGTGCACCGACGAGCCAGCGCTTGTTGACAGCCCTGGTGTCTTTGAACGTGGCTGTGCTATGGTTGGCCTTCAGATAGCATGCAGATAAGCAGGAAAATGGCACCTGTTAGGACTAACACATGCATATCCTTAACCCTGAAGCTGTCTGCAGTGAAAGCAAAACAAAATGGAATGCAAAGCAGGGCGCCCGCACCCATCACCATGATGATAGGCGATAGGGTAAATAAAGTGAGAAGAGAAACAATCCCCTATGCTTTCCTTCGTTTAGCTGAGTGTTGGATTCCTTCATTTGTGCATCACAACGAGCCCCTCGTTTTCCTTCCATCGTAGCTCAATAGCTTAACGATGGCCTTTGTTCCGGCAGTCCTGATATGCCATAGACAGCATAAGAGGGTTACCGCTTCCACCTTCACCGTTCGATCGCGTCCCACGTAACACTCGCGATAATACGGGTCGTGCTACGTTCGCTGCTATGGACGAAGGTGGCGCTCGTGAACGCTCTGAAGGTTCGCTTACACTGCACATAAATGCCCCGGGAAGCAAAGATTGGACAGCCGTCGCCGTAGCTCAGTTAGTGAGCACCGGACGCGAAATTCAGAGGTTTTAAATCTTTTATAATCTTTCAGCCATAAAATAATTATACTGTAACGAACCTCGTCGGCCGCGCCTGATACAGCCTGGGCAGATCAATGACGACGCGCCGACGAAGACGAAGCACCGATGAAAGACGAAGTGCCGTCTGGTTCTTTTTTATGCATTATTATTTTTCGAATTAATCTCTCTCTTTTTTTCTCTCTCTTTCTCTCTCTCTCTCATCCAAACTCCTACTTTTTTTTTCACTCCCTGCCCTCCTTGTGGTAGACTCCCCCGGTGTGGCTCTCCCGTGTGCTTTTCTTTTGCCTTTACTATGTACAGGTGAATAGCAAACTTTACCTCCCGATTCTTAGCCGATCCCCCAGTGTGGGTATGTGCCATTCTTTCAAAGGCTACAACAACAAAAACAACGAGATCGGTTCAGGTGGACTGGCTATCTTCTGCGTTGCCCGCCGTTCTGCTCGCCCATTCTGTGTCGACCGCCGTGAACTCTGTCCCCGTTCTACTTGTGCAGAAACCCCCTTTCACTTGGTGGAGGTGTGGATTTACTGACGTCTTGGCGCTTCAAGGCCGTCCGCTTCCGAATTTCACCATGCCTGAAGATTCTGAACAGTCGTCTGCGCTGGAGCTTTGCGCCAGCGCGATCCCGCTGTCTTCAGCGGTACCGGAGACCACGACGTCGAGGACTGGTTAGCCTCGTACGAGCGGGTCAGTACCCACAACAAATGGGACGATCCTCTAAAACTGAACACCGTCATTTTCTATCTGACGGACGTTGCGAATCTGTGGTACCGCAGCCACGAGGCTGACATCACATCGTGGTCCGCCTTCAAGCGGAATTTCGCTGGCGTCTTCGACGGGCCTGCGGTGCGCAAGCTACGCGCTGAGCAACGCCTGCGTGCTCGTGTGCAGCTGCCCGGTGAAAATTTCACCAGTTATATTGAGGACGTGGTGGTTCTGTGCAAACGTGTGGATGCTTCGATGCCCGAGCGCGCCAAGATCGACCGCATCCTGAAGGGCATTGACGACGACGCATTCCAGATGATTCTCGACGTCATAGCACAATGCCAGAGCTACGACGAACTTCGTAAGCGCCGTCTTCTCACTCGCTCTCCACTCTCTCCCCCGAAGCCTCTGGCCGCTTAGACATCTGACTCCGACCAGTCGCTACTGCTGCCCCAGATCTAGCAGTTTATTCGCGAAGAAGTTGCTCGTCAGCTGTCTCTTGCCCACCCGAGTAGTGCCGCTTCCTCTCCTCTTGAGGCTTCGGTACAGCGCACCATCCGCGAACAAGAGGCCGAAGCTCTTCCTCCTCCCCCTGATGTTCCTTCCGTCCCTCCTTTGACGTACGCCGGCGCCGCGGCACATTATCTCCAATCCATCCCTGTGGCGGCGCCCCTGACGTACGCCGCCGTGGCTGCACGGCCTTCGGCGTTCCACCTCGTCAGCCTGTTCTGCGCCCGGCATAGACCCCAGGCGCAACCGCTGTAGGCACTTCATCCTCCCCCTTCGCCACATTACAACCCGTGGCGCACACCGGACAATCGTCCTATATGCTTTTCATGTGGCTTCCCCAGACATGTGGCCCGCCACTGTCGTCGCCGCATGGTCGTCCCTACAGCGGTTGCGCCTCCTGCCTGCTCACCTCAGCAGCTCCGTTCTGTTCCACCTCCGGAAGCCTACGCCACCGACGATCGTCCGTATACGACCCGTCGATCTCCGTCCCCACGTCGCCGTTCCCTTTCACCTATGCGCCGTCGCCCTACATCTGCTGACGAGGGAAACTAAATTCCGCAGTTCCAGAGGCAAGAACTGCGTGCTCTTCGAACATTTCAAGGCCTCAACTTTCTCGCGCGGACATTCTAGTGGTTTCAGTCGACGGTTTGTCTGTGTACGCGCTTGTCGATACGGGTGCTGCCGTGTCAGTGATTCATGAGAGATTGTGCCGTCGGTTACGAAAAGTGACGACGTCATTTTCTGATGTGTCGCTTCGCACTGCCACCGAAGAGAGGATCGCACCTTTGCCCGCATGCACAGCGCGGGTCGTCATTGCAGATATTTTGTACAGCGTCGAGTTCTTGGTCCTGCCATCTTGTTCCCACACGTGATTCTCGGCTGGGACTTCCTGTTAAAAAATAACGCCGTGATAGATTGCGCCCGCGCTGAGGTAGAATTTTCTGCATTGTGGGACGACTTGGCCGACGAACTCCATTTCCTATGTCCGCAGAAGCTCACCGTAACTGAAGACGTCGACGTCGCTCCGGAGGCTTCAGCGCTTGAATCCCTCTCGTGTCCTGCCATGCCCGCCGTCACCGTTTTATTTAAGCCGTCCTCTTCATTTGTCCATCGCAAAAACCTGCCGCTGCCGTCTGCTGTTCTGGATGTTCACGGAGGTCTCACGAAGATGCTTATCTACAATCCGTCTCCCTGCCCGCTTACCCTGCCCCGTGGCGAGTCTCCTAGATCCTATTCAAGTGAACAACCACATCCGGACATGATATTCGACGGAGTAATGCTCGGCCGAATATTTTCATGAACTCAAAGACCAACCTAAGAATAGTGGCAGATTCTCGAGTACATAACTGTAGTAAGGTGGAAAGTTGGGCGAGTTGAATCTTATTCATGATGAAGTTAGCGCCAAAAACGAGGACCAAAGAAGGAGAGAAGACGCAACACGAGCGCTTTTTTGGCCAGGCGCTATGGCGTACAGGTAATCTTCTCGGCTCCAAACAAGCTCAAGAAAGTGTGCGGCCTAGTGAGCAGAACAATAGGGAACCAGAGAGGACAAAATAAAAAATAAGAAGACATGCCATACTTCGGGATTCATCGCGTGCAAAACGGGTGTGGTGTATGAACTGCCCGCTTCCTGTGGCAAGACCTACATAGGTCAGACAGGGCGTTGTGTAAACGTGCGGCTAAAAGAACAGAAATCGCTCTCTGGGTCGAAGTCCTCGCATTTGGTTGACCATTGCTAAGGATACAAAGAGTGTAAGCCGGATTGTGTGCCGGAATGTGGGCCAGTGTGCAAGAAAAAATGCAATCCACTTTATGCGCAGGCTGAAATTCTGTCACATCATAAAGAACGCCTCCAGCGCGAAATTACCGAGGCTTTTTATATTTCGCGACAGGGAAATTCATGCATAAGCGCACCGTCCATTTCTTTAACAGCAAATGAGCTGGCATACCTGGATCACACGTGGAATTAATATCATTTCATTTTCCCCCCTTTTTTGGGTTTTTTGGGTATTTTGGTTTGCCCTTCGTGATTGTGACCATGATGTTTCTTGTTTTTGCATCTTTTATGCACCTTTTGCACCCTCAGCACTCTTCAGATGTATCGTCCTCTAAGGTTTGTCTTGACGATATCATGTATGTTTCTTTTTGATTTACTTCACGAGATGGGTATATATATCATGTTTCAAGTTTCAAGTTTCAAGTTTATTTAAAACGCACATAGTAATACAAATACAATAAAATCAGTACAGAAGGAGGTCCCATAGTACACGACTGTCGGGGGGACCTCATAGAACAAATCAAGTGGGGTAAAATTGCAAAGAATGGAAGGCAGTGTATCAATTAGCATAAATAAACAATCTACAAAAAATTTACAATGTTATGTACGAAAAACGGAACAAAAAGTATATACAGCAACAACTTTGAAGCATAATGCAAAGAAAATGAGACTTTAAACAAAGATTACTACTGTTTATAGACATGTGAACTACACAGGGAATTAATTAAGTACTCTTTAATGCGGTGATGAAATGAGTGAACAGTAAATGACGCTTTAATTTCACATGGCAAAGTATTCCAACAGGATATGCCGGCAAAAAAGTTTTGAGTGCAAAAAAAAAGTTTTCAGTACAGAAACTTTAATGGAAGAACACATGACATATATACCCATCTCAGTACAATCACATCATAAGTGAAATACAACAGGCGGACGCTTCGACTACCCCATAACACCTCAACTGAAAAGCTCTTAGCCTTGGGACTGCACAACACGCTCGAGGAATTACGGGAAGCGCAGCATGTTGCCCAAATGCGCAGACTACAGCAGACCCCCACAGGCAGAGTTCTTTTAAAGAAACTGGGCTACACCGAACAAATTCGAGAAATATCGAGAACTGAAACGATCCTCGATGAGTACCGCAGCACGCTCAGGGTGGCACCAATACCAAGAAACATGGACCCTAACCTCCACAAAGACCGAAGAGAGGCAAGGGCCGACCGCTTACAGAAAACACACGCGTCCCAGGATACAACAGTGTATGTGGACGCTGCCACATATGCCATGACAAGGGGACAAGGCACCAACAACGCAGTGGCAACTGTAGTCAACTCGGAACTACACGAGATTACCAGCGCCTCACTGCAAGACTGCTCGCTAGCTGAGGCTGAAGAAGCGGCCGTCGCTCTAGCGGCAGCGGAGGGCTATCGGACTGGGCGGTCACTGACAATTCTTACTGATTCACAAGCAGCCTGCCGCAACTATCTTTGCGGCAGAGTCGGTCACAGAGCGCTCCGCATACTCCGCTCTGTAGACTGCAAGACGCAACAAACACATGCAAAACCACACAAGCCGATCAAACATAAGATCATCTGGGTACCGGGGCACACGGGGGTGGCAGGAAACCAAGAGGCGGACAGGATAGCTCGAGGATATACTAACTACCGAGCATCCAACGTCAACGACCTTGAATCCCTGCCAGTACCTCAGGAATACTCGGCCATACTCAACAACTACAAAGGCAGCAGGATGCGGTACCCACCACCGCACAAATCTTTAAACAAAGAAGAGGCTGTCACATGGAGACAACTTCAAACGGGGTCATATCCAAATCTAAACACACTAAGTAAAATTCACCCCCCACTTTACGCACACAATTGTCCGTGGTGCCATGAAAAACCTACACTGTATCACATCACATGGGCATGTCAAAAAGTAGACGTAGTCCCAGTTATACCAAACCCAAGTGCGGAGCAATGGGAGAGTCTGCTCTCCAGCGACTGCCGCGATGACCAGATCGGTTTGATACGGCGAGCTCAGCTGACGGCAGCATCCAGCAGAGCCCTGGAATAGGGGCAACCGACCGTTGCGGATGGACTCATCTGACCACATAAAAAAATACTTGTGCTAGAGCCAAATAAAGTCGTCCTATCCTATCCATTAAAGTTTTAGTTGCGAAAAAGCGCTCGTGTTGTGTCTTCTCTTCTACTTTAGTCCTCGTTTTTGGCGCTAACTTCATCATGACTACATAACTGTGCTCACGAACGCTGCTATAGGCATATTTACATTCCACCAATGTGGTGTTGGTGCTGGTGTCACTGATGGGTGGTTACGATGTTAAGCTTCATCTCTCAGTGTGGAACGCGACAGCGTCATGCAGCGCTGCCAGGGAGTCCACAGAACGCCATCGCCCGTTCGGCTCTACGCCTTGCTCGTCGGTAAACTGGTCTTTGAGGAAAGGAAATGTGTCTTGGAAGGGAGGAAGATGGGAGTGAACGAAGACACTGTATTCACTAGACGCGCCTTTGTTCACTCCAAACCATCGAGCGAAGCAATCTGACAGATAATCCCAAGGCGATAAGGTAGGCTTTCAGTGAGCATTACCGTGATTTGTTCGCTTCCAAATCGGCGGATGTACAGTCCTTTCAGGATGAATTTTTAAGTCTATTACCCCGACTGACCAGTGAAGACACTGACATCCTGCCTGCCGACTTATCAACGGCGGAATTGAAATACGCTATTGATGAGCTTCACTTGGGGAAATCGCCAGGTCCTGAAGGGATAACAGCAGAATTTTATAAGGCGTTCAAACGTGAAACTGCTCTCATTTTACAACGCGTTTGTGAAGAGTCATTTAGAATTGGTATTTTACCACCGTCATTTTACCGTGCACATACAGTACTTATACCGAAAACTGACAATCCTGCTCAGCTTAAGCAAGTTACCGGTTATCGGCCGATAACGCTTACTAATGTTGATTATAAAATTTTTATGAAAGTATTAGCCAAACGTTTGCAATCAGTTATGGACATCTTGGTTGGCCCCCACCAGACGTGTGGAATTCAAGGGCGGACCATCTTCACGAATGTTCATGTCACTTGGAGTATACTGGAATGCTGTGACGCTGACTTTAGGCGAGTCGCAATGTTGCAAATTGATTTAGAGAAGGCCTTTGACCGTGTATGTCATGACTAGAGACCGGATTTTAGGCAAATGCCTATTTTTTTCTGCGCTTGGTAAGCGCACCATTTTTACATATGAGCACGAATTAGGTGTTGACAATATGTTTAATAATGTTTTTATAGTGCCTATAAATGCCTATTTTGGGTGTCAGTGCCTATAAATGCCTATTTCCGACATCGGTGCCTAAAAATTCCCTATTTTACAGAAAATGGGCCAGAAATCCGCTGTGGTTTTGCTTTCAGATTCTGTTTGCTTTCGAATCCATTTCGGTTTTGAGTTGAACGCACACGTGGCAAAATTAGATGACCTCGTCAGTTGGCTGTGGTGAACACTGCACCTACGCCGGCTGTGTACACAATAGCGACCACGTCAGCCGGAAATATCGAAGCAACCTTTTTCCTATTTTCTGCCATTTTATCGTGGCAGCTTGTTGATGACTTTGGCTGTTAATGTGGTAGTTGACCAGATGGCACCACATTTCGGAAAGTATACGGAGTAAGTTATAGGTTCGTCCAAATAATTCCCAGTTGGTTCCAAATGAAACCAACTTCAAAATGTTCCATAAACCTGCTGGAAACAGTTTAACTGAATTTTTTCTGAAGAAAATTTTTTTCTTTCTGAAGGACTCAGAAAGCACTTCAATGACGTTAATGAACTTATTGCTTCAGACAAGGGTGTGTTTTTGAAAGCGCCTTCTCGTGTGTGCGCGTTTAAAGAGCAGTTCTCGGAAGTGCCTCTCCAGCCGGAGCCTATCATCACACGTTGGGGAACGTGGCTGGAAGCCGTTGAATACTACAACGACCACCTTTCTGACCTGAAGACCGTCATAAACAGTTTCTCAGGTGATGAGAGTGCGCTAATCAGGAGGGCTCAAGCTGCCCTCTCTTAGGACAACCTCCCAGGAGACCTCGCGTACTTGTCTTCTAACTTCACTTTTCTTGCGAGCACTATAAAAAAATTGGAATGTGGGGGTGTAATGCTCACTACCAACATTGAACTAATTGAGAATGCGCAGCAACGAATCGCTGCTCTTCGTCAAGGAGAAGTTGCCGAGAAAATCCGCGTAAAGTTGCAGTCCGTCTTGGACAAAAACGAGGGGTTCTCAGTCCTCAAGCAAATTTCAGGAGTACTTACAGGTGAACATTCTATAATACCGAACAGTGTAAAGCCATCAAATGTTCCTAAGTAAGAACTATGATTCTTTTCGGCATATTCAGCATCAAGCAGCACTGTGTGTAACATTTTCTAGCATCTCGTATTTATGGTTTCCAGACCAATCTAATGGCAAGCACCATTTGATAGTCGCGTGGCTCCATACACGTGAAGCCACAAACTATAAAACACTTCAATTCCTGCGTGAGCGAAGACTGAATTCATTTGTCAGATGCTTTGAATTGACAATGTTTCTATCATTTTCTAAATTCATGGCCTCCTGTTAAGGTGTTCATTGTTTCTACTTTTGTACGCGACAAGCGAATTATTTGTTTCGAAGTGTACCAAAGGGTTTTAAAACGGTTGGTAACCGTTCCTTTTGCTCTGATGAAGCATGTGTATTGTACGAAAAGTTGCGCGACAGCCTTAAAAAAATGGCTTCTAATGTTCGCACTTTGCTTAAGGTCACAAATCATTCCTGCTGTGTTTTTGTTTTATTTTACGGCAGATATCGCGCTGAAGTTCGGAACTGTGTGCACTTTTGATAAAGTTTATAGTGCCTATTTTTCTCCGTTAGGTGCCTAAAATGCAATTTTAGCCGCCTATTTATGGCGCCGAAAACTTGTTTTTTAGTGCCTAAAAATCCGGCCTCTAGTCATGACATTCTTTTTAGAATCCTCGAACATGTCTGTGTTGGAGAACTTATTTTAAAAGGGGTTAAAATGCCCTATAGTAACTGTACCACGAATCTGGTTGTTAACCGAGAGCTCACAGACAGAATTGCCGTTAGAGCATCCGTGCGGTAAGGCTGCCCAATGCACCGCTGCTTTTCGCTCTGTACCTGGAGCTCTGTACCTGCACGAAATGTAATAAATAACAGCTGTATTCGTGGTTTCGAACTGGAAGCATGTGAAATTAAAGTATTGGCTTATGCCGATGATGTGGCAATTTTCTGCAGTGACCACAGCAGCATAGAACATGCGATGTCGGTTGTTCGTAGGTTTTGTGATGTAACCAATAGCGTTGTTAACCTGGACAAGTCTGCGGGCCTTTGGCATGGGAATTGGGCATCAGCGCCTTTGTTTCATGCAAGTGTAAAATGGTCACATGTTCCTTCCAAATACATAGGTGTACCTCTTGACAAGTATCGAGATAACGATGACTTTTGGAAGGAGATAATTCAAGAACTCTCCACGCGTGCACAGAAATGGTCGGGAAAGGAACTGTCTGTATTCACGCGCGCAAACATATGCAATGTATATCTGGTTTCAAAAGTGTGCTATTTGTTGCAGGTCCTTTCATGCTCTCGACTTAGCATTCAAAAGTTTCATCGTCTCTTCGCAGTTTTTGTTTGGCAGTCCTCATGGGAGAGGACTAAACGTGATAATTTAATTCTGCGTTTGAGAAAAGGGGGTCTTTCCTTGCCACACTTGTACCCGAGGCAGGTGGTGTCAAGATTTCTGTTTCTTCGAGATCAACGCGACCCTTTCCTGCGGACGTTTATTCAAGTGAGGCTTTCTTCGGCTTTGCCAAACTATGTTATTTCCAGTGTGGACGGGATGAGATACAGTGCAAGTAAGTTTTTGAAAGAAGTGGTCTTTGCTTTCCGGTTTCTAAATGCGCGCTTCAGTTTGGAATACCTTTCAAATATCACGCGTAAGAAATTGTTAAAAGATTTTCTTGACTCTACCTTCCCGGAGCCACTCTATCGATCTCTGTATAGTGGAGGCCAAGCAGGAAATGTTTTAAAAAAAGTACGAAAAATGGTGGTGTCAGCGGTTGTGAAGACGTTTTTCTTCAAATTGCACACTGGGACGTTGCCGGTTAAAACATGGATGGAGGAGAAGGGATTGTTTCTACCATGGGGTGCTGACTGCTTGTTGTGTCACAAACCAGAGTCAATAGAACACGTCTTTATTGATTGCTGGGATGCGCTGCTCTTTTGGGACGTGCTCCAGCGTACAATAAAGAAAGACTTCCCCTTGACGCCGTATGGGATACGATTCCTGGACGTTGAGCCGGATCTTTATAAATATGATGTAATTTTCCTGCTTGGCCTGCACAGTATTTGGCGAAGCAGGATGGCTGTACGACACTGTGATGAAGATGCACGTTTTGTCCGCGATTACTTCAAAGAAAACATATTTAAGCTACGTGAAGTGTACAAGGAGCTATGTTTTGGAGATGAAGTTATCGAGTTGATGGGAGAGTTGTGTTCCCTGGAACAGTTTTGATTTTCTCACGCGAGTGAAACACATGTCCGCTCTTGATGTTTGAGAGTGCAGCGCAGATCACCTGTTTATGATCTGTTGTAATCTGTCAAAACAGGCAATAAAGACAAAAAAAAAAGAGCTGGCATGGCGGAGTGGTTAGCGTGCTTGTCTCGCATTCCGGAGGCCCTGGTTCGATTCCCCTACTCGACCAATTGCCTACTCAGTTTTATTTATTTACTTATTTTACTTCGAGCATCATTGTACCATCCCTTTAATTGATTGCATGGTTACTCAAAGTGCAACTGGCCCCCATTGAAATTCGCGCACTGTGACGTCGCAACCGTTTCGACCAACTGAAAAGCGTGACACTTCTGTCGACAGCTCCTACTTACAACGATGAGGCATTAAAGGCTTCCACCTTAAAATGGCGCAGCAGCTGCCGTGCCGCACCGCAGTGCATTGAGCGATGCGGATTGCGCCCGCTGCGTTCGCGCGGCTCGACATTGGCGTAGACAAGGCTCAGTTGCGCTTGCTGCTCGTTGCAGTCGCCAGTTGTGCGACGAACTGGCGCAGCGTGATCCGGGTGGCTCAGTCGGACTGGATGTGGCGACAGGAGGGTGGCTAGCGGCGATGCCGCAACCGGAACGGCTGTGTCTGTGATTGGCCATTTGCTTTCCCACCTTATGTTGTTCAAGTCACGGAGGGGGGGTCTCATGGCCAAATGAAGAAGAAAAGGTGATAAATCGTTCGAAAATGCGGCTCCTGGATGAGGCCAATTTCAAGAACGCGGCAGGCACCATCTGTAACCCATCCTAGGTAGCGGTATTGCAAAGCATTTCATTACATCTCTCGACGACCAAAGAGAATTTCCTTAGACTTCGCACGTGCGCGGTGGGTTACTCGTATTCCAGGACCGGCTTTGTCTTTGGTATATGCGTGATGGAGTGTGTGAAGCATTTTATTCACGACGGCCCACGTTCTTGTTGTCTGTAAATGGTAGCCCGTTATGCCTAACGGCATGGGCCTAGGCACTCTATTTTTCAGTCTTTTTACAGTCCCACCATACTCGTTGTCAAGAAAAGGTGTCCTAGCGGGCTGAAAGGATTTTCGCAGGGCGCAGTGGCAGCTGAAGGGACTATTGGACATGGGCGATATACCAGGAGGGGCGAGAGAACGGAGCGGAAATCCGGCGGTGGATGGGCCGAACTCTTACATGTGTAAGGAACACAACGAGGGAGGAGGTATGAGAGGAAGAAACGTAGATATCGCCGGGTGTGAGCATGAATCCAGTCCGCGCGTTTTGTGTCGTGAGACCTGACAGTGGGCAATTCCAGGTCGGCTAATAACACGGACTTATTCGGCCACATGGGAGTGTTTGTGCTTGACGAATGAATGCTGCTTCTCGGCGGAAGGATTGTGTGGTTCACGTGGAAGTCTCTGCTGCTCTGTGTGCGGTGCTTTAAGTTGTCGCGTTGTTCTCGAGGGTTCAGGGTAGTATCACCGGTACTGTTTCCCACGTGCGAGAGCGTGGGTCCTTTCATCCCCTGCAGCGATGTCCTGCTATCCGTGAAATACGTGAAATTTGGCGTGGGACATGAGAGCCGTTATGAACGAGCTGAGGTGTGTCGTCTTTGGCATCCGTCGGCTCTGGTGTTCATTCTATACGCACGTCGTGGCTGTACAGCTGTGAAAAATCTACGTACTGTTCAGTTTTATTGTTTTGTGCAAGGACCGTGGTTCCTTGGCTGGTCTGCGCCTGATCAAGTTGACAGCGCAAGAGCTCTCAAGATAGGTGCACATCGAAAAATCAACGCGATAAGAAAATGAAGCAGAACCTGTAGGCTCTGCTCTTACAGGTTTTACCGTTCTACGAAAGAGAACGTTGCTTGTGAAGTACTGTAGCTTTATTGATGTACGCGGGCACTTCGCGAAGCTCTGGGGGGAATTTAAGGAGAAGGAGCTTTTCTTAGATCTCATAGCTCTTGGCCTTAGCACGATTGTGGCATCGGCATGAACGCGCCTGAGGTCCTGATTGAATGCGAGCTTACATTTATGCATACGGTAGCGGTCGGACGTGTATTTGTTATCAGCAGTTGCTTTTAACTTCTATGCGCGTATCACCGTGTATACATCATCACGATTCCCGCATGAGCATATACATTCCGTGTCGGTGAGCGGGGCCTTTATGCCCAAGTATAATTTTATATTGCAAGACGAAAAGCAATATGTATTCAGCGATAATTAATAATAGGGATTCTGTTCCGCTTAAGGTATTTTACGTGTGTCTGTTTTTGTTTCGTACAAAAATAAAACCTCCTGCAATCTACCTTGGTCTGTACCTCTATATTAGTCAGTAGTATGAGTTTTCGCGAGTACTTTCAATGTGTAGGCCTTAGTTTGTATGAGTGCTGTGTCCTTGAGTTAGGGTCGAGTTTTAGCAATCCCTGAATGACGTTCAAGCAGACACTAGCCCGATCTACCACCCTTAAGTGTAAGTTTGCGGAAGGTTTCAAACCTTAAAATTTTCTCTCACTTTTTATTCTGTGCATGTTGCGTTAGTACACAGAAATATATTTATTTGTTAAAGGCGGAGTTTGTCACATTCGTGTTCTCATTTTCTGGCGAGTAGAAACGCCTACATACTGCAACAACGTACAAACTACATTAAAAAATAAGCGGTTATTGCCGCGTGTCTAAGCAACGGCTTAGAATCACTTCTATCCATTCCAGAAAAAGTATTCATTCAATTTTATATCCATGCTGTGTCAGAGGCCAGCGCGTGACGGAAATCATAGGCAAAAGTCATCAAAGTTTCTTTCCTTCTGCGTTTTCCTACTCGTCGCGGCTTGGCACAGAATCCATGCGAACACCGGCATATCTTAAAGATGGCAACAAAAGGTTATGCTGTACAAAGCCTTTAACGTGAACAGAAGAGGGCGAAGACGCGAGAATGCAAGGAAGGCGGTATGCTACAAGCTGGGTGTTTGCTGTCAGCATGCATGCACTGAGAAATTTCGTAAAGTGGCCACCGAGCCTCCGTTATATAGTTAATGCCTTCCGTTCCTTCTTCAGCAGTGCACGTGAAAGAACCCCAGGTGGTCGAAATTTCCGGAGCCCTTCACTACGGCGTCTCTCATAGCCTGAGTCGCTTTGGGACGTTAAACCCTATAAATCTTCCTTCTTCGGCAGTGATAATGCTTATATTGTCTGCAGAATCTTATCTGCCACCTCGATGGTCGCCATTCATGCAACAGCTCAAAATTCGAAACCAACCCTACGCTGTCAGTGCCTACATTGCCCCCCCCCCCCCCCCGGATGGTGCTGTAAGGGGGGTTATTACCAACGCCTACTGGGAGGAAACCCCGACACAGGTTCTAGAAGACCTCATCGTGGGCAACCCTACGGCCCCCATCATTGATGCACGCCGCATGGGACAGACCCGTTCAATCCTCATTACTTTCCGGGGGGGGGGGGGGGGCGGTGCCCAGAACCATCTCCTACGGAGGTGGCCTCCACAACTGCACCCCCTACAGAGGACACCTCGACGCATGTACAAACTGCCGTCAACCTGGACACCGTGCGGACGTGTGCACCCTTCAGCGCACACACAACTGCCCAAGATGTGGCGTCCCCCACCCATGAGAGGACACTCCGACATGCACCCCAGCCTGCATACTATGTGCAGGCGCCCACATGACCGGCACTAGAGGATGCAAAGGCAGGGGACGCCGCTCACCGCCCGCCTCACTGCAACAGCACATCTCCCGCACACCGGACCGAGACGCGGACCGCACCGACGTGCGTCGCTCCAGCAAGTCGCGTTCATCATCTCGTCGCCGCCAAGACCAACAGGCTCGTCAACTTTCCTGGGCGGACAGAGTGGCCGGCAGAGTCAACAATGCCAGCAAGCCCCCGGCCCCTCCACCCACACAGGTGGATCCCCGTGACCGGGAGCTCCAGGCCCTGCGAGACGAGGTGAGTCGTCTTACCTCTCTTATCAAGACCCTTACCTCCGTCCTTCTACAGCTTACACCAACCGTCCCTCCCGCCCAGCACACTCCACTACCTCAAACAACAACAGAAAACATGGAAGAGTCCGTCTCCCAATCCCCACCCTCACCCCCACCCAAGAAAAAACGAACAACAGAGCCCCCACCCGTTACCCAGACCGACCTAACATCCCTCGAGGCCCGCCTGGATGCTAAACTCGCTGAGATGGACGCGCGTCTAGAGGCAAAATTCAATCACCTCATCGACCACCTCTCCCAACGGTTCGAGCAACAAATTGAAGCGGCATTTACGCGCATGGTGCACACCCTAGAGATGAGCCTTGCACAGTACGACGCCCGCCTCCAAACAATAGAGCAGGCCCTTCCCTCGCTACACCTCAATCCGCCGCATCAATCCCGCCCACCTACCCCACAGAACTCCCCAACCAACCCACTTACCCTCACCCCACCAAAGCTCCAGTATGGCGGGGCTACCTCCTAATTCCTTATCAATTCTTCAGTGGAACTGCCGCCGCTTCCGGGGCAAGCGCGCACCCCTCCAACTCCTCCTCCCCACACTTCCCACGCCCCACATCCTTCTCCTTCAGGACACACATAGCCCTGCCACACTTCCTAGCTACACATCTGTCCACTCGGACGCCACGAATACACCCAGGGCGTCCACACTCATACATCGCTCCATCACACACCAAACCCATTACATCACCTCCGAGACGCCCTGCGTAATTACAGAAATCATACAAGATACACACTCAGTACCATCGATTTTTGTCACCAATATATACCACCCACCATCTCACCCGATGGCTTCATTGGAAACGCTACTGCGAGATCTCCATCGTCTTGCAGGCAAGCATCCATTGATTATCGGAGGAGACTTCAACAGTCAGCATACTGACTGGGGCTACCGCACCACCACTGGACGAGGCCGGCGTCTCTGGTCCTTGGCACAAGAGCTCCGCCTCACAATACACAACAACTTTAACACCCCCACGAGGATTGGTAACAGTGTCAGCGCGGACACCAGCCCGGATTTGACACTGAGCCGCAACCTTGTTGGTATTACGTGGACCACAACGCGTCATACATTAGGAAGCGATCATTACATCCTCTCCGTTACAGTACCGTACAAGCAAAGACAGGCCCATCACCTAACACACAAAATCACCAACTGGGATGCTGTACGCTCCGCACGGGCGGCCCTCCCTGACGCTTCCATTATAGACATCGACCAGTGGGTGGCATCACTCATGAACGATGTCTCCACACACACGCGAACCCTTGTCACAACATCAGATACGCCCACCCTCGACACTCGCCTGGCCCACCTTTGGGAGGCCCACCATAGCATCCTAGCATAGCACCAGGAGTTGACCGGATCTCTAATGCCATGCTCCGCAATTTGGACGATCAGTCGATCGCCCAGCTCACGGAGTACTTCAACAAATGCTGGCAGGAGGGCACTCTTCCCCAATCCTGGCGTCACGCCAAAATCATATTCATACCAGAGCCCCACAAACCACTTACACCCTCAAATCTCCGTCCCATTTCACTAACCTCATGCCTAAGCAAGCTTTTCGAACACGTCGCACTCGCCCGACTCACCCAACACATGGCGGAGCAAGACCTCTACCCGCACAGCATGGTGGGCTTCCGTCCCCATCTGTCAGCACAGAACGCCATGCTCCAACTTACGCAGGACATTTTCGACGCCCTCATTCCGGGTCACACAAAAGCTGTCTTAGCCTTGGATCTCTCCAAGGCCTTTGATCGCCTGGACCATCAAGCGATCATGGCGGCTCTCTCCCCCTTGAACATAGGTGAACGTATGTACACCTATATTCAAACATTCCTTACTAACCGCACGGCCGAAATTCACTTCGGTCCCCACATCTCCCCCCATACACCCTTAGTGGGGTCGGAACCCCCCAGGGGTCCGTCCTCTCCCCTTTCCTCTTCAATGCCACTCTCATTCCCCTTGCCCACAAGCTACAAACCATCCCTCACCTTCGGCATACACTCTATGCCGATGATATCACGCTATGGACCACCCATGGCAGTGATGGAGACATAGAGAACACCCTACAGTCCGCGGCTATCCTCACCCAAACACATGCGCGGAGCATCGGACTCTCCTGCTCACCGGAGAAGTCGGAGCTCCTCATAATCCGCCCCACAACACGAAACTGCCCCACAGCCCCCATCACCGTGACACTGGAAAACCGGCCCATCCCGGAGGTAAACACTCTCCGGGTACTTGGCCTCCACATCCAGAACAACTGGAAAAACACACTCACCATACGGAAACTCAAGCAGACAACTGTGTCAATATCACACCTAATCCGCCGCGTTTCTGCACACCACCGGGGCATGAAGGAGCATGACTTATGTCGTCTCATTCATGCCTTCGTCCTCAGCCGCTTTATCTTCACGCTCCCCTACCTGAAACTCCAGGCCGGGGAAATCTCCACCCTGGATGCCATGATTCGAACAGCATTTAAGACAGCATTACACCTACCCTTAAATACCTCAACCGAAAAACTCCTTCAACTAGGCCTGCACAATACGATAGGGGAGCTTATTGAGGCCCACCGACAGACAATACATACGTCTCGCGAGAACCACCACCGCGAGACACATCCTACACACCCTCGGTATACGCCTACCAGTTACCGATCACACACAGCTCCAGGTCCCCCGCCTCATTCACCGCGATTTATTTATTAAACCTCTCCCCAAAAACATGCATCCCACCTACCACGAACCCCGCCGCAGAGCTCGCGCACGGGCACTCCACAAACACTATGGCACGGAACCGTATGCCGTTTGGGTGGATGCTGCATGAACGGGCGAGGACGCGGTTGTAGCCATCACGAACCCCTCCCTCCAACCCATTGCCACTCTTCACATAACCCCTACTGCCACTTCGGAGGAGGCCGAAGAGGCCGCCATTGCCCTGGCCATCACCCGCACGGAGGCCCGATATATACTGTCAGATTCCAAAACTGCCATACTAAATTTTGCTCGCGGGAGAGTTCACGTCCCTGCATTTCGCATACTGCACTCCCTCGCCGCGCACCCTCCCCGCCATGTGGAGCTGATATGGGTGCCTGCCCACTCCGGGAATCCCGGAAACGAGGCCGCCAACGCTTTAGCCCGAGCTTCTCTCAATCGGGCACCGGCGGCCTCCGACCTGGGGTTCTCGCGGGAGCGCATGCACTCATTCAGTGAAATGACGCAGGCCTGCAAAGCCGAGCGTCGGCTCTACCCCCCACCTCATCCTTCCCTCGACAATTACCATCAGACACTTTGGAGGCGGCTCCAAACATGAACTTTGCCCTCCCCTTATATACGCTCGCGATATCACCCAGTCCACACGAACCCCTCCTATACCCTCTGCCACCACCCCAAAGCCACTCTCGACCATATTCTTTTCCTCTTCCCGGCGGATCCTCCCCCGCGGGGCCTGGAGCACCTTACCACTTGGGATGCTTGGGAGACCCTACTGCGCTCCGAGGACCCGGCCAAGCAAGCCATCGCCACCGGCCGGGCTGCCAGCGTCATGAACCTCCGGGACATGAACGTTTGAGTGCAGTGGGGCCGTGCGGGGGCCCAAGGACCGACGTGTCCAAAACTCCCTTGTTACAAATAAAGTTTTCATCATCATCATCACCTCGATGGTTGAAACCGCCTGAGGCTGACAAAAATCTAGAAAAGGATGCTAAACCATTGGTTTTTCGCAGCTTTTAATTAAAGCGCGTCAGCCCTTTATCTGGTGCATTTTCTGAAAGAGTACCTTACTCGGCAGTGTAACGTGTTACTAACAAGTCATCATATTGCCCGTGCGCGACAGTAATTTAAAAGGGCACTTTGAACAGCCGGAGCAGCAAGCGCTGCCATTTACTCTGTCGTGGCGTCTCGCTTACATTGGTGAGAAAAACTTGTTGTGCACAGTGCGCCCGGCAACTCGCGCGCGAACGAAACTGGAAAGCGGGAACGAGATGGAGAGTATACTTTCTTGGTCAAGTGTTTTTTTTTTTTTTAATGCGAAATCATTATATGGTTCACGAGGAGGAGAATCCGGCGTTGTCCCCACTAGACGGTCCGCAAACCCACGTGACCTCATGAAGGTATTGGCAGTCAAGATTTCTTCCGAACTGGGTTTCGAACCCAGGCCGGCGCGAACAGATCTGCTTTGCTGCCCACTGCATTAGACCATCGTCTTCACCAACTTCCACTCCGGCCACTGTTGCAACTTCACAAGGAGATTCTCGACCCCGTCGAGCACCCCAGCAATGATAAAGTAGTCGTCGCACTTGACCTGCGGGGGGCTTTCGACAATGTGACCCACGAGATCATCCTATCCCACTTGTCGCAAACAGACTGTGGGCGCAATACTTTCAATTATATCAAACAATTCCTTACAGATCGCCAATCCTATATCCGGCTGCAAGACACAGAATATGGCCCATATCAACTTGGCACACGAGGGACCCCACAAGGAGCTGTCCTCTCGCCATTACTATTTAATCTGGCCATGATGAAGCTCCCTACCCAGCTGGCAGAGGTCGCCGGTGTGCAGCACGCTCTGTATGCGGACGACATCACCCTCTGGGCAACACAACAATCGGTTGGAGACATCGAGACCAACCTGCAACAAGCGGCAGCTATTGTGGACGAATACGCTCGTCGCTGTGGTCTTGAATGCTCCCCGAGCAAATCGGAATTTGTGCACATACACCCCAACTCAAAGCGCACAACCAAAATTGCCCTTTCCCTACTTAGCGGACCGATACCTGAACACGAGGAGATCCGGGTAATGGGGCTTTTCATTCATCATAGGCGCAAGATAGACACTACCCTAAACAAGCTACGTAAGGTGGGGGACCAGGTGGGTCGGATGCTCTGCCGGGTGTCCAATAAAAGGGGGGGACTACGATGCAAAGATGCCCTGCGTCTGGCCAATGCATTCGTGACCAGCCGGATTTTATATTCGGCTCCCTACCTCCACCTACGCAAATGCGATGAGAATGCCTTAGAAGTAGTTCTCCGCAAGGTTTATAAGAGAGCGCTCGACCTCCCCATAACGACGTCCAACAAGCGTCTCCTCGGTCTGGGGATGACCAACACCTTTGGGGAGTTACGAGAAGCTCATCTTAACAATCAATACTTGCGCCTAAGCAAAACACCTGCGGGGAGCCGCCTTCTGGCCCGCTTACACATATCCTACGCAACACATACAGAAGAACGGGTCCGCATCCCTGAAGCCTGGCGCTTTGCACTCCAGGTGCGACCCCTTCCGAAGAACATGACTGCAGACACCCATGATGGTCGCCGTCTCGCGCGGGCGGAGGCTATTTCTCAACAATATGGCCATAAGCCAGGTGTCTTCTATGTGGATGCGGCCGGCCCACACCATGGGGGTTGGTACACGGCGGCCGTCATCCACCAAAACACTACAGTTCAGGGCCTTACTTTCCGTGCCCCAAACATTACATTTGCGGAAGAGATCGCCATTGCACTGGCCGCTGCAGATCCAGAGTCCCGAGTCATTATTACGGACTCCAGGGGCGCCTGCCGCAATATTGAGCAAGGGTATATTCCAGACCGTGCTTTCAAAATGCTCCACGCATGCGAATACACAGGGTTTCCGACCCATCGTACCATCGTGTGGGCTCCGGCTCATGCGGGTCTTGAGGGGAACGAGGCAGCCGACGCTGTCACCCGCGCGCTTACTCACCGGGCGTCGCCTCATCCGCAGCCTGATCCGGAATTCAATTTCAATCCGGCCATCACCTTTAAAGAGATCACCTCTCTTTATCAAAATTTTCATGGTCTCTATCCCCCTCCCTGTAAAGGCCTCACCAGGGTGGAGGAGCGCTGGCTTCTCCGCCTCTATACCAATACTGTACTGTGCCCGGCAGTACTTAAGCACTTGAATTCTTCTTTCTCGGGCGCGTGCCCACACTGTGAGGAGGAGTTTTCGGACACCTACCACATGGTGTGGGCATGCCCTTCCAATCCTGCCTACCCACCCCACCTCCACCCAACTCGAGAGGACTGGGAAGCTGCCCTGCGCGGCTGCTCCGAACTCCATGCCCAACAGGCATTGGTAGCTAGAGCCCGGGCCGCTGCGGAAGCTACAGGGATCCCGGACTAGGGATCCCTCCTAGTGTTTGTAAGGGGCGGGCCCTTCCGGCTCGCCCCATCGACCTCTCACTGTAAATAGGAATAAAAGTTTTCCTCCTCCTCCTCCTCCTCCTGCGCTATAGAGTAGTCCGCCATCACCGCCGCCGAACATCCCGCGTGCATGCTTTCGCGTTCAGAGCACGTAAGTAGTCTTAAGTAGTTGAGTGGCTTTAGAGGAAAGGAAATGGCGCAGTATCTGTCTCACACATCTCGGCGGACACCTTCTCTAGTGCTGTCAGTAATTTAGCCGCCGTGGTGGCTCAGTGCTTATAGTGCTCGGATGCTGTCCTGAAAGACGCGGGTTCGCGATTCCGGCCGCTGTGGTTACATTTCGATAGAGGCGAAATTCTGGAGGCCCGTGCTCTATGCGATGTCAGTGCACGTTAGAGAACCCCAGGTGGTCGAAATTTCCGGAGCCCTTCACTACGGCGTCCCTCACAGTCTGAGTTGCTTTGGAACGTTAAACCCCATGATAACCAAAGCTTCCTTAATTTTTTGAACTGAAGCTGCCACTTGTTTCCAAATGTTCTGTCGGGTGCACGAGTGGTATACAGCACTCCCGGTTGCATGAGTCGCTGATCTTATGATGAATTTAGGCACTTACGTCAAGCTGGAGCACCGCGCATCGAAAAACGAAATGACATGCATCTGTATGAAAACGGTCACCCTCTCGTCTGTGTGCACAGTAGGCGATGCTGCAAAGGAGAGTGACAATCAAGTATAACTGAAGCGCTAGTACTATGCACCACTTTTGTATCGGCCAGTACAGCACCCGAGTTTGAAATTACACTTTGAAGTAGAGAGCCGCTGGACCTTTTTACTATTACAGAAGAACTCATGACAGGAAATTCTAATGGAGATTGCAATGGTTTTTGAAGCGAAAGCTTCACTACGGGACCTCGTCCTTCGATCGCCAGGTGCCCAGTATTGACCTTCAAATGACCTTGAGCTTCGGATGCCAAGGAAAGGCGCATAACTGGCCCCTGGGACAGTGGACAACCTAGTCGTGCTTTAAGCTACAAATCAATGGAGCGGGAGCTTGGAAAGCAAAGGAAAGGCGCATAACTGCCCTCTTGGAACAGTGGACACCCCAACCATGCTTTAAGTTACGTGGCGGTAGTGACAGACGTGCGCTGTATGCGTTGGCCTTGGCAACGTTGTGGCAGAAACGCGGCTCTGAAGCCGTAGGCCGTCGGCGTTCACTGTGTTTATTGGCGTTGGCATACAACGTTGTACACTCCGATGATCTTCAGGAAAGGAAGTGTGCATAACTGTCTCCCATGGTCAGTGGACGCCTGAATCGCGCTTATAGGTGCGTGGGGTGATGAGAGAGAGATGTGGGCTGCAGGCATTTGACAAGGTTGTGCCAGAAACGCGGCACTGCTGCAATAAGACGCAACGTTCAATGGGTGAGCAAACTATCTCGATCAGCCATTAACTGCCACCTGGAAGGGTGGCAGGGTGGGTGCGCGGCCACCCACCCTTCCAGTGTCCGGAACGCACTCAAGGTTACACACGCCAAGCCGCGTGTGGTTGCCTGATACGCCATAGCTTTCGCTCTCTAACCAGGTTCAGCAGCAGTTGAACCGCAGCTGATTTTTATATAGAGAGGTCGGAACATTTAAATTGCAGGTGTTGTTCTCCGCTTGAATCCTAAGCCTCACTTTGACGCGTTGCAGGAGCATTGCAAGTGGCGTGCTCTGATTAGTATGGTTTCAGAAAAAAAAAAATCTCCTGTCAAGCCGGTGCACCGTGATGACGGATAAAGTTTCAGGCGCCTGCGTTTCTCTACAGCAGCTGCAGATTCCAGCGCTGAGTGCGTTCACATGTACGCATACACACATGTCGTGAGTGCGCTAAAAGGCCTGGCCTTTGATGCATCCTGCGCTGCAGCAAAGCGGACATCCTTCGAGAAATGCCCCAAAACACGTGAGAAGCACTGCACTTTCACACACTTTGTTTGACACCGTTAGCCGAAGATTTAGTCAGCGCGGCCATTACATCCCAGACAAAAAAAGACCACGTGAACGTAATGCATTTCAGCATTTGCAACTGACTTTTACGCGTAACTAATTTTTTTATTAGGTTTAGAATGGCTTTCACTATATTTCCACATAGCACCGCCGCTTCGCGCTAAAATAAGTAGTTTGTGAGAACAACGCTCAGTGCAGCAGACCTACGCATGTCTGTTAATAGAAGAAGAAAATTGACAGGCGACCTCCAAAATGTTGAAGATTTCAGCACAATCTCATTGCTTAACTGATGATTGAGGCGGTTAATGATAAATACTACTCAAATGCAAGAGCATATTTTAAGTTCCATCGACGACCGAACACACAGAGCCGAACGAGTGGGTGTCGAACTGAAGTTCAAACGAATTAGTGGCTCCCAGTTTTGTACTAGTTGGTGAAAATAAATAACCGATTACAATTTTGATTACTTCATCTGAAAAGCAACTTGTTTCCATGGTCAATTACAGCCCACGAAAAATAACTGAACAATTACAGAGATGTAATCAATTACTGTTACGTCATTTTCCTACATCTTTTATTAACATAGCCCAAATATACATGGACGTGAATGGGCTGGTGCGGCTTGATTTATCTATAATCTACTGCTGAACATACTTCGGTAATTTTATCTGCAGTTGCGTTGCGAAGTTCTCGTCCGCATTTTTTTGCACGTGTCCTTGTGAACACACGAGTAGCGACACTGAATAGTATCTCGGCGTAGTACATGCCGGACGGCAGTGCGTCCATCGCGACGTGTGGCAAAAAGCCGCTCTTCGCTGTCGTGCGCGCTCTGAGGGGACAAATCCTAAGCTCACTAAACTTGTCGTTTCGTTCTGTGGTTGTGGCGAAATGCGAAAAGCGGAATACGGGCTTGTCGCATGCAGGCCGCTGGGGCACGTCCTCGCGGGCGCGGCTTCCGCAGTTCGACCTTTGTGCTCTAACGCGACGCTTCTACCACGGCAGCCAGTTAATCTACTCCCTCCACTCCTCAAATCCGTGACGCAATTGGCTGGATCAAATCCCCTACTCATTGCCGGTGACTTCAACTGCGCACACGTGGACTGGGGCTATCGGCGCACAAACCACAGAGGCACAGTTCTCTGCAATGAAATGATGGTGCTCCACTTGTCCATCTTTAATGATTTCAGCCTGCCTACGCGGGTTGGTAACAGTGTTACTACAGATACCAGCCCAGATCTCACGCTTGGAAGAAATGTGGCCCACCTGCAGTGGGAAAGAACCCAAACCACACTAGGCAGCGACCACCACCTAATTCGCATAACACTAAGCTATCGCCGCCCTCAGCGCAAATTTACCGTTAGACAAACTAATTGGGACCAGCTACGAAAATTTCGCCAGGAACATGTACAGTCAACACAGGTACCCTTCGACCTAGACAGCTGGACTACCCAGTTACAGGAGGACATTCGCCAACATACCCAAACGCTAGACACTACCCCAGACACCCCCGTAATTGACAGTAAGCTCGCGCACCTCCTTCAAGCTCAAGAACGCATAACACACAGATGGAAAACTCAAAAACACAATAGGAAACTAAAACTCAAACTGGCACAGCTTCAGACCCAAATAGAACACCACAGTACCACTCTTTGCAAAGCTAACTGGAATCAGATTTGTGACAATCTCCGCGGCAATCTCTCCACAACCCGTGCCTGGCACCTCTTACGCCACATGCTAGACCCCACGAAATCTAAAACCCAGACACGCCTTAGCATTCGCCGCCTTACTCATAACCACAGGCAGGACACGAACGCCTTCCTCGCTCAGGTGAAATCAACATATACCACCCCAGGTGACCCTTGCAAGCACCCCGAGTACACGGGTCCACCTCAACCCCAGCTTGACGCCCCTATTACAGAGGCGGAATTTCGGGCAGCCCTTTTGAAATTACGCAATACTGCACCCGGGGAAGATCAAATTACCAATGCTGCCATCCGAAACCTTGACGATGCCTCCATATCTCATCTAGTCACCCACTTTAACGAGTGCTGGAAGTCAGGTACACTCCCTGCCACCTGGAAGCATGGAAAAATCATTTTTATTCCTAAACCCCACAAACCCATCAACATAGAGAATATCCGACCAATTTCTCTGACATCTTGTCTCGGCAAGGCATTCGAACACATAATTCTTGCCCGACTAACCACGTACATCGAAGACAACCACCTTTTTCCGCACAGCATGGTGGGCTTTCGTGCGCATCTATCAGCACAGGATGCCCTACTACAAATTACACATGACGTGCTTGATGACACGATCCCCCACCTCACTAAAGCTATTCTGGCGGTTGACCTCACAAAGGCATTTGACAGGATTCGACACGATGCCATTTTGCGAGAACTACAGGCACTACAGGTAGGTTCAAATACCTACAACTACGTTCGCGCCTTTCTCTCGGGCCGCACTGCCTCCCTGCACATAGCTGAGCTGAGCACACCACCTTATACACTCGGCGAGCTTGGAACACCCCAAGGCGCGGTCCTCTCCCCCCTTCTATTTAATATTGCTCTCATCCCCCTAGCTCATAAACTCGCTTTCATCCCACACCTAAGGCATACCTTGTACGCTGATGATATTACGGCATGGACCACTCACGGATCTGATGGAGAAATTGAGGAAACTCTTCAATTAGCAGCTGACACCATCTCCGCTCATGCGTCATCTATTGGGCTCGAATGCTCCCCCTCTAAATCTGCGCTTCTCCTCATAAGACCGAAATCTGCAGCTAATTCGCTCATTCAAATCACTTTACAAGGAACCCCTATCCCCGTCACCCCCACCCTCCGTATCCTTGGCCTTTACTTGCAGGATTCCGGACGCAATGATCATACCCTTAAAACACTCAAGGCCTCCACGCAATCCGTGTTGCAACTTCTACGCCGCGTATCCTCCCTGCACAAAGGTTTAGACGAAGCGGATAGCATGAAAGTAGTGCATGCTTTTACACTTAGCCGCATTTTATACGCCACCCCATATCTTAAGCTGAACCGCATAGAAACAGAGCGAGTGAACGCCATGATTCGTCTAGCAACCAAGGCAGCCTTAAACCTACCCCGCAGCACTAGCACAGCCAAGCTCCTTGAATTAGGCATGCATAACACCATTCAGGAACTAGTAGACGCGCACCTTCAGACACAGTATCTAAGACTTGCCGCGAGCGCAACTGGCAGGCATATCCTCGCTTCCCTTCGCATCAACATTCCCGCTAATCAGACATCCCTTATAGCCATTCCTCGACACATTCATACCCCCCTCGTTGTGAAACCCCTTCCCCGGAACATTCATCCCCAGTACCACATCCCTCGCCGCATGGCTCGCGCTACGGCCCTACACAAGTATTACGGACAAGCCCAGGACGCCATTTGGGTAGACGCCGCGTGCACAACTCATGAAGCTGTAGCAGTTGGTTACCATCCAGCCCTAGAACAGCCCCTCACACACCGCCTTCCCTCGGGCTGTACGTCTGAGGAGGCAGAGGAAACCGCCGTCGCCCTAGCCCTTGTACATTCCAATGCAAACTACATCTTTAGCGACTCCAAAACGGCTCTGTTCAACTTCGCGAGAGGCAGGATTCACGCCCCTGCTTGGAAGTTGTTGAACACCCCCTCCAAAAACTTACCACGCAGGGTAGAGCTCCAGTGGGTGCCGGCTCACTCTGGGAATCCAGGAAACGAGGCTGCCGATAAATTGGCCCGAGGTTTGATTTGCCGGGCTCAGGACGGCCTCGGTCCAGGTTTCTCGAGAGAGCGGGCGCACACCTTTGCAGAGCTCACGCAAATGCCCCGCTTGGACCGTCGGACTTACCCTCCTCCACACCCCTCCCTTACCCATTCCCAACAGATCCTCTGGAGACGCCTCCAGACCCGCTCTCTCTCATCCCCTCAGCTGCTATCTCTCTACTGTGGCGCCTCCCCTGCATGCACCCTGTGCGGCGACCCTCACGCCACACTCTCCCACATCCTTTTCGGCTGCCCTGCTGATCCTCCCCCGCAGGGACAGCCCGCGTTATCAAGTTGGGAGGACTGGGAGGTCGTGCTCTCGTCTCCGGACCCGCCATCGCAGCTTGCTGCGGTGCTTCGGGGTGCCGACGTCATGGACAAACACCGCATGAACGTTACGACGTAGAGTGGGGACCGTGCGGTGGTCCAGGGACCCAAGGGGGGTCTAACACACTTGCCATGATAAAGTTTTTCTCTCTCTCTCTAACGCGACGCAATTCCGCTCTAAACCTGGTGTGCTACTGAGTCCAGGTTCTCGAAGTTATACTGAGAGATTAGTTGTAATAAATAACTGAAAAAAAAATAACTGCACTGCCCAGAATGTTGCACCTATTGACGACTACAGCGCGGTCGGAACACGGACGAGAAAGATTGACACAAACACAGGCAGCGCCTGTGTTCGCGTCAATTTTTCTTGTCCGTGGTCCCACGCTGTAGTCGTCAATATGTGCAACCAACAAGCCAGCCACTACATATTAAGAATACTGCACCTTACAAAATGCAATAAATGCATTACGATATTGGAAAAAAATTTTACTCCATTACAAGTATTCGCTTTCTCGAAATGCGTTACGTTCCAAACTAGTGGCAGTGCCGTCATTCGCTCTGTCTCTTGCGCCACTTCCTGATCTCGGCGCCGTTGTCTTATCTTCTCGTCATCGCGAGCTTGGACGTCAGCCGTCGCAGATTTCTCTCCGCTTCACGGGCGCGCAGCTCTTAATTGTTAACGTAGCCGTCGCTTGCGCTCGCGTTCGCGGCGACTGTTCTTCCTGGTAACACATTACACGACCAATCTCCAGTGCCGTGGAAACGAGCGTGGGCATGCTCACGAGCCATGCAGCGCTGACGCACGTACCGCACTCGCTCGAGGTCACGCGGCAGATGTTGCGGCGCGTTACCGAAAAAAAAAAACAGAAACATTACCCTACGCTCCTTGGTTTCAGTGGCTATTAAGGCGAAAGCCCTTAATGCCTCATCGTTGTCGATAGAAGGCTGTCAGCAGAGGTGTCACGCTTTTTCTACTCAGACCGGAAAAAAAATCTTTGTGCACGATGAGATTCAAACCACCATCCTTCCGATCCGCAGCCGAGCGTGCTAATGGCTACGCTACTTCCTGCCAACGCATACGTAGTTCTCCTCGTTCAGGACGCTGGAGAGTGTTTTGCAGAAAGGCGTCGAATGAGACGGATACCTCCCAAACGCCCTCCAGTGTCTCCAACATTCGAGATTCACAAACAACTGTGTACTTAATTAACATGTTAACCACACATCAGTGACCCAAGCAGCAACACCGCGCTAGAAGCTTTCGCCTCACCGCACTTAAGGTGAACAAAGTGCCCACCTGAATTTTTTTGTGCTCATACCCACCAACAGCCAGTGATGCAAAAGCTTTAACGGCGCAGCAGGCGCCATTGATCTGTTTGGTTCCATTTCGTTTCGTACTGCTTGCATTTGTGTTTCTAGAACATCCAGTTGTCATCTATTGGTCGGCATCGTCCATGGTTGGCATGTGATAGGGAGCTTGCACGAACGCCGGCGACGCTACGCATTCTGCGCAGCCCGCCATATTGCCATCGTAGGCTGCAGTTGACGCAGCCACCGCACCTGCGACGGAGTCAATTAGCATGGTCACGTAGTGCGTGCAAACGGTGCTGGGGTGATGGTATACTGTTGTATATGGGCTGTAACGGCTGAACCAAAAGCAAAGCACAGAAACTAAAGACAGGACAGGCCGACTGCAGGTTCTTCAGGATACATAAGACACACCTGCATTACGCTAATCTCGAGAAGTGGCATATGTCTGTTCACACCACTTCTCACGTGCTTAAAAGTGACAAACGGCGAGTTAGACTGTCGATTTATTTACTGCAGCATCTGCGTTTTACGCATGACAAGGCAGGTGTACCTGGTGAGCTGTCTACGTAGTTTCCTTTAATGCACGTTGTCATGACCGGGATGTAAACCAGCCAAAGAGATATTAAGGCGCAGATTTAATCGACCGGGAGGATCACGGTGGCGGCAACAGTAGCGGCAATTTCGACGGGTCGTTCACCCCCAAGATGACCCCATGCTGGGCTCGGTGCCAACGACCTTCGAGAAGCAACCGACGAGGGGCACCAGTTGTTACGGCTCGGGGTAGCGTGGCCGGTTGTTGCATCACCAAGGGGGCTCGTACAGGATTAGGAACTGTCTGAACTTCGAAGGTTGGGGAAATCAAAAACAAGCAGGTTTAATGTCAAGAAACTAAGACACTTATTTACATAAATTTACAAAAGAAGAGCGAGGAATCAAAAGTTAAGAGTTCATGACGTCGAGCGACTGGATGAGCCTTTTACCCAGGGCCCAGAGCGTTCGTGCTCACTTTGGGCGCAGGTTAAAAAGCCCAAGGCTCCGCCCTTTCACCAGGCGGCAATTCATCGTGGCACAAAAGATCGGCACTACACAACACAGCCAACGAAGACACCTGTTGTAGAGCCCACCCGTGGGAACTGGCGAGGAGGAAACGTAAGTCCACATCTCTGTCGCACTGCGAGACAACCTTCCATAGAACACAGGTGTGGCATGATGACGTCGCAGCCGCAGCTGCGCTGGCTTCCTCTCATTCGTTCCGTTTTTTTTTTTTTTT
The DNA here is from genome assembly GCF_055824585.1 of Amblyomma mixtum. NCBI lineage: Eukaryota > Metazoa > Arthropoda > Arachnida > Ixodida > Ixodidae > Amblyomma > Amblyomma mixtum. The sequence continues at coordinate 19,028,427 of NC_143021.1, read as the reverse complement.
TTTTCAGACGAGGGGCACCATTTCTTCCCCTGTCGTCGGTTGCTTCTCGAAGGTCGTTGGCACCGAGCCCAGCGTGGGCTCATCTTGGGGGTCAAACGACCCGTCGAAATTGCCGCTATTGTTGCCGCCACCGTGATCCTCCCGGTCGATTAAATCTGCGCCTTAATATCTCTTTGGCTGGTTTACATCCCGGTCATGACACACATGCACCTTGAATGTTCTTGAAAGTTAGGAATTGCTACGTACATCTTTCAGGTCAGCCGTCGAAACTTTTCAACGATTTCAACCCCGACTGAGCCCCACCACTACAGCTGGGTGATGCCTTGAAATCCCCAAGTCAATTGCGCTATCATCGCCGCGAAGCACCATCCCATCGCCCATTGAGTTCTACGGGCAAGAAAGCTCGCATAAATGTCGGCAACGTCGACGGGCGAGCGCATGCAATTCCAAATCCGTAGTGCAGTCGTCCGCGCGTAGCGTGAAAAGGTCCACGCCCCACTGCTTTGCCTTTTCCTCATAGCGCGCCCGCTCTTTCGGACAACAGCGTCGACGCATACGTTCCTGAGGAAACTGCCGACATCTTCCGCACACAAAGGGGAGGAGCACGAGCAGCCACGCGTTTGCTTGGTGGACTGTCGGAAACGACGTGGCACTCGGTCTATTCACTGAGGCCTGCCTGCACTTCGTCGACTGATCCCTGGATAGGACGGCAAGATGGCGGACTACCCAAAATGCATAGCGTCGCCAGCGTTCGTGAGAGCTCCCTATAAGGCGCGGGCACTATGTGCTCAGATTATCGCCCTTCGGATGGAAGTCGTGCCCTCGACGGCGAGCCCATATTCGACATCGGGAACAAAAATATCCGAGAAACACGCTCTAGTGTCTCTTCTGATGCCCCGCAAACAGTTATAAACATTGAGAACACGCACGACGAACGCTTCTGGGACCGCCCCTACAAAGAAAGGTGGTCCGGCGAACGTTCGCACGTATACACCAATGCCGGATAGTCCTAAGTGAACATTCGTGAGCAGTGTTTCCTGGCGGCGTCCGGCGGATACGTTGCGGATGCTGCATGCGCGCTTTACGCCCAACTGCAAGTATACGGGCACTGGTGGCTGTAACTGCACTTGCAGAACGTCTTCCAGCGAGAGAGCAGAAAGCGCTGCTGCACCTGCTCACATACACTGTAAACACGAATACGCCTACATGGCAGTAGAGAGGGAGCAAGTTCTCCTCTAACGCACTTCCTTTTTGTATAAGGGTACCCGCTAGAGGAGAACTTACTGCCTTTTTTACTCCTTTCTGTTTACAGTGCAGAACTGCGAAGCCCAGACAAAGACTATTTTATTACCGAAATGCGAGAAGGCAGTAGTAATAGTAGTAGTGGCTTTATTTTTGCATTTGATATGGAAGGTAAAATAATTTTTTGCTGTCCCGGCATCTGCTATCGCGGCTGGAAGCACTTGAGCTGGGGCAGCGGAAATAAAGGATAGGAGGCAGTGTGTTGAAGAGAAAAGAAAGAGGGGGGGGGGGGATAGTTGAAAGGACAGGAGGGGTACACTGACAATAAATCTATTTACATATATACATGATAAATATATACAGGTCGCACACACGTGAAGGTCTGGTAGGATACAGTACAAACACAGGCGCACGACACGAAGCACAAAACAGCTGGAGTGGGGCCGTCCAGCTGGTCATCGCCCAAGGTAGTACATAGAAGTCAAGTTTCTATAAGCACGCTGCGGGACATGGAATGGGGAGCTTCTGGTGCGAAAGTACTACTTCATGGGGTGAAACCTAACCGAGATGCACAAGGGTAGACATTTGGGCTAGTTGGTGTGGGTTTGTCTTTAAAGAGAACAGCGCAAAGGACGGCACAAGAAAGAGACAACAGGACGAACGCTGACTATGTGTTGACGTTTTATTTCAAATGGCGGGAATACATACAGGGTCTGTTCTGAAAGTAGTAGGACTGTTTTTTTCCTGGGCGAACGGGCGGACGAGAGGTGGACTGCGCGTGCAGGGTCGTTGAAGGGGGATATTGGGAATGCTGGTGAAAATCGGCAGTAGGCTCTCGGCCGTTGAAGAGAGGAGGTCGCCTGTACTGTGAACCCCTGTCGAAACGTCTCGTCACGCAGAATCGTCGAGCGTTTACTGGATCAGCGATACGCGATCAAATTTTGAGTAAATCTTGGTAAAACGGGCAAAGGGACTCACAACATGATTAAGGAGGCCTACGGTGACGCTTCCGTGGGTAGATCAGGTGTTTTTTGAGCGGCACAAGCTTTTCCAAGAAGGTAAAGAAAGAGTGGAGGAAGACGACCGCTTCAGACGCCCTTCAAAGCCTATATACTCCCGTTATATAAAATAAAACTAGCCCGAAAGTCTACCCTTTTCCATCAGTAGATGCTCACAGCACAGTTGTCCTTACTCAGGACAGACACACAACGCCTAAATGCGGGGAATAGCCGCTAGGAGCGCTAGCGTACTAATAAAGTGGTGGACTGTGCTTTCGCGCCTATTCAGGTCATGTGTCATCTGGAAGTCGCAGGTAGGGTCGATGCAGTGAAGGGGACCGCATCGAATGAAGCACCTATATAATCGGGAAAGGATCCTTCTATAGCTGATTTCCGAGCATCACTAACCCTCCCCCCCCCCCCCCCCCCCCCTTTCCAAAGGGGGCAAACACACTAGCTGGACGGATGAACGCAGTTTTTTTCGGCACCCAAGGGACGTTTGTTAAGGGTGCGATTCCCCTTGGGTGCAGTATCCCGTCCACTTTCACGCTTAATTCCTTCAGGCAGGTAAGCACCCATCGTCGCCCTCCGTCAAGCAGAACTTCTTACGAAAGTACGCCTAAGCGGAGTCCAGTCGGCACGATCAAGTCCTATTCAATGCAATGTGCGGCTCATGGACCTCTCTTTCTGGAATAGAAAATAATGAGCTGGTATATAAGCATACTCACTGCCGAACCTCATGACATTTTACTGGCTATAAGACGTATACCATAGCCGAGAAACTATCCATCTTCCTCGTCTACGCAGACTACTTAAGCGTTGTGACTGCTTTTTATTGTTTACACTTTCATAAAAACAATTTCATCAACTTCCTGTTCATTTAACTCTTGTGTGCACACTCACTGAATCTCACAAGCTCAACGCGCTGGTCCTCCGTTTAATCACAGCATTGTTGGCAATGGACAACAGCTGATGCAAATGGATGGTGTTGCATCTGCCTTCCGTGAAACACCACTGGTATTGATAAATTATCAACTTGGACCTTAAAGCACTCATCTGGGACACACTATGGCGTGAGTGGTGATAAGAAACGGAATACACAAAGTACATCCTCCACGTAATAAAAGCAGAAACCTGGAGATACACAATACAAAACGAGGCATTAAAGAATTGACGCCGGATAATAGCGTACACGTAAACATGGCTACAGCTTCTTCACTATAGGCTTCTTGGCGGGTAAACCGTGTGTCAGCGCCTGCGTTGTGTCACGTCCTTGCCTTCTGCGCTTTTTCCTTCACTTGACTATTCCTTCTTCACAGAGTATTTATAAGGGAAACATGGCTGTACGCAGACGTGCGGGACTACGAAGTTGTCCCCAGATCGTAATAGCTGGTACGTAAAGTTAGAGGATCTCGAGGAGGTGAGGTAGTTTTAGCAATAAAAAATAATATAGAATATTCAGCCATGAATAACATCGACGACCACGAAAGTGTGGGGTGCAGAACAACTTATTCCGATGAAAGTATGTAGAAGGCGTGTATTGACCTCGAAATGATTCCTGAAATTATCTTGTAAAAATGCCCGATTATCTGTCCCAGCACTACTTCAAGGTGTGAGGTTTTTGTATCGGGGGACTTTAATTTGAAATGGATAAATTGAACGGACTTTTCACGTGAAGGAGAAGAGAGTGCGGAATCGCTTTTATTTACTGCATTCAGTTTTTTCTTGGTCCAACTATAACACCAGAGTTCTCCCGCCTTCCTTATCGCTTCTTGATTTAATCTTTATTAACACTTCCACGATATTCAGTGTGTACTGAAGACAGCATATCTGACCACGAATTGCTACTACTGCCATGCCCCATATCAGTAGCATGTAAACTAAAGAAAACGTCGCCGATCGCTGTCAAAGACTGTGGGCGTACAGATGACCTCGCAATTTCAGATGCACTTACATAAAGTTTCGCCGAATTCAGCGCATTGCAGGATATGCGTCAATTGTAGTCGCGGATGAAAAAAAAAATTGTACATGCTTGTGATAAGAGTTTCGTGCCCCTTGAAAAAAAACGCATAAACAGAGAGTAGGATACAAAGCGAGATAATTCAGCTTAATGGAGTATAGACACCTAACTTTGATGGCATGTTTTCTTCTCTATAGTGATGCTGAAGACACGGCATGCATGGATTATCACGTGGTATTCACTTACGAGTACTAAATAATTTACAAACGATTTTTTGTGTCATGTTGCTTCTGTTTCAGTTTCAACAGCCGATGATGACTGTGATGTGAACGAGTGCTTGTAGGTCATGTGAGGCATGAAAAAACTGCAGTATAATCGCTGCTTCATCGCTGCTCCTACATTCGTTGTCATACCGTATCTTGAGGAAGGCTGGGTTTAGCATTGTGCTGAATTAAAACGAGGAAGCAGCGGTTATATCGTAGTTTTTCATGCCTCACGTGACCTATAAGCACACGCTGACGTCACAGTAAAGGACATAAACAATTACATACCAATCAGCTTACTGGTCTTTGCCTACAATGTAGTACTCTTCCGTCCATGCTCAGTGGTCTTCTTTCTTAGCCCGATCGCGGATGAAAGCGCCTTCCGATAGGAATTTCACAAGACGATGCAGGTGTTGTACAATAGGAGTGATATATTTTCTTGTTACATTTCCAAGTAACAGAAAAAACACGAGAGATGCGGCTCGCCGCAGCGTTTCGGTTGTGGCCGCGCACGGCACACTTAAGGCTCGCAAGCTGTTAACGAATGTACCAGCCGCGCACGACTGCCCGGAAATACGCGGAGCCCTCGGCGACCGCGGGAGCTCTGAACTTGCGACCGCGCACAGCCGCTGCTCCGTTCAAACTCAAACACACTCGCCGCCGAACTTCTATTGTTCCCGTGTGCAGCCCGCCTACACTTTATCTGAGCACTGCGTGCATGGCGTTGCTTCACGCGGCCGGCGGCCCCGACTCTCGCCTGGCTCCGTCGCCTGCACTTGGCGCGTGTCTACGTTTGCTTAGAGCCATCGCGATTCTCGGATAGCAGCGGAGGCGTGGGAAACTCGGGGGTGACCGGGTCCCAGAGACACATTGCCGACATCACTGCAAAGGTATTTACTAAGGTAATCGCTAGTACAGTCACGACGACCTTGGACTTCAAACAACCAAATGATCGGGCAGGCTTTCATAAAGAATACTCGACAATAGACTACATTCACACAATCATTCAGATGATAGAGAAATGCGCAGAATATAACCAGCCCCTACATATAGCGTTCATTGATTACGAGAAAGCATTTGACTCTGTGGAAACCTCAGCAGTCATGCAGGCATTGCGACATAAGGGTGTAGAAGGGTCTTATGTGAAAGTACTGGAAGATATCTACAGCGACTGCACAGCTATCATAGTCCTCCATAAAGTCAGCTATACAATGCCAATAAGGAAGGGTGTCAGGCAGGGAGACACGAGCTCGCCAATTGATGCTTTTCACCACCTGCTTACAGACTGTGTTCCGAGACCTGGATTGGTAACAGTTAATGAATACCTAAGTAATTTGTGCTTCGCTCATGACATTGCCTTGCTAAGTCACTTAGGAGATGAATCGCAGAGCGTGATAAATGAGTTATACAGGCAGAGCAAAACAGTGGGGCTAAAATTAACATGCAGAAAACCTAAGTAATCTTCAGCAGTCTCGCAAGGGAGCAGCAGTTCACATTTGGTAGCGAGGTGCTGGAAGTGTTAAGGGAATACGTGTACTTAGGGCAGGTAGTGACCGCTGATCTGGATCATGAGAGGGAAATAACTAGAAGAATAAGAATGGGGTGAAGCGCATATGCCAGGTTCTCTCAGATCATGAATGGCAGTATACGAATATCCCTCAAAAGAAAAGTATACAACAGCTGTGTTTTACCGGTACTCTCCAAGGGGGCAGAAACGTGGAGGCTAACGAAGACGGTTCAGCTTAAGTTAAGGACAACGCTGCGAACTATGGAAAGAAAAATGATAAGTGTAACGTTAAGAGACCGGAAGTGGGCGGAGTGGGTGCCCTAGCAGAAATGAAGAGGAAGAAATGGGCTTGGGCAGGGCATGTAATGCGAAGGCAAGAAAACCGCTGGTCCTTAAGGGTAATGGAGTGGATTCGAAGAGAAAGCAAACGTAGCAGGGGACGGCAGAAAGTTAGGTGGGCGGATGAGATTAAGAAGTTTGCGGGGATACAGTGGCCGCAAATGGCAAATGAGAGGGTTAATTCGAGAGACATGGGAGAGGCCTTTGCCCTTCAGTGGGCGTAGTCAGGCTGATGGTGATGATGACGTCGCAATCTTCGTTCGGCTGTTGAAACCAAAACCGAAAGAGCACAATAAAAGAAATTCGATTACACAGTATATTATTCAGCGGTCGTAGAAGAATACCACGTGGTAATCCATGCATGATGGTGCCTTTCGGATCATTACAAAGAAAATGCACACCCGAAAGCTAGGCGTCTATGCTCCTTTAAATGAAAAATAAGACGACGTCGAAAAAAGGGAGACAAGAATGACATTGAAAGCCTTGTCATCAGTTTGCAAAACAATGTTCGAGAAGCAACATCGTGCTTCTTTGATGTACCACAGCCCTCATAATTTTGGCGCTATTTATCAGAAGACCTGTCAACCACTTCCGCCATTACAGATCCGAGTGAAACTAACATTTTACCTGATGACATTGCAAATGAATTCAATATAGTCCGTTTTCACGACAACAGCCTCGCACCTTCCCTACCCTTACACACTGCACCACCCCATGATGGAACCAATCATAAGTGAAGCCGGAATCCTTTTTGTCTCACAAAATCTTGGTACCAAGATATCATCGAGCCCCGATTCAGTCTCAACGCAGTTTTAATCAGATACGCTGACTGGGTGTTTAAATACCTGGATATAATTTACGCAATGTTTTTACAAACCCTCGTAATATCAAATGACTGGCGCTATGCCAAAATAATTTCCATAATCAAGTCGAGCTCTAAAACGGAATCTAATATCTATCGACCAATGTCGTTAATAAGCATAAGCTGTAAAGTAATGGGGCACATTATCTTTAAAGCCACCACCTCATATTTAGAAAATAACCTTATGTATGAAAAACAACACGGTTTCAGAACAGTACTTCTAACTGTGACACAATTTGCCGAAATTACTACGACATCGCTAACACAATACGACCATCAGATGCAGTATTCTTAGACTTCTCTAAGGCGTTCGATGTTGTTCTTCATGATGACCTTATAACAAAATTTTTAGTGTTTGATATAGATTTTAGATCTTTAAGTGTCATGGATTTTCGGTTATTTACAGAACAGAAGCCAATGTGTTAAAATAGGTGAGTACGTTTCGCAGAATCTGGATATTTATCCGGGCGTACCACAGGATTCAGTTCTTGCACATCGTTTGTTTCTTTCCTACATCAGTGATATTCACTTCTTTGTCGCTTCATCGATTCAAGTTCGTCTTTTTGCCGGGATTGCCTTGTGTACAAAGCCGTGAAAAAAATTAGAAAACCATATTCTTCACGATTCCCTAAATTCAGTCAATGTTTGGGGTAGGATTTAGAGAGTGAAATTAAATGTTAGTAAGACCGAAACCATCACATTCAATAATAAGAAGCAGCGTCTAAATTTTACATACACGCTTAGTGATACAAACGTTAAAAATACGATCAAGGGAAGTATCTGGGACTAACTCCAGCATCTAAACTTCATTGGGTAAACTACATGAAATCCATTTGTTCTAAAGCTGAAGGTGAATTAAATACGGAGAAAACTTCGTAACGAACTTCCTCATATTATACTCAGTGCATATAAAACAGTAATCAGACCCACCAAAATTTTAAGTAACAAATCAGAGCTCATACAGAAATTAGCAGTATGGTTTCACTCAGAGTACTCACGACCAGCTAACGTAACCAGTATAATCATTCGAGCAAATTTACAAACGCTGTCACATCGTAGAATCATATCATGTTTTTGTACCTCTTGTTTCACCGCCACTTTACAATATGAAATTCACAATAATTCCACCTTTTTTCAAACACTCACCTATAACCAATCATAGTAAAATATTCTTCAGTCAGTCAGCCGTGCAAATATCCAAAGTACTTGTTTCCAGCTGCCATTTCCTATTGGAATAAATTGCCAGAAAATGCTGTAGAGTGTACCTCCATAGATCCATTTGATTAACTTTATTTAGAACATTAACATTGATGTTTAACAGCCTCTCTTTATTTGCGTGTATGTGTTTTAGATGGGAGGATACCCATTTTTGTCTATGTGCATGCTTCCTGTCTTGACCACAAGAATATTTTATAAACACTCCTGCGTAGTCCAGAAAAGAGCCTTCAGTGGGGTTAAATAAATAAACAAAAATAAACAACATGCCCTTTACTACAATAAGCCCTTCACTACGGCGTCCCTCAAAGCTTGAGTCGCTTTGGGACATCAAACCCACATAAACTGTAAACCGCTACTTCATAGCGCAACACACTTCAAATGACACTAAATATAGATGGTACAAGCAGTTCACCCGTCTACCTTTGTTTGCAGTTTGCTTTGTATAAAGTAATCCGTCTTTAAGCTTAATCTAGTCGTTAAAAAACAAAGCTCACGTCAGCAATGTGCGGGTAACAATATAGAGATAGATTGGGTGAATTCAACGACCACGCTATTTCCTTCCTTTGTATGTAAAGAGACAGTTGCACTGTTCTTTTGCACAATCTAATCTTGTGTACAGCCACTTATCGTGGGTCACGTGTAACAACACGAACTGAGATAAATTCTTTTATTTACAACAGAGATCCTTGTTTACATTGGCCACAAATCAAATTGATGATAAGAAAGTGATATTTTTTATAGGCTATAAACATTGCGTAACTCTATTAGTGTACCTAGAAAGTAAAACATGACTTTGCAATCTTGTCTTCATCTTGTCTAAATAAAACATCCCGCATTAGCTGCGTGGAATTTCTTTAGTTAGTTCTGGGCCTCGCACCCCTTACGGCACCGGAACTATAGATAAGCAAGTAACAGTATTATGCAATCCACATCTAGCACCGATTGCATATTCCCAGGAAGGTTTCATTATTCATCTATTTATTAGGGAAATAAGCCAATCATTAACGCTTCACTGTAACAACTGCCGAGTTATGAATATCTTCATGGCGTGTTTCACTCAATGCGCATTTTACTTTTAAGGCAAAAGCCTTTAATGCCTCATCGTTGTCGACAGAAGCTTGTCGACAGAAGGTTGTCAAGAGAAGCTTGTCAGCAGAGGTGTCACGCTTATCAGTTGGTCGAAATGGTTATGACGTCAGAGGGATTCAGAGTAATAAGGTCACCCACGAAAATAAAAAATAAAAAGGAAAATAAATGAAAAATTAAAGAAAGAACGGAAAGAAATAAAAAGTAAAGAAATAACAATAAGAAAAGAAAAAATAAAAAGTTGAAGAAAAATAAAAATCTAAATTAATAAAAATAAAAACAAAAAGAAGAATTAAAACAGAAAATAAAATAAAAATCAAGAAATCAATGCCAAACAGTGCGCCAGGAAACGCTTTCACCTTGCAGCACTTTAGAGAGCCAAAGTACCCCCTGAATTTTTTTTATCTCAGAGTCGATGAGCTGTTGTCATACGTTCCCTCACTGACTGTACTGTGCCGCCTTCTTTTGTTCTGTGCGAATAAGTTTTTCCCTGCATTTTGCCGCCTGCCCGGTGGTTAGGTATTGCTTACTGTATCACTCATTGTTTTTGAATCTCTCACTATCACTGCTTGCTGTATCGCATCTTTCACTGATATATAACTTCCTGCCATCAGTTACGATGTACGTATAATGATGAGTGTAGGTCATTGCAGACAGAAAGTAATGTTGTCCGGAATAAATTGCATGAACAGAGAAATTATTGCAAACTTTTTGTGAAATATCGTAAAGAGGTGTTTCAACGGAAAGTGAGTATTTGCGAGATAAATACACTTGAACAAGTGACAACGAAATGCGGTTTACTTCGCTGATATTTTCTTCATATTTAGTGTTATTCACATTAATTCCGAGCCTTACCGTTGTGCTTTGTGTGCACAGGTTTTCATGCATGCGCTGCAGACCCTCTCCCACCCTCTCTCACGGGTAACTTAGCACGTTAACGCCACCAGCAAATCGCAGATCATTCGCCTGTCCTTCATTATCCTGCACTTCTCCCGGTCCAACATTCTGAATGCCCCTTCTAAATATGCAGTGACCGGCAGCAAATAAACGATGTCGTCAAAAGAGAACACAGAGTAGAACTATAGCAGCATTCCCTGAACTGACCTACGAGCGTAAGTTGAGTTACACAACTGGATACGACACTGAGAGGACTGAAAAGTCTCCTTAGCGCGCAGCAACACCAAAAGGAGCAAATAAAAAAACTGGGCATTAAAGCAGTCGCACGCAATAAGACAAACGGATGGCAAAATATGTAATTTGCAATTCAGATAACATACCTAATATAGCACAGGAATTCTAAACGGATTTATACAGAAGTCGAAATTATTATTGTGCCAACTACAAATACAGCTGAAAACGTAAATGCTGATGAACGTTTTAAATTCTAATAATAATTTTTAAAACGTTTTTTATTCTTTTTAAAATTTTCAACGTTTTAAATTATAATAATAATGATTCTAAAAGGTAATAAAAGCACAGGGGAATGTTCTTTTTTAATGGACCCGCCGCGGTGGCTCAGTGGTTACGGCGCTCGGCTGCTGACCCGAAAGACGCGGGTTCGATCCCGGCCGCGGCGGTCGCATTTCGATGGAGACGAAATTCTAGAGGCCCGTGCGCTGTGCGATGTCAGTGCACGTTGAAGAACCCCAGTTGGTCGGAACTTCCGGAGCCCTTCACTACGGCGTCCCTCATAGCCTGAGTAGCTTTGGGACGTTAAAACCCCAATAGTAATAACCTTTTTTAATGGCGGAGTAGATCGAAGGAAGAAATTATCAGTGCAATCATTTTTTCAATGTAGGTAATACAAAAGAAAACAGAAGGCCACATGAGACGGGTGCGGTCCGAACCCACGATCTCCGCATCGTAACACGCATCGCCACTCACATCAATGTTTCAGTAAAAAGCTTGGTTACCGTTAGGTAACCAAGCTTTTTTAAAAAAAAAAATGCAGGATTGCACTTGTCTGCTTAGGAGCGGAAATGCGAAAGCCTTTCCCTTTCCTCGCTTTCTCGTTCATTTTTTTCTTTTTTTTTTCATTACACGCATGTTGCTTATCAATTGTTGCTTAATCAACTTTTACATTTTTGTTTTGTTTACCACAAACTTATGATTGACAGTTCATGCAGGCAACTTCCGTGTACAGCTTCCGTCCACGCCGCTGATGAGCCAAGAAAGGCTTGCGCCTTAAGAAGGCGGAGTCTCCTGGCATTGTGAGACAAACTCAGGGCTGTTTAGGGTCGCGTGGCCTAGTCTGCCGTATTTTTTATTTTTCCAAAGTTAATTAATTTGCAAAAAACGATTAGCCATCTATTTAAAGATTGGCTTCAGGAACAAAATGCCAGAGCAGAAGTTGTAATAGTAGTCTGGAAGAATAGATAGCTAAATTCTGCACCAAAATCTGCACCAAGGTGCCATTTACGTAGCTTTCTTTATCGGCCCCAAAAGAAAGTTGGCGCGTGACAGCTGCTACGCGTACGTGTATCTCACCCAGTGCACACGCTAACCGCGTGGGGGACTGCGCTGTAGAGAGAAGCTGATCTTGATCTCTGAGACCCTTCTTGGGACGTTCAAGCAGTACCACTGTCATGTGGAAGCTCTTGTATCATACTAGTCAAATAATTAAAGGCTGATAAAAAGAAGCCTATTGTGCGCAATGGTACATTTTTGCAAACATCTTAGGTTTGCAAACACAAACATCTTAGCCAGCTGTTAGTTGAATGAAGTGAAGCCAGTGGTTAAAAATTAAGCTGTCTTTACCAATTATTTAATATAGGATAAAGAAAAATATATACTGAAGACCAGGCCACGCGGCTCTCAACAACCCTCATTTGGTTTCGTTGAACAAGCCAACTCAGTCTTTCTAAAAACTTTGTTATTTTTAGTTGGGACATCTGGTATACCTCAGTGACCGCTGTTAGTTTTTGCGGGTGCATATTCGTGTTCGGTTGGGGCACCCATCTTCAAGTCGCTCCAGCAGTTGAACGACGAATGTGTACACTGCTGCTGCGTGGCGGTGGAGACGGCGCCGTGCTCACGCTAGCAACAGGGGCAGCGAACACAAGCTCAGAATTTGCGCGGTGCAATACACCGCGCACAGCAACAGCCGAGGGAGACGCTTCGGTCTGCAAAACGTGACGCCGAAACGCGATCAAGCCCGCTTAGCATAAGGTAGCGCGGCGGTCGCTTCCCGTCCCACATAGGTGCCGATCAAGGCCGGCCAGAGATGAACGGCCGCTCCCTTCCGATGGCCGGGTACTGTAGCCCGCGGTGCAGTAGTCGCGTATGCAGGGGCGCAAGAGGAAGCGGCGTCACTTGACGAGCGAACAATGGCGGCCCCGTTTCTTTTCTGGAATGCGCTGTCGTCTGCTCGTCCTTGCTGCCGTCTGCGACGAGCGCGCATCCGGGACCCAAATGTGCCGACGTTTGTCTCACTTTCCCGACGTCAGGACGAGTGCAACGCGACCGGGGCCTGTTTACCGCGTACTCGGGGGAGACGGCGACGCTGGGCAGAAGACCCACCTGACCGCCGCACATCCGGCGCTGGACACGACGTACGGCGACCGAGACCGACGCGGAATGAGTCCCCGTGGGCTCTAAACAGTGGGTCGGTGAGGCCGGTAAACAACCTGTCGCGATCATAACACATCGCCCGCAGCACACCGGTGCCGACTGCCGCAACGCTGTACGAAGTCCGTGAGCAGAGGATGATCCACGCGCGGGACTCGACGAAGCGTCGGGGCTACGTCACGGTGTCTGGGTGACTCGTTCGACAGTGACCGATGGGTGAAGAAGACGCGTCTACGGGCTAAGCAGACAAGGAGAAAAAAAACACGGCCCTCCACCGCCGAGCGGTACGCAGGACAGCAAGCGAAGCACCGAGAAAGGTCTCTACGATCGCTGGAGGGAAGATAAGGTTGCCAAGGGCGATAACGCCGAGGCGGACGTCTTATCTCTGTTTCCGTGTCGACGGTTTCCTCCGGAACAAAGTGGCCTGGCAAAATGGTCCAAGGGCAAAGGAATAATGGATTCCCGACGCCACCACGAATCATCCTGACGGCGCTGTCCAGTTTGCAGAAGCGGTGAGCGTGTTCGTATTCGTATTCCGCGCCAGTTGCTTTGGGGTGTGTCTCCGAAGTAGGGCACGGACTCCCCCGCTGAGACGGGCCGCGCACGAGGTGCTGGTTCGTGTCGGATACGTTGAAGCTTTGTCAAACAACAATCCGTGTTTATTCCTTGCTATCGTTTTCGGGGAACTGAATGTAGTCCAGGACGGCGGAGAATACGGTGACAGAGAGTGATATGGAGAGACGAGCTGAGGTAGCTTGCTTGGGTAGCCCAGGCGCAACCGGCGCAAGCCGGGGCAGGTGGAGATCGTTGGGAGTGGCATTTGACCGGCTATATGCTAAGCGCACACCGGCGTGGCCAGAAATATCTTTCGGAAGGCGTTTTACGCCGTCGGTAAAAAAATAAGAAGAGAGCCTGTGCCCAAATCATTTTTCTGCTGTAATAAAGCCGAAGGGTTGTTGTTTCGTTCACTGTAATATCTACGTAATACGAATGCTGAAAGACTCCGAGGACTTGATTCGTAAAGAACACTTATTTTGTCAGAAAACAAAAGACCCGTACGAGAAACAGCGGATATATACAATATTTTCACATAATATACAAGAACACAAAAGCTTCTGCTCTACAACAAGGTCGGCGACTGCGAATGAAGGGGATTTGTCAAAACTTCTACCCCATGCATGTGAAGTTACGCCCGGACGCAGGCGCTTTTACAGAAAATGCAGTTTTTATTTTCGCGATAGTTTGTGATAATTTGAGGACAATGCAACAAATGAAAAAGTAGGCTGACGTGAAAAGGTATGTTTTATTCGGTGAACTGTGCCTGTACAATTAAAACGAGTGCTATACGTAGCAAAGAAGAGTGACTATTTTCTGCAAAAACTTCCGCTTCCTATTAGAACAGGAACCATTTTTCTCAACAAAGAGACACTTATTTTCGTAGTTTTTTTTTAATTTTAGTATATCGATGCGGTGTGAATAGCACGGGCGAAAAAAAAGCACGAAAGGAGGAAGGGGGAAGTGGTAGGATGCAGCGCGCATAAAATTTCGGGGTGTGCTTTGACACCCCCCCGGTTACGCCCCGGTCAGCGCATGATAGTTTTTCTGCTGCGAATACCGCGTTCTCTTCTCTCCGTTTACATCGACTTTTCTTCCTATCTCTCTCTCTATCTGCCAAAACACACACATGCCACTGTACCTGCGTATGCAAGAACTCATTCAGGATTGACCGCTCTACTGCTAGTGTGCATGAAAGAACTGGGAGCTACCTCACATGTGAAGTAAGCCAACTACGAGTAAAATGTTGTAACTGTGCCTGACCACAGTTGGGAGTTTCTAACATTTCTATTCATTGCCTCAGCTATTACAAATAATGAGACGATACTCTGCCCACTGCTATATCGTGAAGAGACGAGGGAAGGCCCCGGCCACCCCGGTAATAATTGTGGCATTTTTATTGCTATATGAGGCTCGAACTTGTCATGCTGGCTTAGCTAACGCCACTGGCCCCTGGTTAAGCCAGCATACAGAAGCAAACGTGACGATTGTCTGTTGTGACGTCATGCGGGTCGATCACGTGAAAGGCGATGGAGCCCCCAGGGTCTCCACTGAAGCACGGCTGAATGATCTAATGGTGACTTACATTGTTTATTCCGTGGCACACAGCCACAGCAGACGCTCACTTTAGTGTCCCTGCATTAGCACATTCACGAATAATACTACCGAAGTGAATGTGGATGTTCGAACGATTCAGATGCCACGCTCATCGAAGTGTTTTGATGAATGTGCGTTGGAATACAATTTTGCAGTGAAAAAGAGAGAAAAGTACAGACAGTCGTGATAGGAATATCGCTCACGAAAAAAGAGTACTGCAGGAGAACAGAACCCAGCAGGGTTTCATTCATACAGTATTCTTTGCATAAAAAAAAAGGGCACACAATCCCTCACTTGCATTGTGTTGGCCACTGCTGAGGGCGAAATAGTTATCTTTTAAAACTAGCAAGGCTAATGTGGTACGCCTTCTGTGTTTAAGTATCAGAAATAAACTGTTTTTAGTGTTGCTGTACCATAGTTATTCAACCTTCCGCTTAAACGATAAATAAACAAAGTAAATACAGTGAAATAATTTGATCTTTCCGACGTATCGTTACGACGGATACATTGAAAACGCCATTTAAAGGGACATTTAGGACAAAATGAAGTTGGCCTTATCGACAGATACTTCTCTGGTCCAGCTTTCTTAGACATCTTTTAATTGTGAGGCACCTGTGAAATAGTGCTAGATACTGTTATAAACATGTTAATTAGAATGGTCTAATCTTACGATCCGTTGCGAAATCTTGCTTTTTAAGTTTTTTCGCGCTCGCACCAAGTAGTCAAGACTACGATATAATGCGAATGGGGTCCGTTTTTTGAGAGTGAGAGGATGAAAACTACAAGGGTCCCGAGGAGGATCTCCAGATATAACGATATGCGAAAGATTGAATTCATAGAAAAGCTGTAGTCGAAAAATAGCTGTTTCACAATTTCTGGGTATGGATGACAAACAGGCTATACTGCCACTGAAAACGGAGTTTTCAAGCTCAACGGCATAACAAAAAAATGATGGTTGATTTGTGTAGTTAGACCGATGCGAATTAGGTGCGCTAGCAGTTCGCTTTTCCTTTTGGTTCCGGCGTTGAGATCCAGTGTTCATGTGTAGCAGTTGTTCGGATAGCGTTAATGGGTGAATGTCCTTCTATGCGGAATTATATGCGAGCTATGGAGAGAAAATTATAGCAGTAACGTAAGACACCGGAAGCGGGCAGAGTGGGTGAGGGAACAAACGCGGATTAACGAAATCCTAGTCGAAATCAAGAGGAAAAAATGGGCTCAGCATGTAATGTGAAGGCAAGATAACCGCTGGTCCTTGAGGGTAACGGAGTGAATTCCTAGAGAAGGCAAGCGCAGCTGGGGGCGGCAGAAAGTTAGGTGGGCGGATGAGATTAAGAAGTCTACGGGGATACGGTGGCCGCCACTGGCGAAGGACAGGGTAAATTGGAGAGACATGGGAGAGGCATTTGCCCTGCAGTGGGCGTTGTCAGGCTGCTGCTGCTGATGGCAATGCATATTCAAGTAAAACCATGGTTCTTTGTCTAGTCGCTTTCTGGTTTGAAAAACTAATCTGTTTGTGATAAATACAAGTGAATTCGTTGCTTGCGACTCTTCTGTAAAGGAAGGAACTGTGTAACGAGCAAACTGTCCACAAACACAAGGTCTTGAGTTGGAAATAAGAAAGAACTGACCACAGTAGGAATCCAACCGAAGCCAGACAGCCTCCGATGGCGTAGTCCGCACGATAACGGCAGCAATGGAGGTGCCGTGGAACTGTCGCGGAAGAAGACACTTTCTCGTGACTTTAGCGTAAGGCTTCGAGTGAACGGTGCATTGTTATGGTTACAAACGTTGTCAATTCGATTGGATGCTGCGAGAAAAAAAGGGCAACTGCAGAGGTTTTAGAATTCGGCGATCTTAAAGGGGTTGAGTGTGTGAAACTTGCAGGTAAAGCATGCGAGTCCTTTTGTGCTAACATTTCAAATTGTGACCCAATCGCAGATTAGAACTGCCACGTCCTTCAAGTTCGTCCGCAGCGCACAGCGACAAGCGGGGGGAGCATAATGACGATATCCACCGTACCAGCACATTTTCAACGCATGAACTCTGGCTTCGAAGGCACAGAACCAACGCCACCGAAGGCAAAGCCCGCTGAGCGTTGTTTGGCCGCGTCCGACGACGCACGGCAGGGTGTGGTTGACGGTAGCGGAAATCCGAAAACCTACTGTCCGTGACGTCATACCGAACTTCTCCGTAATCCTCTAACGCTATGAGGAGAAGCCTCAAAATTAATCTCCAATTACTTCATTATCTACAATGCTGGGGGGGGGGGGGGAAGACTGGCAGGCTTTACTTACAGCCTGTATAGCTTTAAATCTTTATAATATCGCGGAATTCTTAAAAAGTGGTGCAGTTGTCCTTTAACCAAGTAACGGCTCCGACAAAGAAATGACAGTCTCGAAGCACAAGACGCTTCGCTTGTACGCGAAGACTGACGAGGTGAGTCCTCTCGGTCTCAACCCACCGTGCGTATTAAGTATCGGAGCAGTGCCTCAACTTCAGTGCTTCATCCAATGATCCCGTTTTGTCAGCATGTTCCTGACACCTGCACTTAGTTAATCCTCTCTTGTGACCGATTGTAACTTGCACTCAAAGCTCCAACCCCTAATTAAACCTTATCGTCGACCCGCTATGGTGACTTAGCGGATTTCGCTTTCGGCTCCTGATCCCAGGGTCGCCGGTTTCATCCCGCATTTCGGTGGAGGCGAAATTGGAAAACGCCCGTGCGCTGCGCGATGCCAACGCACGTTAAAGAAAAGAACCCCAAGTTGTCTAAAGTAATCCGAACTCCCCCGCTGCGGAGTTCCCCTTTTGTCACTTCGGGACGTTAAACCCCACAATTAAAAAAAAAAGAGCCTTACTGTCGCCTAAGGCTAACTTCGAATCGTATTTCATACAATTTCCTTTCATTGTGCTTTCTTGACATGCGTGTGTTTGTTTATTAATTTGACTGCGTTAGCATTATAGTCCAATTTCGACAAAAAATTCGTGGTCCGTGCGTCTGCATGAAGTGCCTACCCTCCGGTGCCTCCTCCAGTGGATCGGAGAGGATCGCGGCGCCCTCCCGTGGGCGCAGCTGTGGACACAAACCATTTAGAAAGCTGCCACACACCTCCACCCACCAGAAAAACACGCAGGAGGGGAACGAAAAAGCGACAGCGAAACCAAATTCGAAGACGCAGTTTGAAAGCGGTCAATGTAAATCTACTGCCGGGAACAAAAGCGGGGTATAACCCGCCGTGGTGGCGCAGTGGGGGTGGTGGTGGTGTAAAACATTTATTTATACTATATACAAGAGAGATATTGCTTGGACCGTGCCTGAAGGGCCCGGCCCTCACAATCACTAGGAGGGATCCCTAGTCCGGGACCCCTGTAGCCTCCGCGGCGGCCCGGGCTCTTGTCACCAGGGCTCGTTGGTCCTGGAGAGTTGAGCAGCCGAGCAGGGCAGCCTCCCAGTTCTCTCGGGTGGGGTGGGGGTGGGGTGGGAAAGCAGGATTGGCAGGGCATGCCCACGTGATACGTGTCCGCAAACACTTCCCCACAGTGTGGACACTCGCCCGAAAAGGCCGAATTGAAATGTTTGAGCACTGCCGGGCACAGTACCGTGTTGGTGTAGAGGCGAAGTAGCCAACGCTCCTCTGCCTTGGCGGAAGCCTTTACAGGGGGGTGGGTATCGGCCGTGAGCGTTTTGATACAGGAGGGAGATCTCCCGAAAAGTAATAGCCGGATTAAAATCAGTAGCCGGATCAGGCGGCGAGAGAGGCGATGCCCGGTGGTTAAGCGCGCGGGCGGTAGTGTCCGCTACCTTATTTCCCTCTATCCCCGCATGTGCTGGGGCCCAGATGATGGTGCGCCGGGTTGGGAAATCCCGGTACTCACATCTGTGTAAAATTTGGAAGGCGGCACGATCTGGAATTTGGCCCTGTTCAAAATTGCGGCAAGCTCCCCTTGAGTCGGTGATAATGATGGAGCTTGGCTGCTGGCCCGAGAGACGTGGGTTCGACCCCGGCGGCGGCGGTCGAATTTCGACGGAGGCGAAATTCTAGAGGCCCGTGTACTATGCGATGTCAGTGCACGTTAAAGAAACCAAGGTGGCCGAAATTTCCATAGCCCTTAGCTACGACGTCCCTCATATCCTGAGTCACTTCGGGACGTTACACTGCAACAAACCGAAACCAAAAGCGCTTCGGCGCTTCGGCTAGCGCTTCGGCTAGACTTGATTGCTGCGCCTACAGGTCGCAGTTTTCATTTAAAGGACTGCATTTCTCTTGTTTTGATGCGTGGCACTCCAGCAACGAGCAGTGCAACCGCGAGTTTTATATATAGTGTTGCGACACTTTTGCACTCGATAGTATACAGCCAATACTGCCAACGCAGATTTTTTTTGCATTCACAGCGTAGGTTTCCCGTGCTATTGGTGTGACTTGGACTTGTGCTTCGAACTTCTTTTTCTTCCTTCCCGTGTGAAATGCTCAGTATCGAGTTCGCTTGTCTGTTCATCGGAAACTTCGGAGCTATGTTGATAAACCGACTAACCATTTATTATATGCGGGGCCTCTATGATATATTCCACTTTTATCACTGTTTCGACGCGTTTTAAAGTGCGTTCGCACTTCTGCGCCTCTTTTGTGCGGTAGACTGAGGGCTTGAGAGAACAGGTAAAGTTGCCTAGAGCAAATTCTAGTCCTGAAAACTCTTTAGCTTGTTCTGCTATGTACTGTTGGAGATGGACGGTGCCCTTGAGGGGGGGAATTGTTCAGCCCCGCAGGTCCCGGTTCCGAAGGACGGTGTCGAACTTCGCTGAAGCTCTCTCGAAGCTCGGTCGATGGAAATGGGTAGAGACTGGCTCATTAAACACTGATGTGTCAATTTGACCACTGCGGCAAGTATTCTATTCGTTGCATCCGTGGGAAAGGAATTTCCCGCAGTCTCCCAGCAGATGAATGAACGGACTCGTACTGCCCCGCCGGATGCCCGAAACACGAAACCTCTGTCGAGGACACAGCCGTCTTACAATTAACAGCAACAGCTTGAACTTTCGGAAACTCCGTCCTGCGACCCGAGGGCAGACTCAGCCATTTGATGCCGTCGCCGTCGCTGCTGCTTCCGCCGCCGCCGTCGCCAGTGCTCGCCCCATATCGTTGCTTCGCGATGATTCATGCCCGCTAGGAATTCCTCCCAGGCCCGTGTTCGCCGATCTTAACAGTACTATGCTATGTGTCGTCATGCGCTACATACTGTCACATTAAGCACAATCTTTGAACCCTGCAGTTTATGCAAAAGTAGACGAACTACAACATCACTCACTGCCAGAAAAATGTCGATGTAGGTAGACTGTGAGTGCAAGCGGTGGAATGTTTTAATCAGTAGCGACGTCTTTTCCAGCAGCGGCCGCGCAGCAGCTGCTATAGTCCTGCTGGCGCTGTGTGCGTCAGCCGAGTGGCCGCCCCTGGACTGCGGCCAATTCGGCGAGCCGGGCTCCAGCGCGTGCAACTGCACCGTGCACGACCGCACTCCGACCAACCAGTCGAGGAACCAGGTATGGATCACCTGCTCCAACGTGTCCAGCCTGGAGGAACTGAACCGCATTCTGGCTCCGGCCCGCCGCCATCGCTTCGACAAGTTCCAGCTCGGCGTCTCCACGGTATGCCCGCTTTGCGGTGTCGAGCTCTGGATTGCACGCGTCAGTGTATTTGCTCCAAGCGTGCGTCGCCTCACTTGATGTTGGACTCTGTGGGGTATCCTTAGTGCTGAGGAGGACTGTCCACCCAGCGGTGCCGCTGAGACATCGCTATAGAGCGCCACCACTATCGTACTCATCTTCAGCTGGGTTACCTGCTCTGAAGGATGAAGTCATCTCCAGTTCACAGTTCGGCTATAACCAGAGAAAGCTAAAGAAGGCAGCGGCAAATATCCCTCAAAAGAGGCCCTCCAGCCATTAACGTCGGCCGATTGTCATGGCGTCGTGGTTAATCTCATTTCACAGAGGCAGAGGCAGCTGCCAGTATCCTGCAATTTCACGCCAGGGGTTCAACAGAAACGTCACGACCACTGGTCGACCCCATTGGCTAGAGAGTTACTTTTGAGAGGCATTCACAGCTGCGTTCTTCAGTTGCAACTTGTATCCGACTGTAGAAATCTCCTTTGGGAGCCATTTCTCGAAAGCGCTAAAACAACTCGGACAAAGAAGGAACAGACAGAGACGAGCGCTACTTCCAACAGAGTAGGACTACTTCCAACAGAGCGGACTACTTCCAACAAAGTTGGAAGTAACGCACGTCCCTGTCTGTTCCTTCTTTGTCCGAGTTGTTTTAGCGCTTTCGAGAAATGTCAAATGTGCACCAACTAGCCCGATCCGCCACTCTTGTGATCATCGTTCGTCGTTGAGGAAGCGGAGTCGAAAGTTTCCATTGCGCACGTGGGCCTCTAGGGGCAGTGCGGAATGACACCGTCATGTGGATGGTATAAACAGCGGGCGCTATCACGTTGCACCCTTAAGACGGATTAAGCGTCTCGCATTAAGCGCCTTTTAAGGACGTTTCGCTATAATGTGGGTTCTTGATGCTTGTGAACTGCCTCGCACAGTTAAAAGCTGCTCGGTGCAGGCTTCACTAGTGCGCACATGTCACCTTCTCACCAGCTAGGGTTAGCGGTAGCGTTGGTGGAAAACGTTTATTTGCTCTATTTTACACTGGTTTTTGCGGCTTCAGGTGGAGTCTTCCATCTTCTCGTCAGAGTCGGTTCCCCTAGACCAGGGCTCCGCTGAGGCTGGCTGAGGGTAGCTGCCCTGCGTGCATGCCTTAGTCCATGTTGGACTTTCAAGATGTCGCTGGATAGCATCCTCTCCCACTGTTCCGCTCTCTGGCTTTCTATTATGGCTAGCTCGTCTATTTGGTGCAAGCCCATGTGGTATTGTATAGGGACCTAAAAGAAATCACCAGCGCACCAATCCGGAAGTGTACGGTAGTCGAGGCCGAAGAGGCAGCCGTGGCTCCAGCGGCAGCGGAGGGCTACCGATCCAACAGGTCTTTAACCATACTCACCGACTCAAGAAGCTGCATGCCGCAACTACCTAAACGGCAGAATCAGCGACAGCGCGCTCCGCATCCTCCGCTCAAGTGGCAAAAACCTAAAAGAACCAGGCGAAACGCACGGTAGTTTGGGTGCCGGGACATACCGACATTACGGGAAATCAGGAGGCGGATAGGATACCTCGAGGGTACGCAACAAACCGAGCATCCAACAATCCCGACCCCGCTGAGGAACCCGAGCCGGTAGCCCAAAGCTATACAGAAATGCTAAACCACTACAGATAGAACAGACGAAAATACCCGCCCCCACACAAACAACTAAGTAGAGAAGACGCCGTAGCATGGCGACAGTTACAAACGGGAACATTCCCGTTCCGAAATATGCTAAGCAAAATCTACCCCACGCAGTACGAGAGGGAGTGCCCTAGGTGTGGAGACAAACCAACCCTATACCATACCACATGGGCTTGCCAGAGGGTTAGCGGGGCCAGAGACGGGTGAAGGACTCTCGCAGAGGGGTCGCCCCAAACAACCCGTGTGCGCAGCTGGGCCACCTGCCGAGCAACCTGTTCCTGGACACGCCCGTGAGCGAGGTGCACCTCTGGGACACGCCCCTGGCCAGCTTCGTGCAGGGGGAGAGCGACGACGCGCTGCTCGGACTGCAGAGGACGCTGCGCTCGCTGGCCCTGCGCCGCTGCAGCCTCGACAGCTCGCAGCCCTTCCACAGGTCTCCTCCCTCCCTCCCTCCTGTCCGTGTAGAAGTCCAGTCCTGGCACTGCAGATGAGACTGTCATACCCAACAGTTCTCTACAAAAGCATTTTCGAGCGGGAAACTATTTATAAACGGAATTTTTTTATATCATGGAAGATTCAAGTATAACACTCAATAAGTACGCAGACCACCCTACGGCAGTCTTGCATTTTTTTTTTTCTATTAACGTTTTTGCTATCGTCGAAAGCGTTCCCAATTGGTTTTCATGGCAGTCTCAACTGCTCGTTACGATTGATGGAAGTAGAAAGATGTTGTTACACATGAGAAGAATGGACCATTACCTTCAGTATTTCCCTAACAGTGTCTTACAATTTTTCAATATTCAACACTTTTGTCTAAGAATGGTGGGCATGCTTTCGAAACGGTGTTTGCATGAAACGAGAGCCACTTTTTGCCTGCGCGCAAACTACCGAAGAGGGCCTGAATTCAGTTTCGTGAGCTTATTGTTCGCAGTTCGACCCAAAACAACACTTCAGTTTTAATTATTTATATACAGGAGAATTCGGTGCTATCTACGCCGCAAAGCTGTTATGGGGATCTCATATGCGATGGCCTCCGGCAGTCCTCAAGCATAGCCACAACGCAGCCCGAGTGCTTTGCACGCGGGCGCTTCGTCTTCGCTGCGGCTCAGAGCGGAGGTAGCGCGGGAGAGAAAGAGAGAGAGACTCTTTAATGAAGAGCAGAGAATTTAGCCGGCGTTTAAAAATCGCTGGCATGCTACTCTGCGTAGGGAGGGGAATTTGGGAGATAAAGACAGAAGGAGAGCAGAGTGGAAGAGGTAAAAAAAAAAAAACGAAGATAAAATGCGGCCATGAAATGGGTACTAAGGATGCAATGGCGAGTATTGATGTAACCTATGGAGTGATGGAGTGCATAGTCCGTCAAATGGGCTGACGAAGTTCACTGCATGAAGAATGCATGAAGGTGACGTGCAAGTGAATTTAAAGCTTATCGAGATGTCCAATGTCTTTTAAATATGTGAATAGAAAGTTCATTGCAAGTCTCTGTTGCCTAAGGCAGGCTAAGGGACCTAAAACTTTGTCCATTGTAAGGGGCACTGAGCAGAGCTTCTGCATGCAATGTTCATAGTACGCACGCTCGTTAGCATATGCAGGGAACTCAAGCAAGATATGCTCCACAGTTTCTATCGCGGCACAGTTGTCACAGTGCGGACTGTCCATTTGTCTAAAACGGTATCGTTATGCAGCATTAAGACGAAGTCGATGATAAAGTGTTTCCACATGTCGAGGAATTCTGGGTGAGAGTCTTGATCTAAGATGTGGGTCGACTGAGTGAAAAAATTGGTACTGATATGTCGGCAAACTCCAAAGCTGATACATTTCTTCGGAAGCAAAACTTTTGGCCACCTGGGACGCATCAGATTTCGTAAAAAAAGTTCTAATGTATCTCCGATGTTGATGGCCATTACGGGCCGCTTCATCTGCTTTTTCATTAGCCTGAATGCCACAGTGAGCAGGTACCCACTGAAATGTTATGCAGTGGCCTGCGGCAATAGCTAAATGATGTAGATATCACATGTCCAGGGAAACTGGCTGGTGATTCGTTTTCTTCAGCAGGTTGGCCAGGATCTGAAGAGATGCTTTCGAATCGGTGAATATAACCCAACGGTCGGCGGTTCGGCGCAGGATGTAAGAAACAGCTTCCTTAATGCCGTGAAGCTCAGCTGTCGTAGAGGATGTCCTCCGCTGCAGCCGGTAAGTGCATGGGCTGTTGAGGGCACATAAAGGCCACATGAAGAGGTTTCTTTAGTAGTTGAACCATCGGTGAAGATATGGGTGTGCTGCCTATATTCCTCCGTTAAGTAGGCGAGAGTAGTTTGCAGAAGCGCTGCCTGTGGCATGCGGCTCTTTGCATTCACACCTGGAACAAACTTCTTCACTTTTAGAGGAGAGAGTGTCCATGGAGGAAAGGCCAGAGGTAGTAGTTTCTGTGGCTGATTAATAGTAGGGATGGGCAGGAGCTGCACTGCCGGGCCAAAGCTAGAGTTGCTGTGAGTTAGGTGGACACGGTGCAGGAAGTGCTTCTTCCCTTGAAGAACATGGCGGAGATGGGTACGCATAGTTTCCTTGGCGGCAATCACCTCTAGTGGGAGACATCCTGCCTCCGCTACTGTTCCTGATGCAGAGGAACCCTTTGGGAGGCCAAGGCATATTCGCAGGCAGTTGTTCCGTGCGCAAACGAGAGACTTATTGCTTGATGTAGATAATCTTTGAAACACTGGTAGACAGTAGCGCAAGGTTCCTTCAACGTAGGCTTTTTCAAGCAGAAGCATTGATCGGCAGTTGCTACCCCACCTTGTTCCCGCCATGAACCTAAACACTTGCGGTGCTGCAGTGATCCTCTCGCGGAGTTTTTTGATCTGAGGTGTCCATGACAGATTATAGTCGATTACAACACCCAGGAATCGCTGAGATCGTACATATGGTAGCGATCGTCCGCCTAGGAGCAGCGGATATCGGGTCATCGTTTTTCTTGTAAACGCCATTGCAACACTCTTTTCTGGCGAGAGACGAAGACCTCTGGAAGCCAGGTACATCGAAATGTGCAATAGCGCTCTCTGTAGACGTTGCTGGGTGATATAGCGCGAGCGTGATGCGGTCCAGATGCAGATATCATCAGCATAAATTGTTATACGGACCCCTCGCGGAAGGTTTCTTCTTATGTGTATAAGGGCAATATTGAACAGGAGAGGGCTGAGCACCGCTCCCTGTGGTACGCCCCTCTCTACTGCGTGAAAGCGTGTTGGACCGTTTGGAGTGGTCATAAAAATTTGCCGTTCTTTCAAATAATGCCCAATCCATTTGTATAGCTTTCCTCCAAGGCCAAGACTGGCAAAGGCGGCGAGAATTGCATGGTGAAAGACAGAGTCAAAGGCGGCCTTGATGTCTAGGAAAACGGCTGTCGGGATGTACCCAGCATGAAGGTACTCCTCAATTGATGAGACGAGGGCGATGATATTGTCAGTCGCAGACCTGTTTTGACGGAACCCGTTCATTTCTTGGGGGGACTCATTTCGGCTTCCTAGGAACCAAGTTATGCGTTTGCAGATCATGCGCTCCATGAGCTTACCTATGCAGCTCAGTAGGGCAATGGGCCGGAATGATGCGTAGCTTGTTGGCTGCTTACAGGGTTTCAAAACAGGCACAATTTTCGCCAGCTTCCATTCCGTGGGGACCTCACCAGTCATCCAGGAAGAATTGTAATACTCCAGGAGTCGAAGACGGGAGGTGTGGGGTAGCTTTGCAATAGCTTCATAGGTCACCTCATCATGACCCGGAGACGTGTGTCTGTTTGTCTCCGCGATAGCTGTGGATAGTTCTTCCATTGTGAAAGGCAGGTCTAACGCTGGCACTGCCGCCTTTGGGATGCCTGATTGACCATTTGCGGAGAGTGTCGAATGCCCTGGCCCTGCCGACAGTAGCCTGCAGTATTCTTCTGAGACTTCTTTTATAGATTTTTGTTCCTGAAGGGAGAGTGCAGCGAAGGGGTGGAGCGCGGGACAATCACAAATGCTCAGCGTATACGAACACCTTACCGTGCGCAACAGCAGCATGCAGCTCCTTCACTATGGCAGGAGAGAGACCGCCGGATCAGCCGCGGTCAGCAGCAGAGATTCGGCATGAGGTGAAGCGTGGACAATGGCGAAATCCAGCCGTACGTGAGGCGAAGCGCGAAGCCGCCACGCTTCGCAGTGAAACCGAAAATTGGCGCCAGATGAACGCAGCGTATGTTCGGGAGTATCGCAAGCGTAAGAGGGAAGCATTCAGATGAGCTGCCCATTTGGCCGAGCACGGACCGTCGACTGATGCTAGCCGCCTGGTAAACGTGTGCTAACGTATGAACATTACGTTAGAACAGTCGAACCGTAGCGAGAATGCTGCTGCGGGGATAGCTTTTCACTGAATTGTTAGTAAGTTTAGCCGTTGCAGTTGTAAGCATAAAGTGCTTTTAGTCCCGAAATGCTTTTAGCCGCTCGTCCTTGTTTTTCTCGGCTTAGTCCTTTTGTTACTGCGCAAACTTTGTCAAGTATGCATGTCAACCAACTAGTTCAGCTTTCTGCTCTCCTGAGAACACGGAGGTGAACCTAAATGAACTTTGGAGAAACTGTCGCCCTGTGTCTCATGCAGCGCTGCGGACATAGCAGCGCATGCGTTGACGACAACTTCTCTAGAATGTGCAGCGCATGCGCATGCCGCGCAGCCCATCGCAGCAACCCTGTAAGCCCAATCAATTTCAGATAAAATTTGTTACGAACAAAAACATGTAACAATGGTTTAAAGAAACCAGGCAGTGCTACGGAAAGCAATGTAGTCACGCAACGTCGGGTAAGCATTGCAACAATGGCATTTTATATTTGCAGAATGACATTGTTCAAAACACCATTACATTGTTACTATTACGTCCGGACCTACAGTGCAACAATTGAAGCCCTTGGCAGAAGCGAGAAATGAACAGTAAAACTACAGAGGCCTTGTGCCTTACGAAGATCGTGCTGGTGCACACACGTCACAGCTTTCCTTGGGATCTCCAATCCCCCATCCCCTTTCGCATTGCTACACTAGTCGGCCGGTGATCCGTTGTTCCAAAGAGCTACACCAAACTTGCAGGTGCCCGACTGCACAATCACGATGTGAAAAAAAAAATAGCAACAAGAAACATCAGATACATAAACAGAAACCTAATGCAAATAGGAGCTTACTCATGCAGTAGTTAGCTTGGAATAAGTGCGAAGATAATAAGTGCGAATAAGTGCGTAGTAAGTTCATGCGCAGCAAATCACGAAGAGGAAAGCAAAGAATTATAAAAAGGCACTGCTTATGACGCCAATCAGCTCTCGCTGATAAAAAGAAGAGGAGATGGCACCAGCACGCGCTCTTCCACCGAGACGAAGGTCGAAGAGTTAGGTATACTCAAAGTAACGTTTGTCGCACGTGTTAAAAGTCGAGTTTTGTCATCTAGAAGCAGTCATAGAGCGCAATAGAGCGACCGTAATAGATCGAGATAGAGAGACCGTAATAGATAGGATTGTTAGGCCATAAAGAGTATTTAAAATTCCAGAAATAGCCATTTAAAATTATGTTCTAGGTGTTGAACGGACAAAAATGGGCACTATAATTTTCGGAAAAAAGTTCCTGTATAACTTTGTGGCAGTTAATGTAATTTCAGGCAACTGTGTGCCCTGTGTTTACTGAGCGAAAACTGATGGCGCATTCATAAGGGTTGTAAGGAGTATTGTTCTTTACTTAGTCAAGCCACATGTATGGCTGCGCTTATGAGTGACCGCGGTGTTGTTTTGTGGAATATTTCAACCCTATTCCTTCGTTCACGTTGGAGCATTCTGAATTCAAAGTTTACTTACACCGGGCGTTCCAGCAAATATTTTCAATAATATGAGCAAAAACAACCTTTCTGAAGTATAAAACATTCCTACAGCTTAGTAGTACCAGTGTTGACGGACACAAGGAAAGATGCGAGTAGTTAACTAGTACAGTGGTGAACTTCATTTCCACAGTCTGCTTTTGACTATTACAGTTAGGCTCCTGGTTGTATTCAGAGGTTAATAGCTTGGCGCCAGTAATGATTAAATGATTACCTAGCATTTCGCTAACGCAGTTCTGCTCGGTATTTTAACGCTAAGCCGTGCCCTTGCTGCATATTACGCCGAAACCGCATGGCCTTAGCGCGGCAAATCTACGAGCGTATGTCACTCTGTTGCGTACATGCGTCATTGCATTCCCTGTCTACCCGCCGCGTCGTAGCCGCAGCGGTTAAGGCGCTCGTCTAACGAGACGGATTCGAACCCGACCGCGGCGGCCGCGTTTCGATGGAGGCTTCCCGCAAAAGGCGCCCGTGTGCTGTGCGATGTCAGTGCACATTAATGATCCCCAGGTGGCCGAAATTATTCCGGAGACCTCCACTACGGCACCTGTTTCTCTCCTTCTTCAGTTGAGTTGTTGTGTGCTTCTTTCACTCCCACTTTCCTCCCTTCCCTTACGGCGTGGTCGAGGTGTCCACCGAGATATGAGAGGCAGATACTGCGCCATTTGTTGTCTCCTAAAACCAATGAATTAACAATAATTCCCTGTCTAAACATGTTTGAGGGTAGGAGCATCTATAAACACACGTCACTCGGCGTAGAACAGAGAAGACCACGTGACCCATGTGGTGCCGAACGACGTGTTCCCGTGGGTGTGGTTCTGTGCGTGCTACGGTCCTGAGGTTTCGTTCTGACGTGCCGGAATAGTGAACATTGTTACACCACGGTGCCGAGCATAATAACATTTTTCCTTCCAGCGCCACTGGGCTCGCCACCCCGGCGCTCGCGTCCAGGCACCCTAGCCCTCGGCGTACTGCAGCGGCTCCTTTGTGTGGCGCAGGATGGGCAACCTGAGCGCCCTGGAGAGCCTCGACCTGTCCTTCAACCGGCTGAGCGTGGTGCGCGCCTCGTGGTTCGGCGCCAGGCTGAGCGGCAGCCTGCGCAGCCTGCTGCTGCGGGGCAACCGCATAGCGAGCATCGAGGACGGGGCCTTCGCCCGCCTCTACCGCCTCTTCCAGCTGGACTTGTCCCAAAACGCCATCGCCCGTCTCGAGCGATCCATGCTGCCCGGCTCGCTGTTCTTCCTCGACCTCAGGTGGGGCGCCTTCTCTCTTCACCACGTCCGCCGGGTGCATGCGTACAGTCGCTGCACTTCGGATGCGACCAGGGCTCGATCGCCATGGGTCTCTGCCTACGTTTACAATGTATACATTCGAGTAGCATTACTTAATTGTGTTAGAGACGTCGGCCGGTCTGACCCAGGGAAAACAAGAAGCCCGTTTTGCAGGGAAGATCAAGGAACTTTAAAGCTGTGGTCATTCTTGTGCTGAGGCCGAACCATGACCGCGCGAGAACAAGTCTTCTTGTTCTCTCGCACAGTGCGGGGCAGCGCACCCTCGGCTGCGGAGCATTTTCCTTGTCTTCTCTGGAAGGCGCCTTCGCGCAAGAGGGAGAGAGCCCTGGCTTTTGCACTTACAACGAATGATATATATGGTGTGCCTTATCATCATCATCATCATCATCAGCTCGACTACGCCCGCTGCACAAATTGGCCTCTCGCATATCTCCCCAATTTACCCTGTCACTCGCCAACTTCTGCTAACGTATCCCCGCAAACTTCTTAATCTCATCCGCCTACATCATTTTCTGCCGCACCCTGCGTCGCTTTCCTTCTCTTGGAATCCACACCGTCATCCTTAAGAACCAGCGGTTATCTTTCCTTCGCATTGTATGCCCTGCCCAAGCCCATTTCTTCCGCTTGATTTCCACTAGGATGTCATTAACACGCGTTTGTTCCCTCACCCACTCTGCCCGCTTCCGGTCTCTTAACGTTCCACCATGTAATTCTTGAATATATCTTTTTTGTTCCAAGTGAGTCTAGCGGCGTCTCTTTGTCTCTCCATCTCGTGTGGACTCGCGTAGTATGTGGGGTCGTCACACTGTCATGACGAACGTTTTCAAGAGTCCACCCATGTACTTACAAGCCTTTTTTTCGAATGAGCAGCTTGGAGACAGAGCTCGTCCGGTCTACTTTATCAGCTGAGTGCAGTGTTGCCTAGTGTACTTGGAAATAAATAACAAAATACCAGAAGACCATCAAAGATGCTGCCAATGTGTTCGGTAGGTAATGCCTTAACCCCGCCTTAATATGAATTTACCGATGAATGAGATTTTAAGCGTATTGCTACCACTGCAATTCTCAGCAGCGTTGAGAATATTCCGCCAGGCGTACACATAAACAGGAATTGGGGACTGTGCCGAGCCAATTGCCGATAAGCCTAACGGCCTATAGCGTTTCAATGGCAGTCACTCGGCCATTCTTGTGCCTTGTTACATCATGGATGATGTCAGCGTGCTTTCTTTGAACGTTAAAAACCATGCTCCACGAAGTGGCAGCCAAGGTAGCATAGAAGCGTTTCTCCCGAATTCCTGATGATAGGCAACGCCGAACCGATTGGCTTTGAATGACCAAAATTTTGGTATGGGCTAGTCGGTGGCTCATCTCAAGGAAAGTGTATGCAGCGCAAAAACCAGGGACAGCAGAGAAGACGCAAACAAGAGGACTGGCGAAAAACTAATGACTGAAATTTTATTGAAAACAGCAGAGCTTTAAATACATGCAGACAGGCCATCACACGTCCAGGAAGATAATGAATCGCCATAAGATTGTAATACCAGCATCGAAACCACTCCAACGGTTATCACAGAGGGCGTGAACAACGTACAGCCCCAAAATCACGGAAAGGCATGTGCAGCTACTCAAAAAACGGATGAATCATGAAAAACAACAGAACAGGAAGTCATATCGTATCAAATGCTGAGACACGGAAGTCATTAAGCGTAGCAAACGCAGAGTCAAACGCGTGAAAGCAAATCAACGAAATAACACCCCAGGAGACCCCCAACAACAACAGGAATAAAACCTAAAAAACGTAGTAAAAGCAGTGACAAGGAAGTGAGGGAAAACAGTACGATAAAACAAGGCACCCAGCGAAGGGAAACCTAAAAGCCCAAAGGCGGAGCTAACCAATGCTATCGTCCAGAAACCCGAGTGACGCTCAAACGCCTAGCGGCACCATCACGGATGGCCTGTCTCGCGCTCGGCGGCATGGGCTTCGCGGGCTCGCACTCTCCGATCACGACACCATTGTCTCAACTTCTCGGCACCTCGAGCTCTCCAGACAAGGCCCCCTTCACGGGCACGCAACTCCGAATGCTGAGTTGCGCGCTTCATGCTGAGGCCTGAGTCTGGCCCGAGTTCGGCCAGGCCCCCCACGTTATCAATCTACTGAGCCCGGCCCCATTCTCGCGGCAGTTCAAGAGGTAAAGCGTGGAGTATGTGCAGGTAGACTCCCACTGCACAGGTAAAGATATGGCTGGCATAGACGCTCAAACTGCAATGACGCTTTAACAAATTGGTTTCGCAAACGCGAAAAGAGGAGAGGGTCGGCTCGCCTGGTCGTCTTTTTCAACCGTGATTTTGCTTCTTAGTAGCTCCGAGGTTCCTAGAGCCGCATGTAAAGGGTAGCATACACGCGCAGTTAACTACTTTGGTTACATCTAGATTTTTACGGTCATTTTTTCACGGCATGCTGTCTTATTTTTACGCGTTGAAGTTTTGGCGCGCTGGTCGTGTTTCAATGAAGACGAAAATCAGTTGCGTTAGTACGTGTTGAAAGGATCGAAGTGGCCTAAAACAATATGCTCTTCCTCAATGGCGTTGCATTTTCCACAGCGTACAGACGCGCTTTTCGAAGGTGAAGACGCACCCGAAAAGGCAATCCTGTGACAAACGGCTACCCATCGAGCAATCGAATGAAGATCCTTCTTCAGCGGTTCTAATAAAGCCTGAAATGTTCAGTCTCGAGTGGTGACACAAAACCGAGCGGGCGCGGAGTGCCTTTTGGCAGAACCGACATCGTGTGCTCGCCGGTAGCTGAAACAGCCCAAGGCAACAATACATTGTACTTTAGCGGGCGGACACACTGGCGCAAAGGAGCAACGCGCCCCTGAAAACGCCGCAGTAGTGCAGAGCGCTGACAGATTTTGCATTCCCGAACCTGCGAGACGATTTTTCGCTGCCTTTCTTCAGTAACTGAAAACGTTCATTTAACTTCGCGTGTGGCATTCAACGTGGCAGAGCGTGCGCGTCCGATGTTACTTGTAAATTTCACTTTGAGTGGCGTTGATTAAACTCAATCTATAAACGACGTAGTTAAGCCTCGCATTAATTCCATGTCAACGAAGAACTCTCCGGAGACATTTTAGTACCGGGATTCTTTCATTTGTGAAGCATTCCAGGCAGGAGGTAAAACAAAAAATCAAAAAGCACTGTTTGTAGTTGCTCTCTGAAAAGAAAAATGCAACTAAAGCAGATAGCAAAAGCTAAGTAAATAATCGTCGAGTAATCTTTTGTCCCAGCCCCCACCATGGCCTGTTTCTTCCGTGTCTCTTGTAGAGCGTCCCAAGTACTCTTCACCCCGAAATAATGAATCAAAAGCCGGACACAGACAGACCCTCTATGTACGGGCCCGAGCCCGGCAACTTCAAGCCCGGGCCTGGTGAAACAACGTATTTTCCGGCCTGGTCCGTCCCGCGGGCAGAGCTGAATCTGGACTTTCGGGTCGGCCTGAATCCGGGCAGTGCTCCTGTTCGGATCACCACGTAGTCGTCGCTTGTGCTTCCGTTCGTGGTGGTGCTCGCGAGGTTCCTCAGGGTACTCCGTCCGGCGACCCATCTCTGTGCAACGTACGGTATTATGCGAGCGACCGAGTTGCGTCGCTCTCATTAGCCACGTGAAACGAGCCACGTGATGCTGACGCCATAAAAGTCCATGGCTACTGGACTACGCGGACCGGTCTTCATTCGCACTAACAGCTATCCCGGTAATATATATAAACATAAAGTCACCAGAAATTGAAAAACATAACAGCATTTTATTCACGACGAGCTGGTCCTCCAGCCGAAACGTCGTGAATTAAATCCTGTATGTTTGTTTTTCAATTTCTCGTGACTTTATCTTATATTGAGAAATCAGCTGCCCCAACAGACAAAACAAGCGCTGCAGGAGCTGGTGCATAAATATATTCCGGCGGATTTAAGTACCTTTGTGCTGCTCTTCTTTCGGGAGCTCCCACAGAGGATCACCTGGTCTATCGATGATGGCGATGATGCAAATCGAGGCTTGATGATGATGACGATGATGATGATGATGTCGTCAGGCTGAATGGCACATACCCACGGCGGGGGATTGGCCAGGGTGCGTAGCGGATACAAACGCACTCATGTACAGGGAATGGAGTATATTTAAAATACAAAACAAAAATACGGAGAAGGAAAAGTTGTGAATTCACATTTTAGCAGAGAAATCTACCGGATGAAATTACATAATCGTGAATAGAATCACACACTGGTTTCAGGGCATATCTCTTGGCGCTTGCCTCGAATGATAAGAGAATCGGAATAGATAGAGGAAGCCCGAGCCGAGCGAGGGGGATCTCCAAGTAAATTCTGCGGAGAGCAGCGAGCCGCCGGCACGAGAGGAAAAAATGTTCTATGGACTCAATTTCGCCACAAGACTCACAAAGGTTGGATATCGAAAGCCCCGATCGGCATAAATAAAGATTTAGCCGCGGTATCCTGCAGCGCAAAAGGGTCATGGACACCTCACATTGCCTCGAACTGCACATCCGCACACTCCAAGGAAATGCCAGGTGTTGAAAATCCGCTGCAGCGAGGAGAGGCTCACGGCTCAAGGTGTGGAAACACTGGAATCGCTGAAAGCGTGCTAGAGTCAAGTAAACAGCATTTGGGACGAAAGGGACATTAGGTCCATTAAGAGCAGACTTTGCTAAAAAATCAACCCTCTCATTAGAAACAATGCCACAGTGCCCAGGGACCCAGCGAAAACGTACTTCTGTAACATGTGTAGGAATAAAAAATTGAAGGGAACGGCTCATAGGAGTATCTCTCGATGTTTCGAGCGCTGCCAAAACAGAAAGGTTGTCTGAGAGTATAATAACCCGAGTGATACTGCAGGGAATCTTTATTAAGGCCAACTCAATGGCCAGAAACTCAGCTACAAAAATAGGGGTATAGTCAGGGGCCCGAAATGAGGCTTGCATCTCATATTACTTCTTCATCTTCCTCTTCTTCCAACCTCAATAACAGGGATAACCTCTCTTTATACATACAAAGCCATGCGTGCAGTGTACGCTGTACGCGGAGTTACAGCGTACGCTTATAATGCTATGAGGGTCAATCCAACACATGGAAACTTAATAGCACGTTCGTAATCCAAGCCTAAAATATTTTTGTCGAAAAAAAATTATTCGCTAGGTGAGCGCAGTTTGATCATTTGAAAATGCGTGAAACAAGGCACCTATGAATAATTGATAAAAAATTCAAATTTTTTAAAACTCTATAAAATGTTTGTAATAACATTTGCACGGGTTCTGCTTTTCTATGTGACTCAGGTCATGGTTTTGGGATAAGTATTTTTTAAAATTTAAATCAAATGTCAAAATTGTACCATTCTGTGCTTTTTTTAAATATCTGCTTACTGTCGGGAATTAGGAAATAGCTGTTTCGCTTCCCTACACGTTTATTACCCATAAAAAATGTTACAGCTGATGTAACTGAGTACGTTGAAGCAAACAAAAATGCTGAAGTCGCAGAAAAGTGCGTTTTGACCAAAAAAAAAGAAAAACCTATAAACATCCCTTCAGTTCATCACATTGGTGTTTCCTTTCGTTATACAAGTGCGGTCTGAGGTGCGAACGTAAAATTGGGGCCACTGACAAATCCGATACGCACGGCCTGTAATGCATATGCCGCATTAAAAACAGAAGCAGGTGCGGGGGCTGCGGTCGTGGTTGAAGACAGGGAAGTCTTCCCACCGCGTGCACTCTTCCGGCCCTGGCTGCCGATCAATGGATGGCACAGCAGCGGGCAAAAAGGGGCTCCGAACGCCTGCGGAATCAATCACTCGCGTTTGTTTTTGCCGCCTCTGCATATGCATGCACGGTCATCACATCCCGGGTCGGACAAGCGGTGAACGAGCGGAGGAGGTGCCACATCACGTGGTCTTGTCGTCGAGTGCAAAATGACACGCGCTTGTGCTGAGTCGCCCGTGGTGAGCGAGGCACGAAGTCTCGGTTTGCCTTTAGTAGAAAAAAAAATGTATAAAGAATGCAAAGTAGAGACCCGTTCAGCCAATCAAGAGCGCGCGTTAAGCGTGTCCCTCCGCGCCTTGTCGTCTTCATGTCGTCTGCTCGCGGAGTACGCAGATATGGTTAGAATGCAGTATAAATCAACGCTGTCTACGTACCAAAAGCGCATACACACGCTTTTACAACGCATGCATTTTGCGGGACGTTACGCCATTCATCACGATCCCTTATTTAGTTAAGCGTGTGCAAACGGTGAGGCAGCGATAGACGGATGGATGGAGGACAGCAGGGTCCTTTTTGAAACGGAGTGGTGTCAGTTTTTTTTTCCTCTATATCCACCTACGAAATCCGTGAAACCTAACGGTGTGATTTATAAATTCCGGATTTCTTTTAAATAAAATTTTTAGTCCTGAACTTTCAACCTTAGGTCGCCGTCCTGCTTTAGAGCCAGCAATATTCCAGTCGATTTTTGGAGCTTCGTCAAGCCGCAATTGAGGCTTTCTTTCCCTTCTCCTCAGCCATGTCTTTGACTGAAAAATAGACCTTGAACCTTGTACTGCACATTTATTCGCATGACCGTTATTATCTCTAAACGCAAGGGCCTCATGGACAGTGAGTATGTCTGCATCGACATCTGGCTGGATACCAACGCATTCTAGTATGAGATGTTCAATTTTTTTTTATAGATTTACCACACACTGCACATATGTAATCTTCTTGGTTAAATTTGTTTTCATGTCTGCGCGTTCTAAGACACCTTGATCTAACTTCAAAGAGAAGGGCACGGCCTCTTGAGTTATCATAGAACGATTGCTTCGTGATGTGCCTTCTCATTTTTTTTAGTTCAACAGTTTGCTTCTTTTCAACTGAATTGGTGGTGGTGGTCGTGGTTTATTTTTAAAAATAAAAATGAAAAAGTGAAGCAAAAGAGTGTTGCCAGCCGCGGCAATTGCTGTCTAATATCTTAAGCACCCGAGCTGCAGCCGGCGGAAATGAAAGGGAAAGGGAGAGGATAGTGAGGAGAAGTATAGAGGGGAGCGACAGCAAGAAAGGACAGGGGAGAGCTTTGTACACTATATTTACAAATAAACTGAAGTAATCCACTTCTTACATTTTGGTTTTCAGAGCAGCTACCATTTGTGTCAAAAACCGGCACTCCTGTTTAGGTCTAGAAGGGCAGAATCGTGCCCCGAATTCCTCTTACAATAAAGTTTTTTTTCTCTCTCTCTCTCCCTCTAAATAAAAAATAAAGCAAATTTATCGCTCATATGTTTTGTTATAGGCGAGATTAGACGAAGCGAAAACCCGGGTGCTCCATTTATGTCCAGTGAACGCGCTAAAAACGGCAGTGACAACGACGAATCCAGTCCGAATTAAGCGAGGGTGCTGCGTCTAAGAGCGGCCCCATTTTGGAAAGGATATTTTAGCGTACGCAAAAGCTACGCACGCTAAACTCCTGAAATAGCGTACTCAGCGCGAGCGCACAGTAAGGCTTGTTTTGAAATAGTGCGGAATTGGCACATGTGAACGATGGTTTTTAGCGTGAATTCCCATTTGATACTGGCACTATTTTCTGCGGCGTAAGAACATCGCGTGTGCACTCATTGCAGCTTTAGTAGTGCTGCAAGGAGCTACCGAGACGGAGTGCAGAGCGCGCTGTATGTCTGAAGGTAATAGGGTGAATGGGAAAAAATTCAGTGACTCTAGTAGGCAAGTCATGGGTGGTGGGAGGAGGGCTGCGGGGAGCAGCGGCGGAACGAATTTACAACATTATTGAAAGAGACCTGTGATCTGTGCTCACCGGGACACTGTTGTTTGCTGACGTTCCTTGAACTTATCTGCTTCAATTCCGAGGATTAATTGAATGACTCGTTGACTTTAGCACACACCGTTGCAATGTGCACCTAAGCGGTCATTGCTCTATTCGAAGCCCTGCGGAGCTAACCAGGAGTCCGCATCGCTGGAAGCCTTGCTGTCTCATATCCAGCACTGTCGAAGCTAAACGTTCAGCGTATTTAATCACGAAAGCTTTGCTCGAAACCTCGGCACACGTCGAAGGTTCCCTGCCGCTGGCCCGTGCTGCTATTGACGCGTTATGGACGAGCTGTGGCGGGGCGCCTAGATGCGCGCGACATTCAGGTCGAACGCTAATTACCCTGCTATTTGAGGGGCGCTCAAGTCCTTCACAGGCGGAGAGAACCTTCGCCATTAAGGAGCATTTTGGCCAGCAGCTTCGCCTTCCTCCGACGCTTACCATCGACGGGTGGTGTTGTGAGCTGTCGCTCGCAGCCCCTGATGCGTTGACGCTGCTGCTGCTGTTGCAGTGTTCAGTGATTGCTCCCTGAAAACTGCCCTGGAAATGATCCCAACGGCGCAGTTCCTGCCGGGCCAAGGGCGACGATGCTAGGGCACAGGCTGGTGCCTTAAGACGGTGTTAAAAGAGGGACGCGGTCCCGAGCACTCACGCCAGTTACACACGAGTGAGCCGGATGTGATAATAATGTGCCCACTTGAACCGGCAGATATACTCTTCTGGTACATTGAAATAGCACATAAGTGGTATTTAGTGCCTTGAATGGGACACTGTGCTCAAGAAATATTATCATTGTTGTATGGCAAACACGCTTGAAAATCGGCTGCTTGAATCTGATTAGTAACACATGCTATAGCATGTTATTCCACTCACTTCTGCAAGGTATGACTAATTGAAGAATAAGTATCACCTAAACGGTTTTACTGTGTCGCACGTCGCGTGGTGAATATAAGGTCAGGGGTTACAGAGAGAAGCAGTGTCACAGTTTGACAGAGTTTATGAAGAATTCATAAATGACTATGCTTTCTGGAAAGCGATAAGGGTATACCAGTTCTGCGCGCTTTTATTGTACTAAGGTAGCAGTAGATATGTAGGGTGAGTATTCTGCAAAAACGTATACGGTCATTTTGAAGCGTGAAAGTAATACTGTTAGACTGTGATACACACTGCCTCGTCTACATGCAGTGTTCTATTCGTTCCACCTGTTGTTCTACCTTCCTCTCTTCCCTTAAAGGCGCGGTTCGGGTGTCCATCGAGATGTGAGACAATTACTGCGCCATTTCCTTTCTTCAAAAAGCAATTTTCAAATTCCATGCGCTTCTGTGTCGATTACTGCCGCCTTATTAAGATTGCGCACAAGGACGTCTACCCCCCCCCCCCCCCCCCCCCGCGCACAGACGGCGCTCTGAACTCTTTGCAGGGGGCCGAACTGTTTTCATCCCTCGATTCACGTTCTGGGTACTGGTAGGTCCCCATGGAGGAAGCCGATCGCCTCAAAACAGCTTTTGTGACACCAAACGGCTTGTATCAATTTAGCGAGATGCATTTGGGCCTTTGTAATGCACCTGCGACTTTCGACAGGATTATGAATAATATTTTGCGTGGATTGAAGTGGAATATACGCCTCTGCTATTTCGGCGATATTGTAGTCTTTTCCCTCGGCTTTGACACTAATCTCGCCCGCCTGAATCACGTCTTGACCTGCTTCTCCGACGCCGGCCTGCACCTCAGCCTGAGAAAAATGATTTACTGCACGTCAGCAGTCTATTTTAGGCCACATTGTCTCCGAGGAAGGCGATTGTTCCGACCCTGCCAAACTTCGTGCTGTAGCTGCCTTTCCCAAACCTACCTCCATCAAAGATCTACCCAGCTTCCTAGGTCTGTGCCCGCACTTTTGCCGGCTTATTCGCAACTTTACATTCATTTTTGCGCCCTTAACACAACTCTGCCCGGAGGTTCTCATTTATCGCTTTGGTCTCTACCGTGCGAAGACACCTGCCACACATTGCGCCGCCTCCTCACCGCGCCGCCCATACCGCGCCATTTCGACTCGACCGCTTCTACCGAGGTCCACACGGACGCCAGTGGTGTTGGCCTCGGCGCCGTGCTCGCCCAGCGCATATCTGGCTTCGATGACTACGTCGTTGCCTGTGCCACTTACACACTCACCAAGGCTGAATCCAATTACTCTGCAACTGAGAAAGAGTTTTTAGCCATTGTCTGGACCCTTGTCGAATTCCGCCCTTACCTCTAAGGCCACCCGTTTGCAGTTGTTAGGGTCACCATGCGCTTTGTTGGCTGTCCTTCTTGAAAGACCCATCCGGCCATCTTGCCAGGTGGGCTCTTCGTCTTCAGGAATATGACATCTACGTCGTTTATCGGCCCAGCCGCAAACATCAAGACACTGATACCCTGTCCCGCTGCCCACTTCCCGCCAACATTGCCATCCTTTCCACCTCTGGCGCCTCACCGCCTTCGCTTCCCTTCAGTGACATACCCTCCGCACAACGTACTGACCCCTGGGTCGCTTCTCTTCTCACCTTTCTCTCCAACCCAATGGCTGCCTCTTCTTCACGTACTCTCCGCTGCTGTGCTTTCCACTTCGCGATCCGTGATCATCTCCTCTATCGCCGTAACTACAGCTCAGAATGAGTCACTGCCCCCGGCAAAAAAGAAGGAACGCGTACCATCGCGTTCCTCTCCACTATCATAATGGCGTTTGGCGAGGACCTCGAGATTGTGCAGTGGAACTGCCGAAATCTGTGCCATAATAAGACCCCCCTCCACCAGTATCTACTCACCCGCCCCTCCCTACCTCATTTTCTCCTTCTCCAAGAGACCCGGACCGCCCGCAATGTCCCAGGCTACCGCGCCTACCAAGCCACTACGGCCACACCACTTGCGTCTATTTATGTACGCAGTGACGTGCTCGTAGAGCAAATTGACATCCCCTCCACCCTCCTTAAATATTTAGTTGGTGTGGTTTATTACCACCCTTCTTCCCGCATCTCACTCGTCCTTTTGTCTTTTTACAACCCCCCTGTCACTTCCTCTTTATTCTCTGCTCTGGGCAAATTCCTTCACTCTCTTTCTTCTACCTCCCATCTCCTCTTTGGTGGTGACTTTAATGCCCCTCACACACTCTGGGGCTACACACAAACCCTCAAACCCGGCCGCCTCCTCCATTGTCTGGCCCAGGAACGCCACCTCACCCTTCTTAATTAATACTCCTGGCTCTCCTACTCGAGCGGGCACTGCCTCACAACGCCCTACGACACCCGACCTCACTTTCTCTCGGGGTTCACTTTCCTTTCACTGGCAGGTGACAGCCGAAACTCTTCTAAGTGACCACTTTCTCATCCATATCACCACCTCTCTCTCCCACATCCCTCGCTGTCATCCGATTATTCACACTGACTGGCATGCTTTTCGCACTAATCTCGCGTCCGACTCCTTTCAATCCTACGACGACTGGACGTCGCGCATCTCTGCAGCGCTCACGTCCAGTAGCCGTCGCGTTCGCTCTCGTTACCCAATCCAAGACCCAGATCCTCACCTTCTCCGTTTATGGCGTCGCCGTAAACGTCTTCAACGCTCCTTTCGCTCCCAACCACACAATGCCCAACTTTCCTCCCGGATCACTGCTTTGCGGGCCGAGATCGTCGCCCACTGCGCCTCCCTCGAGCACTCTCGTTGGAGTGCTCTTTGTGATGGCCTTGATTCTGCATTGCACTCGCGATCCGCATGGTCTCTCTTTAAATCCCTCCTTGGCACTAAGCCTGCCCTTGCTCCCACTCTAGCTAAAGCCCTCACTCAGGGGACTCCCTCCGAAGTTTTTGATCAACTCGCCTCTCTCTACCTCCCGCCCCCTCTGGCACCCTCCTACCCGGTGTACTCGGGTGGACCTAACCCCGATCTGGACCAATGCTTCACTCTCCGGGAGCTCGAATCTGCTCTGGCTGCTAATTCTACACGCTCGGCTCCCGGTGAGGATGCCATTACATACACCACACTTCGCAACCTTCCTGACTGCGCCAAAGAATTCCTCCTTCAAACCTACAATGAGGCCTGGGAGAGCGGCTACTTGCCGAGCTCCTGGACATCCTCCCTTATTTCTATGATCCCAAAACCGGGCAAACCTCCCTCTCTCTCTAACCTCCACCCAATCTCCCTGACGTCGTGCGTTGGTAAGACCCTTGAGCGAATGGCTCTGACTCGCCTCTGATTTTCTTGAGGCACGGGAGTTCTTCCCCCATTCTCTCATTGGCTTCCGACGCCGCGTCTGTGCACAGGACATGTTTCTGATTCTCCAGCAAACGTTCCTGTCCCCTACACCTACTCAAATTTACGCACTTGTGACCGTCGATGTTCGCAAGGCCTTTGACGGTGTTTGCCACGATCACATCCTTTCTCAACTCGCCTCTTTGGATTGTGGCTCCCGCATGTACTCCTATATCCGCTCATTCCTCTCTAAACGTGTGGCTCGCTTTCGAGTAGATACCCACTTGTCTAACCCACACCACCTCACCCGTGGCACTCCTCAAGGTCTCTCTCCTACCCTTTTCAATCTCGCTATGGCCCCTCTCGCCTCCCAGCTAGCTGAAATTCCC
This sequence comes from Amblyomma mixtum, assembly GCF_055824585.1. NCBI lineage: Eukaryota > Metazoa > Arthropoda > Arachnida > Ixodida > Ixodidae > Amblyomma > Amblyomma mixtum. The sequence continues at coordinate 18,986,279 of NC_143021.1, read as the reverse complement.
GACCTGCATCATATCTTTTACGCCGATGACATCACTCTCTGGTGTTCATCTGGCTCTCCCGGTCACGAACAGGACACCCTGCAACGTGGCCTAGATCTCATCGACTCCTTTCTCACCACCGCTGGCCTCTCTCCTGCTTCATCCATTCCTCCTACCAGCGCTCACACAACCACTTCGTCTCTCTCCACCTTTCTGGCTCTCCCATTCCTGTCGTTACACAGTGCAAAGTTCTTGACTTCCCTTTGCATGCGGCTAAGAATGTGCAAGCCCTCCACCGCGCTGTCACCACCTGCCACTCTGTAACTCACCTCCTGCGGCGCGTGGTCACTCGACGCTCAGGTCTCCACGAGGCTCACGCGTGCCGAGTTGCCCACGCGCTGGCCCTCAACAAGGTCTTGTACTGAGGATAAAAAACAGCGCAAACGGGGACGAAGCAGAGAGAGGGACACGACGCTAACAACCAAGTTTTATTGCAGGTTCACCGGTTAAATACCTCTCGTTCGTGCAAAAAAGGAAGGAAAAAGAAGAAAAAAAACAAGAAAAAAAAAGAGGAAGAGGAAGGCGTGATGGACGAAAAACCACGTGGCGTGAGATTATGCATTCATACATAGATAGTTAATTTCGCTGTCGCGAAGTGAAATGCAAGGGATGCTGACGCACTCTTCACCATTTTGCCGAATGTTGATGGCTTCTTCAATTTCTCTCGTCCGTTGGTCTGGGTAGGTAGATTTGATTGTGGTGTTGCCAAGTTGGGGAGCACATTCATGCTCTCGGCAATGTCTTGCCAGTTCACTGCTGATGGCGCCTTTCAAAGATCTTTTATGCTCTTGCAGCCTTTCATTTAAACAGCGCCCTGTTTGGCCGATGTAGGGCACACCTACATCGGCCAAACAGGCCGCTGTTTAAATGAAAGGCCCCGAGCTTTGGGTGCGTTTGCTAACATGTTTTGGTTTAATGTGATTTTAACGTCCCAAAGTGACTCGGGCTATGAGAGACGCCGTAGTGAGGGGCTCCGGAAATTTCGACCACCTGGGGTTCTAACATGGAGACTCGTGCAACATTACCTAGCCACCGGTGTTTTCCTCGTGTGTGCCGCGGCATGAACTTCGTCCGAGTAGCACTTAGAGGGGTACTTGGAGCTCATCTGCTGCTCCGCAATTGCAAATGGAGGAGCGTAAAAAAACAGAACCACGCGGGCACCCAAAGCGCATAGCTGCGAAGCACCAAAACATCCAAAAACTCAGCTGGCAGCCTGTTGCGCCACTAAGGATAGGTTTTCTTTGACTTCCAGCCTTCGGGTTGTCTTTTTTCTGTCTTCGTCGCATGATAAAAGTGTTGGAGCGGTTTCAAAACAAAACTTATATACTTCAGTATCTAAATCGTGTAACCTTCACGTACAGTCTTTGTCAAAAGTAACCAGGCTGCATGATTTACTTCTAGATCATGCAGTGGAGCCCTTCTTCCCTGAAGCTGAAATGGTCTTTAAAGGTAAGGGCTGGGGGTCTTCTTACATTCCAACACCTTTCGATCTTTAGGAAAGCCACAAGGGCTCCACTATACAAGCTAGAAGCAAACCATGCAGCCTGGTTACTTTTGACAAAGACGGTACGTTTACCACCCTCAGAGATTCAGGTTTTTTCGATTATTTAGTCGTCGCGCTTGCACTTGCCAGATTGGCCGGCGGCTGCAATACCTGTATTTTAGTCCTTGCTCTTTTTTGCCTTATAAGCTTTGTTTTCAGCAACAGTGGTCTTTTTGTGGTTAGGAGCTGGTATATTGATATAAGCAGACTTCAATTTCTCTTCACTGTCCCTTTAATAACCTACGGTCCGCTGCTGACATTTTCTTGCTACGTAACTCATGGGTGGAATTGCGAAGCATGATCGAGGAGATAGAGAAGAAACGCAGAACGGTGGGTGGAAAAATATACCGTGATCCCGCGCGCTATCAAGCACGCGTCAACCACAGCGGGCCTAGCTTTGAGGAAACAAAGTAACAAAGACAGTGGCTGACATATAAAGGCATTTATTGCTACAGCAACAGTAACGACGCCTAGCAACAAAATACGCGACAGAATTGATGTCGTCCGACTAACCGGCATGGTTACGAGAGAAGTTTCGCCCACGCTAGGACAAGGGGAAGCTCAGAGGCCGGGAGGGTCGAGCTCGGGGGAAATTCGTTCCTGCGAGGCCTCGCCCTGCGGCAGAGTAGCCGAAACTTATGCACGCCACGAGTTCCGTAGGCCGAAGAGACGGGGAAGCTTTATGCCCCGTCCCACACAATCAATCCGTCTATTGGCTCTTCAGTACGTGTCTAGCGATGCAGCCGCCCACCCTTGTCAGTTAAGGTCACTAGAAAGGAGGCCACCGCGGGGAAACAAAGCCACAAGGGGACGGAGCGGGGCGAGAAAAAAGAAAGGCGTATAACTGTAGAAAAAAGCGTATAACTGTACCTTAGCGATCCTCACCTATGGGGTAGAGACGTGGACACTAACGAACAGGGTTGAACTTAAACTGAGGGCAGCGAAGTGAGCTATGGAAAGAAAAATTATAGGTGCAACGCTAACAGGAATAAAGAGAGCAGGACGGGTCGGGGAATAAACACTAGTTAATTGCATCCTACTCGAAATCAAGAATCGGTGTGCTTTGGCAGGGCATGTGATGCGAAGGCAGGACAACCTCTGGTCCTTAAGGGTAACGGAGTGGATTCCAAGAGAAGGCATGCGTAGCAGGGGCGGCGAAAGTCAGGTAGGAGGATGAGATCAAGAAGTTTGTGGGGTAAGACGGCCGCAGGTGGCACAGAACAGGTTTAGTTGGAGAGTTATGGGAGAGGCCTATGCCCTGCAGTGGGTGTAGATATATGCTGCCGATGATGATAATGACGGTTATGATACCATCAGGTAAGCGTAGGTATACGACCGGAAATTTGGCACTGCTTAAAGAACAACGATGTGCGCTCTTTCATGTGCTTTTCTTGTCGTACGCCAAGCTTGCGGCCTCATATGATGCCTTCGGCTGCCTTGTGATTTCAAGCCGCTGTGATTTCGCATCTGGCACGAAACGTGTTCAGAAAAATCGTGCCATGAATTATTTTTGTGCCTTCTACGCTATCGACTATAACAAGAAGGACGCGCATGGGCGGATGAAAACAAGTTTCCAGTTTGGAAATGATGATTAGACGAAACGCAAACAGCAAGCATGATCTTCTACAAAGTTCCCTCTGTTGCGGCGTGATGTAGTGGTACAAGATTGCTCTTCAAATGTTTAATGAAGCTTGCTAATCGAGATCCGCAAGTTGAAAAGTGAGCACGGAGGATATTCTTTTAGCAGAAAAGAAAAAGGCCTAAATTAATTGAGCAGAACACATCTTGCGTCAGAGATCATTACTGCCACTTTTGGGTGCTTCAAACGATGTGTCTCGGCTTTTTTTTTCAGTAGTTTCATGGATGCGGTCGCTGGTTAAAAGAGTTTAAAGAACTGCCGAATGAAAATAGGGAACAGTGTGATGCAGACGTTAGAAAGAAGCAGAGATAATGACGTCATGAAAAAGCCTTCTTAGGAATGAAAGAAAAAGAAAGGTCTTTAGTTCGAAGCCGAAAGCAATCTTTAAGGTACGTTCTCTGAGCTCATCACTGCCAGCCGATGCATGAAATCATATGGTATGTTCAAGCCCAGAACGAGAGAACTCCGCTGCCGTGATTCGTTTTCCGACGAGTGATGAACCCGATCGGTAAGCAACTGATTTTTGCCCGCAGAAAAACCAGTCGCTCGCCACTAGACAATAGGAATGCTACGAGGTTGTGCTCGGCGGGGCGAATCTCACTCGCTCTTGACGCCGAATGGCCGTGTCAATGTACCATGAGCGTACTGTTAGGTAGGTTTCTCTATTTAAGCGCTTCTTCCTTGTGCAGCGACAACCGGCTGAGCACGCTGTCGCCGTCGCTGTTCGACAAAATGGTGAGCCTGCGCCGGGTGTACCTCAACGGCAACCGGCTCACCACCCTGGACAGGGGCGTCTGGTCGGCCGTCTGGAGCAACCCCAGGCTGGGCGTCGAGCTGCACGGTGAGGGAACTGTGCCCACACGGGTGGCAGCGAGTCACGTATGCGCCACCATCGAAAGTCTTAAACGGGGTGCAAGTCTCCCCGTATGGGGTACCAGGTGTTGATAGCATAAGTGCTGCAGTCTCTTGCTGGACACAAACTATACGTATGTCTTCTGGTCAAGTAGGAGAGTAATACTTGGTAGGAAGACAGCGCTAAACAGCCACAGGGGAGGACAAGACACAAAAGAACGCTACTATCAACTGATTTATTTTGCCATCAAGTCACATTTATATAACCAGCCAGTCACATCACATGTCACACTTTGCAGCGCCAGCTATTTTAGACTAACAGATAACAGATATCTGTTATCTGTTATCTGTTAGTTAACAGATAACAGATATCTGTTAGTCTAAAATAGCTGGCGCTGCAATGTGTGACATGTGATGTGACTGGCTGGTTATATAAATGTGACTTGATGGCAAAATAAATCAGTTGATAGTAGCGTTCTTTGGTGTCTTGTCCTCCCCTGTGGTTGTCGTTTTTGCGCTTTCTTCCTACCAAGTATGAATAACTAACCAGCCCAGCACCATGTTTTATTGAAATTTATGAGAGTAAGCTTGCGGCTGAAGTTAGGACCACTCAGGTAAGCCTATTAACGCAGTAGCGTTGAGGCTCGTGCTCTGCAAAAAACCCTGCGTCGTCGTCGGCGTCGGCGTTGTGGGCGCAGAATCGTCGGAGAAGCAACCTTGGTGGGCGGACTACGTCAGGTGACCTTGTGGCGTCATCACAACCTGCCCACTGGATTGTGAAACGTTGCAGGCGGCAGTTAATGATTGGTCGCGAGACGCTGCTTGGGAAAAGCATTCCTGGGTCTCACAATACCCACAAGTGGCAGTACCTTCCATCGCAGGGCAGTGGCGCATCGCTTGACCACTGCACCACTGGAACAGGAGTGGTACGAGGACTCGTACAATTTCGCATATATGAGCATTAACCCATTAAGCTATTGCGTCATACCCCTAAGGCCAAGCTTAAGAGTCCCCTCTAATTTTTTTTCTGACACCGCGAATGACTTAGGGTATCTTCGATTGGTCGCTTCGATCCTCTGACGCATGCAGAGCGCGAAGATCGGGGCGAGCTCTGATACGAGTTGGAGGATCCGTCAAGCCGAATATTCGAGTTGTTCTGAAAATGTGATGAAAACGAAACCTCAAAGCCTTTCGTTTTTTGCCGACTGGTAGCAACGTTCGGCGCATTTTATTTATTCATACCATTCCTTTAAAGCACGTCCATATTCCATCCTCAGAGCACTCGCTGGCAAAGAACTATTCGAACCGCACTGCATCATATCTTTAGTTGGGCCTGTGTTTCCATCACACGATAAATTCGTCAGGTGACCTTGCCACTGCGAGCCGCAAAAACAAAACTTTCGCAACGCGCTCGCTGACCCTTTCACAGTAACACTGCACTGCATTTGCACACGCACGGAAGTGGAGTCGCTGGGACGTACCAAAAATCCAGGCGCAGCGGCATCGGAGAAGGCGACTCGTGCTAAGCTTTTTCTATGGTGGCAAACGCTGCTGCTGCAGACAGCGACGCCGCTTGTAACGGATACACATCTAATCATCTTAGCACGCTCCGCTCGCCACCGACGCATGTATCTCATTACCCACCGTTTCGCTTCGAGCCGTGCTGTTGCGTTACGGTTGCTTAGCGGAGCTGGTCGTCGCTTCCTCGTGATCCAGGCGAGGCGGTGATCGCTAGTGCTGTTAAACACAGCGAAGGAACGTCCCGAGACTGCGGCACATACTGTAGAGCTTCGTTGACTTGAAGCTTGTGCGGAACTCGAGGGAAAGAATATCAGAACGCAGTCGCTTCGCTGGCTTCGGCGCCTGCCATCGGGCTGAGCGCTCCAGAACGCTCTGAAACGACCAGCCGAAGAAACCAATAATGTGGCGCTGCCACGCACTCATTGCGGCGCGCAAACGCCAAACTGCACGAAAGAGTGCTCATGGAATGCTTTCGGCTTTGTGAGAGCTTAATCCATTATATGGTGCCTCTTCCTTTTTTAATTCCCTACTTGATCCATCGGTGGGCTGTTGAGCGCCCACCGAGAGTGAACAGTTAGTGCGCTTTTCCTCTCCTCACTACTCATTATTATCATTGTAATAACAAGGCGGTAATAAGAGGGCACGCGCAACGAAGGAAAGAACCAAACTGCTCCGTCGTGTAGGATGCACGCTCATGACAAGGCGTTCGAGGGAGAAAAAAGACTGAATGCCGCTTCACGGCCGCTAAACCTGTCTGCTGCAGAATGAATTTAAGGTTCGCACCTCCTCCTCTAGCAGTAGCAATCCCAGAGAAGCGGAGAGGACGATAGAAGCAAGACAGGAGAGGAGGATAATCAAGTTCACCATATCATTTCGCTATTACAAGCACGTTTTAATTAGCCGATCAGAGTAATCGAATAATGATTAGCGACTTACAACTTGAAACATTAGATAGTCATAATATTGAACTTTCAGAGATAGAGGGAGAGAGAGAGAGAGAGAAAAGGACGGAAAGGCAGGGAGGTTAACCAGGCGATGCCCAGTTGGCTACCCTACACTTGGGGAGGGGAACAAAGGGGAAAAAAGGAAAAAGAGCGGCAAAGAAATGAGTCTGTCAAGTGTCCATCGACCACAACAATCACCTCAAAAATGGGCTGTTTTCTGTGATTCAAAAGCTGCCCTACAATGTCTTCAATCTGCCTTGAGACATAGCGACCATGAGCAACTTATAGCGGAGATACGATATCTGCATCACCAGGCAATTGAACAAGACCATGAAATCATCTTCCAGTGGGTACCAGGCCATAGCGGCATTGTTGGTAACGCCTTAGCTGACGATGCTGCTCGATCGGCTCACGAGAGATAGCAGTTCCATTTTCCTAAGCGTGTAGAAAAATGGTTCCCCCGCAGCAACGTTCCCTCTATTACTACCTGCTATGCCACAATGGTTCATCCCCTGCGATCGACGGACTCCCGAAGATTCATAAGCCCGGATGTCCCGTTGCGCCCTATTGTAGACTTCACCCGTTCGCCTCTCAGAACTTGTCATAATTTTTGCACCGCGTTATCTCCCTTCTCCTAGGCAAAAGATCTACAGATATACGCAACACCCAGGACTTCATCAAAAAGAAACTTACTAATATCATGTATTCTTTTCATTTTTTATGATGGTTTCGAACTGCGGGCACTTTTCGAAGATTTTCTGTTAGAAACCCGTGGACAGGAAATCAGCGAGCGCGATTCCAGGCAGACAGTTCAGAATGTGTCCGTGTACATCTCGCAGGCAACCCTGTGGTGTGCGACTCTCGGCTGTGCTGGCTGGCGCGCCTGGTGCCCCGGGAGTGCCTCAGCCTGGACTGCCAGCGCTCGCCCGCCGACTACCGGCAGGTGGACGGGCGCTGCAACGCACCCCCGGCGCTCGCGGGACGCCACCTGGCGCACGTGGACTGCGACGCTCTCGCCTGCGGCCATGGATGCGGCAACGAGCTGAGCTCCATCTGGTGAATGCCCGTGCAGTAGGGGGCTCCTTCCAGCCACCCCATCGCTGGAGTGTCTCTCCTTGTTCGGCCAAACGAGAGGGACGTGCAGCGAGCAAGAAATCCTCGATGAAGCTTGTAGAAAAACACCTCGCAAGGAATAATAATATTTATTTCTACCTTGAAAAGCTAAGTCGTACAAAAAAGCCGAAGGCCCATATCAAGGGGACCCGCCGCGGTGGCTCAGTGGCAAGGCGCTCGTCTACCGAGCCGGAGTACCCGGGTTCGAACCCGACCGCGGCGGCCGCGTTTCGATGGAGAGGCTCCCGTGTGCTGTGCGATGTCAGTGCACGTTAAAGATCCCCAGGTGGTCGAAGTTATTCCGGAGACCTCCACTACGGCACCTCTTTCTCTCTTTCTTCTTTCACTCCCACCTTCCTCCCTTCCCTTACGGCGCGGTTCAGGTGTTCGCCGAGATATGTGTGACAGATATTGCGCCATTTCCTTCCCTCAAAAACCAATTTACCCATACCAAGGGGCTACAGGGCACCCGCATTGGAGAAATGCGTAAGCATGACGTCGCTCTCACCATGATGGTGACATAACACTTCCACACTTTTCACGTCAACTGAGGCTCGTCGTCGGAAGTCGAGACCCTCAAACCGGAAGTCAATCACTTATCGATCATTTATCGATACCTTATCGATACCTTACCGATATCACAATTATTTGTCTTTATGAAGTTTCATCACTTGCCCATCAGAGTTTTCAAACTTCGCGCCACGCTTCGTTTTCAAATTTGGCTCCACGCGTTGGCTCCGCCCGCACTTTCGGTCACGTGTTGCCACACTTCCGGCGTTTTCAAATTTGGCGCCACTTGCGCTCCGTCCCCGCACAATTTTTGGACATTTTTGGCTCTAATTAATTAATTAATTAAGCCACCTCAACCCCCCATTCCCCGTACGAGATTTTCGGATGCTCTATCAGATGGTGCCATTCATTTTCGCGTAAACCTATTCGTTCGGACGTAATCGTGCGGACAATCTCGTGCAAACGTAGCCATACAATGCTTACTCAAAAAGAAACGCACATAACGGTTACCACTGTATAGCGCAAGATACAGCGACAGCGGTTGAGGTATTTCGGGATGTGTTGAGAGCGACTAGCCTATGTGCATAGTTATAGAGCACTCTTCCTTCGATCCCGTCATACTGTCCGTCCTCCTTCCACGGTAACCACCTTCGGTAACCGCCTTCGGGGTGAATGCCGTGGTAACTACACCCCGGATACACGTTCCTCGGCTCTCGCCAAACCCTTCTCTTTCCACAGTAACTACCCTCGGGGTGTGTCCCATGGCGCGCACTGAGAGCGTGCGGTATGAATACCCCAGTGGGTGGTATACTGGCTCAGCGGAAGCAATAAAGTACTGACATCGCAGGTCTCAAACACCGCAAGAAGCTGGAGCTGTACCCCTCTCGCGCCGAGCTGTCTTCAGTATCCCCTCTGAAGTCTGTCCCAGAAGATCCCTCATGAACCCTAAGAGGTGTAGTTTACGTTGTAAAAACATGTTTACTGTGGCTAAGCGTACAGAGGGCGTGCGTCTTGGCGGCGACAGAATCTGTTTGATGTTTTCCAGGTTGAAGCTGGCCCGAGTGGTGCTCCGAAATGCGCAGACCACCGAGCGTAGCATTGTCAAAAGTAGGCGAAAGGAGAGAGAGAGAGAGAGAGACTTTAATGAATAAAGGAGAGGTTTACCTGGTTATGAGCCTGGCATGCTACTCCAGAAGGCGAAGAGAGGGCTCACTCTGTCCCATGGGGATGGGTTGCCAGTGAAATGTGCGATGTATCTCCGGCGTCAGCAGGACATCACTGTAGAGACGAGCAGGGCGACCAGCCCTGCTGATTACCGTGTCGACTGCGCTCCATTAGACGCTTGCAGGGTCATCATCATCATCGTCCGCCTGACTACGCGCTTATTGCACTGCAAAGTTCTCTCCCATAGCTCTTCAAATAGCTTTGCCATGTGCCAGCTGCGGCGACCCTATACCCGCAGACTTCTTAATCTCATCCGCCCACCTAACTTTCTGCCGCCCCCTGCCACGCTTCCACCTCTTAGAATCCACTCAGTTACCCTTAAGGACCAGCGGCTGTCTTGCCTTCGAATTACATGCCCTGTCCAAGCCCACTTTTTCCTCGTGATATGGACTAGGATGTCATTAACCCGCGTTTGTTCCCTCACCCACACTGCCCGCTTCCAGTCTGTTAACGTTACATCTTTATTTTCCTTTCCATAATTCGCTGCGTTTTCAACTTAACGTTATCCTCCGCGTTCCTGCCCCATAGGTTAGTACCAGCAAAATCCACCTGTTGTATACTTTTCTGGGGATATTCGTAAACTGAGAGAACCTGCCAAATGCGCTCCACCCCATTCTTATTCTTCTAGTTATTTCCCTGTCATGATCGAGATCTACGGTCCCTACATACAGTAACACGTGCCAAATCCTGGCGCCCTGATTGGTTTCCTCGAAGCGCGAAGGCTACTTGAGCCTCACGCCGTCCGCGGAGTGATCAAGATCGTAAGTGCGCGCCCGTGAAGCCGAAGCCACCGTCCGTAGGAAACAGGCCAACCACGATGGCGCCAGTCAGGCATTTCATCGTCTGTTCAACGCCAAAGCGTTAGGCGTTGCGTGTTCATTGCGCCAGAGACACTCAATGATGCTGTAAATTTCAGTGGTGATAGCTATACGCTTAACTTATGCACTCATCAGTACAATCACGGAGAGGTGAGATGGAGGGCTGAGATTGGCAACGTCTTTGATGGTCGCCTGGTAATTTTGAAGGTGAAAGCCTTATATGGCCCATTATCAACGAAACCCGGCGTCGTCGTCAGCGGGAAAAGTGGCCCACGCAACTACCAGTGACGTCATCAACCATAAAGAAACATTTCTTTCGAAGGTGCGGGGAATTGAACCAAGCACCTGCAAATTAAAATGCGGGCACGCACCTGGCCGCGTTGCCCCATGGCTAATAAAGGGAAGCCTAGTGTTTGCGTTACTTTGCGACTGTATGCTAATGAGTAGGTGTGTGATGTCAGTGCACGTTAAAGAACCCCAGGTGGTCGAAATTTCCGGAGCCCTCCACTACGGCGTCCCTCATAGCCTCAGTTGCTTTCGGACGTTAAACCGCAATAAACCAAACCAAACGAAATTAGAAAGGAAGGGAAAAATAAAAACAAGAAAATTAATTCCTCCTTCTTCAAAACACGAGGGTAGTCTTAAGTGCCCTCCATAATTTTTCGCTCGAGATCCTCCGAGTTTTCTTCTGCATCAATATAAACATTATACCAATAAAAATACCTGAACAATTTCGCCATCCATTGCTTCGCCTACATTTCCATATAAAATAGAGACGTTTAGCACAGCGAGGTTGGCGAAGCGTTACCGCGATTCGCTTATGCAGAGGCTGAATGCGCATGCGCAGGGACTATGTGCGCTTGCAGTTGTCGCCCGCGCCGGTCGTCAGCGCCAACTGCACTTGCACCACCCTTACACGGTAAAACGGTACATGTGCAGGTAGAGCCTCGTGGATGCGGGATGCGGGTTGCCGAAGTCTTCGCACCAGGTCTCGCACAGCACTGCGTATGCCGCCAGACTGAAGCCGGACGTCCCACACTTAGTATCGTGGTGCTTGGAACCTCACCAGACTAGCGTCCAATACTGTCCAGCCTGTGTTCACTTGTTTGACGAATGGATTCGGCCGTGCAGTGGCCATAAAGAGACCGTAGCTTCGCAATGGATCTTCATTTGGGAGGCCTACATAGCGGAGCATTTTAACCCTTACCTTCAAACCTTCAGACTGCAGCAGTGGCCTGGTGGTTAGAGCATCCGCCTCGCATGCAGGAGGTGCGGGGTTCGATCCCCAGTGCCGCCGGGTACCCACCGGTGACACAATGGGTACAAGCTTTGCCCTGCCTGGTGCTCGGCTTCTTTAAGGTGAAATGCTTGGGAAATGGGTCTCTGACCCCCACCTTGAGTAGAAGAAAAATACCTTGTGCTGTGGCGCTCTTTGGCCACAGGTGCCCTTGCGCCATGAAAATCACTACCATCATCACCTTCAAGCCTTAACCTCAAGCGACCTTGAGCCATCACCGTATAATAAATTGAATTGCTCCTCCGTCGACCGCGCTTTTTCTAACTATCTATAAGCATTAAAAAGAAAGATGCTGGATTTGCGTATCAATAAGGGACGGCACTGTCCTCCAGAAAGTGGACGTAAGGGAGTGCCTAGAGTTTGATACGGAGTTTCATAGCTGGGATCATCAAAGGACTCTGCAGTGAGGATCATCCGTTCATGGTTTGAAATGTGTAGTGATGAGTTTCGGGTACGCAAGCTTCAATCGTGATACGTGCCACGCCCTAAATCTTGTGCGCATGCCCATCCCAGCGATGGACCCTTTGAGACCTTGCACCGAAGGCACACCAAACGATGGTGATTGACGTCCTGCGAAACCAAGACTCAAGCTGTCCCCAGCGATCTCGACTTGTTAAGCCAGAGGCTGACGCTAGTACAGCATCCGGCGACAAACGCCGCGTCTTTTGGACAGGGACCTTGGGCCACAGCTCGCCAACGGCTGTGCGTCTGACTAATCGCTACTGTTGCAGAGGTTGAGTTGCGTGTATCATTTTCTCGTGATTCGCAAGCCAGAGGTTCATCAAGAGCGAAAATAAAAAAAAACACTTAAAAATACACAGCATGGTGGAGACAACTGAGCCTGCTGCTTCTTCGGGCGATTTGAAATTTGCTAGCAGGATAGCGATCTCAGGAGATTTCTTGCGGTAACAACCTAATTTTGTAACACAGGCAAAAATTACTTATAGATTTTATTAAAACATCCCAGCTTCCTAAATGCAGAAAGAACTAAGTGGCGGGGACAAAAGGCGCAAACTAGTACATGGCAAGGTTTCCTAATCCCCAGCAATGTTCGCAACGCGGCGTTCGTAACCTCAAAATATTTAAAGTCAATCGAATCAATAGAACAAAAATAACCAAGAACACTTCAAAAAAAAAAAAAAACGGCGATTCAACATAATTCCTAGGACATGTACGCAACACTCTTTACTACAGTTAAAACCAAGTAAAACCCGTTCAAGCGAAAACGACGCACTACAGAAAGGAAGTGCAGCATACCTCGCAACACTTTCAATCGTTGCAAGCGTAACAAACGGATATATAAACCAAAATACATCTACTTAAACAAACTTTCAGGAAACGTCATCTTCAATATTTTCATGGAAGGGGAATTCATTCTGTAAGGTAAAACAGTATTCTGGTTTAGAATGTTAGGGCTGAAATATTTTATACCTTGTATTGCATAGTGCGTCCGAATACGTAGTGATGTTTAATTAATTTTCCTCAAGCAAAAGCTTTCGTTCTTCGCGAGATGTGCATTACAAAAACTCTGGATATTTTTCTTCATTTGCGTGTATATGTAGAGGGGAAGCTTGTGTAAATAGAGCTCAAGATAGAACAGCGGCTGTTTTTCGAAGAAAGGTCTCGTGCTTTCATTATTGTTATGTAGGTTTTCGATAGCTCCAATGGCTTTCTTTTCATAATGGTTAATTTCTGAAAGTTATAACTGGTTGGTTCCCAAATCAAATAGCAGTAATTTAAATGGGATTGAATCATTGCATGATACATATATATTTTTGTACTACTGGAAATCAAATTTGGCACCCTTCACAATGCGCCACCACCTTTTCACAATTTTTATTTTAAACAATTCGCGTGTTCATTTCATCTCAGAAAGTCTTCAAAGTACACACCAAGAAATTTCATAAGTTGTTTACTGAAAGCTTTCGTTGCGCAAGATGAGACTAACCTCCCGTTCTTTGGTGGGTCTCTTGACCTGAAGATGATATATATTGTTTTCGATGTGTTTGCAGTTGAAAGTGATTGCTAATAAGCCAGACTGAATTGGCTCAGCGAAGTATTTGCCCCGGCTTGTAGTTATTAATGCGAAAGCATGGCTATGTCGGCGGGGTCGTGTCACCAAAACGCGTCACCAAAACGTAACCGCAGCCGCTGTAACGTTCTCAATAGAGGTAGCATTAAACGAGTGGTTGTAATGGAAACAGAAAAATGTGAGAATGATGCGCAAAAAAATATTTTGTCGATAGGGTTATTAGTTAATTATTTAGAGCCCATGGACGGCAAAATAGTTCACAAATAGGCAGAGGAGTGAAGGTAAAGTTTGAAATGAATTGAAATGTGTTTGATGAGTGATAATTAATCGAACAAAAAAGTATCACTGACAGATTAATTAGTTAATTAATTATCAGCAAAAAACCTTGGACAGCTGAATCGGCTGGACGGGGATATAGTAAGTGGACGAAAAGCAACACGGCGCCCAATTTGCATAGCCGAAATGTTTGATTGAGATAAAAGGAGGTATAATCAAGGTAAATAAATCAATGTTTAATTAAAGCACAAATAATTATGCTAACTCAGTAGTTAAATTAATTAACAAACAAAACGAAAACGACAAAGACAGGCAAAGAGAGGCGACGAGTGCCGAGGAGGCATCAGGGCTTTCGCATTCTCCGAATGCGGGTCGCCGTAGTGATCTCTATTTTTTTTTTAATTTCGGTCCAGAAGAAAATGTTTTAGTATCATCAGCATGCAATAATATGTCTTGGAATATTTCCATGCCATTAATATAAAACAAAAAAAAGAATAAGGAAGCGGACCTAAAACGTTTAACGAACTACTAAAAGTTTAACAAACTACTTTCGATCACTTAAGAAATCTCTGTATTAGATTACTGGCGTGTCCATAAATCTAATATGCGCTAAATTTTCTCAGCAGTATATATCATGATTAACAGAGTCGAGCGTGTTCCTGAAGATATCAAGGAAGATATCAATTGTACAAAGCTTCTGTTCGATATTTTCAATTATCTTTTATTTAATTTGAGTTAGTGCTATTTCATTGCACGTGTCCTTGCAAAAGACGAACTGTTTTGCGGAGATCAACTGAAGATGATTTACATGCATGACCATAAATGAAGCAAAGCCTTGTTGATTTCGCCATAAGGCACCCTTTTTTTTCGTGGCTGGCGCAGCTTGCACGGTGTAAGCCTGTGCACACGAGATCAGCAGGTTGGTGTCACTGAGTCAAAGTGTGGGGACATAGGATGGCACCGTCCGGAATTCTGGGAAGCGCGTGGGTCTTAGCAGAGTTAAGACCCAAATTTCAGGGGGCACTTTGACGATCTAAAGTGCTCGAGGCGAAAGCCTTTTTCCACGCAACTTTGGCTGCTGCTGTGACTTGAATTTGCTAGTCATGACTAATTAGTCATGACTAGTCATGACCCATGACTAAGTAGTCATGATTGGTTAATGACTAACTAGTCATGACTGGTCAATGACTAAGTAGTCATTACTGGTTAATGACTAACTAGTTGTGACTAATTAGTTGACTAACCAGTCTTGATTTGTTAATCATTAACCAGTCGTGACTAACTAGCCATGACTAGTTAATAACTAGTCAGTCATGACTAATTAGTTGACGACTAAGTAGCCGTGATTGGTTAATGGCTAACTATGACTACTCATGACTAAGTAGTCACTGGTGACTGGTTGATCCCTAGTTAGTCATGACTTGTGACTAAGTTGACTTTCACTTCAGACGTAACGGACGGACGGACAGAGTCAAAGCCGCGAGTATGAGCCATTGAAGGCTTTCGTCTTAATACAAGTGTCTGTAGGAGTCCCATGACTGAGCAAGTAACCGAAGCGACTGAAAACAAACGAAGTGGGGTAAGTAATTTCGCTGCCATGTGCGGCATGCTTAGATCCGTTTATTGTTGCATTTGATGTTAGACACGCACATAACTTGTGGAAGCGGCCAGGAATGGCAAGTCTGCATTTTTTTTTCACGCTCCACAATTCCTTGGGTTTATTAGGCGTACAGAAAGAATGTTCGCATCACAGAATGGAAGTTTTCAATGCTACCAATACTTTTAAAACATCTTCAAGGTATCTAAATCCTTATTTGTTTCGATGACCTTAATGCTGCTATACGAGACCGCAATACGGTTTTCGATTAGGCCGGTCAACTGAGAAAACTCTGCTTCATGAAAAATAAGTTAGATCAGATAATATTGAAACATATTAGCTAACACAAGGTGTCTTTGTTAATTTTTTGAAAGCATTCGAGTGATGAGGTGGTCGGGACGTCGCGTTAACCCTCGTTAAGAGCTATTTAATCAACCGGGAACAATTAACGTTTATATGTAAATAAAATATATCCGCTAGAAAAAATTAAGCACGGCGTACCTCATAGTATCGCGTATTAAGGGCTCACAGTTTTTCAGTGTTCACAATTTTGACCTCGTAACACTAGCTGATTCCGTAGCTTGCGTTATTTCTGCCGACATCGTCAGAGGAACATTCGTTACAGGAAGCACTGCAAATGACCTAGTGGAAACCACCAACATATTTTACAACAAATTTCGCAAATGGTCACATGCAAATTGTAATCAAATAAATTGCTCCACGTTAAGTGAATTTCTTTCATGCTTTCAGGGAAACAAATATAAGCCTCATTACATTTATATACAGTAATGGCCAGATACAAATTTTTTCGTCAGCTAATACACGAGTTGCTTTCTATGAAAATAAGCTATGGGATTTTCAGGATGGATGAACTACAACCTAAACTCTGCAAAGACATAGTTTTGTTGAGGAAAGTTTAAAATTTTTGTGTCGTCAAAAGCTAACGCTCTACAACACGCTTTTAGCATCTCATTCGCATTGTTGCCATTGGTTTGTAATATTGCACCAAAATTTTGATCAATAAGTTTGTACCGGTACAAGGAAATGCAGTACGCGCGATTGCAAGCTGTCATGCAATGTACATCCGATCTGTTCCTCAAGGTCAAGATTAAAAGTTTTCTTCGATTATATTCGGCTTTTGGAGTCCTTGATTAGAAAGCCATAGATTTGATGAATACTATGGGCAGCCCCCAACTTAAAGATTAACACGTCGTTTCGTTCCACTAGCCACTCTGAACATTGACACGTTCATTGATCATGCACAAACTACGTTGTTCAAGTGTTGAGGCGCAGACTGCGATGTATCCTAAACAAATACACATAAAGAACAGCTGGTTTTTTTTCCGAAGAACAGATTATGTGATATGCCGTCAACTTAGACACTCTCTGCAGTCTAACTGTAATTGCACGTAAGTATTCTCTTTTGCCATTATTATTTTCAATACCTACATCTTCTTCAATGTGTGACAAATAGTTCTTGACTCCTGCCTACGCTGCCACGCTTTGTAGCAGACAGGGGTAGTCAAGGTGCTTTGGTACAGCTTTTATCCCGTCTTCTTCATCCCACCTTGTACAACTGCTGCACTTGAGGAAAATAAATTCAGACTGAAGCTTAAATATAGTTGGTTACGCGAAACTTCTGAGTGTCTTATGTTTCAACTGAGCAGAACGATTGCTAAAAGTGTGACCCTCACCGGAGCGCAGCAAATCAGCAACAAAGGAAAGCTTCACAACCACCTGAAACCTTCTTGATTCGAGAAAATTCTCTCTGGCCAAAAAATATATACTCGTCGTCCAGCGCTTCTCCGGCGAGCCTCTCGTATCCTGTTCATGCCGTATTTTTCGCTTTGCCGCTTTTGTTCTGCCACGACCATTTCTGTCAAGGCCGCGGCCAATAGTCGCGCGTTGGCGGCTCAACGCCCCTTTCTCTTACGACCTCTCCACTTTGTGCATGGGGGGTCTTTTCACGTCCAAAACGACTGCAACACCTTCAAGCGACGCATTAGCACGTTGCCGAAGCCACTTACACGCACGCACGCACACACGCGCGCGCGCACGCACACAAAGCGAGTGCTCTCGTACAATGGCAATACGCCGGAATACCCACCCCCCTCCCTCGCCAAACAACACCAGCCTTTTGCAATAGATGGAATTCAACTTATACATTGCAATTCTCCCGTATGCGCATCGTTTGAACGCCAAACTGTGGAGAGACTATAGACCAGCATAGAAAAATTCGAGATCACTGCGGTAACCCGCATTACAGAGTAATGCGAAAACAATGACGCCTCCTCATTTCTAGTTGCTTTCTTGTTTTTATTTAGTTCTTTAATTACCCGCTTTATTCACATTTCATTCATTTTCGTTCACCTTAATTCACTTTAATTCACCCTTAATTCACCTTAAGGTATTAATTCACATTTAAATCACATTAATCACCCTAATTCAAAATTCAATCACCTTTATTCACAAGTAATTCTCCTTAATTCACCTCTTGACACTTTCCATAATCATTAATTATTGATTGGATTTCGATTAGCTGCACATTTTCCCTCGTTTCATCTCAGTATTGATTTCGGACTTTCAAATTTGGCGTCACGCGTTGGCTGCGCCCACACTTCCGGTCACGTGGTCCCACACTTCTGGCATTTTCAAATTTGACGCCACTTTGGTCTGGCCCCGCCAACTTTTTGAACATTTTTTGCTCTAATTAATTAACTATTCATCCGATTTCGAATTTTTTTTGGTTCAACATCCTCATATTGCCATTATAGTGTCCGTTCGTTCGCGCAAAGCCGCAGGAAAGGGGTGCTATCATTTTTGATCGTGACTAGAGAAGCGACCGGACTAATCACGATTGATCACATCCATGCCGAGCTGCATCTGCGTGTTTCCAGATTACTCTAGATGATCTCGACTTGTTATCTTGAAGTTTCCTTGCCGACTTTAAATTGAAAGATGCCGCGAGCAGCGGCCATTCGTAGTTCGACGACTGTCGAGCACGTTTGTTGCTTACGCCGCCGCCGAGTGATTCAGTTCTTTTGCGGGCGCAAGTCAGCCGAAATAAAGAGCTTCGTTTGCAAGTCTTGTTGGTGTCTTCCTGACCGCTGGACTGCCGTCACTACAACGTGACACTATCATCCTCTTTCAATTACTATCGCTCGTTTGACGCTCTCTCTTCTGAGTTACCCACAGCTGCTGCCGACACATTTTGCGGACACGCCCTCGCCAACATAGCCTAGCAATGCTTTCGCATTATTAATGGTGATGATGATGATGATCTCCTCAGGCTTAATGGCACATACCCACGGCGGGGGATCGGCCAGGGTGCATAGCGGATACAAACGCACTCATGTACAAGGAGTGGAGGATTTGGATATTATTACCCTAACCATTTGAAATAAAGAGGAAAACGAAGAGGAGAAGGCATTGTTGGAGGAGGTGACAGATTGCGCGTGTGCCATTGTATGAATAACAACAACAAAAGCAGCTGAGAGAAAGGGCAAGAGAGGCTGCAGGATCCAACGGACTCCTGGAATGATGGGACCGACTGCCTATTTTTGGTCCAACTAAATAATGTAAAGAAATGTAAAAAACGACATTGGG
This sequence comes from Amblyomma mixtum, assembly GCF_055824585.1. Taxonomy (NCBI): domain Eukaryota; kingdom Metazoa; phylum Arthropoda; class Arachnida; order Ixodida; family Ixodidae; genus Amblyomma; species Amblyomma mixtum. The sequence continues at coordinate 18,967,268 of NC_143021.1, read as the reverse complement.
ACAAAAAATTTTGTACTTGGAGTGAAGGTAACCGCACCCTTACAGTAGCTATGTTGTGGCGGTTTATGTAGCGTGCATTAAGTAACACGCGAATTAACACGCTTCTCTTGATAAACTGTATCTGTGTTTTGATATGAGCAGCCTTCTTCATCGTTTGCTCCATCAGAGGTCCATAATTTAAGTGATGGCTTTCGGTCTACACCAGAGGTGGCCTTTGGCATACCTTTAGCATACTCTTGGTATTTCGATACTTCATAGGAGATACAGGGCACAGGCGCTGATGGGAAATTCAAGAAGCATGCATTTTCAGCGCAAATGCACTTCGTAGTCAGGCTTTATTACCCTTGTCTGCCACTTAACCTTAGCGCGTAAGCATACCGGGTTGTTCCATGCTTCATTTGCATCGAAAAGTGCCCACTGCCTCCAGCCCACCCCGAGCAATGCTCAAGGAATATTTGTCGTCGAACGCCACATAATAAATCTTAACCGGAACCTCGAGCTACTATGGAAGTGACAGGACAGCAGCGCGAACGCCATGCACATGTCGGAGAGCGCGGCCAGGAGAACAGCGATACTGTTTCCAGAACCCACCATAAGAGGGCTTTCAGTGGCGCCGTCTTAAAAATACACGAAAGCATAGAGTTAATATTAAGGGAAAGTCCAATAGCTCTATGGATGCTAAATTAAGCATCGGGAACTATTCCAGCGCTTCTATATTTTTTTTTTGCGCGCTCAAAAAACTGGTGCGCTCAGGAGAAAATCGCAGATGAGGTCTCCGTTTTCTTTCCCTACTTGCGCCTGAATGAAACGTTACGTAATCCCTCTGGTGAATCAGACGAATGGGAGAAAACGTACAAACACAAACATGCCAGTAGAATGCCAGACATAACTATTGGCATCCGCTCTGAATCGGGGCGGTGGCAAGTGTCACCTTGTCAAAGTAAAGGCGCCAAAACCCACACACACACACAAGACAAGAGAACGGGACAGAGGCGCTGTGTCGCGTTCTCTTCTCTTGTGTGTGTGTGTGGGTTTTGGCGCCTTTACTTTGACAATGAATCACCAACTAGCCCAGCAAGTTCTCTTAAGTGTCACCTTGCTTAGTAAATTAAATGGTTGTTCTGTCTTTTTTGGAATACGGTCTTATTTTTACCCCGAGAGCGTTAATACCTTCATGTCGGAAAAAAGTAAGCAGAGACTGCTTATGTGTGAGAAGGCGCACGACCGCCCGTAACCCGATACCACGCAGCTGGAAATTCTACCTCTCCATGGTTCTCTCTACCTCTCCATGGCCACCGCACTCCTTGTGATCTGCGCGCTTTTTGAAGCCAGTCGCCGCCTTGAAGGCGCGCAGTGCAGTCATCTTCCATGGAATTAACACGGACCGCCAGTTGATAAAAAAAAAAAAAATCTTGAGAGCCTTCTTAACCATCCGTCTAAAGAAATGCGCAGACTGACGGGCGAGTTGGTGTTGCATTGCAGACCACGTACGCATACGAACGAAGAGAGAGAAGAACGCAGACGACACAAGCGCTCAAGACAACACAAGAAAAATGCGATAGCAGTTAGGTTCCGTGCTATGGGGTCTACAATGTGCGTCTAATGTTCTTGTGACTTTCTAGCTAAAACTCTGGTATGAACCACTTCCATTGCTCCTCTATGGTATGCATGGTCCATCACTTTGAATGTTGGAATACCTATAAGCATATGACATCGCACTAATCCTACCCAATAATCAACCTTACTTCGTTTTCTGAAGGACTACTTCCAAAATTTTGGGGGTCCTTACAACAATCTAAAAACAATTAGAAGCAGTTGTATGTGGATGCGATCATTCGAGGTAAAACTGTTCGCATCTCGCGTTAGAGAGTGATGAAGCCGCGTGCCGACGGCTCTCAGCACGAACAAACAAACGTACAAAGCTTCGCGTCATTACTTCCCTCTCAAAGAAGCACCAGCCCGATGATTTACAACGAAATGAAAGGTATGAAAAAATAAACACTGCGAATGCAAACAAAAAGCGTCCATTAGCATCCATAATAACGCTTCAGGGGCACAACATGTACAATTTATGGGCATGAATGGCACCGCTGAGACGGTTAAGCTCCGTCGAGGACGACCTCGTAACAAGTTTTTCGATTCGACGAAGAAACTTGTAGGGGCTGATATAGCGACGCAAAAGCTTCTCAGTCCGCGGTAGAGGTGTCCGCACCCACACTCGCTCACTGGGCTTGTATTCCGTGCGGCGTAGATTGTAGCGTCGGGCGTCTGTGCGCTGTTGATATTTGATGCGTAGCCGAGCAAGTGGACGGGATTCTCCTGCTCGATGAAGGTAGGCGGTGACATCGGTATTGTCTCCATCGGTGACGTTTGGAAGCATGGCGTCGAGCATGGTGGATGACTCCTTGCCGTGGATGCGCCTAGACGGTGTCATCTGGGCGGTCTCTTGCACAGCGGTGCTGTACGCAAAGACGACGTAGGAGAGGATGGCATCCCAGGTCTTGTTTTCGGCGTCCACATACATGGCGAATACGCCAGCGATATATTTTTGTTCCGACGCTTTGTTTTGTTCCGACGCGGATGGCACGCAGTATATAGTTCGCCGGTGGCTTGTATGGCTGTAGTTCAGAATGGCTTGTGTTAGTTCGGCCGTAAATGCTGTACTGCTATCCGTGGTGAAAACTTCTGGGGCGCCGTAGCGCAATAGGACCTGTTCGATAAAAAATATTGTGGCTTCCGTAGCAGTACCACTTAGCCGGGCTTTTGCTTCGGCGTATGGGCCAAGTGGTCGGTCGCCACGATGATCCACTTGTTGCCCGATGTTAACGTTGAGAAGAAGCCCAGAAGGTCAATTCCAATCTCTTGAAAAGTCTTGCGCGGTGGTGATATGGGCTTCAACAGTCCGGCTGGCCTGCTCGGTGGAGTCTTTCGTCGCTAACAACCACGGCATGCTTTGAAGCATCGTGCGACGTTGAGAGACTGTCGTGGCCAGTATGCCGGTAAAGCCGATGTGCCCAGCTGTTGGTTCGTTGTGCGAAGCCTGCAGAATTTCTACATACACGGCAAGAATGTTCCAAGAACGAACCTCTTAAGCAGCTCTCGAAGTAGGAGGCCATGTTGTTCAGCTCCGTCCTGGAGAACCGATTCCGGGTGGTGACAGGAAGGACCCACGAAGGTCGCCGAGCGCCAAGAGCTCAAGGCCACAGGCGGGGTTAGGCCCCTCATCCAAGTCCAACCAAGCCTTTTGGTCGACGAAATGAGTTTTCATTTCTGTCTTCTTGTAAGCTGTTCGGAATGACGAGGAGGTACGCGGTCTTTTTGGTGGCGAAGTTCTTCACGAGGATGCCATATGGCAGAAACCACGCTTGAACGCTGCTGGGGTTAAGAACTCATTCCAGATGCTCGAAGAGACGCTCTAGGTTACGCTGTAGGTTACGCTGTAAGAGACGCTCTAGGAGACGCGTTGGTGTTGCGCGAAGTCGCTGGTGCTTCGGGCTCAAAAAGGTGTCCTCATCGTTCTCTTCCTGCGGCTTGTCGCCAAGGGCTCGAGATAAGCAGTCCGCATCAATGTACTTGCGTCCAGATTTGTAAACGACAGTGACGTTGAACTCCTGGAGGCGCAGGCTCCACCGAACGAGGCGGCCGGAGGGGTTCTTCAAATTGGCAAGCCAGCACAGTGCGTGGTGACCGCTGACCACCTTTAATTGTCGTCCATACAGAAAGGGGCGGAATTTCCGCGTAGCAGAAATGGGGCGAGGCACTCCTTCTCGGTCGTCGAATAATTGGCCTTCGAGAGGGAACGACTAACGTACGCGATTACTTTCTCCATCCGTTGCTTTTCTTAATGAGGACTGCTGCTAGGCTCACGCTGCTTGCATCGGTATGAATTTCGGTGTCGATCTTTTCATCATTGTGCCCGTGGACCGGGGGGAGGGGGCGGGGGGCGACTTTAAACGACGCTGAAGCTCTATGAAGGCTTCCACTTGCGATGCGTCCCATTTAAATGGTACGGCTGCCTTTGTCAGTTGGATCAGATGCTGGGCGATGCGCGAAAAATTCTTCACAAATCGTCGGTAATACGCCCACAGACCGAGGAATCTGCGCACGGCTTTCTTGTCGATCGGCGGCGAAACTGTGCGATGGCAGCTGTTTTCTGTGGGTCTGTGCGTACTCCATCGTTGCTTAAGATGAGGCCCAGAAACATCAGCTACACAGTGGTGAAGTGGCACTTCTCTGTTTTCAAGGTTAGCCAGGACGACTTGATGGCTTCCAGCACTGTTAGAAGGCTTTTTAGGTGGTCACCAAAATTCAAGCCGAAGTCAACGACGTCATGCAAGTATAGGAACCTCTCGTGGAGTCCCCATCTCTACGACATGCGAAAGAAACTGAGAGCGATGTTCATATTCTCTCCTTCCTCGGGGGAAAGTCCTTGGGCGCATCTGTGCGCTTGATGCTTCAACTGTACCGTTCGCTGTTCCTAGGATACACGCGGTATAGCTTTCCCATTTTAAACAATATTAGAAAGACAAACCTTCAGACACTTCAAAGTGTTCAAGCGCAAGCTCTACGAGTCTGCCTTGGGCTACCTAAATGTGCCTCAACGGCAGCCACTATCCTTGTCGCTGGGGAGCATCCTGTTACTTCATACATTGCTGTTGAAACCATGAGAACACACATTCGGCACCTCACGCGAGTTCCGAGTCATCATCTTGCAGCTCTTCCCGTACTCAGACCACATACTGCATTTGCAAAAGTAATTCAAGCTCACCGTGCCTATCTTCCTTCGCAGTCCGCCCATGCATCAAGACCATGCTCACCCATATGGAGTCTCCATGAACCTCCGGTGCACCTCTCTATTCCGGGAATTACAAAGAAATCTGATTTATCGTTGCCTGCTCTCAAACAACTGACACTGCATCATCTGCTTTTTAACCATAAACACCACATAAATGTCTACACAGATGGCTCAGTGACTTCAACAAGCTCTGCTGGGTCTACGGTGATACCGGCCAGGCCTATATTAATGAAGGTATTTTAACGAATACCCATCTCACCTCTTCAAATGGTGCATAACTAGCTTCTTTACGGGCGGTAGTTGAATTCATCCGTCAGGAATCTGCACATTACTGGACAGTTTTCACCGAATCTAAAGCAGCCCTTCAAGGCCTGCAAGCTGCACTACGCCGCGGGTCACAAGAACAACTCGTTGCAGAAATCCGCAAGCTGTACCATGACGCAACATCGAAAGGACATGACATAATTTTCCAGGGGCTGCCGGGCCACTGCGGTATTCATGGCAATCACCAGGCTGATGAAGCTGCCCGTTCTGCCCACAATGACGGAATCGCAGTCAATATCCCTGTAACGAGAGCTGACGCAGCGTGTGGGCTTTGTTACTTGAGTCTGGGGCTCACACTTTCAGCGTGGAACACGGGAGAGTTCTGCAACCGTCGCCTCAGGACATTGGACCCTGGACTGCGCCTCCGTCTTCCGTGTGATGTAGCGCGTCGTGAAACAACATTAGTGTGTCGTCTATGGCTCAGCGTTGCCTTCACAAATAAATATGCTTTCCGGATCGCGATGGCCGACAGCCCTTCTTGTGTAAACTGTGCCTGTGAAGAGACAAACACTCATCGCTTGTGTGAGTGCCCTGTCTTTGTGACCGAAAGACGTAAGCTGCATTTAGCTCCGGACCACCTGGATCCTCGCAATTTCACAGAGGCCGAGATCCTCGGTCCGTGGCCACAATAGTCGGTTCAAAGGGCAAGGCATCGCGCCGAAGGGATGGTGTCGCTCCGTGGAGAAGGAGCGTCGCGTCGGTGACGGGAGCGGTCGCATGCCGCGTCGGCTCCGTGATAGCTCGCAATCAATTGCGATACATCGTTTTCCCCCTGTAAGCCTGGTACCATCGTCTCCAGGAACCTCAGCGGCACCCGTCTACACCACGTTTGTAAAGGTGGGGCCAATTTTTGACCACTTTTCGGGCATTTGAAGTCTTCGTCACGCCGCGGTGGTGCTAAGCCTAACGGCGCCGGGGCCTGCGATGGCCCCGGTCGGCGATCCCTCGGCCTCGGCGGCTCCAAATCAAGTCACCGGGTACGACCCACAGTCCTTGCGGATCGTAACAATAGATACAAACCAATCCGAGGGTACTACTCAAGGCGAGGATCCTCTACCAACCGAGGACGATTACCTTGAAGATATGGTCCGCGTCTGTCGCGGAAAGAAGAACGCGGCGGCGGCATCGAGGGACGCTGGTGCTGGTGCCACCCAGCAACAGGCGCCGGCTAGCTCTACGCATACGCAGGGCGGGAGTGCGCTGAACGCAACCTCGAAGCGCTCCAGGCAACTCCGGTGGCGGCCGCAGAACACGCCGCGTATCGAAAAAGACGACATCGTCGTGGTGCTGAAACCGCGAAACACGGTCGACCTCAGAGCAACTTTTGGTCCCGGACAAGCCGGCGCTGCAATCCGCAGCATCCTCGGGGACGACGCAAATGCAGGACTTGCGGTGTGGCCTGTTTGGGACCAAAACGTGCTAGTATGTGCGTTGAAATCAGTCGACGCCGCGGAGAAGCTACTCAGGGATGTTGTGCTCCGGGTTGGGGAACGCGAGCTACCGTTCCGGGGACACCCCAAACTCTCCGGTGCGTTCTGTCGCGGCGTCGTGAGTGTTTCGCCTGACGAAACGTCTGAAACCGTTAAAAGAAAACTCTGTGCGGAACCAAATGTGGTGTCTGTGCGCAAGCTGGGGGGAACCCCGGTTGCGGTGATCACCTTCGCGGGGACTAAGGTGCCACGGACGGTGTTGTACTGCTACGAACGGCTCCCTGTTCGCCTGTACAAGAAAACAGTGCCTGCATGCCACCGCTGTGGCACAGTGGGCCATCGGGCCGATGCGTGCCCGCGACCGCAGCCGGGGCGCTGCAAACGCTGCGGAGTCCAGAGTCCCGATGCCACTCCTGACGGCCCGGCGGAACATGACTGCGTTCCGAGCTGCCTCATCTGCGGAGGCGGCCACCCTACCGGAGCTCCTGGCTGTGCCGGGCGGTTCCGGAAACCCATCAAACCCAGCTCCCCATCAGGATCCAAACCGAAGACAAAGACGGGGCCCAAGCAGGCTCCTCCGCCCAAGGCCAAGAAAGCGTCAGCCGATCAGGAAACCAAGACCAAAACCGGGCCATCGAAACCTGTCAAGTCCGCGACCCAGGCGGCGCCCCCGGTCCTCAACGCCAGGGACTTCCCGCCCTTGGCACCCGTCCAACCACAGGTGAGCAGTTGGAGTAGGGCAGTCTCCGGGCCCCCTACCCGTCCCTCCCCTACCCGTCCCTCCCCTACCGAAACCGCCCTACAGCAGTAGGTAGAGGAGCTCAGGCGCCAGAACCAAATTCTAGCGCGCAAAATTCAGGAATTAGAGGCCAAACAGGCCGGGTCATCTGAACCAATGCAAGAAGCTGAGCCAGATGACGAGGATGACGGATCATCCGTAACATCTTGCCTCACTAGCGTCTCGCGGCAGAGCGGGGACACGGTAGTTGGATCAGCTGGTCGCGTCGCCGGCCTAGAGGCACTGCAGCGCCAAACCGAGCAACTGGAGGAGCAAGTGGCGGCCCTCCCGAACCAAATCATGTCAGCAGTCCGCGAGTCCTTCCAGGACATGTTCAAGGCAGCTTTAACGCAAGCACTTCCCGACCTTATGGCCCAGCTCACTGACTCGGTCCTTAAAGCCGTGCAGCCCTGGGTCAGCACCCAAATTAAGAACGCCACAAGCTGCGAATCCCCTCACCTCAAACGTAAGACAGCCTTCCGTCAGGCAGCGGAGGAACATGGTTCAGGCTCGGCAGCTGGTGGGTCGGTGCGGCCCCTCACTGGGGTTGCGCCGGCTCCCGGCCAGAGCTATTCCGATCACCCTTAAATAAATACGACAAGATGGCTAGCAGATGTAATAGGCATGCTAAAAACTTTGAAAAATTCCAGATCATCCAATGGAACTGCAGGGGTTTCAGATCTTGGAAAAAGCGGTCACACCTCCAGCTTTACCTGCAGTCCCTAGGTGACATGCCGGCGCTCATTGCCCTACAGGAGCCCGGCATAGACGCTTAATTATCAGGCTACAGCACCTTTCAGGGGGGCCCCTCTACGTGCATCCTGGTGAATAAGGCTTACACCGTGGTTCAGGTCGACTTAGACTTGAGTACCGAGCAAGAATATACAATGGTCCGAGTACTGCCTCTCAGACGCCGCGACCCGTCAATACATATCCTCAACATAAACTGCCCTCCGCGTAAGCCGCGCGTAACTTTCAATGAAATCTTCCTTCGCGCGATAAAATTGGCAGCCAAAGAGCCTCTAGTGATCGTTGGAGACTTCAATGCTCCCAGCCTTCATTGGGGCTACCACTTCGAACAGGCAAGAGGACGTAAGCTGGCGGAGCTCATCTCCACCCTCAGCCTCACGTTGCTCACGGACCCGGCGTATCCCACTCGAGTGGGGAATTCGGTAACCCGCGACACGTGTCCAGACCTTTCTCTCGTTAAAAATGCTAGAGCGGCTGCATGGGAGAACTTGGGAGATTCTCTAGGCAGCGATCACCTCCTTCTCCGGATTACACTCGAGGCAAAGGCAGCGCGCAAAAAAAGGGGTCAGGCCAAGCTGACCGATTGGCACAAATTCCGGAATCACACTATCCCTTCCGTACTATTTTCCGGCGGCTACGCGGAATGGGCTAACCACATATACAACATTCAGAAACAACACGTCACAACACTACAAACCACCGAAGAGATCCCCGCAGTGGACACCCACCCATTTGTGGGAGGCGCGCCGGAGCTTAACTAAACGGTGGAAAAAGCAGAAAACTAATCGCAAATTACGCGACCGCATAGCCAAACTCACAGAGCAGGCTGCAGCGTATGCTGCCGAGCTCTCAGATTCAAATTGGATAGCACGCTGCGACGCCGCAGCTCATCAGATGAGCTCGAAGGGGACGTGGCGTCTCTTTCGCAGTCTAATCGACCCCTCCCAAACGAGAGGGGAGACGCAAAAGCAGCTCCGGCGGGCTCTGCAAGGGTTCCAAGGTACGACGGCGCAACTTGCGGACACTCTGTGCGACAGATATCTCTGTCGTATGGAGGACCCGCCTGGGCCACAGTACATGTACTCTGGCAGGCCTAATGAAACACTCGATGCCCCTTTTGAGTTGCACGACCTTAAGGCGGCCTTAGCAAAAATGCGCCGGGGTACGGCTCCGGGACGGGACCACATAACAGTGAACCTGTTGGCGAACCTACTGGACTCAGCCTACCTTCATTTATTAGAATACATCAACCAGATCTGGGACGGGCGTCCACTCCCTTCCGAGTGGAAAACGTCACTTGTGACGTTTATCCCTAAAACAGGTAAGGCCGTGAATACGGACAACCTGAGGCCCATATCACTGACCTCATGTGCGGGCAAACTTATGGAGACGATGGTACGGGATCGCCTCTCTCCATACCTGGAGAGTAAGGGCTTCTTTGCAGTCACCATGTTCGGGTTTCGCCCTCACATGTCTGCACAGGATGTCCTTCTCCAGCTGCACAGGGATGTAATACGACCCACAACTATGCAACACAATGACAAAGCCATCCTCGCCCTTGATCTTAAAGGGGCTTTCGACAATGTGAAACACGGAAGCATCCTGGCCAACTTGAGTTCTACCGATTGTGGGGCTAGGACCTACGCGTATGTAAGAGATTTCTTGTCTAATCGCCAGGCCTTTCTTCGGATTGAGGGCGAGGAATACGGCCCTTACATGATGGGAACACGGGGTACCCCTCAGGGAGCAGTGTTATCACCGCTCCTGTTCAACATTGCTATGATGCGCCTCCCAAGCCAATTGGCCCTCTCCTGCCCGCTCTTCGTAAAATGGTGTATACAAATCTGCCACTTCACGCCTGCCAGTACTTTATCCATTGCCGGTCGGAAGGTCGCTGGAGCGGAATAGAGTCCAAATCGCATCCCCTTGAACTCGAAGAGGCCATCCAGCGTAATGAATGCGGTTTTCTCTCGGTATGCCATCGACTTCGATTTGCCAGTAACCGCTCCTGGGGCCCATCGACAAGTAGTGCTTGGCGGTACAGAGCCGGTCCAGTGCGTTGTCTATGCGAGGGAGCGGGTAGCGGCAGTAATCGACGCAGAACCGGAGTGCGCCGTCGTTGTTTCCTAGCAGAACAACCGGTGCCACCCATGGGCTCTTCGATCGCTGGATGAAGTCATAGCGAAGTATGTCTTCCACTTGGTCCCGCATTGCCTGGCGTTCTCACGGCGATACAGAGTAAGGGCTTTGTCGAAGAGGTCGGGCGTGTTCGTCAGTTACAATGGGGCGGCTGGTAATCGGCGTTTGTCGGACTTGCGACGACGACGAAAAGCACTTGCTGCAACTTTCAAGAAGAGTGCGGGCCGGGTATTGTCTGTTCCGGGGTAGTGCTGGGTTGATATAGAAGGAGGGCTTATGGTCTTGGTTAAGCGAGTCTTCTACAGACTGGTCCGGGAGGGCGAAGAGGTCTGATTGTCTGCTGGTTCATCCAGAAAATCAGTCGTCGTGCCTTTGTTGAGATGCCGGTATTCTTTGCTGAAGTTTGTCACTAACACCTGAGCTTCTCCGCGAACGGATGATGCCTCTTTCGATGCCGATCGAGTTGTCGGTCCGAGAGCAACTGGGTGTTTTCCTCGATGATTCCTTCGACGGTCTCGACATCTCGGCCACCCATGGGGACGATGACACTTTAACAGGGTGGGAAGCTCATTTATTCATCGAGGACATTCAGAAGAACACGACGCTTTAGCGTTTTCGTAGAAGGTATGGCTATATCCGTCGATGGAAGGTCAGCTTCGATGGAAGGTCGATCGATGGTCACATCATGTTCACTAAGAAAGTCCATACCCAAAATAATGCCTCGGAAACACTGCTGCAGGATCCCGAAGCTGGAAAGATAAAAATTTGAGTACGCTTAAGCTTCGCCTTTAAAACTGGAACGCGACAGCGTGTTGCAGCCCTGCCAGGGAGTCCACGGAACGCCATCTTTGTCTCTTAACGCATACGCCTGATTATTGCCTACGCGTAGTTTCCTCTTCACTGCTTTTAGGCTATCTCCGTTCTTTAGAGCATGCTCGATTCTATTCATATTAAGTTTTTTTATGTGGGTTACCTTGCGCGTATTGATTAGCTTTGATAGCTATGCCGGTTCTATTCTGCCTGTGGGGTTACAGGCTGTCATGATTTGGCGTTTATGAAACAGCTCTTTCGTATCCTTAAAAAGCGTGCCGGTGTCCTGTTGTGAAAGTGCGCTGCGTGTCTCTGGATGGCCGCTATCTCCTGTGATATCTTCCCTTTTAGGGACCCCGGACGCGCTCGACCAACAGACTGTATGGCGCCAAGAATCGTCGGGGCCCAGGCTCAATATGGGCCCGAAGGGTGACAGTCTGGCCGTCATCTTTATTCACACGCCAACAAGCATTCAACGGGTCAAGCACACCCCTGCAAGAGTGACAATGGCGCCGGCCGGAGGAGAAAAGGCCCGAGCCGGTGGGTAAATGCGGGGGAAGGCGGGGGAATGCTGTAGTCGCCGGCGGTGAGATGAGGGCGAGAGAGGCGCTCCAGCCTGGAAAGAGGGATCGCCCAAATGGACGGGGGAAAACGAGGAAAGCTCGTCAGTTTGGTGACTGACGAGCAAGGCCCGAGACGACACCGCTGACGGTCGGTCCTCCGAGACCCCAAGCGACCAAGCCACTGGGGGAGAAGCAGAGCCTCAGCGAAAGAACAAGGTCAACTCGGCAGTCCCTCCCTTGTTGTTGTTGTTAGTGGCTATTTATTGGTGATAAAAAAAATAAAAACTGAAGGAACAGATGTTGCTAGCCGCGGCATTTTCCGTCGAAACCCGAAGCACCTGAGCTAGGGGTGAGCTGAGGATAGGGGTAGGGCGGCAGTATACACTGCGTACAAGTACAGGATGTTAGAATAAAAATAAATGTGGGGTCCTGCGCCGGGCACGGTTGTTGAGAGTAGTAGACTCATAGTTCCTCCTGACGAAGACTCCGGCGGCAACGCAGCTGCATGCAAGCTTGGGCAGCCCAGCCTTTGCATCATGTACTATTTAATTCTTGAATATATCTGTTTTGCTCAAACTGAGTCAAACGGTGTCTCGTTGCCTCTCCGTTCCGTGTGGACCCGAGCAGTATGCGGTGTCGACACACTGTCTAACCATTTTGTATGCCGCAAACGTTTGCTGCGCACTCCATAATGATAGCTGGCAGATTATCGTTTATTTCCTGACCATTAAGCTCGTCTTCCTCAGTTAAAGCCGAGCTTCTGTATGCAAGGAGATCCTGAATTCCTCTGCTTTTCCTCTGGCCGCTAGAGATCCTCAGGTGGTCGAAATTATTAGCCCTCCACTGCGGCACGTCATTCTTTCTTCACTCCCACCGATATGTCCCTTCCCCTCACGGCGCGGTTGAGGTGTCCACCGAGATGTGAGACAGTTACTGCGCCATTTCCTTCCCTCAAAAACGCGTCAAGAGGGCGTCGCCACGAGCGCCATCTTCGCCACTTGGACCACAAGGCCGCTCTCGTAATCGCCGAAGGATAAAATATATTGGGGCAACAATTTCTCAATAAGGCATCCCTCACCACCGGGTCTGTCAGATCCACCTCTACTAGCCACCTCTGCGCTTCTTTAAACAGCACATCCCTCTAAAGAATATATGGTCCCAGATAACACCGGAACTTAAGAATATGTTACCGTTTTGTTTAGGTCAAGCTTTTATACACCGTTTTTCTTAATGCCATTTTCGTCTAGCGTTACTGAAAATTAAACGTTGGAATAAAGTTTGTAGTTCAACATTTAAACAAGATGTATAAAAATCTATTATTACTGAAAATTAAACGTTGGAATAAAGTTTGTAGTTCAACATTTAAACAAGATGTATAAAAGTCTATTAGTCTATTAGTATTTAAAAGTCTATGTATAAAAGTCTTAGTTTTTTTTCCAGAATTCGAGGGGTAAAAATCGAGGATATTTCTTTACTTCAAATCCGGCTAGGAATTGTGTTTTAAGCTAAAATTCCAATAATTCCGTTTTTATCGGGACCTTTTCTTAAAACAAAGGACAATTTAATGTCTTTTTTGCTGAATATTTCACAAAAAAACATAGAAACGACAGGTTGCTCAGGACAAAAATTCTCTACGAAATTAGGTTTCTTTTTTCTCATTACGATCATTTCTTCGCGTAAACTGTCAGTTTCCTCGGCAGCACTTCGCGTGCCTGCCTCGTACGCTGAGAAAACAGTCATTGAACATCACAGAGGCGTCTAGCTTGTGAAAGTTACTTTTCGAACATATCCTCGAAATAAACCACGTCAATAACAAGCTTACTAGGCGTTTAGGATCACCAGCTGAACAGACACTCCTCTTGGAATAAGCACCGAATGTCCCCGGTTTCAATGCGGGGACTTCAGCTTTGATCAGAAAAACTTGTGTTTTCTATGCCTTGTCATATACCATACGTATATCTTAACGAGCCAGCCGCCGCGGTGGCTCAGTGGTTACTGCGCTCGGCTGACGACCCCGTAAGACGCGGGTTCGAACCCGGCCTCGGCGGTCGAATTTAGATGGAGGCGAAACTCCAGAGGCCCATGTGCTGTGCGATGTCAGTGCACGTTAAAGAACCCCATGTGGTCGAAATTTCCGGAGCCCTTCATTACGGCGTTTCTCATAACCTGAGTCGCTTTGGGGCGCTAAACACTAATAAATCATAAACCATAACGAGCCTCTCATTCCTTTGTCCTTGTGTGTTCTATACAGAAGAGGAATTTTCGGGGAGAAATCGGGTGTAACCAGATTTTTGGAAAATATGTTCGGGGTGCAAGAATCGGATAAAATCGGGTTTAACCCGAAAACAAAGAGACCTGCATATATGCAACTTTTTCTTAAACTATGAAGTAACCCTGCAAGCCTACACCCGCCATTTCTGACAACACAAAACATTATCGACATTTTTCAATGAGGGCGGCTTTCGAACGCTGCAGTAGATCTAATAATACATGCAACTCATTCACTCAGCTTTCATAAGTACGGCTCTTTGTTTTCGGGTTCTGTTCTTTCCGCCATTCGGGTAGTAAAAATCGGGCGACATTCTTCGAACTCCAGTTCAGGTGGAAATCGAGTTATTAAGAAAAAGCTACTGTTACAAGAAAAAAAAAATCTCGTAGTCATGGTTTTTTCGGGTCTCTCTTATTTCGCAGTACGAAGACAGTTAGTGTAGCAGTTCTTTTTTTTTTTGCTGGAAATAAAATGCCCTATTGTGAGCTCAATATTTCATAAACAACATGAAGATCGTGGGTTGGGCTAAGAAAATTCTTACCTGTCAAGATTTTTCTCTAACCTATTACAAATATTTCATTGCGTACGTTGCCAACCTCCCGCAAAGCACTCTTGCGTCTCAGCAGAATCAGCCTGCCTGTACATAAACATTGCGAAAGCATCCAACACCACAGCGGCGATTTTAAGCGCACTCAAGGTCCTTGTAGTGGGGTGTCGTTAGCGTGGGTATAGTGCTTCATACAGTGATTCCGATACGACGTCTTGTCGGTGGCCATGTTTTGCCCTGCCGCTTGTGAATCTCCCTTTCAAACTTGTTCTCAAATTTATCCGCTTCTACAAAACGAGCGTTAAAAGTCGTCCAGGATCCATACTTGACCAAAGACACCCCTTTCTAATCAGTGCTAGATATCTACAGACGTTCTTGCAGTGTCTTGAGATTTGTGAACTGGAAAATCAACATCCCCTAGAAGGCTCACTTTCAAATAGTAATGGGGTCTAACCCGATTTTTAAGAAATGTGTTCCGGGGGAAAGGATCGGGTAAAATCTGGTTGTACCAGAAAACGAAGGCCCCGACCCGTTAGTGAGAGCGGCGAGCGGTCATAATTAAGCGAAGCTTTCTGATGAAGTTTGGACTGTTCGTCTAATCTATGGCAGGCACCACGTGGGAGATTTATGGCGAAATTCTTCTATTTGAGGAATATATAACGAACAGTCTAAAGTACTCGGACACCATGCATGCTTGAAATATATCTATAATGTTGTTTTATGGTCTCAGTTTGAACATTATAATAGCATTTAGAAAGAATCAGCATAATGTTTCCTTTGAAGTTTAGGCTAATTTCCACCATACGTGAAATAACTTTATTTGTTAATTTTCAACATCGGCATGGCATTCCAGTGAACGATGTAACATATGTTTGCAACTTGCACAATAATTTTCTGTCATTATTATAAAGTTAAATGCTACCTTGGTAAGGGCTGCTGCTGGCAGTCACTGAACACTTTTCATGTCTTTTTTTTTTTACAGAGTTTAGTTTAGCTAGGCCACGCCGACCCCTCGCCGAGATGCCGGGTTCGTCGTACGCATAAAATGACATCGCAAGCAAAGCACGGCTGTCACGTGCCAGTTGCCACTGGTCATGTGATTTTTTGGGCATGTGGAAATGGGTGATGTTACTAATGTGACCGATTAAACCCCTTACTAACTCCACTCACGCTGAAACAATGCGCTTTAGAAAACGTTGCTCTGGTGCCGGTCTTCTGCGGTGCGTGTTCGTACGGCAACTGCATGGCTGCAACTTGCGTACATGGAGGAAAAAAAACTATGCTTGCGTAAGTTCAAGTGAAACGCTCAATATGATGCAAACACAAAACAGAATAAAACGGAACGAGTTAGCGCCTCAATTGGCACTGTTACTTTTTGTGGTACCTAGCATGCCGAGCAGCAAGTAACTTTAAGCATGTATTGCGCACGCCGCTCCACGGTTGGTTTCGATTTCGTAATCGGCTCGCGTGGTTATCGCGTAACGGCTGCTCCGAGGAGACGCACATCACCGACGGCAAATCTAGAATGCCTACGAGAAGTCCACCTCACGATGCGACCTATCCTCCGCGATCGCTGAGGTAGCTGAGGCATGCGAAAGCACAGCGCGCGGCCTCGCGAGTGCCATCCGCGCGTCCGATTTCCCCGCCGATCGAGCGCGTGGATGCGCACGCGCACTTCCGGCAAGCGGCGCACCTCCACATCCGGCAACAGGTTTGAAAACTTGGCTCGTCGAAGCCGTCGGTCGGTTGGTGGGTTGGTGCCCGCCGCCTTTGCGCTGTGTGCCCCGCGCGTAATCCGTGGTCGAGCGCTGCCTGTGATGTCTCCAGACGTGCGATAACCGACTGGTCCGACGAAGCGACGACCAACGACGACGCCGAAGCCTCGCCGGAAAGGGAAACAATCGTGGGGGATAAATTGGTGGTGTGAAACATAGCGTCCGCCGGTTAGGCCTAGTAACGCCGCAGCCGCCGGTTCAGTCGACATGGGTTGTGCCGTGAGTACCGCCGCCGACAAGGAGGCCGCCGAGCGGTCCAAAAAGATCGACAGAGACCTTCGAGCTGATGGCGAAAGACAAGCGAGGGAAGTCAAGCTCCTGCTGCTGGGTAGGTTGCTCCGCTCTGTGCGTCCGAACGTCGTCGTCGCCTGACAGGCACCCCGACCTGTCAAGCTCGCGCGCCTTGTTCGAACGTTTCGCGGACGCGCGAGCTCATTTGGGTGCCACATTTGCAGCGACGATCTCGCACTGATTTGCATTGTTTCCGATGCACTGTGCGCGAACGCCGCTCGCGCGCGCTTGACGAGCATGCTTGTTGCTCGAGGCGTGCGTAGACGCTGGCGCTTAGCCCTAATCAACCACTCCCACAGCGCCGGTGGCCGCCGGGGAACCGGCCGGTCGCTCCGTACGCCGGCGGGAATTTCGGCGCGTTTTTGCTTTTAACGGGAGTGATAAGCGCATCGCCGATAGGCCCGCGAGACGAGCCGTATCTCCGGGCCGCCGAGTCAACACAACTCTCACTTTCGGCTCCGATTAAAGGGTTCCTCGCTCTCACAGAGCGGCAGTCGAGGGGTTGCCGATTAGCATCCGCTCGGTCACAGCCAGCGGCGCGCACCGTTGGTTCGCTACGGCGCTTGTCACGCTGGCGATTTCGTGCCGCACACGTCCGATCGTCCGTGCGACCCGTTCGCGAAGCGGATGTCGGTTTTGGGCAGGACACCGTTACGGAGTCCGCACACGAGCATCGTTGTTTGGGTATCGGGGCCGGCCACACAATCCGGTGGGGGCGCGTGGGTCCCTTTAATAAACGAGGAGAGTCGCGTCCGCATCCGCCCTGGGTTGCCGATGGCTTTCGCAACGCGTCCCAGACAGAGCGGTTGAGATTGAGAATGCGCTGAGCGAATTCTCAGGCAGCCTGTCGCTGACGCATTTTTCCTCGATTCTGCAAGCATCGATCATCCGGGGAAGCGTCGGCGAGCAGACGGAATAAAATGGGCGCATTCAACGGCAGCATCATTAGACAGGGGCGCTGTTACTGCAAATTATCATCGAAAGGCGATGGAAAAGAAAACAAAATAGCGACAGGGACGGGATCGAGGGGCTGATAGCCCCTGAGTACAGACGTCCTGAGTGGACGCTCGACTTCGCAGAAGAAGCGCGCGTCGACTGTGCCATTTCGCGGATGCAAATGCCCGCCTGCCTCGGAGTAGCAGACGACGGCCGCTGCGACGGGCGTTTGTAGTACGCGTACCCGGCCGCCGGCGTAGCGGACCCCCGTCGCGGGCGACATTGGACGTGCCTGCGGCGAGGAAGCCGGCGCGCCACACCTCCGGGCGGTTGCACCGAGGCCTTCGCACCCCGCGCGTCACGTCCCCGCCGGGCGCTGTCTTCCGTGTCGCCGCGACTCTTGCGTAATTAACGAGGCGATTAGCATCTGCGCCCTTTCGATCCGCCCCTGTGCAGCGCCCAGGGAGCGGCCGAAAGCGCGAAATTTTTAAAGCTCCACTGAAGGGGTCATCTCTAGAGCCACACAGCTGGCGGCGAGAAAACGGAGCCCAATTCCACGGTACCACGCTGGCGGGGAATATCGTCGCCCGCTATCTCGGGCGAACCGTTCGAGCGACCGTAAATCTCCTCGGCAACCCCTTACCGTGAACGGCAGCACTGGTTTTTCTTGCCTCGCGAGTAGCGTCGACGCCCTGTGCGCGGCTTTTTCGCAACCGCGGAGACAGAATTTAAATGCGCGCTTGCGATGCCAGCCAGCAAGGACTCTTCGGGAACGTAATGTCGCGTGCGTGGCCAAGGCTGTCAACAACTTGGCGCCGGAGTGCGTTGGGCCCCGGGATTGCCCGAGAGTTTGGGTGAAAGGTCGCCGGGTTTCCCGTGTACGGGCGAGGGCAGGATGTTAGCTCATCTGTCGAAGGATGTGCCTTCTCTGCTCCTGACTTTTGCCTCGCTGCAAGAGCTCAGTGCTGGTTGCATCCACCTAGAAGGCAGCTGCTCAGAGCGTGCATTCCCCTTCGCCTTCATTTACGTACCCACATACAAATAAAAAAACTTTCAGCAGTTGTAACCTTGAAACGTTATAACTGCTCTGAAGTTTGTCATTGCACTGCACATCTGAATTGGAGTGGACGAAGGCATTGCCATTACCTTATCATGTATTTCTTACCAGCTGTAGTTTGAGCATTGGGCTGCTTAAAGGAATGTCAGCCTGGTTGACTGTGGCCATTGATCTTGACCTTGTTTGTCTGGTTTCGGTGGTTTGCAGTCATTTCGGGTTCGTAATCAAACTGAATTTTAATCCTAAAAGATTCGAATGAACTTGAAATTGCCCCTTTGTTTCCGTTACTCTTTAGCTGTCTTAAGAGCTAGGTAGCCATAGCCTCTTGTAAGCTGCTGTTGTCAGGCTGCTTGAAAGACACTAGGGAAAGATTGTTTACATCCAGCCTGTCCAGTCAGCTTTGCGAAGCCCTGTTACGATTGAAAAAGTTGGTGTATCCAAAGCTTTAGTGAGCTCGTAGCGCACAGTCTATACCATCGATGCGTTATAAGTAGAGGCCGGATTTTTAGGCACTAAAAACCACATTTTAGGCGCCATAAATAGGCGGCTAAAATTGCATTTTAGGCACCTAACGGAGAAAAATAGGCACTATAAACTTTATCAAAAGTGCATACAGTTCCGAACTTCAGCGCGCATTATCTGCTGTAAAATAAAACAAAAACACAGCAGGAATGATCTGGGACCTTAAGCAAGGTGTGAACATTAGAAGCCATTTTTTCTAAGGCTGTCGCGCAACTTTTCGTACTATACAAATGCTTCAGCAAAGCAAAAGGGACGGTTACCAACCATTTTAAAACACTTTGGTATACCTCGAAACAAACCATTCGCTTGTCGTGTACAACAGCAGAAACAATGAACACCTTAACAGGGGGCCATGTATTTAGAAATAAACATTGTTTAAGTCATTTACTCTTGGTTTGAGTGCACGAATGCGTTTTCGTATGCATGCACGACTGCCAGCTGTCTAGTGTGGCCTGCTCCAACAAGATTACTGCCAAATGCCATGTGATGAAGATGGCATGCGGCTGGGGCACAAGGAACGAAAATAAGGCAGGTTACCAAGGTGGAAATTTTAATCAGTTAAACTGTTTACAGCAGGTTCATGGAACATTTTGCAGATGGTTTCAATTGGAACCAACTGGGAATTATTTGAACGAACCTATAACTTACTCCGTATACTTTTCAAAATGTGGTGCCATCTGGTCGACTACCACTTTAACAGCCAAAGTCATCAACAAGCTGCCACGATGAAATGGCAGAAAATAGGAAAAATGTTGCTTCGATATTTTCGGCTGACGTGGTTGGTATTGTGTACACAGCCGGCGTAGGTGCAGTGTTCACCACAGCCAACTGACGGGGTCATCTAATGTTGCCACGTGTGTGTTATACTCAAAACCGAAATGGATTCGAAAGCAAACAGGATCTGAAAGCAAAACCACAGCGTATTTCAGGCCCCTTTTCTGTAAAATAGGGTATTTTTAGGCACCGACGTCGGAAATAGGGATTTATAGGCACTATAGAAAGAGTATTAAACATATTGTCAACACCTAATTCGTGCTCATATGTAAAAATCGTGCGCCTACAAAACGTTGAAAAAAATAGGCATTTGCCTAAAATCCGGTCTCTAGTTATCAGATACCTTTCACATTGGGAGTGTGTGTAACGTGCTTAGTGCCTGCAGTTGCATGTCCTGGGTGATGGTTTGATGTGTGGTGGGGAGCTGGATGACAGACCAAATTTTTCTCTGCACAAGCTTGTGTCTTGTTGGAAAAGTTGAAAAAAAGGCTGATGTGGGTGTGTTTCTTGAACTGCTGTATTTTTACCACTGCAGGTGTATCTTTTTTTCTTTTTTCCCTTAATTTGTCTTTTTATATACTGAAAGGATGTGCATCCAGCTAAGTTCTAGCATGAAGGGACCATTAATGCATGTGTAGAATATTGTTTGTGCCTTTTCATCTCTGGTCAAGTAGCATTTATTGTGAATGTGTAATCTGTGTTCAGTGCCCTCATACCGGTTCTTTACTACGGAAACATGTTGAAAATAAATAACTAGTTCATGTGTGCAAAAGGCATTGTCTCACCACTTCAAAATTGGTTGATGGTGTTGTTTGTCAGGTTCAGCGATTGATGTAGTTTTGTTACAGACAGTACTGGTTGTAGTCTTCAAACTGCCTCAAAAGACGACAAATTAACGAACAAAGAAATGAATCTGTGGGATTCCCTCGTGCGGTGTCAGGTTACGGGAAGGCGTGAAGCCATGGTTGTCCTCTGTCCCCTCACTTGGTCAAGGGTAAATGAAGACACAATATGCACCGAGGCACGACTAGTGTAAAGGGGAGGCCAATGCCTTTTGAACGTAGCTCAACTCGCAAAGGCCGAGAGGGACGAAGGAACAGTACCAGGGACAGTACCATCAGTACTCTGCACACTGGCTGCCTTTGTGCAGTTGCAGCCGTGGGCTTTGGAAACAGTGGTGACCTCACTGTTGTTTGCCTGTAGTGGCTCTGTGTCAGTGCGGCCATTGCCTGCAAAACTCAGCTCCTTGAACTTACTGAGCGAGATCAGTATCCATTGGTCATGAGCTAGGCACTCACAGATACGCTGCTGTCTTAAACAGTCACTGCTGGCAGGCTGCCACAGCTTGTTGTGACTGCAAACGGGGCCTTGCTTTGTTGTTGCAAGGCGAGCGCAGCGGTACATTGAGAAAGCAGTTCGTGGCCTGCACGCAGTGAAGGGCCGTGTCAGAAACTACTCAGTGTGACAAACAAACGCTGTGGCAGCAGCCTCTTCTTGGTGGTTGGGAACAATGCATCATCAGTGCTGAAGAGCTGCGGGCTATTTCTGCACCCTCGTCTTGAGCTCTGCTAGCTGGCGTATGCCTGTGGGATTCTGCCGCTTGGGTGGCTTGCTCACAGTGGCGGCCTCTGGAAACTGTTGTGCTTCTGCTAAAGTAATGCTGCATGTTGTAGCAGTGTTCATTTGGCTCCTGTGGCTCAGCGTGCTTATAGAGTTGCTGATTCGAGGATGGTCAGAGGGGAGGCTTGCACAGATCACTGGTACCCTTGAATTCGAAAACACCATTTTCCGTGCCATGTGTCATGTGTAAAACCCTCTGAAATTCATCATCATCATCATCATCAGCCTGACTACAGCCACTGCAGGAGGGCAAAGGCCTCTCCCATGCCTCTCCAGTTAACCCTGTCCTTCGCCAGTTGTGGCCACCATATCCCCGCATACTTCCTCATCTCATCCGTCCACCTAACTTTCTGCCACCCCCTGCTACGCTTCCCTTCTCTTGGAATCCACTCCGTCCTCTTTGAAAGTTCTGAAGTTTGAACCTATAGGTTCACTAAGATATGCTTACAGGGTGAGGCACGGTGGTGCTATATTCGCATACAAGACCAGAAGATAGTAGCGCAAATATAAGTCAGGATTACACGCCAGTGCAACCAACAGGCGTCACTTGAAGCAACACATGCGTATATTTCGGCAGAGTGGCGGCTTGACTCCTGTCATTTGTGTGCTTAAAAAAAGTAGTAGTACTATGGGAGCACAGTGGTAAAGTAGCATATGAACCCATTTGGCGGCTTTGCTTGCTTTCTCTGCCTGCCTGTTGGTTGTTTCACTGTTGCTTCGTTTTGCTTGGCTGGTGTGGGTCATTGTTCAATGCATACACTGGCATCACACATTGCCGAGCTCATGCACGCTGTCTACATCTGCCCCAGCCACCTAATGAAATCTGGCCTCCTTGAAATATTGCAAAGTTCCAGCATTGAATCAAATGGCGAATAATCAGGCTTGCCAAAAAAGAAAAATAGTTTGCGGTCTGTGTTGAAACTTTTGATTCTTCATTTTGTGGCAGATGTACACAAGCAGGAACTTCTATGTTTGTGGTGGAATAAAGAACCCGGGACGAAACAAACTTCTGCATTTTTAATTGAAGTAGGGAAGGCTGTGTAACTTGGCAGTCTCCAAACATATTAGCATATGCTTTAGGGACTCAAGTTTGAGTCACATTTTGCTTTGAAATACAGAGACATGTACTGCAGAGAATTGTACTGCACTAAAAAAATATAGCTATTCTAATTCGAGCAATGTCCTTTCTTGATCTGTGCATATGACTTAGTGTTTTTGCAGTCTTTCAAAATTACGAACTGGAAGTGACCAGAAGCGATTATTTCTTGCAGGTGTAAATATGCTCCGCACTTCATTTTCATCATTCTTCTTGAGAGCAAAACACTATGTGGGCTGTCTTAGTTTCTATAATGGAAAGAGCTGCTCCAGATGCACATTTATGACACCAGTGTTGTAACATGAACCTCGGTTAGCACATACAGAGTTTGCCAACATGGCTGCTGGTCATTGTAGTCAGGCCATATTCCAAATGCTGTTCCTGAAATGCTCAGAATTTCATCTGGCCTGGGTTCATCAATGAAAGCAGTGTTGTGTTTTAGTTCACCCACGATTACTTGAAGAGCGCTGTACTTCTGTGAATTGTAGGTGTGTTTCCACAGTAATACTGATCAGGTTTTTTTTTTTTGTCACCAAGTACTCACTTCGATTCTTGACAACAGAATACGGTACTTTGTTATCTGGCTCTAAATGGACCAATCGCATTGAAAATTTCACTGCCCTGCTGTGGATTTTTTCATGGTGCTTGCATTTGAATACTTCCCAAACCACTGAAGTCATCAAAACGATTCCTCACTTCATACCATTGCACTTTTGTGCATTGGTAGCGTTTGTTTCATATAAATTGTGCTGTCAGCGATAAATGAAACACTTAACAAGAAAAAGGTAAAGCCAACAGAGAAATGCACATTAGCTCCTGGAGAGGAAATGCAAGCGAGGTTGTTTAATACTTCTAATGGAGAGTCTTTGCATCTTCGAGGCGTATCCTTTGCTGGTATTTAGTGTCCCCTGACAAAGATCTTGTTTTGCTGTTTGAGTTTCAGTTGTCTCATTGGTGATTCATTTGCTGCTGATAGTACCTGTGGTTTTGTGGCTCCCGTTTCACTCCATGCCTTCCTTCTTTCCTTCCAGGTGCTGGGGAGTCCGGGAAGAGCACCATTGTTAAACAGATGAAGTAAGTGGCATCTTCTTTTACCGTGCTTTACAAGTTGGCTCTCCTGCTGCAAGGATTTCACAACTTGTGTTGTGCATCTGGTCACTGTTGTGTCTAAAAAAAAAAAAAAATTCAGGGGGCCACTTTGTTGACCTAAAAGTGCAGTGAGGCGAAAGCCTTTAGACCGGTGTTGCTGCTTGTGTCACTGATGTGTGATTAAGATGTTAAGTTACGCTGCCGTGGTGGCTCAGTGGTTATGGTGCTCAGTTGCTGACCCGAAAGACGCGGGTTCGATCCCGGCCACGGCAGTGGAATAATTTCTTTGGAGGAGGAATTCCAGAGGCCCGTGTACTGTGCGATGTCAGTGCACGTTAAAGAACCCCAGGTGGTCGAAATTTCCGGAGCCCTCCACTACGGCGTCTCTCATAGCCTTAGTCGCTTTGGGACGTTAAACCCCATAAAATAAACTAAGTTGTTAATTAAGTACACTATTGTTTGTGAATCTTAAACGCTGGAGACACAGGAGGGCGTTTGGGAGGCATCCGTCTGATTGGACGCCTTTCTGCAAACACTCTTCAGCGTTGTAGACAAGGAGGACTGCGTATGCGTTGGCAGGAAGTAGCGTAGCCATTAGCACGCTCGGCTGCAGAACGGAAGGATGGTGGTTTGAATCCCATCGTGCACAACGTTTTTTTTTTCTGGTCTGACTAGAAAAGCGTGACACCTCTGCTGACAACCTTCTGTCGACAACGAAGAGGCATTAAAGGCTTTCGCCTTAAAAGATGCATAGTGAAAAAAGGCACTTGGCTTATTGCAGCATGGTTTCTGAGCTGATTCCATGAGACGGGCGTGAAAGATTGGATGGATGGATCAGAGCACCCCTTATCCATTCAGTGTGTGATCGCGTGACTGTGCTGTTGATAAGTCTGGCTGTGGCCAACACTGTCGGTAGAAAATCACCTTTGTAATGCGCCAGTCACATAAGTAGTGCACAGAACCCTGCCAGTTGCTGTCTGTCATGGTGGGTGCATGGGGGAAACAAATTACTTGGATAACCTGGGATGCACATTTCTCAACTGCAACACATTCCAGTTTGTCCTGCTCTTGAGAATAAATAAATTCTCTAGCTGACACAGTTGACATGCGCTGGCTGAATGGTTATCATGTCGTAAGTGATCAGAAAATTCTTGGAAGGCTAGTGTTGTACTTTTTATTGTACTTTTTTATTTTTTGGTCTCCGTCCCCTTGTTCAGCACTGTTTTTTCACCATTCTTGAGATGAGAAAGTAGCTGATAGGGCCAGTATAGTCCAGACAACTCATGTATGAAGCTGCAGGTTCTCCTCAACGGAGGTCTACCAGCCAATGGAGTTGACAGATTTTCATGGCGTTGCTTTTAATCCATGGTTAATTCCTTGTCAGTCTAGTGTAACAAGTGATGAACCATGTGTGGCTTGGGATTAACTGCGGATTAACATGCTGTCATGGCCATTGGCCCACGCAATCGGCTGGAGGGCCTCTGTTGAGGGGAATTTGTTGCTTCGGTCTTGAGTTGTATCAGATTATAGCTGCCCAGATACATGGCTGGGAGAGCTTGTTTTTGTGGTGCTGTGATTGTTAAATCGTGTGAAGAATTTGCTGCATCGTCATCATCGGCCTGACCACACCCACTGCAGGGCAAAGGCCTCTCCCATGTCTCTCCCATTAACCCTGTCCTTTGCCAGTTGCGGCCACCATATCCCCGCAGACTTCTTAATCTCATCCGCCCACCTAACTTTCTGCCGCCCCCTGGAATCCACTCCGTTACCCTCAAGGACCAGCGGTTATCTTGCCTTCGCGTTACATGCCCTGCCCAAGCCCACTTCTTCCTCTTGATTTCAACCAGGATGTCATTAACCAGCGTCTGTTCCTTCACCCGCTTTGCCCGCTTCTAGTCTCTTAATGTTGCACCTATCATTTTTCTTCATAGAAGGTTGTGGCCGAGTACTACACCAGGGTGGCCAAATCCTACTCTGGTGAGGGAGTGCGTTGTCGGTCCTGGTCCCCAAGATCAGGCCACACTCCAGGCCTGGTTATGCAATTCCATCGACTCATGGATTTTTTTTTTTTTTTAACCTGGTGGACAGTTGCGCGGAACCGACATTCGAACCCTGGTCCTCCTGCATGCTAGGTGGATGCTCTACCTCTACGCCATCGCTGCAACACTTTGTGCCGTATACATTGCAGCGATGACATAGAGGTAGAGCATCCACCTAGCATGCAGGAGGACCAGGGTTCGAATGTCGGTCCCGCGCAATTTGGCATTTTGACTTAACATTCTCCAAGGTGCTAATAATGCAACAAAAGAAAAGAAAGAATATCGAACACTGTGGTGAGGCGAAGGAAACGTGCTCGTCAAAGCTTGCAATCTCCTCGAGGCTTGGTGTACTAAGTATGGCCCTTAAGGGTAACGGAGTGGATTCCAAGAGAAGGCAAGCGTAGCAATAGGGCGGGGGGCAGAAAGTTAGGTGGGCGGATGAGATTAAAGGACTATAGACCCCAAATTTTCGCTTGCGCGTTTTCTTCTTTCAAACGACGCACTACACATTGGTATACACGGAGCACCCCATGGTGTTCGCCTATGACACTAAATAATTTATTGTTGAATTTCTTCTTGACACTGTTTCGGTTTCATCAACCGAACGATGGCTGGGACGTGTAGTTTATATTTAGGTCACGTGAAGCATCAAAAACAGCAATATAACTGCCGTTACATCGTTAGTTGTAATTCCAATTATTGAAGCAGGCAGGTTTAAGTGCTGTAGTGAGTTAAAGCTATGTGTCAGCATTTATATATGTTTTTTCATGCATCATGTGACCTAAACATCAACTGCACGTCACAGCCATCGTTCGTTTGACGCAACCAAAACATCATGAAAGAAAGAATTCAGTTATATTATTTAGTGGTCGTTGGTGAAAACCACGCATTGATCCATGTATTCTAATGTCTAAAGCATCATTTGAAAGAAGGAAACACGGAATAAAATTAGGTGTCTATAGTCCTTTAAGAAGTTTGCGGGGATACGGTGGCCGCAGCTGGCAAAGGATACATGGGAGAGGCCTTTGCCCTGCAGTGGGCGTAGTCAGGCTGATGATGATGATGCATAGTCATGCCTTGTAGACATAATCATGACTCATAATCATTCTGAACGGTATCTGGATGCAGCAGTTTAATGCTCTTGCATTCTCACAAGTAAGCAGTCTTAAGTGTGTGTGCATATTTTTTTTTACCTTTTACTATGAGATAGGAGCCAACCTATGTCACTAAATGAGTGTTCTAGGCTGAATAGTGTGGCAGTTGCAGTCGGTATTCCGTTTTGATGTCCAGCTGAACAGTTTTGTCCCGCCAAGTTAGTGTCCTCGCAAAATGAGGCCTGCATAGCATTCTTGGTCGGTGGGTTGAACAGGATTGTGGGTTGTGTGTGTCTCTCGGGCATATGTGGGGCAGTTTTGTACTGTTGTTTGCTGGGAGCTTAAATGGCCCTTGACCATGTCCGGACTTGATAAACAAACACGCACAGGATGTAGATCGTGGGCTTACGGTTGCCTTTTTGAAATATTGCAGCCAGACACATTGCGAAATACCATGAAGCAATGCACTTACGTTTCTTTGTGACGTAGCCTGTGTCCTGTCTTTCGGAGGGGATGGAACAGACACATTCACGCTACTCAAATGGCTCAGAGGAATTAATTTATTGGTTGATCACCCTTACCGAAAGCTGCCATACTTCTTGGGCGTCTCGTCATCTGTGCTGATGTGGCTGCACTCTTTCTCATTGCTGCATGTTTTCAAATGTGGAGTTGGCAAGTGCTTTATCTTTCTAGGGCTGGTTTGTTGTGGAATTTCACGTTGTTTGTTTCCTTTTTTTGTTCTAGGTTTATTGTACATTCACGCGTGTATTGCTTGTTCCATGCAGTGTGTGCCAGTATAGTATTCTTAATTCACTGCTTACACGTTGCCACGCAGTTCAGGTTTGTTGAGATATTTCCGCCTCATCGCAATGTAGTGGTGTGCAGTTGTGATCTCCTGTGTCGAGCTAACAAACAGGTGTCGGCATACACTTTCACTGCTCTAATGAGGCTTTAAGAAACATGGCGGCTATCTGGTACTTTTTATTCTGTTCTACCCTAGCCTTCTTGCGTTTTATTTTTCTTTGTGTCTTGCAGTGTTTGTGACTAAAGAAAAATACATTATTCTTGGCTGAGAGACCACATTGGCCTGATTGCATACCTAAACCCATGTTGATGTGAGCTGGTAGCTGATGGTGCCTCTATAGTCGGAGACAGCTCAAACAAAGTTGGTAATTCCAACCAATGACGTCGACTGATTTTCATGGCATTGCTGGCAATCCATACATGTAGTACTTGTAGTAATGTGCACATAGTACATGTAGTAAAGTACATAGCGGTTCTCTGTCCCTTCTAACATTGTTGGGTCGGATGTCATTAGAGGAGGCAGGGAAGCTTTTTTTTCTCTCGTGTCCAGCCTGACAGCTTGCTACCTGGCAGCATCTCCAGCCATGCAGGCCTCATTCGCGCTCCACGGTGCAGAGGCGTGACCCTGAGTGGAAGTGTTGACCCAGATCATTAACATTGCAAAAGTTTGCGCGTCACTGGCTTGCACGTTTTGTTATGTGGGGACTTGTTTACTCAGGGGCAGGCTCATGTGAAGTGGGAACAATGTGTGCATTGCGTGCCTGGTGTAAAACTCGCTGGCAACTAATCTGACCCTGTCTGGCTGCGGACGTTGTCCTGAAGCTTCAGCCTGGAGTTAAAAACCATGCAGCTGTGAGCGTGAAATTACTGGGGCTGTAAATGAGTTCTGCTCGTATTAACCCATACGTGTGCGTAGCGTACATGCAGGACACCATTTTTATGCACAATAACTCTAAAAGTTTACTGTGCAAAGGCTTGCACCCACTAGCATAGGTTCAAGAGGGTCTAAGCTTTTTCTGTGCAAGGGTTGTGTTGTGTGCATTCAGTTTTGTGCATTGCGTGCATTCAGAAAGGTTCACCAGTCCTCTCTGGACGCAAATTTTGAAATTTGACCCTTTACTACATTAGAGTTGTGCAAGAAAACCAAAAATAGTTTTTGCGCATTTTCAGAAGGAAACCACCACACGTGATGAGAAATTTGTTTTTAAAGTCGATGTCAAATATTTAAAGCTTTGCCACACTTAATTGGTAGTGATATGGCTTAGTATCTCACATTGTAGGACTGCTCAAATGTCTGTGTTGAGATAAATATTGCCATGAATAAAGGGGTAATTTTAAATTGTGAAGTGAAATAAATGTTTTACATCGAGAAATATTTCAATTCTCTCAAATTTTTCAGGTTTCAGCATAAATGGGTTAACTCAAAGGAACATGCCATTTTTCTCCTGCCAAGAAGACATACTTGCAGTTCCTTACTTCTTGATACCACACAGTGGCTTCTTCTTCTACCTCTCTCTTAAATTTCTCAAGTTTTGTCATAAATGGGTTAATGCAAAGAAACATGCAATTTTTTTCCATGCCAGAATGCGTACTTATAGTACCTAACTACTAAGTACCGCACAGTGGCCTCTGCGTCTACCTTTTAGGACTGTATCAAGGTAGATAACTGAGCAAGTTGGTAAACATTCTTCGTGAATAACAGAAGCGCTACAAACACAGACACAAAGGGGGAATACAGCGCTTATGACTGGTAGGCTGAGAAAGGTCTCCCCCACTGTCACGTGACTGTTGCGTGATGTGCACCCACAGTGGCTACAAACCTGCCGCATTGTAAGCAACAAAATGTCTGCTCCTGTTTGTTTCACTTCACTGTAGCTGATGCAGCAGAGGGGAGGAGTAGAGATGGCTGTTTGGAAATGGGGAAACGCGGGGAAAGCGGCGCTCGTTGTTGTGGCTGAACGTGGCGCCTGATGGTGGTGGTGGTGCAGGATAATCCACGAGTCTGGCTACACGTCGGACGAGTGCAAGCTCTACCGGCCCGTGGTGCACAGCAACACCATCCAGAGCCTGCTGGCCATCATCCGCGCCATGGGGCAGCTCAAGATCGACTTCAGGGACCCCAGCCGAGCGGTCAGTCTTCCTTCCTCTTCCTCTTGCCATCATCGTCATCATTGTTAGAACGGACGGTGGTAGCCGCACAGGGCATTACCCCCTTACTTTGAGACCAGTGGGCGCCGAACGCGCCGAACCTCCCCGCACGACGACCTCGGAGGGATTATATGCCCTTTCTGGGAAAGGGGTCGGGACGGTCGCGGTGGGGACGGGGAAACGGGTTGTCAGGCGGTCAGTGTGGGTCAGGCGGGAAGGCAGTAGTGTGTGTTGGGAGTGTGTGCTGTGTGGTGGACTTGCCGTGGTCGATGATGGAATGTGCCGCCTTTTCTCATCCATGTAAATAAATGGTGATTGTTGTGTTGTAGAAAAAGAATGTGTGTGGTGGCGAGGGATTAAAACGCCGAACAGATCACTTCGTTACTACAGTCATCATCAGCCTGACTGCGCCCACTGCAGGGCCTCTCCCATGTCTCTCCCATTAACCCTGTCCTTTGTCAGCTGTGGCCACCCTATCTCCACACACTTCTTAATCTCATCCACCCACCTGACTTTATTCCGCCCCTTGCTAGGCTTCCCTTCTCTTGGAATCCACTCCGTTACCCTCAAGGACCAGCGGTTATCTTTCCTTCGCATTACATGCCCTGCATAAGCCCACTTCTTCCTCTTGATTTCAACTAGAATATCATTAACCCGCGTTTGTTCTCTCGCCCACTCTGCCCGCTTCCGATCTCTTAACGTTACGCATATCATTTTTCTTCTGCATAGCTTGATGCGTTGTCCTTAACTTAAGCTGAACCCTCTTTGTTAGCCTGCACGTTTCTGCCCCAGGATGATGTCGTGTTTCCTGCTCCGTAGCTTTCGTTGCATTGGTAGGAGAAGTTGTTACAGGGTGTAAGCAAATCATGCTATCAAGATTCGGCAGTTATGAACGCAGACAGGGGAATCGCGCTCTCCAGGAACGTAGTTATTAGATGGAAAACAGTGTTATTCATGTTATACTGCTGTCACACGGGCACTTTCGATCGCGATCGGTCTCGAGCGCGGTTGAAGTTTCAAGCGTGATCGAGATGGACAGCTGCTACACGTATCCACTCGATCGCGATCAACTAGTTGAAATGCTACATACGAGATGGCGCTGCTTGTACTATCATCATCACCATTGATTTTTTAATAAATCTATAATAACAATAGTTAATAAAACTTTCTTGTGAAAATATCAAACTGTGAGCGGAAAAAGCACCTTAATTACTTTCTGCTGCAACCAGCAGTGGACTCGATAGCGAACAGCAGCAAAACAACGCTCGGTGCACGCGTGAACGGTAGCGCCGTCTAGTGACAAGGCGCCAAAGCACATCAACGCTGTGATGAAGTTTTCTTCCGTAATTACTGGTAGCTAGGGTCAGTGCATTGCAAGCCTTTTTTTCGTTCCAAGAAGAAAAACTGCAAATAGTAGAAAATGTAACAACTGACTAAAAGCAAGACAACTGCTTTGCCAGGTGTCGCTCTTGCGAGGTAAACACACTGCATTTAGTTAGGCCTAAGAGCTTGAAAATCGCCAAATTATCTGAAAAACAGGGGCTAGTTGTCGCTTAAATCTCTACGCGTGGGTAAGAGTGTGCGAAATAAAAGCGAACTGCTACCATTTGAGCGAGCTATCGCGTCGAAGAATCCAGCGGTGACATGTATTTATTCCGAAGCGGGCGAGCAGGGCGGTGCCATCTTGTCAACGCATCCCCTCGATCGTGCTCCATGCGCTCGAGCAGGATCGAGGTCGATCGCGATTGAATTCGCCGTGTAGCAACGCCGGATCTGCATCGAGTTCGATTTCGATCGACTCGATCGCGATCGAAAGTGCCCGTGTGACAGCAGTATTAGTCTGTGGGGAACTCTTGAGGGGAGATGCGGATTTCAGCAAAACATTTTTCCGTGCCAACGCACTGTTCCGATGGGTAAACCCCGAGCCAGATCTTGCGATGTTTGTGGGTTTGTGCCAGGTGAAATAAATAAATAAACAAATAAATCGAATAAATTTTTGTACATAACTTTACACATATACTCAGTTAAGAGTGGCATGATGGTCGCTTTTGTAAGTAGGACATATTCAGGAAAACTTTGCACAGAATGCGTGAACTTTGCATGTCTCTCCCTCCGTCTTGTGTTATTCTGCGCAAAGTTTTCCTGAATATGTCGCTACACCAACTGGCCTAACGTTCTGCTCTACTAAGTTTGTAAATAGGTTGCGTAATTTCGCAGGTCTATTGCATAGTGGTGGTGCAATAATTGGAACATAATCTCTAGGCATGCTTGTTTTGCTCTTGATGATAGCGTGGCAAGGCCGGATGAAGTTGCAAGCAAAGTTGGGGAATGTGTGCTTTTGTATTTGTAATGTATTATTCGTAGTGCTTTGCATTGACTAGTGTCTAACTTTGTGGTGTTAGTTGCTGATTGGGGGAAACCAAACTGTTCGCATATTCTTAAACTGGCCCTTAACGAAGGTTGTGTAGGCCAAAAGTTTATTAGATGCTGGTGTGGATCGTAAATGCCTCGTGATATTGAAAAGTTTCCGTAAAGTGGCAGATGAGATAGTAGCAATTTGAGAGTCAAACTCTCATGGACTCAAACTCTTGTTGTATTCGTAGCTGCATTGTATTCGTGTAAATGGGCTACTTTCATGAGACGTAAATGAAATCGAAAATGTGACAACATAAAATGTGGTAACTGGAAATTAATTATCATATCCTGCAGTGGGTGTAATCAGGCTGCTGCTGATGATGTCATTAAGGGATCATAACAGAAAGATGCAAGGTATTTCTGAGTGTTTGTTTTATAAACCAACACTGTGTTTTGCAAGTAGCCAATTATTAGACAGCATCCTCATAGCCATGCGATCACCAACAACTGATAGTGAAGACACTAGTGCACTGAAGATATTTTCTGGTCTGAGCGACTTTACTGTAGAGTGGCTTTGTTATATTTAATCTAAAGACAATTTTTCTATAACTTTGTTTAGTGATGAAAGTATGAAGATGGGTCGGTAATTAGTTACAAGCGCTTTGTTCCTTTTTTAAAAGTAGGAATGACTTTTGCTCTCTTTTAGATATAACCATAAATGCGAGTGTTGAAAATCAGACCATACAGATAGTTATATCAGATGTAATAGTTGCAGGTAATTTCAAATGGCATACGCAGAAGCCACCTATGCCTAGGCTTGCATTAGAGCATTAAGATATATTTAAGCGCACTTCATTAGGGGTAACTGGAAACGGATAAAATGTGTGGAATGAACTGTGTAAGTTTGGTTGTGAAATCGAGTGCTGGTGATTGCAGGGTGATCATATGATATGCCCTTAAAAGGTAAGTTTAGATACAGGAGCACTGTGAGAGCATGTGTTAAAAAATTAGTGTAATAGTTTTCATTCTTTCTTGCAGTTATTTTTTTATTTCTATTGTAACGCTCTCTCCTAGTGATGCTTCTTAGCCTGTCTTCCCGACTGTCTTCTCCTACTTTTCTGGCTGCACATAAGATGACGGATGCAGGCTCATTCCTCGAGCTCCGCTTTTCTTGCTGTTTTCTTTTCGAGACTGGCGTGGGCAGGAAAGTTTTAGGGGGTTTCGTATCGCGGCGGACACATACCAAGGGGGGAAATCGGCAGAGGCAGGTGGAATGCCTTTGTCTTTGCTGTTTGTGCCTCTGCTCCCATTGTTCTCTCCGCAAAGGCGTCCTCCGATTTCTGCGTGAATGTGATGCCTGTCTTGGCTGGTGTGTCAGTGCAATTGCAGTTACGGATAGACATCGTGACACGTGTGGGTTTGCGCGAATGCGGTTGGGTCTGGTGTGTGAGGAGGGGGGGGGGGGGGGGGGGGGGGGGGGTAGAGGGCATTGCAGTGCATTCTTTGTTTTTTTTTATGATGCACTAAATCCTCCTTCATCACTCGTTACCATGCGATGACTTTATTATTTCCATTCTTTGCTGGTTGGCCACCGTCAGCTTTGATACTGCTGCATGCTCTGTTTTTAAACACTTCAGGCGCAGAAACAAACCGAGTGATAGGCGGGGGTCGCATTTGAGGAGAGGGAGAACCTCTTGCTTGGCAGTCTTAATGTCTTAAAGGGACCACGAAGTAAATTTTAAGGGCCGGGCCTTTTTCTTTTTGCTGTGGAAAAACTTAGGTGTGTAAGCTGTCCATCGTTAGAAGCAGTGAAAAAGATTTTGTGGAGAAATTATTTATCCTTGGATGCCCTCATTTTTCTGTCTGTGTGCGAATTTCGAATTTTCAGTTCCGAAGCAAATATGAGTGGTAAAAATTGCTTGGATATTGAATAAAATATTTTCGAATGGTTCTAAATATTCGGTACAGGTAGCTTAAACTAGGGTGACAACACAGCCATGAAAAGAGAGAGCTGTACTGCATATAGTTTCTGTGTGATTTATTATATCTATAAGGCTTACAAGGCATTAAATAAGGGAGGAGGAATCATGTAGTAGTGACAGTAATAACCCTGGTAAAAATTTCTCACTGTTCTCCAGCAGTTAAGCACATTTTAAGCAGATGCTGCGATCAGTAGCTGCTTGGAATTGTATAAACCATTTGTGCATTGTGCTTTTGTTTTGTAACATTTCTGAAACATTGGAAACAAGTGTTAAATTTGTGATTTCTAAGTGGTAAGCTTACACAAAAACTTAAAAAAAAAACACGGGAAACCTATTCTAAAATGTTGGTCATCCTGCAGTATGCAGATCTATGTATACTGGGAACACATGTAAGCCTAAGCACTGTTATTCACACGACTTATGTCAAACTTATATACTACTGTATTCACATTCAAACTAATACCATGTGTTCATGATTATATACCCTCCCATTAGGGCAGCCCACAGGTGATGGTGGGGAGTTTGTTTTTAGGCAGATTTTGTGATTAAATTTTGGAACTATTTATTCAGTTTTACTACATGCACAAACTAAGAGATTAGGCCAGAAAGTTCCGTTACTTGAAAAACAAAATTGCCACGAAATCAGTGGAAAAGGCTCTGCAAACTGAGCAGCAAAAGTTCCCAGGTGGAGCCAGTAGACTCCTGTTTAGAACCAGTAACTCCCTATGAAACCAGTTGGTGCAGTAAGGTTGTGACTAGTTGGCCAACTACAAAACCCACAATGTTTCCTCTGGACCCAGTTGGCTCGGTGCAAAACCAGTAAGGTTCCTGCTGTAGTTGGAACCAGCAGATTCCCCGTTGCAAATTTTGAACTGGGGAAACTTCAACTTGTGGACTTGGGTGTATTTCTTTGCACGACATTATTAGTACAGTAAAACCTCATTAATACGTACCCGCTTACCAAGTAGTTGCGGTTAAAATGTAGTTGTGTGAATTCCCCGGCGTAGCCACCATTGAAACCAATGTATTGGCTGACCGCTTAAAACATAGTAGCCCATGAACTGCCTACCGCTTAATGCGTACTTGCCGTCGCGGTTTGGCTGGCGCCATGCTATTACGTAAAACGTTTTCCGCCTTTCCAAAGAGCATTGTCAACGTGCAAACCGCTGGCGATTCAACACTGCGGCCATTTCGGCCATGTCCCGACGAGCGCGGCGATGTCCATGTCAATGGGGAGCCCGAGAAGCGTCGGGTTCTTGCGCTTCTGCGTTCTTGCGCGCGAATGCATCGTCGCCAGCCCTATCGCAGTAACCATCACCGTCACCCCCCCACTCTACCCATGTCATGTGATCTCGCTACACCTCGAGGAAACCTCACTGCGCGCGTGACGTGTTGTGGATGTGTTGCAGTTAGGCGAAGCGCGTCTTTGTTCCGTGTGCACGCAAACGGTGGGCACCATGCCGAAGCCTACGCGACCGAAGTATCGCGTGCTAACAGTTAAGGAGAAGTTGGACATTATTCGTTCAATTGAAAATGGAACTACGAAAAGTGCACAAGCGCGTGCGTGGGACTTGCCGTTAGCAACGGTCTGCGGCATTTGGAATGCTCGGGAGAAGTTGAAAAGCGGGGCCCTATCGAATATGAAGAGGTGCCGCTTGAGGGGATCAGCTTTTCCGGAAGTGGAAGAATTTTCCGCGCAAAATTCATAGTAAGCGCAAGCGATTCCGAAGTCTGCGATCCCGCCGATGACTGCGACACCCTACTAACGGAGGTGTTGGAACGACAGGGTGGTGCGGAGGCTGTGAACTTCGAAATGTTCTGTGAGGTCGACAGCGACGTTGCAACCACTCCAGGCTGGTCGGACAGCGAGATTGTCGCCGCAGTTGCACCACCCCAAGGCGGTGAGGAAGACGCTGAGAATGAGGACAGCGGCGACGAATTGCCAACCGAAGATTTTAGCCCCACTGTAGCGGAAGCTTCGCAAGCATTGGCGGTAATGAGGGCGTTCGCCGAGAAGAGGGGCCTCATGGAAAAGCTTGCCCCCAGTCTCTCCAATTTTGAGACTGCTGTTGTCGCCGCACGGCCGCCACGGCGGCAACTGAAGATGACCGATTTCTGGTCGGCGGCACAAGAATAAAGTGCACGTACGTACGTGTATTTGTTGGATATTTACTGTGCCTGAATTTCTTCTCTTTTGGGGCGTGAATAATGGCAAATTTTTATTAGTTGGTTAAGGTGTACTACCGGATAGTGCGTACTATTCCCGCGTTCCCGCCAACTACGTATTAACGGGGTTTTACTGTAATTTGACTGCCACCTGCTATGGTGGGCAGGTTGTGAGTGACCTAGGTGGTAGGTCCTGCGTTCTCACTTATCACCGATGCCGGCGGGTTTTCAGCTGAATGGGAGCTTTAAAACTGCCGCGTTAATGTGTGTTGCACCTCATAGGCAGCCATATCTCCTTGGTGCATGGCTGTTGAGCACATCAGCTGCTTTCTTGTGCAGGTTATGCAATAGTAGAGGGGTGGAACAACAATGCAAGAACTCGCACAGCAGAATGCAGTGACTACACACCACCATTTGGTCTGGATACGTGTGCATCTCGAGTGGTGATGATGCCAGCCCTTTGTCATGATATCGTGGGCGGCTAGATGTTTGGTTGGCGCCGAAGTTATGATTAATGGGGTCAACCTGCCCACCACTGCACTCTCTGTCAGTTTGGAGGGGGAGGAGCGGCAAACTTCTCCGCCCCGCGTGCAAAAGATGAGGTTCGACTGCTGACCGGCGATGGGGGCCACGCCTGATTAGCCGTTGACCAGAGGCATGAGGCGTAGGCAAGTTTCTCAAGAAACCCTTCACTTGGGCAAAGAACAGCAACGAAAAGGGTACATAACAAACCGAGCAAAATAGCGTCAATACACAGGCGCAACACGAATAACAAACATAGAATGAACACAAGCAACTACTAACATGAAGTGGAAAACATCAGGGCAATGCTATACAACAACGTTACATGATTAAAGCAATATTGTACAAAAGAATAGGATGAGAAACAGCGACAGCACAAAGAAAAGAGTACAAGCGAGTGGGGAGAAACTGTGGCTTAGCTGCAGGGATCGCCGGTGCGTCGCGATATGCTTGCGAACAACCGGCGCCGTGGCCACCTCGCCCACAAAAGAAAAAGAAACGCAAGGCATGCACAAACTTTGTGACACCCGTTCAGTGCAGAGAGGCCCTCCGGTGGTGACGGGGGGTGGGGGCTGCCTCTTTCTCTTGACGCAGGATGACGCCCGCCAGTTCTTCACGGTGGCAGGGGCCACGTCGTCGCAGGAGTGTGAGATCAGCCCGGAGCTGGCGGCCCTGATGAAGCGCCTGTGGCAGGACCCCGGTGTGCAGCACTGCTTTGCCCGCTCGCGCGAGTACCAGCTCAACGACTCGGCCTCGTACTACCTGAACGCCCTGGACCGCATCTCCCAGCCCAGCTACACGCCCACCCAGCAGGACGTGCTGCGGACGCGCGTCAAGACCACGGGCATCGTCGAGACCCACTTCGTCTTCAAGGAGCTACACTTCAAGTGAGCACCGCTGCTGCTTCCTTCCTGACAGTGTGGTCGGGATTGGTTCGCTGGCGAACAGTTTTGTGTCTTTGTAAATGACAAAAACCGCAAAAAGAGACAGGACAGAGGTAGGTGACAACGCACCGCCCTGTGTTGTTGCCTGCCTCTGTCAGGTGTCTTTTTGCGGTTTTTGAAGCGAGAAGCTTCACTACGCTAGTCAACAACACGCTTCGCGTGAGCCGGCGTATGTCTAAGCATGAGTAACGTCACGCACGGCGCAGGCTACTGCGCATGTGCGCCGCCGCTTCTCCTCCTCGCCACCGTTTGACCTTTCGCCGCAGCTGTGCGCAGTGCGCATTTGAAAGGAGCGGTATATAAGGCGTGCTGGCCCATAGAACAGGCGCACGCTGCCGCGCGCTATGCGTCCTCGTTTGACGTTCGCCGCAAGCACGTGTTTATCGCGGATCGCCGTAGCTTTTCGCTTCGAGGTATCCAGGCTTAACCATAGCTAAGCCCCAGCCAATTTTTGTTCTTTATAATGTCCCATCAACCGTCCTGCCGCCGCGGTGGCTCAGTGGTTACGGCACTGGGCTGCTGACCCGAAAGACACGGGTTCGATCCCGGCCGCAGTGGCCGAATTCGATGGAGGTGAAATTCTACAGGCCGATGTACTGTGCCATATCAGGGCACGTTCAAGAACACCAGGTGGTCGAAATTATCTGGAGCTCTTCACTATGGCGTCCCTCATAGCCTGAGTCGCTTTGGGACGTTGAACCCCCACAAACCATCAACTGTCCTGCGACTGTGCCCTCCTCAGTTCCACATGTTCTGTTGTTAGTAGAGAGACTACAGTACAGCTGTTCCTGGTGTGCATTTGTTATTATTATTTTTATTACTATATGTACAGTATAACCTTGCTGATATACCGTGGTTTTCCTGCATAATGAACCCGCTTTTTTTTTTTTTTTTCAGATAAGGTGACACCAATTTGGTGGGAGGGTTCATTATGCAGGGAAAAAAAAGTTGTGACATTTTTTTGTAACAGTTTGATGTTGATGCGTTTTGTCTAGCTGGCAGTCTCTGATCAAAGTGTTTGGCATCATTATGAGGAAACCATGGGAAGAAATATGGGGCAACCCTTAAAAATGGCACTCATAGCCAGTGTTGCAGAAATCTTTCTCTCATTTTCTGACAAGAGTTACGGGGAAAATAGGGAGACTTTTGTTGGATGAGAAATTTCCCACTGTCCCTAGCTGGGCCTTTGAGTTGGTTCAAGACCTCGAGTTGGCCTTCCACACAGAACTCAATCTGGCCGCACAGAATGGACCCAATGCCCATTCTTTTGAATTGGCAACATATCGATTTCTAAATTTTTAGCAGCATTAAAAAATTTTCATTTCTACCTTTAAATACCTCTTCATTAGCTAGCATAATATCAAGCTAATGATTTTTTTATTTTGTTCCTTGTAATTTGGCCATGAAATGGTTAATACTTCATCATTTTCAGGTGCTTTTCTATTGTGCACCTGTGCTTCTGCTTGTGTTGCGTGCCCCCTATGCTCGGCTCGCCTGCATGCTAGTACACACTACAGATATCTTGTGGTCACATTTTGGTGCAGTTATGAACACAGTTACCGACCAGTGAAACATTTGTATTGCTCACGATTTTGACCACATAAACCAGAAATCTATTAGTGACATCCTACTGTACACTGGCCTTTTACATCCGCCGTGGTGGCTCAGTGGTTATGGCGCTCGGCCACTGGCCCGAAAGACACAGGTTTGATCCCGGTCGAAGCACTCACATTTCAATGGAAGCAAAATGTTAGAGGCCCGTGTACTGTGTGATGTTGGTGCACATTAAAAAACTCAGGTGGTCGAAATTTTTCGGAGCCCTCTGCTGCGGCGTCCCTCATGGCCTGAGTCGCCTTGGGATATTAAACGTCGCCTTGCCATAACCACCAAACCAGTCCTTTCATGTTTTGAAGGACAGGTAGGTGTAAGGATGCTCGTACAGGTGCCCACGTCTGGTGCTCTCATTTTATTGTACACTGGAACCCCGCTATAGTAAACTCGGATATAGTGAAGTGAAACTGCGGTCTCATTTTGCTTTCCATAGACGACTGTACATTTTTTTTTTTCCGGCTGTATGTTTATATAGGGTAGCAAACCAATTATTCTTCCGGTTAACCTCCCTGCCTTTCCTCTTCAACCTTCTCCTCCTCCTTCGGTTATATGAAGGTTTTTTTTTTCAAAGAAATGGCTGTAGTAAAGAACATCTGGCTGTGACGGTGTACGTCCCGCATAATGATGGCAACGCGGCACGCGCGAGCCCAACATTCAGAAGGAAATCGATACCGAGGAAAATAAAACGGTGCTCTTTGAGATTGGCAATAGCTTCACCACTATGCTTGGAAGCTGTGAGGAGAAGCCAACGTCTAGACGTCCTTGGGGCTGTGAGGCAAAGCATGGTGTGCACGGGAAAAAAAGAAAGTTAAGCTGACTATGACCGCAGAAAGAAGGGTATGGGTATGGTCGCTGAGAAAGGAAAGACAGTAAAAATGCGGGGAAGAGCAGGGAAGGGAAGAAAAGGGCGAACGTTAGTGGCACAGCAGCGTGAAGTGCGGGAAGCGGCGGCAAGAACGGAGGTGCGACAACACTGCAAGAACGGTACCACCGTGCGTTGACTGTGTTGCGCGCGTCTTCCTATTGCTTCTTGCGCAACTCTGAGGCTGTGGAAAATGACGCCATGTTTACTTTCCACAGGGCAATACACGATGTTCTTACCGGCTACTTCTCCTGAGCAAATGCTCTGTGTGTGTGTTGCAGTGGTGTGCTCGTCTAGTGTGCCGATCCCGTTTTTGCGTGTAGTGTGGGAGAGCAAACTGTGTATGTGTGTGCCCTGCAGGATGTTTGATGTGGGCGGCCAGCGGTCTGAACGCAAGAAGTGGATCCACTGCTTTGAAGGGGTGACTGCCATCATCTTCTGCGTGGCGCTCAGCGGCTACGACCTCGTGCTGGCCGAGGACGAGGAGATGGTAAGCGCCACACTGGCGTCCCCCTAGCACTTAGGTGGCTGTGCCTAGCATACTGATGTCCTTGGGTACTTGTGGGTATGCGTGCAGCAGAGTCGCAGTTGCCCACATATCAGCACCTTTGTCTTAGAGGCCCAAGCCCTGCTGTGTTTTCCACATCCCTTTGTTGCTTATAGTTTTTAGAGCACTAGCTCTCAAGGACCGAGGTTCCCTGGCAGGATGCAGTTTCTAGATGTTTCTAATGGGAAGTGTCCGAGGCGAACACGAAAGTGTGGCCCACACATGCTTTCTCCACCGCCACGTCCATGTTGTAAAGAAAACAGAACGGCATGCAAACAACACGAGAAAGCGAGAAAAATCAAGAACCCAAGCCATAAACACTCTCGGCACTCTTGAAGGAAGGGATGTCGTCGAAAGTGACGACCCTCTTAATGCGCACCGACTAGGCAGGGAGCCGTGAGGATTGACAGTGAGCATCTTGCTTTCGGAGTGGCTCCCGCCACTGAGCTCCGCGTGGAAGGTGTGCCGACCACGTTGCAGCATTCGCAAAAGTGTTAACAAAGTCCACGCAGCCAGAACTCCTTGTGAGTTCTCCATGGAGCTGGTTGGCGTGGAAAGGCGAAAAGAAGACGTTTGCAACCTCTCCTGAATGTATGAGCTTGTAGCTGTCGCCCAGTATGTGCAGTTCCTGCTTGCTGGTTCTTTTGCTGAATCTGAATGGGCTGAGGATTGGAAGCTAGGAGGTAGTCTAGAGCAGGCATAACTCTCAAATCACTTCTCTGATTACAGGGTCGTTATCCATCTTATCGTCTTAGTTGAAAAATTTACATGGTACAGTCGCCGACCGTTTATTCGGACCTCACGGGGACCGCGGAAATGTCCGAATAAACAGGTGTCCGAAAAAACAAATTCAGAAAAAAAAGAGAAAGAAATCGTTTATTTACATGCACTGGCTGATCCTGGGCTGGCGTTGCATATGTCTCCTCGCCCAACGCCGCCTCTCCTCCTCCTCTTCTCCGTTCCTTCTTTCACCACCTCCTCTACTTGCCTCCTCCCCCACATCGTTTCGAGAGCCGTCGGGCCTCATCGCATCTGCACCGCTGCGTGCTACCACGGCGCTCTCGCGGGCTTGCTGCCGCCGGCCTGGCGTTGCATAAGTCAATGCTCACGCGCGCTCCAACGAAACATCTTGATACTGCTACTCGATGACCCCTTTCGATGACAAAACGCCGGCTGTAAGCCGCCCTAGGCTAATATCGCATCTCCAGTGCTGCGTGCTACCACGGCGCTCTCGCGGGCTTGCTGCAGGATAAACAAACAAAGCGGCTCCTGGATTGCCTTGAGATGGCTTACTAAGCTGCGGCCGGAACTGGTGTGGCGCGCCACCATGCGGCGCGCTACCGAACCACGCGGAAACGATGATGATGAGCGGAAATTTGCAGTAGCGCCCCCTCGCGGGGCAGCAAGGAGGCTCAGTTCAAAACAAAAATGGCGTTGAGCGAAGTGAACCGCGCGTCGGTGAGCGTCGGTGCGGCAAGTGCTGCCGGTCGAGTTGGCTCAAGGAGTGTCCGAAAAATCAAACGAGAGGCTGCAAGATGTCCGAACTTTCGGCAGTTGTTATACATTACGGTCTATGGGGAGAGTGGCGGTGCCACGAAGCAGTCTGAATAATCGAGCATGTCCGAATTTTTGGAGTCCGAAAAATCAGTCGGCGACTGTAGTTGCTCTGTAAAATGCAGTTTCTCGCTTATTTTTGACATTAAAAATGTGTTGGTTACTGATTTGATGAACCTTCCATATTTTTGTGCTAACAAGTGCAGGGGTTGTCATGTCATATTTTTTTCACAGAAATTAATGAGATGATGCCTTTCTTCTGATGCCATTTTTTTCCACTCTGTAGATTGCACTCGTAGTTTTACTCAATTTTTTTTTACTTATTGCCTTGTGAGAAGAGTTTGTCTTGCAAGGTAAGGTCAGGCTTCAAAGTGCATACCTTGGATGTTCTAAGTGAAACTTGTGCAGAATGTGAAGCACACAAGCTACTACACTGCCCAATAGTCATTGATAAGAAATGTATTTCAATGTTAGTTTCAATTTCAAGAAGATATCCTAAGTTGTATTCCTTGTGGTTTCCCCTCCCTTCTTCCTTCTCCCCCCAGAACCGGATGATTGAGAGCATGAAGCTGTTCGATTCCATCTGCAACAACAAGTGGTTTGTGGAGACCTCCATCATCCTCTTCCTCAACAAGAAGGACCTCTTCGAGGAGAAGATCACCCGGTCACCGCTCACCATCTGCTTCCCCGAGTACACGGGTGGGTCTTCTTGGATTCATGTTTCACGCACGGCTTTTTTACTTCTTTACTCGTTCATGCAAAACACTTCATTTTCTTTTTTTTTATATAATTTTGAGGGGTTCTTTCACATGTTTTTATTATACAGTGGAACCCCGTTCATACGTTTTTCACCGGACCGCGAAAAAAAAACGTAACAGCCGGGAAAACGCAACAGTGAGGAAAGGTCCGAAAATTAATGAAAACAGTGCAGCTTTGCCTTGAAACAATTTATTTCCACATCAAGTGAGCTTAGGTCTTAAAAAAATCGAGAACGGTCGATTGCCGTTTTTTCCGCTCGCTTGAAAACACCACGCGTTTCTCAATGGCCTGGAAAGCCGCATTGCTCTCAGCGTCGCTTTGAGGTGCGACGTACCTGCGGAGGAGGTCCAGAGCCG
The DNA here is from genome assembly GCF_055824585.1 of Amblyomma mixtum. NCBI lineage: Eukaryota > Metazoa > Arthropoda > Arachnida > Ixodida > Ixodidae > Amblyomma > Amblyomma mixtum. The sequence continues at coordinate 18,923,960 of NC_143021.1, read as the reverse complement.
CGACAGCTTCTCCAAAGCTCGGGTCCGCCAACTCCCCGGAATCCTGCGGCTCGTTCTCCTCGTCGTCATCACAGTCTGAGGCTTCACTCGCGACTGAGTTCGCAACGATCTCAGCGATACTCTGACACTCGGACGTCACGACAGCAGCATCCACGGTGACGTAGTCGTCATACGTGACTCCCGTGGCACCCAGCGCATTCAAAGCTTCACTCAGCTCTTGATCATAAGAGGCTGCTTCTGTCTCTTCAGCTTCCGTGGCAGTTTTCTCTTCGCCGTCCATGCGAAAGCCGCACCGCGCAAAGCAGTGCTGTGCAGTTGACGCGCTCACTGCAGTCCACGCTGAAGCGACATAGTGCATAGCGTCCAATATAGAAATGATCGTAGGCTGCTGTCCGCGATCAATACGCGCCAGACAGCGCTTCACGATGGACTTCCTGTACGAGTGCTTCAAGTTCTTTATAACGCCGGCATCCAACGGCTGCAAGTGGCTTGTAGTGTTTGCAGGAAAAAAAACAAGCTTAACATTATGAAGAAACGACGGGTCTTTCGGGTGGGCAGCACAATTGTCCAGAAAAAGGACAACACTCCTGCACTGGGAGCCCATCTTGTTGTCGAAGTAACGAAGAAATTCTTCGAACAAAGAACCCGTCATCCATGCACGACTGTTGCTTCTATAGTAACATGGCAGCAGGCGAATGTTCTTTAAGCACCGTGGGTTTCGGTATTTTCCGATTACCCATGGCTTTAGTTTGTCCGAGCCATCCATGTTGCAGCAAAGGAGCACCGTCAATCGTTCTTTGCTGCATTTGCCTCCGTGGCATGCGTCGCCCTTCAGGCTTAATGACTTGGATGGCTGCACCCGAAAGAAAAGACCCGTTTCGTCGACATTGTAAATGTCACGAGGCTCATACCCCTCAATTATGGCAGAGAGTGTGGCCTTCCAATCGTCGACTGTTTCCAAGTTTACACTTGTTGCTTCCCCGGATACAGTCTTATAAGCGATGCCGTGCCTCTTCCGGAAACGGTCGATCCAGCCATTTGACGCCGCAAAGTCACTGATGCCCAGTCGGTCGGCTATTTCAATCGCCTTCTCGCGCAAAATGCTGCCGTCGAAGTTAACACCGGCAGCGCGAGCTTGTTTAAACCAAGTAAGAAGCGACTCGTCGAGGTTTCCATACTTGGCGCCACGAGCCTGCTTAGCTTTCGGGCCGAAGAGCGCGGCATTCCCTTGTATCTCGGCACGCTTCGAGACGATGCTGTTAAGCGTCGAGGGTGGCAGACCAAGATCCTTGGCGATGTCGGCTCTTTTCCGCGCTGGCTGCCTGTCGACTGTGTTGAGAACATCCAGCTTTTCCTCGAGGGAAAGCGCCTTGCGCTTGCGCGATGCCATCAAAGGACGACAAATCGCTCGCGGTGTTAGCGAGGCCCGACGAGGCGTAGGCAGCGTAGGTGTTGACAGGAGGACACGGACGACTCGGATGGGTTGAACCGCACAAACAAGAAAGACAGGATTGCCGCGGGCTGACGAGGCAGTGGCCATCTAGTGGCGATCTCTCCAACTCGAGTGCGGCTTTTTATGGCCTCCGAGATTACCCACGCGCGTGCAAGGGGGTGATCTCGGAGGCCGTGGTCTTGCAGCCGATTCCGTAGCCAAGCCTTGCCAAGACTCGTCAAAATGGCGGTTGGCGCGCGTTGCCCGGCCGGGTTCGGGGAGCCCGGTTGCGACGTATCATGCGGGATCGTTTCCTCGGCTACGACGTAACAGCGGGGTTCCCAATACATTGGATCCTATGGAAGCTATGCCGGGACCCGAAGAAAACGACGTAACAGCCGGGAAAACGCAGCAGTGAGGAACGTAACAGCGGGGTTCTACTGTAATCTAGTCATACAGTAGCCAACCAATTTTTCGGACTCCAATAATTTGGACTTGCGCGATATGTCGGACTTCGTTAGGGAATCGTCGCGACCCTCATAGGAACATGTGTACAGTCTTTGTCAGAAGTAACGAGGCTGCATGGTTTGCTCTTCATTTCTATTCATTGCGATTCACAAAGGCGGATCAAGAAAAGATGTGTCAAATTACAGGCCTATTTCTCTGACATCAGTTTCATGCAAAATCTTTCAGCACATCTTATACACAGAAGTAATGAACCACCTGGTAAAGAATGATTTGCTGATGAAGGAACAACATGGGTTCCGGAAAGGTTTATCATGTACTACTCAACTTGTTAAGCAAACAAGGGAAGGGGAATGAGGGGCTCGTTATAAATATGAAAGAAGCCAACAGCCACAGAAACCAAGGGGCACAGGGGATTTTTAATTAATTTATTTATTTTGTGGTGTTGATCAATTTAGAATATTACTGAATATGTTATCGCTTATAGCTAATTGATTAGAAAAGCAGAAGAAAAAACAACCACATGCCGCCGGTGGGATCCGAACCCACGACCTCCGAATTACGCGTCCGGTGCTCTACCTCTGAGCTATGGCGACGGCTGTCAAATCTTCTGCTTTCGGGGGTATTTATGTTTACAAGTAACCTAAACTTGAGAGTGTTCATCAGCGCCACCCACGTTCATAAGCGGCGGACGTAGAACGTCCTGAGTCACCGCAGGTGTGACGTAGAACGTCATCGAACGGAGAGGGTGGAAGCTGCGTGAGAACCCTCTTATGCTTCCCAAGGCGTCAAGGCTGCCAGAAGCGAAGCCCTCGCTAAGCAATTAAGCAAACGAGAAGGGGAATGAGGGGCTCGTTATAAATATGAAAGAAGCCAACAGCCACAGAAACCAAGGGGCACAGGGGATTTTTAATTAATTTATTTATTTTGTGGTGTTGATCAATTTAGAATATTACTGAATATTTTATCGCTTAAAGCTAATTGATTAGAAAAGCAGAAGAAAAAACAACCACATGCCGCCGGTGGGATCCGAACCCACGACCTCCGAATTACGCGTCCGGTGCTCTACGTCCGCCGCTTGTGAACGTGGGTGGCGCTGATGAACACTCTCAAGGTTAGGTTACTTGTAAACATAAATACCCCCGAAAGCAGAAGATTTGACAGCCGTCGCCGTAGCTCAGAGGTAGAGCACCGGACACGTAATTCGGAGGTCGTGAGTTCGGATCCCACCGGCGGCATGTGGTTGTTTTTTCTTCTGCTTTTCTAATCAATTAGCTTTAAGCGATAACATATTCAGTAATATTCTAAATTGATCAACACCACAAAATAAATAAATTAAAAATCCCCTGTGCCCCTTGGTTTCTGTGGCTGTTGGCTTCTTTCATACTCAACTTGTTGAATTTTATCACGAACTTGTATCTGAAGTTGACCGCGGGGGCCAAACAGACTGCATATTTCTGGATTTTCGGAAAGCGTTTGACACTGTGTCACACCCGCTCCTTCTCTATAAACTAAAAATGTTGAATCTGGACACAGCTGTTATAATATGGATTCAGAACTATTTGCTCGGCCGCCGCCAACGTGTAGTCCTAAATGGTGTATGTTCAGATTACGTTGATGTGACATCAGGGGTCCCACAGGGGTCGGTCCTGGGGCCACTCCTGTTCTTAATCTATATAAATGATATTTCACTCGGTATCTCCTCAAGTATACGTCTGTTTGCAGATGACTGCGTTTTGTACAGGAAAATTAACAACGCCAATGATGTCGTTCAACTTCAGACTGACTTAACACTTATCCACGATTGGTGTCTGTAATGGAAAATGTCTTTGAATACGGAGAAATGCGCTCATCTTTGTTTTTCACGAAAAAAAATCAAAGTCCAAGCTCAGTATCGCATAAGTAATGAATTGATCACACAGAAACGTACTTACAGATACTTAGGTGTTATACTAACAGATGACTGTTCCTGGAATGCTCACGTGGATCATGTGGTTACCAAATCCGGTAGGGCACTAAATTTCATACAGCGGAGTTTAAGGTCTTCGCAGCCAAACCTCAAGAAAACTGCTGTTCTCTCTTGTGTTCGACCTATCATTGAATGTGCCTGTATTGCATGGGACCCTGCACATCGGGTGTTAATTGAAAAACTTGAAAAAATTCATAACAGAGCAGCAAGGTTCGTCTTGGGCAGGTACGGGCGAAGGAACAGTTGTACAGCAATGAAAAAAGAATTGCAATGGGAACCACTCGCTTCCCGTAGAAGAAAATTGAGGCTAAAATTGCTGTACCTAATAGTTCACGGAAAAACGGGGATAGATTTTGAAAATTACTTAAAACAGCCCTTTTACGTTTCTCAACGACATGACCATTCCCGTTAAATTAGAGAGTACCGTGCCAGGACGAACTTGTTTGCAAATTCATTTTTTGTCAAAACAGTGCAACAGTGGAACCGGCTTTCCGAAGTGCAAGTGTGCTCTGCAAGTGAAGATGTATTTTTTGCCAATCTGTAACCCCCCTGCTACAACGCCTTCGGGCAAATGCGGGGTAACTCTTGAATAAAGAATAAAAAATAACAGAGCCCTCACGGCTTCCCCAAAGATGAAAAAGTTCTCTGAAGGTGAGAACAGGGGTTCTTCTTACCATACAGAGATTCAGAGCTTGGGGGCTGGCATAATAGCTTTAATATGGGACTGAGAAGAAAAAAAACGTGCAGCCTGGTTACTTTTGACAAAGACTGTACATTTTCACGACCGATATTTTGGACTTTGTGGAGTCTAAAGGTTCGAATTTTCGGACTAAAATAGACGCTAACAATACTGTGGAGATCGCTTTTCAGCCGAAAGTTTGTTATTTCGGCTTAATATAGATGCGAGCGGGCATCACTGTTGCAACCAACCTGTTTCCCGCCACTGTGAAAGGTGCCATCTTGGATTTAGACGTAATCAGCGGGTGCAGTCAGACTGACTAGGATAGGCTTGGCTATTTGTTCTCCATCGTTGCGATTCGAGATAATGAGATGCTCCCCATTGCCATCGAGATGGCCTACAAAGGACACGCGATCACATTGAAAACGGTTCAACGGGACAGTGGGACAGCTCCAGCGTCTGCCACGACTTGGATGATGCCCCCCCATGGTCCGAGGCAGCAAACGCGGTATACGTGGAGGTGGGGGTCTGCATTTGGAGGCGCTCGCTTCTGCTCGAGTCTTCCCGTGGGTTACCTCTCGGTCGGCGACTGTACTTGCCAAATCCCGAATTTCGACTGACCTTTCGAGCAGTACGGAGAGGCTCTCATTTCTCCCAAAAATTGTCGCTGACATCATTCAAAATCACTCTTTCAACACACACAAAAAAAAGAAAAAATGGCTGCATGCAATATAAGTGAACCATATTTGTTAGCGCATGCTTGTTATCTGGCCAAAGCCAATGTGACTGCAGATACTACTCCCACGGACAAATTTTTTCCTATTCACACTTCTGTGATGAAGCCGCCAGCTTTCCTGAAGGGCTAGTGCATGTTTGTAACCAATTTTTTTCGACAGCAGTTAGGTGAAAAAAGTTTGGTTTTTCGAAAAAAACGACATGTTTGAGGCAGTGATCTTGTGCTATGGGAGCTGCCTGGTTAAATTTTTTCTTGGTTTAAGGAGTTTCTATGAGCTTTCATGACTCGTCTCCGAGCTATTTGCTGGTTTCCTCGCAATCATTGGGACGCGTTGCGAGAAAGTGAAACGCAGGCAGAGAGGGGCTCAACTCTGAGGACATGTTGGCCACCCAACACCGTGAGCATCCTCGCATTGGTTAAGGGGACACTGAGGAGAGCTCTATTAATATTTTTTTTTATAGCAAAATCCGATAGTTCAGCATTTCATGGCTTTGTTGCCACTTGGCCGGCAGCGAAAGACGCATTTATTTCTAAGAAATTCGGATTCGAAGTTGAGAAAGTTTTTCCCGCCGCTCTGATTCAAACGTGGGATTCTCCTATGACGACACAGGACTAAGTGACGTGAAACATGACGTGCACATGACGTAACGCAGACTCCGTGATTTCTGACGGCCAGCAGAGCGGCCTAGCAGCAGCCGAAAAGAAAGCTACCGCCAGCCGCACGTTGAAGGCATCTATCGGCTATTGCGGCCGTCGCTACCGTCGCTTCGTTTACGTTTGCACCGGCGCTTTGCCAGCGTTACAATGGATCCCGTTCTCGAATTCGTCAACGAAGTTCTCGCAAATAGACACCTTTAGCATACCGTGTACCTTGTTACCGTTAGCGGAATACCAGGAGCCGCTGTGAGCAGGCGCTGATTGGTCCCGGCGCTGCAGGAGCGCGCGTAGCTGTAGGGTACGTGGCGCCATCTGGCGACGTCAAGGAGATTTGCGCATGCATTTGCTGCGCCTCAGTGATTCGTGGCTTCTCGTGTCCTAGTGTTGCTAGAACCAATGGTTCTAGCAACACTGTTTTGTCCTATGACGTCACCACGCTTGTACTTGCGAGTTTGGCTTGTGGCGGCGATACCTGTATTTTGGTTCTTGCTCGTTTCTACGTTACAAGAGCTTTGTTGTCAGTATGAATGGCGTTTTTGTAATCAGGAGCTGGTATTCTGTTGATGCAAGTCAACTTCAATTTTTGCTCAGTGTCCCTTTAAGGGGAACAATGCAGTGCATGGCCTGCAAAATTATCTGCTCTGCTAAAGAAAAGCATCGATGAAACTGCAAGGTTGCACGCATGCACCCTGCAAGTCTGGCGCCCATTTCCTAGTCCCATTCATTTTGGGAACGAGGAAGTCCGTGGTGGTTCTCTCACGCCGGTTAGAACTCAAAGGAAGGACAGCAGTGCTCGCGGGTGGTCTGCATTGTTGTGTACACTTTCCGTAATGGCACGGAAGAATTGTTGGAAAGAGCTTAGTCTTCCAGAAGTGGTCTGCTGTGAGTTGTGGTGGCCAGCAAATCTTGCAAGTGAATTATCTCTAGACGCTCACTGCCATTTCTACCTCACGCGACACATGCCTCTCAAGGGAAATAAGGGGGGGCACCAGAGGCTGCAGCTTGACATGGAAAATTTCTGTTGATGAAGACCACTTGTAAGAATTTTTTCAGGAAACCTACTGCAAGCGAGGCCGCTACAAAATTCGTGTCACGACAAACTACGCCATTTCCTGTTGCTCCTTGTTTCTCCTTTGTATTCCCTGAGTAAATAGAGTGTGGTGCTGAAAAGACGAACACAGGAAGAAACAAGAGTGACGACAGAACAGAAGCACACGCTGTTTTACTAAAGATCATGTATGAACTAACCCGTCAGAATGTCGGACTCCTTTGTGTTATGCCGAGACTTTGGAATCGGAAGTCGTCTGTCGGACATCCTGCTCCATCAAGTCGCAGTACCGTACTTGCTCCGCATTCTCCAAACTGGGGAGGGTTGTCCAGTATGCGAATCATGGCCAGTGTGAGGTGCAAACCCCTGGGTATTCACTCTGGGAAAGTAAAGGAGGATGACACCAAGAACGCCGCTGCGTTCTGGCTGCCTTCAAGCCTTCCACCATTTTTCCGCAAAGCATTCACGTGCCCCTTCTTTGTCAAGAGAGCTCGCTAAAGATTCTTGGATAAGCCCAGGACAGAGGTAAGGGTGGAGCCTTGCAGTGCCATAAAGGCAGTGTCATAAAACGAAACTTCTTGCTGTCGTGCCTCCTGAACTTGGCCAACCAACTTGGGCTCGGAGCCGTAAAAAGAATTGAGCAACAGCACACAATTTTCATGTCGCTGAAATTTTTGTGTCATGGATACTGGGGAGAGGGGCAGGAGCGCCTCTCTGGCTGGCTGACCGAGGTTTTCTTCTGGTGTCACTGCAGCTTCAGCATGTGGTGCACTGTGGTTGTAGGGGCAGAGAGCTTCCATTGGTCGATCATGGGACGTTCTAACATCTCTTTGTGTGCGGTTCCTGAAGTTGGGGTGTTCACCAGCAAAACATATTAACCAACATGCAAGTAAATAATATGGTGGCTAAAGGGGTGGAGACTTCACATGCTTGGTTGGCGTGTTCTTTGTTTCAGACGTTGTGTACTGCTCCAGGACTCGTGACACACGCTGCGCATTCCACATATGCACAGCAAATAATTTATCATTGCATTATTTATACTGAGCGATTTCGATTTTGGTTTCTGAGTGCCGGGTATGCTAAGACTTCGCTATCAGGGAACCCTGGTCATATAGGCTCCAAAAGCTGTGACGCAAGGATTACTGCGTCGTCTGCTCTCGTACACATGCTGTGCATAGCAACGCCTTTCGAAATCGCGTGCCAGCGAATTTGGTCAATACTGCGACATGCTGAGAAAAGCCAAGTGAGCGAGAGACATCGAGTCCTGAAACCAAGCGGCTCGCTTCGGCCGATCTCAGTCAGCACACCGCGTATGCTAACGCAGTTTCTGTATTGTATTTCACCGATCCCGTCGCCACATTGCAGAGACAGTGCCTTACTCTTCGTACCGACCAATATCCGTCTCTGTCCTCACTTCGCTCCGCCCGTGCAGTCTTGCTGTGAGACTGCTCGGAGTCTCGTGGCTGCTGATTACGATTGCTGCTTGCTTAGCAAACAGTCCATGTATTCACTGGATGAAGGCTGCCAGACAATTGTACAGGATTCAGCGTTTACCGTACGAGTATGTAACTCCCTTAGGCATGCGCAACGCATGGGGAACTCTTCATAGCTAGGTTGTTGACAGGACTGGCATTTCCGACTCGCTGTAACTGCTTCTTCTGATGTGTCCAGTACTTGAATTTAAATTAGTTTATTGAGAAGTATGGTTGGGGCCCATTTGCAATAAATAAAATAGCTTAATTTGTTGCCCTCAAGCGATGCCGATGACTGCTAGCTGCTGCTGCTGGCTCCCGCAGCTTTGGTCGGCAGACTGGGTCACACCGCGTAGCTGCAGCACTTCTTGCTTGATGTATTTGCGTCCTAAGATGTAAGCAATCCTCGATTTCAGGTCACTGTTGTCAAAATTATGCTCGATGACCATTTGTATTCACTAAAACCTGTATTTGTATTCGCTCTCTACAATTGCCGACATCGCACATACGATGGCGGACTCACTAGGCCTATTCATACTGCTGGTGAGTTGAAGGATGAACATATGAAATGTAGTCACTCGTTCCGCATATTCGTATTATGGCGAAGGTGTAGACAAAAGAAGCCACAGTCATCGTCTCATCGATGTGAACGTTTCGCTCGGCTGCCGATACTGCATGGTGCCGGCTGGCGTGTCTGCAACGGCATACTTGCCGATCATCACTCAGGCCACCGAGTTGCCGACACAATGCCTGGTCGATGCTGAGCGCCACCGTTCATAATACATCACATTACTGTGCTGTGATGTCACCACAGGTCTACGTCACAAACTACCGCACTAGCGATGGGTCTCGATCAGGAGAAAGAGCATTTAAGGACTCTTTGGAGCTGAATTAAAATATATTTTGAGCGTCGGTCGCATCCAATACTTGGCTGTAGTTGACCGTATGTGCAGAGGAAGCCCATAACAGGCTTTTTATAACCTCAGAATTTGGTGTCTCTACCCCTTTAAGCCCCGTGTAGTGTAAACGGAGAGCCAGTCGTTGAGCTACCTCTCAAGTCGGAGAAGGGAGGAAGGGCCTACTCCCAGGCACTGTGGCCGGTTTCCTCCTTGCCTGTAAAGACAGCCTATACAGTGTGTTCAAGAGTATGATTTTCGGCATTTACAAAAAAAAAATCTTGTGGGGACACTTCAGCTCCTCCACCTTAAGGGTATGAAGCGATAGCCTTATAGGGTTAATCCCCATGTATGCAGAAGGTGTTCTGCATATACTGTATGACCCTGGGAGTCCTTATACTTCTCCTGGTGCAGTGGTGCAGTGGTGCAGCGGTCAAGTGTGCCACCACTGCCCTGCGATGACAGGTGCTCCCAGCGGTGGGCCTTGTGCGCCCCAGGTTGCTCTTCCCGAGATATCAATCATTAATTTACCCCTTCCACCTGCCACGATGGACAGCTTTATCGCTATCCCGTGGGCAAGTTGTGAGGACGCCGCAAGGTCATGTGACCTGGGTGGCACACCTGCCTCCATGGTTGCTCTCTGGGAACTACCTGCCAGAGCCCTGCGATTTTTCGCTCACAACGCTGACGCTGGGTTTTCTGGTGAACGGGGCCGTTAACGTTACTGCATTAATAAATGATGAGCAACGCAGGAAAGCAGTTTTCTGCACGTAGGTTATACAACAAGGTCGACACTATGTTTTGCATTTTTGTCTAGTGTAGTCAAAGAGCATGCAGTGACCATTGCCAGTGAGAACATTTTGTCCTTGCAGGTGAGACATTTACTAGCGGGAATTTTTGGCTGGCAAGAAACTGCTTGCGTAGTTGGTAGCTAGCATGAAAGTTGTGCTCAGCATTAAGAAATGTAAGGCGTCTTTTCTGTTTTTTTCTCCCCCCCCTTCTGAGCATCACACCTGTCGTGCTTGCAGCTCTGAATGCGTCTGTCGTGGCCGTGTTCTCACTGGCTCAGCTGTCCCTTTTGCAGGCAGCAACACCTACGAGGAAGCGGCCGCCTACATCCAGATGAAGTTCGAGTCGCTCAACAAGCGCCGTGACACCAAGGAGATCTACACGCACTTCACCTGCGCCACCGACACCAACAACATCCAGTTTGTGTTCGACGCTGTCACGGATGTCATCATCAAGAACAACCTCAAGGACTGCGGCCTCTTCTGAATGCCTCTCCCTCCCCCGTGTCTGTCCCCCGACGTGCGCCATGGGAGGGCGCTGGCGTAAATGCAACGTGACCAGTCGCTGCCTGCCTCTTCCACGCCGCTGCTACCAAGACCGCTGTCACACGTGACGTTTTCGGGTGGTGCCGGAAGAAATCTCGGCGATGTGCCCGAGGCCTCCGTGTGCTTGGAGTGGCCTCTATTTGCGAGGGCCCCGGCAAGCTGAAAGAGTGGGTGGAGGACGTAGACTGCTCGCTGACAGTGGAGACGGACTGGCGTGGGCACGGCCGCATTCCGACCTGCTTCCTCTGCTCCAGTTGCTGCGAGGTGGATGTGTGTGGTTGCTTTGTGGGCATGTGTGTGTGTGTGGTCTCGGGTTTTTGGATGAGTGTGGATATGCCCCTGTGCAATGCTGTCCTGAATTTGCATTTATATTTTATTTCCGCGCATTTAGTCATCGCCACACAAATTGTCCTTTCCCCGCCTCTTTTTCTTTTTCTTCCGTTTCCGCGTGACCGGAAGTTGCTGGTGGCAGAGGGGAGGGGGGGGTGTGACTTGTCACAAACGTGAGAGAGGCCTTGGTTGTGCTGCTTCTCTGTCTCATCTCGACATGGCATTTATTTTATTTTCGCTATAGTTATTATAAATGCTGCTTTGCTAAGGGGATCAGTTCTTCCAGTACTGTGCAGTCACTTTTTGTTTTATTTTGTTTTATTGTTGTTTTCTCGTGAAGAATGCGTCGATACTTTGCGTCTCTCCTGAAAGCCTCCCTCTTTCAAGTGTGGTCTGAGCGAGTGATCTGTGATGCGTCCGTTGGTCGGCGTGAGAGCCTGGCCCTATTCTTCTCAGTTGAGGTTTTTTGGTGGTGCATGGCAGTGGCCTTCTTTTCTCCCTCGCACTGTCACCTCCATGCATTGCAACTCTATCTTCGCGTCTATTAGGTCGTATACTTTCAGCCCGCATCGAAGCTGGTTACCAAGAGTGTGTACACTTATTTCATGAGCAAGCGTCCTGGGTGTGATCGCATGGTGTCACTTACTGTACGGCCCCCACCTGTGGGGTGAGCAGTGCCTTTTTTTTTAGCTGGGCTTCTCAGGAAATTTCGGGCACCATTTTTGAGGTAGGTCCTCTTGTGGATGCTGTTTTAAGTGGGCAAAAAAAAAAGAAAGAAAAAAAGAATAGAAAAAGAAACATCCACCTTTGAGTCGCAGCCTCTGCATCGTCTGAATATGCAATATGCTGACCTTGTGGGAAACTATTCCATCTTGGCATTGTTCTCGCATAAATTGTGGGAGTTGCAGCAGGCAAGGACCAGTGGGTGCCCTTCACTTTTTTTTTTTGTAACATAGAAAACAAATATTTTAATGATGTACAGCCCCCGTCAGAAGTATACAGCCCAAGGGGTTTGCTTCTAAGCTGTTTAGCCTAGTACGTCTGACAGCCCCCTAGCACGTCTTAACAGTCCAAAGCTTAGGAAAATTAAGGACACATAGCCATTCCTCTTTCGAGAAATGAACGTCGCTGAGGATGCATAATGAGGCGTACAGCAGGCCTCGCAAGAAAACCCCTTGGGCCGTTTACTTTTGACGGGGGGTGTACATCAGCTTACCTGAGATGTTGCGTAACTTGGGAAATTCGTAAAAGTTGTCTGCTCGAGGAAATGAATGCAGCGGTGGAACGTGAAATTTGAAGCATAGTGCAGTCGGGGTTGCGGTTTTGTTATTGCCTGGTGAGGCATCAAGATGACACGCATTCACTTAGTTATAATGAAGGCATATTGCCCGTAGCGTCAGGTACCAGTCTCAGTGCCAAAAACTCAGGCATATGCAGGGTCCTGGGGTTCACTGTGGGGAAGTATTGGCCAAGTTCGCTGCTGGTTGGCAAGCTGCACAGCACATCCTGTACTCCCGCTGTGTCCACGGGCATCGTGGCTTGTGCATGGTGTTGAGAAGTTGGTGTCGGCCAGGATATATTGCCAAATTTGTGAAGCTCACCCGGGTTCCGTATTGTGGGAGGTTTGGCTCTCTTAATAACACTCTGAGCGTTAGCTTAGCCTGGTTGGGTCGAACTGCCTTCACTGTTGTTAATTTTGTTCACACCCAGATCTCTGAGTGAGCAGTTGTGATTTTTCATGCAGTCTGTGGAGCAGATTTAAAATCAATCGCTATTAGGCCAAGTAGCTACCAAAGTTGCACTAAGTTGCTAGTAGCTGGTAGGGCGAGTCTTGCAGTGTAGTGGTCTTTCAGGGTTTGGGCCTCGGGCTATGATGATTTTCGCTCAGGCACGGCGATTCGTGAAAGCTGTGCAGGTTTTCTACTGTGTAATCATGCGGCCGCACTCGAGAGGGTGATGCTAGTGGTATTTGTTCTCTTTCTCCATCTTTCTTTCTTTTTGTTTGTTTGCTTCTTTACAGAAATGCATTTAAAGAGAGAACGCATAGCTTGCTGTGCCAACTGTTATCTGAACAAACAGTGATGGCATTGTGTGTCGGGTTCCAGTGTGTGCAGCTAGCCATACGCTGTGTGTTGCTTGTTGCCTCATTAAAGGTGGCGTCGAGCATAATCCACTGGAATGTATCGGTTCCAGGAAAGGTAAGGTGCAAATTTAAACAGGAGATGGTGACCTTGGGAAGAGCTTTACGACGGAAGCACTCTCCGTAGAGTCTTCGATGTTTGCGTGTGAGGTACCATTCATTGTCGAGTAAAAAAAAACTCCAGCCGGGCTTCGAGGTATCCAAGTGTCATTTGATAAGCAGATTCTGACAAGGAACCGTGGTTTGCTTGTGGAAGTAACGGTAACAGTGGCAACAATGCATTTGCCAAGGTTTGTGTTATGCCGCTTGATTTATGTGGATGTTTACCTCTTGGCACCAAAGGTGTTCTTGTATACCCTGAGTGTGTGAAAGGTTTCGAAGATCTTCCTGTTCTTGACGCAGCCTAAAGATGGTTGATTCAGCATATTAGTGTCTACAAAATTCGCAAAGCTTCAGCTGGAAGGTCTGTTTCGTTCCCTGTGTGTAGAGCCATTCCGGCTATGAAAAATTTTCGTGCCAACACTAACTGCCATCTGTGTAGCTTAATCCTCCTCGTACAATTGCCCCATATTTTAGCTGCATCCTTTTTTGTGTGTGTGTGTGCGCGCGCATGTGTGCATTGCATCTCAGCACAACCGGTGCCTCTCCCATTGTTTCCTCTGCTCTGCAGTAGCACCCTTTGATTAGCTTTGGGCTGCGTGCAGGTTTTTCATGTGCCATAGTGTTTTCCTTTCTTTCTTTCTTTCTTTTTTGAAGTCAAGTCGCCTCTCTTGCCCCATTGTAGCCCCCAGTCAACAGCAGCAGGTGAGGTGCAAAATTGCAAGTTTTTGCGTGCATCTTGTGACTGCAGCACTGTCTGGGTTCTTTTTTTATGATCTCTGTTGTTCTCTCGGCATTGCACGGCTGCGTGCATGTGTGTGCATGTGTGTTGTGTGTGAACTAGCAAAGAACAAGCAGCAGGGCCCTCCACTGGTTTGGTGTTGTGTACGAATCGTGGACCAAGCGGTGTGTTTCCGTAGCCTGCCGCATTGGGTCTCTGCGCACTCCAGTCTTGCCCACTGTTTGCTGCACTGCTTGTAATTCAGCGTGCTCTGGCAACATTGAGCGTAGACTGAAAGTGGAGCAGTGCGGCCAGCAGTCTTCGTGCTCAACAAACTGTACCTCCCATTTTCTTTCTCACCCTCATCCCAGCTCCGATGTGCATATGCGCTTGGGAAATGATTTGTTGCGTACAAACTTGTGTGCCACACTTGAAGTCTTTTTTGCAGCAGTCGTGCGGCCCCAGTGGAGTGTCTACAGGCTGCGGCTTTTGTCGGCAGTGCTGTTACAGACCAGTTTTTCTAGCTTCCCTCAATATTCCACTCTCTGTCGGTATGTGCGACAACTGTGTTGTCAAGAGTCTGGGAACTCGTCATTGGATGAAAGGGAAGAAACCTCTTGCTCACCCATCATTGTCGCAGGCGTCTTAACTGTTCTCCCTCTCTCACAAGGGTTGTGGGCACTATGACCTTAGCGGGCCAATGTCAGCCTTCTAGCATGGCTGTGTTGTCGCGAGCCCCCCGATCATTATGCAATTTCTACAGTCAAGCTCAGCGTGTGCCCAGAAAGTGAACAAGAACTGGTCTGGGGCTCAGTATTTTGAAAAGAGTGACAACTTCAGCCATGCACTCGCTTGGCTTAACGCCGCTGTTAGCACTTGCCCTCGGAGGGCCACATGCACCGAGTGAAGATGTTGAAGATGTTGCAGGCACCATCGTGGCTATTGGCACAATAGGTTTAGCGAGCTGTCCGCGTTTGTCTTTGCGTGTGACGCTCATTTCTTTCCCTTTTTAGCTTATCCCCCTGTGATCCCTGTTTAAGTAAGCATCGGCTTGAGCGCTGCTGTTGAACCACCTTGCGTTGCGGATGTGCCAGCTTTTTTGCTGCTTTTGTTCTCGTCTTGCACCGGCCTTGTTACTTTGTGCTTCCTGGGCTTCTGAATTGCCACTCCGAGGTTGCTTTGTACGGGGCCTGTTGTGTCCACTCCTCTTCTGTCACTGCCAGCGTTGAGAGCGGTGGACAGGCACGCCTATCCTTCTCGGTCATCTTGCCACTGCTCCGCCCTCGTGAGGTTTGATCTTCATATCTGACAACCAGAGTCACAAACACGTTTCCCCTACACACTTGTGCCACACACTGCTGGCTCCCCAATGGGCATTTAAGCTGTCCTGGACATGCTGTGGACATTCACGATGTCCGCAGGATGTCCTGTGGACGTTCGTTCAAGATTTCCGGAGGACGTCCAGCAGAGTTTCAATGCCCATTGGGTCCCGTTGTGGATGCGTGATCTTGTCATGTATAGCAGCACCAAGTCTGGATCTTTGTGTTTTTTTTCTTTGTCAAGTGAGTGGATCACACACTTTTGGCCTTGATACAAATGTTGTCACAGTCATTTTTCTATTGTGTAACTGCGGTCATGCAAGGTTCAATAACGTCACTCGGCCCGGACCTTTTGGATGGCACGGTGTCACCTTCTGTTGACGCCCCACATTTTGTACCAGGTGAAGGCAAATGCAGTCCGGACTTGCGCATCAGCTTTAGCACCCATAAGATGAAAAGAAGTGTGAAGTGTGTTGTTTGTTGTAACCACTTTGCACCTTTGCTGCCACAGATCCCCTTCAGCTGCAGCGTTGCAGTATTGTTAGCGGTCTGGGAAAGACTCGAAGGCGTGATTTCTACACATCTTGCGGCTGTGGAAGCCCCTAACTATTTCTTGAGCCCCTTTGGAATATGGTATTGACGCTTCGAAAAAGATTTAGTGGTTCGTGTTTTAGGCAATTCACCTGTTCGCACAGTTTGCGAGGTTCATTGCTGGCTGGATTTGGGTTGCCTTACCGTAACTGGCTTTGGCCAGCAGCGAGTTGGGGGCGCTTGTAGTACAAGTTGTTGCACATGAAAGACAGCTGTGCATGAGTGCTTGGTTGCTTGTGTTGAGAGTGGTGAGAAGCCGGTTTGGGGGGTACCATATTCAGCCACTTTGGTTGTGGAAGCACGCGCAACCATTCATTGCGAGAAAGGCAGGGAAATGAAAACGGGGCAAACTGGCGTTGAATGTTGGGTCTTCAATGCCCACATTGACTGCCTTTGGTTGGCATAGCCCAGGCTGTGAGAGGGGACTTGCTGCTTGTCTGCACTGATGCGGGTGTCTGCAAGGGCTTTCCCTGGGTCTGCAACTGTGGACTGCAGCTGTGAGCATGCTGCCCAAGCTGGTCTCGATTAAAATGTGGCTTCTGAATAGGCAAGAATTTGTGTAACTTGTTGGTTTTGCTTGGCCTCGTTACAAGCTGATGTTGGCACCACTGTGGAGCACATCTGCACGCCGTGCCGTGTTTGTAGCATTTACCTTGCGCATTTTTGTTTCTTTTCTCCCGCCAAGACCTTGCATTTTTGGGCCATGTTGTTTGCAGTGTGCGCTTGTGCGGCTTTCTTGCACAGGTGTCGCGTTGCTCGAGCTCACTTTGAAGTTGCTGTGTATAAAAAAAAGTTTACATTGATATTGATACACACCCACATGGCGCATACACACAGGACACTGTTGTATATGTATACATAATTGTAATTCACAAATTTGCGATGAATGAAAGATATTGTTCTTGTACAACTTGGTGGTGCCTCTGCTTCTCATAAGGGAGTAATTACTCATTGACGTCCACCCGAGCTCAGCCATACGGCTACAAAGGAAAGCTATACAGCTTTCTCAGAAACTTCGTAGTTAAAGAAAAATTCGTCCTGGTCCGTGGTCAATGAGTAATTACTCCCGTATTACAAATCTACTCCACCTTGGGGGATTCCCCTAAACATTTGGTCAACTCTGCTTCTCACTTGGGTCCAGTGGTACTGCATGTGGAGCAGTCATTCTTAGGATTAAGAACCTGTTGTTACATCAAATGCTTGTGCCCTTATAGGCAAAATAAAGGAAAATTGAGGCGGCACGAACACAGATCTGCGTTGCCAGTGAGGTAATCTGCCTCCTAGCGGTAGAGTCGCTGTAACCTGCCCACCCCCCCTCCCATTGTGTAGGATGGAGCTAATGTTGCATATTATTGAAGGGGCCATGAAATGTTTCTGAAAATTTTCAAAAGACATCATATAAACGAGAGCTCGGAGATACCACTTGTTGACCAAACTGTATGCCAACAATTTTGTTTCTATTTTGCGCTAATTTAATTTAACAGGGTAGGCCTAAAGGACTTATTGACCCGTATGCAAATAGTAATTTAACGGGGTTGTGAAGTGTTTTCCGGAAATTTTGAACGACGTGTGTATTTGGGATTCTGACCGTTCATTCTATACTATACCTTAGTTCATTTCATCGTCCGGGTTGATT
The DNA here is from genome assembly GCF_055824585.1 of Amblyomma mixtum. Classification (NCBI taxonomy): domain Eukaryota; kingdom Metazoa; phylum Arthropoda; class Arachnida; order Ixodida; family Ixodidae; genus Amblyomma; species Amblyomma mixtum. Next base: position 18,906,436 of record NC_143021.1, on the reverse strand, counting down.
GAATAGCGAAAAAAAACAATTTTGGTTTCCCGGCGCGCGCCCCCCCCCTCAACTCTACAGCAAATGTCATCTTAAAGGGACAGTGAGGAGAGCTCTATTAATATTTTCTTTATAGCAATATCCGACAGTTCGGCATTTCATGGCTTTGTTGCCACTTGGCCGGCAGCGAAAGACATTTATTTGTAAGAAATTTGGATTCGAAGTTGAATAGTTTTTCCCGCCGCTCTGATTCAAACTTCGGATTCTCTTATGACGACACAGGACTAAGTGACGTGAAACATGACGTGCACATAACGTAACGCAGACTCCGTGATTTCTGACGACCAGCAGAGCGGCCTAGCAGCAGCCGAAAAGAAAGCTACCGCCGGCCGTTGAAGGCGTCTATCGGCTATTGCGGCCGTCGCTTCGTTTACGTTTGCACCGGCGCTTTGCCAGCGTTACGATGGATCCCGTTCTCGAAGTCGTCAACGAAGTTCTCCCGTCTACCTTGTTACCGTTAGCGGAATACCGGGAGCCCGCCTAATGCCGGTGAGCAGGCGCTGATTGGTCCGATGCTGCAGGCGCGCGCGTAGCTGCCGGGTACGTGGCGCCATCTGGCGACGTCAAGGAGATTTGCCCATGCATTGGCTGCGCCTCAGTGATTCGTGGCTTCTCGTGTCCCAGTGTTACTAGAAGCATTTGTTCTAGCAACACTGTTTTGTCCTATGACGTCATTACGCTTGTACTTGCGAGTTTGGCCTGTGGCGGCGATACCTGTATTTTGGTTCTTGCTCTTTTCTACGTTACAAGAGCTTTGTTGTCAGTATGAGTGGCGTTTTTGTAATCAGGAGCTGATATTCTGTCGATACAAGCCAACTTCAATTTCTCAGTGTCCCTTTAAGCCAACGTTAATGGAACTAAACTAAGTTGCCAAACTCTCCGCCTTCTCCATGCGGCTGAAGCGGCCCGCAAATTTTAGCGCGAGGGGGCGCTGCCGTCGAAACAGGCTCCCGCTGGCCGCCGCTAGCAGACGCCGCAGGCCCGGCCGCCCAGCGTAGTAGCACGCAGCCTTCGGGAATGTTGAGTAACTGGCGTCCCAAATATCGCACTTGCCGATGTTTATCGTAAAGACACCAGTCAGTTCTGAACCCTGTGCGGCCAGTATGCCACAAATCTTTGCTGCAGCAACTCGAGTGACAGATAATCGCTGCCTAGCCAATGCCACCGTTGGCCGAATTGGCGGGCGGTCATGATTTTTGAAAGGAGCGTGGTTATAAGAGTTTCTTCACCAGAGTAGCATATTAGACATCTACTTTAAAGGTGGAGATCAGATCATCGCAACGCTAATCGTAAGTTCACTTACCAGCTTATCTAAACGCAAATGTCTGCCTGCTACTGTGCGCGCATGTCGTAGAGTGCTTTCGCGACGCGATTGCTGCTGTGATCGTTGTCCTTGGGCTACGTGCGCTTGTATGCAGAGCTTCAGGTGCTGTATCTGCCATGCCGACGTGCTGTGTGCCGGGCTGCACGAGCGGTTACCGAAACAAGACTGCGAGGCATTTTTTCGCGGCTCCTCGTGACGCGTATCTCCGTGCGGCATGGGATCGAGCCATTCCCCGTGTTGACAGAAAACTCTCCGACAAATCACGTGTGTGCGATCTTAATTTTCACGAAGAAGACATACTGAAGACGTACAGCCATGTTATTAATGGGGAAGAAGCAAAGATCGAGAGGGGTAAGTGGAGCCTCGTCGAGGGATGCACGCGCAAAATGTGTTGTGAATAAAATGTAAAAGTATCTCTGTATTTGTGTCCAGCTGTAGTGCACTGCGTGAAGGATGGAAAAATATTGTTGGAACGGTAGCGCACGCTAGGAACAATAAAAGGAGACGGGTAAACTCAAAATACTGAAATTTCTTGTCTGGAGTTGGCGTCAGGCACCCGTTCTGTTGTAAGGAAAGAGAAAATGATGACTCAGGAACCCGAGGAAGTTCACTGCCTTCGCAGCTCGGGTTGTGAGCAGCGCGCGGAGTCATTCACGAAGTGAACGCTGTGCGTAAAATCTGCTTATTTCGGAAAACTGCGCCACAGAAATCGTAGGTACTTGTGGTCTGCTTTTGAGTGCCATAAATGCGGGACTTTGCGCTCTGAAGCTATTGCTAATTTATGTTTAAAACACACTGCACCAATGCCTGCCAGACATTCGCGTTTAGATAAGCTGGTAAGTGAACTTGCAATGAGCCTTGCGATGATCTGATCTCCACCTTTAAAGTAGATGTCTAATATGCTACTTTGGTGAAAAGACTCTTATAAACACGCTCCTTTCAAAATGGAAATGAAGATCGCACACACGTGATTTCTCGGAGAGTTTTCTGTCAACACGGGGAATGGCTCGATGCCGCACGGAGATCCGCGTCACGAGGAGCCGCGAAAAAATGCCTCGCAGTCTTGTCGATTTTGTAACCGCTCGTGCAGCCCGGCACACAGCACGTCGGCATGGCAGATACAGCCCCTGAAACTCTGCAATCAAGCGCACGCAGTACAAAGACAACGATCACAGCAGCAATCGCGTCGCGAAAGCGCTCTACGACATGCGCGCACAGTACTAGGAGTACAGCAACTGATCGGACCGGCTGAAGCCTGGTACGACCGCAGCGCCACTCAAAGCAGCCAGTGGTGGCGGCGCCGCGAAACCGCTCTGGGTTTGGCACAAGACCTACTGAACTACAGACCTGCACATTTGGCACTGCTCCAGCGCGCATGTTCTAGTTCATGCCTTTTGCCGCTAGGAAAAGGCACCTACGGGAAGCGTGGCGCTGCATTATACCTGTTGAACAAGATGGCCTCCTCCATCATTTTATTTCAAACAAGGCAGTTTTGTCGTTTGTCCACGTAATCATTAACATCCATTTATCTATGCTAGGCACGGTGGTGCTGACGAAAAGAAAGCGGATAAAAAGAAAGACGTTTTTTATACTCATCCAGAGCGAAAAAAGTCGTTATTGTGGATATTTTTACCGTTGATGTTAAGATAGCAGAAGAAGACGAAACAAATGTATTAAATATCTTGCTCAAATTGGCAAACGATGATGATGATGACAGCAGACGAACAGGTCAACCGAGCGCCCTCAACGGCCAATAAGCTAACGAAAGTTGGCGCACGCAGTCCCATAGGACCCCGCCAAATGTGCAGGTCTGTAGTTCAGTAGGTCTTGGTTTGGCAACTGAGTTTAGTTCCATTAACGTTGCTTTAAGCAGCCAATCAGAGGCTTCTGTGTTCAACACAACATGGCGGCTTAGCGATGCCTGCTGAGCCATAGTTGACCGAGGTCACAGCACCATATGGACTCGAATGTGGCGTCAAAATGACGTCACACCAGGTAAATTTAAAAAATTGTCGTTCATCCTGAGCTGCACCGTCGCCTGCTTAGAACATGCCGAGCTTTCGGCAACGACACCGCCTGCGGGCGCGCCGGGCGATGAACTACGAAGCTCCCCGACTGCCCTGGTCGTCGCTAAGCCTAGCTGGTTCCGCATCGATGCCGCAGTAGAGGGAGCTTCGGAACTTTTCAGCGCTGTAAAAGGTACTCTCTTCACCCCTTTGACTGTGAACGTGCCCTATAATAAAATAAAGATATACTCGATTTCCGCGACACCTTCAGTAGTGGAGCTAGCAGATGTCAGGCGATCCGTGACCAGGCAGCAAATAGTGGCCATGGGATGAAAGTTGCTTAGTATTCAGTACTACCAGTAACTCGGTATCTGCCAACGATTCTCAAAAATGATTTATATTTGAGATTAATCTATCCCACGGCTTGTTATAAACGTAAATTAAGTATACTGGCCGGCATCCAGGCTGACAGATCTGGATGCCTGAAACGCGCCCTACGTCACCATGACGCTGGCGCTCTGCGCGCTCGCATTCTGTCCCTTGTCAGTGCGACGCGTCGCGTGCGGCCTGTCGTTGACATCAGTTGGGCGCAGGCGAGCTGCTGTCGGTCGTTATGACGTTCGCAACGGTGCGTGCCGAGAGCCCGCGGCACCTCTGCCTGCGGAAGCCCCGACCGTGAACCTCCCGAACCCGGTCGTGGACTCGACTCATAACCTTCATCGCAAGGGGTGGGTTGACTCGCAGTCCCCTCCGAAAATTATGCCTAATCTTCTTTCACGCTTGGGGAAAGCATTTTTCTGCAGCGAAGAACAGAAGCGCGGAGCCGGTGCACGTCACGACAGCTGACTCGTTCGTATCGAGTTCATGTAAACAGAGAGTCGTCGAGATGGGCTGAGCTTGCTCAGCTCGATTCCCTGACTCAAACCACCGCTGTCGGGTTCGTGACACACCGCCTACATAGGTTCATGTAAGCAAGGCTATAAAACCAAGGAGGATATATAAAACTTGCTGGAGTGGAAGCCGCCTATACGCGCCTATGCGGGAGAGTGAAGCCTTGGCGGCCATCTTGCCAGTGGCAAAAAGCAGCAGTGCGCAACCGCGCTCGTGCTTCTTCGCGCTGCCTATGAAGTTGCTCGCGTTTACAAAACAATGAAAGCAAGCGGTTGGGGTTGTAAACGTTTATTTTTCATCCATCAGCAGCCAACTGGCATGTAGAAAGCAGTTAACCTGAACAAATATTAAGGAAAAAAAGCTTAATAATCAGACGCACAGTGAAAATAATGGTGAGAGGCAACCTATTGGTGATTGAAGATAATCACCCTTGACAGAACTGGTCTGACTTTATTCTTGATCAATTCCCGATTTCGTTCCTTTGTCATGTGGTGTATCCTCACTTTCACGTACTCTTCAGCGATTTTTTTGCACAAATTGTAGATATGATTGTCAAGCGGATCGAAGTCAAGGATGTGCTCCTCCAGTTTCTGGAACCACTTTTTCTCTGAGCACACACCCAGGACTTCCAAGATAAGGTGTCTTGCCCTTGCCAGCACCGTTGTAATGGCATCACATTCAGCCTGCAGCCGTCGCAGCCCCTTCTCAACTGCTTCACACAGGCCAATGACGTCTTGCGACGGCGAAACAAGTCCACCCCGGCTCTTCTGCTTAATTAAAGGCGCAAGCGCATCAGAGTGCAGGGCTGTGATGCACTGATCGCATGTTGTCGTTGCACTAACTTTTCGCACAATGAAGCCTGCTATATATGGCACCACGGCACCGACAAAAGCAGAAAGACTTTCGGGCCAGTCAATGCGATGTGTGTAGTCGTGGTCATCGGGCTGCAGGACTGATGACCTGCGCATGTCAGTGACCGTGCTTTTTGCATCTACCATGGCTACAGTAGTGGTTGAATTCAAGATGGAGACGATGTCTTGGGAGCAGTTTCCAGAATTGGAAGACATCACTTCCGTCTGAACCAACAGACGCTTGTATGCAGCCATGAACTGCGCAGCTGTTGGATTGTTGTTATGTCCCCCTCGTCCACGTATGGACCCGAAGAAGTTCTCGGCGTGATCTTGACTGAGTTTGTGGGTCAGCAAGTATTTCAGCTGATCCTGGCCGACAAGCTCGTCGAACATTCTTTCGGTGCTTGCCATGCATATCAAAAAGCCAACAAATCCAGTTTTTTTTAGTCCTTCTGTAACTGGACGTCCTGCCGGATCTCTCAGCCCGTTTATGTACGCCCGGGTCTCCAAAAAGAATTGCTTCCAGCAGGATTCATTCTGCTTACGAAGAGGTGCCTTATAAGACCTTGCTAATGGGTTCCTGGAGTTCATGATGTCGAACAAGTGATCGAAAATTCTAATAAACTTTGATGTTGCGCTGGCACCCTTGAATTGTGGCAGCTTGAGCACTTGCTCGCAGAAGTCCAAGGCATCGGCAACTGAGGCACTGAGTGCTTGTACAGCATATCGGACCTTCATTTTTTGCTTTTCCCACTGAACGTGGACCTTTGTGAGCTTGTTGCCAAGACGCAAACCCTCTCCACGTTGCAAAGCCTCCAATGCTACTACATAAGCCCACTTCACATGCTTTCCTTCAGCGTCGATGAGGTGGCTTACGGTTGCCAATGAGTTGCGGATGAGCTTAATCATATGGCAGGCATCTAAAATAACGTGAACATTTTTAGTGCAATCAGCTGGGTTGACAAAGCTTGTAATAAACCCATCAGAGTCCGGTCGAAGCTGAGCACCTAAGCACTTAGCCATAGTGAAGTTCGATGAGGCACCGTCAAATGTAAGAGAGACAACTTCAGCCTGAACTGATGCAAGCTTCTCAATACATTGTTTGGTCAGCTCCGCCCTCTCCGCTCCAGTTAGTGTGTCAATTAAAAAGTATGCGACTGGCATCTTGAGTCTGATGTTTATACCAACAATCATGAAGACACACACATTTCTGGCTTCGGGGAGACTATCATCATCTAACCCCGTTCCAAAGTCTACGTACCCGACAACTTTGTCTCCAACGAGTTCTACGTGTTTCCTTATGGCCATGTCATCTACGACCAGAGCGCAGTAGAACGGTTCACTCCGTGCTTGTGCAAACTTTTCGAGGAAACAAAATGCCTCACTCGTGAACCCAGGAGCTCCGTGGATTGATCGATACCAATCCCGAAGTGTTCGCTGTGACGGAAGGGCACCATTGAATTTGGATCGGACGTACTCGTATGCGGCTGGAGAATAAAAATGTAATGTCAGCGCGAACGCACGGAGCTCAGGTGGGTACTTGCCCTTTTGTTCGTTGCTTGCCCTGCACAGAAGTTGTTGAATGTCACTTGAAAAGGCAGATGCAAACACGTGCGAGCCTTCCTCGGACAGGAGTTTTCGTTCTCTGATTTCTTTTATGATTTCTTGTGCTGTCTCATTTCTCTTCGCAAGCCTTCGCTTCGTTTGCTGCAACATCTTAATTTTCTTCTTCAACTGTGTTATCTCTTCTTCAGAGGCACTGACTTTGTCCTTGTACCATTCTTTGCTCGGCGAAAACGCAGTTGATGGCTCTCCAACTTCAGGCATTTCGCAGTCTTGATGCTTGCGCTCTGAACGCTTCCTTTTTACCTGAAATGGACACCACATATTTTTGTTCAGTCTCAAGTAAGAGAAAAGTGTAGCTGCGAAAGCAAATGGGTTTCATTTCTTACCATGAACTTAGTGCTTCATAAGACGATTTTACAGAAGGGTGAAGGGCGCTTCCATATTACCACGCAATCACAATAACTGTTACCACGCAATCACAATAACTTCTTTTCAACAACGAAGCAAAAAAATAGCGCGCAAGGCACTCCTTTTTTCCACGAACACAATTTTTCAGCACGATACTAAAAAAAGAAACCACTAGCGACAAGAAGCTCAGACGTTTCCTTCCATTTGCTCCCATCCACTATCCGACAAGAACCTTCGTCGAATCTCGACTTCGGCAGCCGTATTAATGCCACGAACACTTCTCACTTGAGAAAGGCGAATAATTCTGCCTAGCGTGTCATGGTTTAACATTCTCCAGTAATACTCACGGGCTTCTGTAGGTGCTGCGGAAAAGCGGGAAACACAGAAGGCACACTTCCCGCGCGCAGCCGCGTCGTCTGTCCGGTGCGGTCAAAGCACTCGGGCGCGAAGTGTACGGAGCACAGGCGATCTCCATCTTTTGCATGCCATCTTTCACGGCGAACGGCCCGCTCCCACAGGCTCCGCAGCTCGGGATCTTTTGGAAACCTGCCAGTAATTTAGGCACTATTATTTGTTGCACACACCTACCACATCAGTTTGCGCCGCTCGACAACGCGCGCGTAGGGCTCAATTGAACACGTTTTCGTGTACTTACAGGTGGAATGTGAGGCCACAACCCTTCTTCAGCCTGTTTGCACATCCGTAGGCAACGCAAGAGGCAACCATTATCAAACCGTTGGTGTTTGCATGCCCGTCGCGTCAGCTTGCACTCAAACAGCGCGCCAAAGCAACAGCGCGAGCCGGCGTCAAGCGCGCTTTCTGCCACTGGCAAGATGGCGGCGGCCGGCTTCACTTGACAAGCGCCCCCTCCACTCCAGCAAGTTTTATATATCCTCCTTGTATAAAACCGCTGATACTGGATCCACGGAGGATGGAGAAGCAGAACCGAAACCGGTTTCAGGTCAGTGATTGATCTCTGCAGCTCAACGGAATGCAATTACGTGTCGGAATCATTGGAAAACTTTATTTTACTTTCTAATTGTTGCATAAAGCTATTATTTTAGAGCAAACAAGTTAAAAAGTATACGTCTACGTTTCTAAAAGTCTTAAAATCACGTAGTCGAGTAATGCGTGTGCCTGCCGACGGTGTTGCATGTTCATTTCACGAGCGCAAAAAGGCAACGCTTTCAAATGGGCTTTACTGCGCCGAAATATTTCAGAATCAACATGTCTAATGTTTATAAAAGCAGTAAAAATTAAAACCGGGCAGTTGTCTTTTCAGGAGCTGGAGTGTCTCCTCTAATTTTTTCCACCCGCCTAGAGACCCTTCGCATAAATCGAAGTAGCGCAAACACAACGCAGTCGTATTATATAATGCATTATTTTAGCTGATTACAGTTGCTTCAATATCTGCGGTTCATGAAGATAGGAACAACTGACCAACAAAACTACGCCAAGGGTTTTATAACAGCAAAACAAAGAAATACTTAGCATATAGTCGCTCCACGAATTAGTTAATAGTTCGAATAACAGTGAGATTACAGGGTTCAAAGATTACATGTGCCGAGTCTACAAGAGACTTGGGGTAGCTATATATTTTGCTCTGTGTTGTCAATCGAATCAGTCACGTCGATTGGTCGTAACTGTGAGTCGCGCCGCCAGTGTCTGGGCTCCCTCCTGTGGGTTCGCGATGAATCTGTGGAATAAGGAAAACAAAATACCATTCTGTTAAAACACGTGAAGACTATCAACGACTTCAACGCATGAAATAAGCAGAGCGTGGACGTCTCGGCTCTTTGCAGTGCTACCAGGCTTGCAACATTACCCCTTATTTTCATGTATGTTACCATCTACTGCCAGCTGTCAGCTTCATGACGTTAATGAACTCAACACACTTGAGCACGGCTTTAGTGCTACCTCAAAAGAAAAGATGTGCCATAGTGGAGAACTCCGGAATAATTTCGACCACCTGGGGATCTTTAACGTGCACTGACACCGCAAAGCACACGGGCGCCTCTTGCGTTCCGCGGCGGCCGCGTTTCGATGGAGGAGGAGGAGGAGGAAAACTTTTATTCCTATTTACAGTGAGAGGTCGATGGGGCGAACCGGAAGGGCCCGCCCCTTACAAACACTAGGAGGGATCCCTAGTCCGGGATCCCTGTAGCTTCCGCAGCGGCCCGGGCTCTAGCTACCAATGCCTGTTGGGCATGGAGTTCGGAGCAGCCGCGCAGGGCAGCTTCCCAGTCCTCTCGAGTGGGGTGGAGGTGGGGTGGGTAGGCAGGATTGGAAGGGCATGCCCACATCATGTGGTAGGTGTCCGAAAACTCCTCCTCAGTGTGGGCACGCGCCCGAGAAAGAAGAATTGAAGTGCTTAAGTACTGCCGGGCACAGTACAGTATTGGTATAGAGGCGGAGAAGCCAGCGCTCCTCCACCCTGGTGAGGCCTTTACAGGGAGGGGGATAGAGACCATGAAAATTTTGATAAAGAGAGGTGATCTCTTTAAAGGTGATGGCCGGATTGAAATTGAATTCCGGATCAGGCTGCGGATGAGGCGACGCCCGGTGAGTAAGCGCGCGGGCGGCAGCGTCGGCTGCCTCGTTCCCCTCAAGACCCGCATGAGCCGGAGCCCACACGATGGTACGATGGGTCGGAAACCCTGTGTATTCGCATGCGTGGAGAATTTTGAAAGCACGGTCTGGAATATACCCTTGCTCAATATTGCGGCAGGCGCCCCTGGAGTCCGTAATAATGACTCGGGACTCTGGATCTGCGGCGGCCAGTGCAATGGCGATCTCTTCCGCAAATGTAATGTTTGGGGCACGGAAAGTAAGGCCCTGAACTGTAGTGTTTTGGTGGATGACGGCCGCCGTGTACCAACCCCCATGGTGTGGGCCGGCCGCGTCCACATAGAAGACACCTGGCTTATGGTCATATTGTTGAGAAATAGCCTCCGCCCGCGCGAGACGGCGACCATCATGGGTGTCTGCAGTCATGTTCTTCGGAAGGGGTCGCACCTGGAGTGCAAAGCGCCAGGCTTCAGGGATGCGGACCCGTTCTTCTGGATGTGTTGCGTAGGATACGTGTAAGCGGGTCAGAAGGCGGCTCCCCGCAGGTGTTTTGCTTAGGCGCAAGTATTGATTGTTAAGATGAGCTTCTCGTAACTCCCCAAAGGTGTTGGTCATCCCCAGACCGAGGAGGCGCTTGTTGGACGTCGTTATGGGGAGGTCGAGCGCTCTCTTATAAATCTTGCGGAGAACTACTTCTAAGGCATTCTCATCTCATTTGCGTAGGTGGAGGTAGGGAGCCGAATATAAAATCCGGCTGGTCATGAATGCATTGGCCAGCCGCAGGGCATATTTGCATCGTAGTCCCCCCCCTTTTATTGGACACCCGGCGGAGCATCCGACCCACCTGGTCCCCCACCTTACGTAGCTTGTTTAGGGTAGTGTCTATCTTGCGCCTATGATGAATGAAAAGCGCCAGTACCCGGATCTCCTCGTGTTCAAGTATCGGTCCGCTAAGTAGGGAAAGGGCAATTTTGGTTGTGCACTTTGAGTTGGGGCGTATGTGCACAAATTCAGATTTGCTCGGGGAGCATTCAAGACCACAGCGACGAGCGTATTCGTCCACAATAGCTGCCGCTTGTTGCAGGTTGGTCTCGACGTCTCCAACCGATTGTTGTGTTGCCCAGAGGGTGATGTCGTCCGCATACAGAGCGTGCTGCACACCGCCGACCTCTGCCAGCTGGGTAGGGAGCTTCATCATGGCCAGAGGCGGAACGCTAAAGGTACCCGTGTGCTGTGCGATGTCAGAGCGCACGTTAAAGATCCCCAGGTGGTCGAAATTATTCCGGAGCTCTCCACTACGGCACGCCTTTCTCTCTTCCTTCTATCACACCCACCTTCCTCCCTTTCCTTACGGCGCGGTTCAGCTGTCCACCGAGATATGTGAGACAGATACTGCGCCATTTCCTTTCCTCAAAAACCCATTTACCAATTCTTGGACTGTAATATATTTGCAAGGCTGGCATGGGGAGCAATGGTCTTCTGCCTTCATCTGCTCAGTTTTGTGCTGGTAAGCATCACATCCATACCGTCGCTCTTCATGGATGGATGGAAAAAGCTTTATTTTCGTCAGATAGCATGTGTGGACGATTCCGTGTTAGATGGCCATCAACCCATGGCTGACGGCGACCTGGGTGGCCCACTCCACGGCCCTGGTCTGGACGACCGGGTCTGAGCTGGCCAACACGGCCTCCCACTGCTCGAGGGAAGGATCACGCATAATGTCCGCCGGTGGCGGTGCTATGCTACAGCTCCATAATATGTGGTCATAGGTTGCCAATTCGTGACACCATTTGCACTCCGGCTGAATGTCCGGGTAGATTTTGCTCAACACGTATCCCTCTTGGGATAAACCAAGAGGGATACATGCGAGTCACTATATGCCGCCATCACCTTTAGAGGTGAAAGTGGGGGGAGTACCGGTCGCTGAGGTCCAAACGATCAGGATCCTGGGTATGTATCTGCAGACTAACAGGAAGAATAGCGAGTCCTTGCAAAGGCTTAAAAATACGGTCAATGGGACCGTCGCTCTTCAGCGGCCCAGTTCTAGGCAAAAAAAATCTCTGCCTCCCCCATAACCGAGAGTAGAGTAAGCATGAAATGCAGGACGATGCAGAAGCGTACGCGCACACGACGAGACAGGCCTGACAATGTATATGCAGCGCGTTCGAAACTGTGTAAAGTGCGTAGAGGCGAAAGCGTTTCCCGCACCACTTTGCCTATGTGACACTGGTGACGTCATCACTGAATTACTTCACACATAATTGATGACGAAATAATGACAAAATACTAATTAGTGACTAATTACTGATTAATGACTAAATACTAATTAACTGCTAATTAATGACTCTTAAGCTACGCCTTTAGAAGTGGAACGCGGCAGCGTGTTGTAGCGCTGCCAGGCAGTCCACGGAACGCCACCACCCGCTCGGCGAGATGTGAGGGGGCCAGACGAAGAGAACGCCGTTCGCAAGTGCTCCTGCCTCGACGCCTCCTTACAACCGAAAAAACATCAACGCAGTAGAAAATGGAGCACTCCATCGCTTTCTACTGATCAAGCGAAATCCGTGGATACCCGCTTTACATCCGTGAGTCCCGATTTCGCCATTTTCTGCCCCTCGGAAAATCCAAGGCAGAGAACGCCGCGCTAGGCCTAGGCGGCGTCGGGCCGTCGGCCCGAAGGAACGCTGCTACATCTCACGACGCACCCGTGAGGATGGCTGACGCTGATGCGGCGGCGTCGGCCGGAGCCACGACACCGCTCGAAGAGAATCTTCAAAGCGACGCCAACGCTACCGACAACGCTACCGACAACGCTACCGACCACGCTAACGACAACGCTACGGACCTCTCGCAGAAGAGAACAATCGACAATGGGGGATGGTTCACTGCCAAATACCAGAACTCGAGACTGATTGCCGTTCCGGAGGTCGGGACAGACGCGGCGGACAATTCAGCGCTGAGCCAACCCAAACTCAAGTGGAATCCCGTTCGGCGAGAGAAGCTACCTCCTTTGCCAAAAAACGACTTCAAAGTCATACTTAGACCGAAGAATGGACTCAACATCAGCCAACTGAGCACGCATCAGATGGCCCGGGCTATAACTAAAGCATGCGGAAAACCGGACATCTGCAACGAAGGCCGCTTCCTTATACGGCTGCGCAACGGATCCAACATCGCTATACTCAGCACGCCAAGCATGGAGACTGCCAGTGCTGTGCAGTGTATTTCGAGTCTGCGCTTTGATGCAAAGAACTATGCAGTGACAGCTTACGTGGCCGCGCCGGACAATTCATGCAAGGGTGTCATTCATGGAGTGGACGCCGGGACCACGCCAACTGAACTACTCTCACATCTTCGGGTACGTACCCAAGGAGTCAAAATACTTTATGCAAGAATGCTTGGCAAATCCCAAAGCGCGGTCATTACCTTCGAGGGAAAGATCGTTCCGCGCTACGTCTATTATTACGGCGGCGAGATACGTTGCTACCTCTATCGATCATCGCGGCAAGTTTGTTATATATGCTTAAAGGCCGGACATAGGGCGGACGTATGCCCGACACCTGACGTCGTCGTCTGCTCTAAATGCACCGAGCCAGTGATCGAGGACGGACACTCCTGCGAGCCCAGGTGTGTGCTATGCACGGAAGCGCATCCTACAGGGGCAAAGGAGTGCAAGGAGCGCCTCAGGAAACCGAGACCACGGACGAGAAAAAAAGAGGAACCAGGCGGCGGAACCAGGCGGCGGAGACAACGGCGGACGCGGCCGGGCCCGGAAGCGCTGGTTCAGCGAGGACTCCAGTTCGAGATCCACGTCCAAATCGGCATCGAGATCAGGTTCAAAGTCGAGATCGGCGTCCAGGACCCGGGAGGATCCAGAAACCAAAAAGAAGCAGCAGCAGAAGACCACACCAAAAGAGGAGGAAGCAACCAGGGTGAGCTGGAAAGAGCATCTTTTCCCTACCTCTCCCACTGCTCCAAAAAACACAAACACACAGAAAACAGTGATAGGCAACAACGCTAATGGGGAAGTTAACGCGGAAGTTCAAGAGCTAAGACAAATAATTCAGACGCTCAGGGCAGAAAACGCCGAGCTGAGGCAGAAACTAAACGATCTGATAGACGAACTAAAGGCCCAAAGAACAGGGCAGAACAACACTAACCCGCAAACAGATGAAGATCACGCGACAACTATAGGGCGCCAGGAATTTACAACTGCCATGGTTGCTGTTAACAATGCACTGGAAAATCTTAGCAACCTCATCTCCAACATCCAAGACGAGACGCGCAAGGATAGAGAGCGTCTAGTACAATTCACAGCCATGAAATCCAGAGGAAAACCCTATAACAGGCCATCTCAGTATGGCGAGCAACCGTAAACGCTCGGTCAAGTTGGAAACCCTCGAAATATGGCAGTGGAACTGCCGTGGGATCCGCCGAAAGCAGGGTCTTCTTAAACAACACATCACAAATTGCACCTCTCCGCCAGACATAATCGCCCTACAGGAAACCGGCTGCTCACTCACTCTCGCGGGGTACTCCGTCTACGAGGGGCAGGGGCAAAGCAAGGTCGCCACGCTGGTTGCGAAAGCAGTCACCGCAATCAGACACGACATCGACGGAACGGACATTGACCACGTCCTTATAGAACTCATTACCCAAAAGAGAAGCCAAGAAAGCACCTTCCTACTTAACGTGTACAGCCCGCCAAGCCAGAGGAAAGCCAATTTCAGCTACCTGCTAGGCAAAGTAGAAGAAGCAGCAGGCAAGAACGGTATCGTTATTCTGGGGGACTTTAATGCCTGGCATAGAAGCTGGGGCTACGTTCGGGAAACCCAGAAAGGCAGGGATCTAGCCAGAGAAGCTGATCGTAGAAGGCTCACCCTCATCACTGACCACACCCAACCCACGCGAGTGGGGAACAGCATCAACCGAGATTCGTGCCCAGACTTATCATTTGTCAGAGGGGTAAGGCACGCAAGATGGGAAAACGACGGCGAAACTCTAGGCAGTGACCACTGCATCCTGCGCCTTCTTATAGAAACCCTCCCGATCAGGAGACAACATGGCCAGGCTAGACTGACAAACTGGGAAGCCTATAGGAAATCGAGGGCACAGTCTGAAGACGCTGAGATCACCGACATAAAAGGCTGGGTCGCAAGAATCAAGACAGACTGGCAAAAACTAACCCGAAAGGTCGCCCTCACTACCAACACGCCCGAGGTGGACAAACATCTCTTACACCTTTGGGACGCCAGACGGGGCCTACTAAAAAGGTGGAAAAGGCAAAAGCATAATAGGCGGCTCAAGCGTAAGATCGCTGAGGTCACCAGACAAGCCGAAGAATATGCGACGGAGCTCTCGAGGCGCGACTGGAACCAAAAGTGCAACGAACTTCAGGGGACTCTAGGTTGGGCCAAGACATGGGCTTTGCTAAGGGCTCTCATAGACTCAACCACGACAAAATCCGAAACTCGTAAGACGACCCAAAGGATCGCGCACCAGTTCCAAGGCACTGACGAGGAACTACTACAGAACATCAAGCAGCGTTATATCGGCAATGCAACACACGCCGACAGCAGCTTGGCATACACGGGCAAAGCGAATCCCGCTCTGGACGAACCCCTTACCATACAAGAAGTCAGACACTCTGTGATGTCCGCCACAAAGAACACAACACCAGGGAGGGATGGCATCACTAATGCCATGATAAGAAATTTGGATGACAATTCAATCAAAAGATTCACAGAATTCGTCAATAAACACTGGGAACAGGGGACCCTCCCGGACGACTGGCGACATGCGGAAATAGTAATGATTCCGAAGTCCGGAAAGACTCCAAACCTGGAAAATCTTAGACCAATTTCCTTAACATCATGCTTGGGAAAAGTGTACGAGAGAGTTGTGCATCACAGGTTGCAGACCCACCTTGAGGACAACGAACTCATGCCACACACTATGTTTGGATTTCGAAAATACCTATCGACACAAGACGTTCTCCTGCAGATCAAGGAGGAGGTGCTTACTACCGTTCCAAAATATGGAGAAAACATCTTGCTCGCTCTCGATCTTAAAGCGGCCTTCGACAACGTCAGTCATAGGGCTGTGCTGGAGGGGCTTAGCAAACTGGGTTGTGGGCAGAGAATATTCAACTATGTGAAAGCCTTTCTGACTAACCGAACCGCTACCATTGGAATAGGAGGCATCAGGACTGACACCTTCAACACCCCCGAAAAAGGAACACCGCAAGGCTCTGTGTTATCACCTATGCTTTTTAATATTGCAATGATTGGCTAAGCAAGGGCGCTTGAAGAAATTGAAGGAATCAGGCATGCCATCTACGCAGATGATGTCACAATCTGGGTGACAAGGGGATCCTTAGGAGAAAAACAAGAGCTTCTTCAGCGAGCAGCAGACACGGTCAACGCATACGCCCGACACTGTGGACTCGCATGCTCCCCTGAAAAATCCGAGGTGCTCAGAGTCTACAGACAAGGGTATGATCTGCAAAACTCCATAGATATCTACATAGGGGAAACGAAGGTTCCGGAAGTATCGAAAGTTAAGATCCTCGGCATGTGGATCCAAAGCAACCGTCGTATTGATCACACGGTCAGACAGCTAGCAAATACCACAGCACAGATCACCAGGATGATTGCAAGAATTTCCAACAGAAGAAGAGGTATGAAGGAGGAAGACACATGTAGGCTAGTACAGGCCCTCGTGGTCAGTAGGATCTTATACGGCGTCCCCTACCAAACACCGCTCGAGCAAGAAAAGGAGCAGTTAGAGGCAATTCTTAGAAAAGCATACAAATGCGCTCTCGGACTGCCGGTCAACACTTCGACGGAGAAATTCCTTAAACTGGGCATAAACAACACAGTACAAGAACATATCGAGGCCCACCTTCTCGCGCAGAAAACAAGACTGGTACTGTCCGCAACAGGCCGAAACACGCTGCGGTTGCTCGGCATGAGGGACGCTTTGAAAGAAATCAATAGCACAGAGAGCGTTCCAAATGAAATCAGGAGGATCATTGAGATCAGCCCGATCCCTAAAAACATGCATCCCGATATACATAAGGCGAGAAGAAAGGCAAGATCTGAATTCCACGAAAGAAGCTTTGCCGGGGCAAAAAACGTATTATACGTTGACGCAACAACATACAGACACCGATACGGCTCGGTAGCCAGCGTGGTGGATCACCAGCTCAGGGAAATCAACTGCGCTTCGATAAAAACCAACAACATCCTCGAGGCTGAGGAAGCAGCAATTGCACTCGCCATCACCCAGCAGAGTGACGAGCCCCATGCACACATCATTACAGACTCGCAAGAGGCGTGCAGAAGATACAGCAGTGGACGCATATCCACTGCAGCCATTCACATACTCAAGGCGAGGACGATCACTTTTACGAGTTGCTTCATCACGTGGACACCAGGCCATGAGGCTGTCAAAGGGAACCAATGTGCGGACGCCAATGCCCGAGGATACGCCAACCGGGAGGCGCGCACCGAAGGGGAACTGGACGCAGTCACTAGACGGTATGGAGCCATCTTAGAACACCAACGAGCCCTCCGTAGGGCCTACCCTCCTCCCCACAAAGACCTTAGTAGAGAGCAGTCGGTTGCCTGGAGACAACTGCAGACTAATACATACCCCAATCTGAGTTTACTCAGCAAAATTTATCCTTCCACATATGCCAACAAATGCCCGCTATGCGGTGAACACCCAACGCTTTACCACGTTACATGGGCCTGTCAGAAAATGCAGGCAGTGCCGATAAACAACACACCAACACCGGAGCAGTGGGAGGCTGCGCTGTCCAGCTCGAAGCCTGAAGAGCAGCTCAAGCTGATCGACAGGGCTTGCAAGACTGCAAAGGCCGCTGGGGCCCTGGACTGAGGGCTCCACCTACTCTTCGATAAAGAACACTTGTTGTACAATAAAGTTTTTCATTCATTCATTCGGCGAGATGTCTTACCCTTCGAACGCGACGCTATTTAAGGAACAGAAATTACTCGGTAATTCTCTGTCATCTCGGTGGACACCCGAACCACACTGTACAGGAAGGGAGGAACGCCACCACCCGTTCGGCGCGATGCCTTGTCCTTTGAACGCAAGGCTTTTTGAGGAAAGGAAATGGCGCTGTAATTCTCTGTCATCTCGATGGACACCCGAACCGCACCGTAAAGGAAGGGAGGACACCCGTTCGACGCGAAGCTACCGGCGCTTGTATGCCGGTCCTGTAGGAGGGCTTAGAGAGAGTCGTTAAATCTCGTACGGTGCCCGGGTGTTCTCGTTTCAGTGCCCGGATGAGTGGAATTCAGTGCCCGGATGTTGGCTCTCGGTCTCGGCGTGACGTCACCACACTGCCGACAACGGGAGCTAAAAGCATTTCATGCTTAATATACAAACAGTTATTCGGTCCTAGACATAAGGCGAAGACCGAATAACTTTTTTGACAAGCACATGCGCCTTCAGAACGCCAGTCCGAACTACCTCATCGACGCGCACCTCGCTAGGATACGAGCAGATAATCATTACCATCGGCATTACTTTCTCATTGGCACTGCACTGCTCGCAATATTCTGAATATGTATTTTAAGATTTAAAGAATCTTTAGAAAAGCTAACAGAGCCTCTAATTTCATGCAACGCTGCTGTAGTATTTGACCAGGACACCCACAGAAAGGACCACTAGCATGTAGCTGTCATTTTTCGCATTTAAGACACGCTTACTGCACATTTCCTCCTTTCCATCATGCAGTCCTCTTTGGTAGATCTTTCAAAGAATGTTGCAAGCGCTCTAAAACTTGTGTCATTTTTCACACCAACTACCCGGACATGAGCTGCGTGCCTCAAGCGACGTCAAAGTCTTTAAGCCTATGGTCACAAAGGCAGCAGAAGGAATTCAACAAAAGGGCATTATCTAGGGAAGACTAATGTCTAAATAGAGGCTTCCCATTGAACGAAAAGTGACGACGTTGGCTTGTGAAGATCTCCTCGCGGTATTCAGAAAATTTTTAAAATGGCATCTATATGTAGGATATTTTCTGCCCTAAACGGCGTTGGCGTCGTATGCCGTAACGAAAAGCTGTCTTGTCCACATGCTGACGAGTCAGAATATTACGCTGAAGGCCACCAGTGAATAGCAGAATATAATGAGGTAGAGTTCGCTTAGCATTGGCGCTAATGCAACACTCCGCTGAGAAAAAAATTCTCCTAGTGAGCTTAATGAGCTTTAGGAACCAGAAAATAGTTACGTATTTCATATGTTGTTGGCCACATATATAATATTTTCTCTTCGTGGTGCAATTAGGTTTCGAAATTTAAGCATGCGACAATGCAGTAAGCAATGCAAAGAAATGATAGCTGCAACGTTAAGAGATCGGAAGCGGGCGGAGTGGGTGAGGGAACAAACGCGGGTTAATGACATTCTAGTTGAAATCGAGAGGAAGAAGTAGGCTTGGGCAGGGCATGTAATGCGAAGGCAAGATAACCGCTGGTCCTTAAGGGTAACGGAGTGGATTCCAAGAGAAGGCAAGCGTAGCAGGGGACGGCAGAAGGTTAGGTGGGCGGATGAGATTAAGAAACTTGCGGGAATACAGTGGCGCAACTGGCACAGGACAGGGTTAATTGGAGGGACAAGGTAATTAATTGCCTTTACCCTGCAATCGGCGTAGTCAGGCCGATGATGATGATGATGGCCGCATAAAACTATAGAGCGAATCATTTGCTATTTGTAGAAAAATTAGGGCATCATGTCTTTGACACAGAGTGGAAAAAGTCATTGTTGTCAATATTTAGATTCTTTGAAAGCATATTTTTGATAGAATACGGTGCAGTGTCCGAGCAATGGCGATAGCGCATTATTCCCACAAGATTTTTACGACTGACCGACATTCACGTGTCGCCATAGTATCCAGGCTGTACCACCCTTCTGCAGAGCGGTCGAGCAGTGCGCACCAAATCAGTAAAAAGTGGAATTGCACAATAGCCCTTAAATTTCAACGTGCTCGAGCCTGCCTGGTGTGTAGGTCTATGTGGCCGTACTTCCTCGTGACTGATGGGACAAGGACTTGCCGGCTGCGGCCAGTTGCCGCTTTGTTTTTGGAGGGCAACGCGCTGCTCGAGCTGTTTGCATGCGGGTGCCGCAGGTTCGAAAACTGCAGCTCTTATTAGCCCGCGAATATCGAAATTCGGCCGCCGCGGCCGGGTTCGATACTGGATTCTAAAGGCCCGTGTACTGTGCGATGTCAGGTGTTTGAAATTTCCGGAGACCTTCACTACGGCGCCTCTCATAGCCTGAGTTGCTTTGGGACGTCAAACCCCGGTAAACCAAACCAAACCAAACGAAAAAAGGAAACGGAAACGCGCCGTTCGCGTCTCTTACATGACGCCTCGGGTACAGGTGCCGTGCGCGCTTCGACCTTCGAGAACCTTTCCTGGCCCGAGTCGTGTTCCAGAGAATAAGCACGGGCTCGGAAAGGTCGCTCGCTGGTTCGCTGCGTCTCGTATCCTCGGCGTCGAGGTTCGGGTGGATAGGAACGTCTCCGCTAGGCTCGCGTTCTCTGCTATCGTTTCCATGGATGCCCAGAACTCCTCCAAGCTTGACCCCCGGTGGTTTCGTTGCTACCACGGCCACACCGTCTGCTCCATTCAGCTTGTGCGCGGCTTTGGTCCTCCATGGCTGAACGACAATGACGGCTTCCTTTCCAGAGTTCCTTTCTAGGTGAAGCTGGACGTCTGCGTCGACATCGTCGTCCCTGAGGATGTCAGGGTCCTCGCCGACGAAGATGGCGTGGTGGGTCAGAGCGGCCGCGAGTACCACCCAGACGAAGGCGCAGAGACATAACGTGAGGAGCATGATGACCAGCCCGCCAGCGTTCTCGCCGAAAATGGTAAACCGCTTGAAAAGGCCAGCCATCGACGTAGAAGGCACTGGATCGCGTGTCTCGGTGTCCCTGAAGTTATGCCCGTACCTCACTGCGAGATAAAGGGAAAGGCGTACAGCAGGTCAATCCTTGACTTACTGTTACTTCTGTTATAGTTTTGCGACCCAAAGGCACTTTTTTGGTGGGGCTTGAACTGTTTTTTAAGGAGGTGAAAGACAGTCAGCCAATGCGTGCATGAAGCTGCAACGAATGCAGTGGAGCCGTGTGCTTCAGT
This sequence comes from Amblyomma mixtum, assembly GCF_055824585.1. NCBI lineage: Eukaryota > Metazoa > Arthropoda > Arachnida > Ixodida > Ixodidae > Amblyomma > Amblyomma mixtum. Next base: position 18,885,615 of record NC_143021.1, on the reverse strand, counting down.
GAGATTGCTACGGAGCGAGTAACGGCTTTAGACACTACCTGTATAGAAACCAGAGTTATACGTTGCGCGTAACAAGTAATTGAATACCTGCAATACATTACATTATCTTGAAATTTTAACAGTAATTTTCCGGGCATTTCAATGACATTTGTCTCTTTTGATTACTTGTAATTTGTTACTTCTTTCCAAAAACAAGTTCTAACTGATGGTAGAGCGTTAATAAATGCATACGAGCATTTTTAATCAGTCGCATAGTATATATTGTGCCTATCTGAAACTCAGCAAAGATGAAAGCAGGAAGCTCGATGCACTCATCCGCAAGAGCACGAAGACAGCACTGGAACTGCCGATCTGCGCGCCCGCACAAAAACTGATGAAGCTTGAAGTGTCTCAAACACACTCGACAAACTCATCGAGGCGACCTCCGCGGGGGTAGCATCAAAGACTTCTGACAACAACAGCGGGAAGGGGGTATACTTGACAAGGTAGGCCTCACAAGCGAATGCGAACACGGAAGGAGAGCGGATATTTCCACTGATATAAGGGACAAGGTCAAGACTCCGCCACTTCCCAAGAACATGAACCCGGCCTTCCAAGAAGGGAGAAGAAGGGATCGAGCGGAAACCCTGCAAAATAAGTACGGGGGACGGGCGGACGTGGTGTATATGGACGCAACCGAGTACCGGCATCGGAAGGCCATGACGGCGGCGGTGGTGGCCGTTGAAAACAAGAGCCCAAAAGCGTGTTGTACTGTCAGGGGTGGGTCTATTGTCGCGGCAGAGGAGGTTGCGATAGCTCTTGCGGCAGTTCAGAAAGGGATTAAAGTGATTATCAGTGACTCGAAGAGCGCTGTACGCAACTTCAGCAGAGGCAGAGTCTCTGCCGAGGCGGTTGGGATTCTGGAGACGGGAAAAGTTGCAGATCAGCCGATTTTGCTTGTCTGGACACCTGCACATCAAGACCTACGAGGGAATGAAGGAGCACACGAGCTTGCCCGAGGACCCACTTGCCTGGCGAGCTCAGACTATCCTCCAAACTACATGACAGCAACAGAAAAGAATAGGATGCTCACCTATCGTGAAATCGCGCAGTACTACAGGTTAAATAAAACGGAATGTCCGCAAGCCGACAGCAGACTTAGTTAAAAGAAGGAGACAGCTTGGAGGAAAGGTATTTCCCAGACCAGACAACCCAGACCCAGAAGTCCAAAGACACATCGTTAATCAAGCTTTGGCCGCCGCCGAGTCCCAAGGGGTTAAGGCTGACGTCTAGCGGGGGGGGCGGGGGGGGGGGAGGCGGAGAGAGGACAACGTCCTGCGACCCTCTGATTTCTGAAATAAAGTTTTTTCAAGTCCATCCATTAATCTCACTTAGAAACATCTGAAGACCGCCCTTTCGTCCAGCGCTGATCTCTGTAGCTGCTGATCTATTGATAGAAGAACAACTTCGAAAAACAACTCGTCTTGAAAATTAACAATTCGTAAGAAAATATCAAAGAAGCCGCAGTAGTTCTTTGTAGCCTCACTCAGCTTTATGACAGTAAAAGTTAGAACGCAATTAACGAAGTAGTAATTGATTACCTTCTTGTAATGGTTCAGTTACTTTTCTCGGGCTGTAACGGACCATTGGGATGTTACATTCCAAATGAGCAATTGTAATTGCTTGCTTATTTTGTGTAACTTGTACTGTCTGGTAGTAGCCAAATTCGTGCACACCATGACGACGTCGCAAATTGAATCCGGACTACGCGTTGCTACTATATCAGCATGGCTTGCAGTATTAGCCGCAAAAACTGCTTCCACCTGTGGCATGCTGACAGTAAGATGTATTCTCAAGGTTGGGTCATCTTCCCCAAAGATACAGCCCCGTGCTGTCCAAGATTTGGAGTGATAGCTCGCTGATTTTTTCTCCGCCCGAAAATATTGGAAGGCATTCGTGGCATCTTCTGTGATCGCGATGAATGGCCGGCAAAGATGCCATCCAGTTTCGAAGGAGAGGTCTCGTGACAATCCCCTGTGTGGAGTACTCTTCATGTAGGCACTCCTGAGAACTCCTGCCTCATCCTCGTGTGCTGCGCGTTGGCAGTGGACGCTTAACAACCCCAGGAGGTCTAAATTAATCCCAACCACTCCACTACGGCGTCTCTAATAGCCCATGTGTCGCTTCGGGACGCTAAACCTCACATACTATACTATACCATATGCCGAAGGGCACCGTACTAATCCATACCATACCAAACGTGCCATATTGTAGCACGCTATAACGCACCAATATTAAAACCGTTCCATACCGTACCCTGCTGTGCCATGCGATATGATACCAGATCATGCCATACCGTGTGATGCCTTGCATACTATGCATTGTGGGTTTTTTGCGCAAAAGACACGACACAAAGAAACGAGAGAAAGACACAAAGAAACGAAGAAAAGAAATGAGCAATTGAAAGCGCTTGTCCTGTCTACCTCGTTTCTTTGTGTCGTGTCTTTTGCGCAAAAAACCCACAATGCTTAGGCACCAACTAGCCTGCAAAAACATACCTTGCATACTATGCCGTGCGTTACCAAGCAACGCCTAACTTGGCCATATCGAACTGCAGTTCCTTCGACGATGCGGACTAACGACCTGTAGGAATCACTGGGGTGGTATGAGTGAGAAAGTATTCTCGTGCTGACAGATTCCGTCTTTTTTGCATGCGATTGAACCTCAGAACGTACTCACAGTTGAGAAAAAAACAGCGCAGGAACAGGGACACAAGGAAAGAAGACGACGGGACAGGCGCTGACTAGCAACTGAAGGTTTATTGCACGGAACAAGAAAAAAATATACTCTACAAACAACCAGGAGCACGCATGATCGACGCCAACAACACTGATACGATATTACAATCAGCCATGATCTTCAAGAAACGATATCTCACAGTCATTTCATATTCAGAAAAACCACGACACATGCGTAAGCACCCCATCCGTCCTCGTTCATGACTGCGAAATATCGTTTCTTGAAGATCATGGCTGATTGTAACATCGTATCAGTGTTGTTAGCGTCGATCATGCGTGCTCCTGGTTGTTTGTAGAGTATATTTTTTCGTGTTCCGTGCAAAAAACCTTCAGTTGCTAGTCAGCGCCTGTCCCGTCGCAGTCTTTTCTTGTGTCCCTGTTCCTGCGCTGTTTTTTTCTCAAGATGTACCAACTCCCTCAACTCGCCGTTTTACTCACAGTTATGAGATATCCAAGCGGCAGGCGGTGTTGCTGGCGTCCGCACAGGTGCCGGCGGCGACGTCTTCAGGTGGCTCATTCGAGAAGGCTGGTAAGCGTCAGGAACAGCGTGCTCGGAAAGAAGGGGCATCGATGTCGTGGACGACGCGAAGTAGGAGCCCGTCGACGTGGCCTGCTCCGAAGGAGTCGGCCCCGATGGGGACAAGGGCGCTGTTCTCATGGTGGAAGACTCCCCGCGATGAGCGTACCTCATCCTCGGTGTCGTGATGGCTCTACCGATGTTGATGATGATGTCCTCAGGCTTAATGGCACATACCCACGGCGGGGGATTGGCCTGGTTGGCTCCACCGTTGCGCCACGCAGTGATGATGATGATGTCCTCAGGCTTAATGCAGTGCTCGCGAATTCGAATGTTTTTCTTCCACTCCTATCCAGGACGACGTACCGAAGAGACAAGTCCACAAATGCATTATCAAATAATCAGGTAGTCCGTGTTTTATAACCGCGACGTAAACAGATAGAAATGAAGTTGTCTTAATTAAGAAATAGCGCCAGTTGATGCAAGGAGGAAGAAATCAGTGCTTGTGCAGCGTGAAATCGCAAACCAATATGTTTAGCCAAATTGTGAACTAGCGGCCACTTTCGAAGCGAAAAGCTTCACTAGGCTCGTCAACACCGCGCTTCGCGTGAGCCACACTACAGATTTGCCACATCTGCCATGCGCGAAACCGAGTGACGTCACGCGGAGCGCAGGTGGCCGCTGCTGCCGCAGCAGCCGTCGTCGCCGCCGCGCGCCGACTCCGTCGCCTACTCAATCTGGCTTGGCGAAGTACCGCTTTCCATCGACTGGAAGACCGCCCTGGTCACCTTCATTCCTAAACCTGGAAAGGCCATCAACACGGACAACCTCCGCCCCATCTCTCTGACTTCTTGTGTGGGCAAACTCATGGAGACGATGGTACGCGACAGGCTGTCCGAGTTCATGGAATCCAAACATCTTTTCGCAGACACCATGTTCGGGTTTCGCCCACAGAGATCTGCACAGGATGTCCTGCTACAACTCAATCGGGCTGTCCTTGACCCCGTCGAATGCGCTCACAATGACAAGGTCGTACTCGCCTTGGATTTGAAGGGAGCATTCGACAACGTTACCCACGAGATCATTCTCACCCACCTCTCTCAAACTAACTGCGGCAGAAACGCCTTTCAATACATTCGGCAATTTTTGACAGAAAGACAATCTTACATTCGAATCCAGGATAAGGAACATGACCCTTTTCATTTAGGAACCAGGGGTACACCACAGGGCGCGGTGCTCTCTCCCCTTTTATTCAATCTGGCTATGATGCGCCTACCGGCCCAGCTGGGCGCTGTCACCGGTGTACAGCATGCGCTGTACGCCGATGACATCACCCTGTGGGCCACACAGGGTTGCCTTGGAGACATTGAGGCCAACCTGCAGGAGGCGGCGACCATAGTGGACCGTTATGCTCGCTGCTGCGGCCTCCAATGCTCCACCCAAAAGTCTGAATTTGTGCACATACGCCCCTCACCAAAGTGCACACCCAAAATTTCATTGTCTCTTGAGACACGTCCATTCCCTGAAAAAATCGAAGTCCGGGTACTGGGGCTCTTTATACATCAAGACAGACGGTCAGAAACAACATTGGCCAAACTCCGTCAGGTGGGGGACCAGGTGGGCCGCTTAGTCCGCCGGGTTTCTAACAAGCGCGGGGGGTTACGATGTAAGGACGCCTTGCGGCTGGCGCATGCATTTGTAACCAGTCGAATTCTATATTCGACTCCATACCTCCACCTGCGGAAGCAAGACGAAGATTCACTCGAAGTCATCCTCCGCAAAATTATTAAGCGGGCTCTGGACCTCCCCGTGACCACCTCCAACAAGCGCCTCCTGGGGCTGGGCATGGTGAACACATTTCGGGAGCTCCGGGAAGCTCACTTGACCAACCAATACACACGTCTCTCGAAGACATCGTCGGGTCGTCGCCTTCTTGCCCGACTACACATCCAACACACCACTCTCATGGAAGAGCGCGTGCGTATTCCATCCCAGTGGAGATGCGCCCTCCACGTGCGCCCTCTTCCCGCGAACATGAACCGTGAGGACCATAATGGCCGGCGCCTGGCGCGGGCGGAAGCCCTGGCCCGCCACTATGGATCGAAACCCGGCGTATTCTACGTGGATGCCTCCGGCCCCCACCATGGGGGATGGTTCACGGCCGCAGTCGTCCACGAATCCAAAACAGTGAACGGCCTTACTTTCCGAGCCCGTGACATAACACACGCGGAGGAGGTCGCCATTGCTTTGGCTGCATCTCATTCCAATTCAAAAACAATTATTTCCGACTCGCGAGGGGCATGTCGGAACGTCGAGCAGGGCTGGGTACCGTATCTAGCCTACCGCATTCTCCAAAACAGCGTCTATACCGGGGACCCCGCTCACCGGCGTATCGTTTGGGCTCCTGCTCACATGGGCCTTGAGGGAAATGAGGCAGCTGACGCCGCCGCCCGCGCGCTCTCTCACCGGACATTCCCCTCCGACCCCGACGATCAGGAACTCGAATTCACTCCAGCTTACTCGTTTAAAGACATTTCTTTACTTTATCAATCTGGCCATAGTCTTTATCCCCGCCCGTGTAAAGGTCTCTCAAAGGCGGAGGAGCGGCTTCTGCTTCGCCTATATACAAATACTTTGCTGTGCCCGGCAGCTCTAAAACACTTTGACCCTTCTTTCTCTGGCAGCTGTCCGCACTGTGCGGAGAAGTCTTCGGACATCTACCACATGGTGTGGGCCTGCCCCTCCAACCCTGCTATCCCCCCTCACCCCAACCCAACCCGGGAGGACTGGGAGGCGACCCTGCTCGGCTGCTCTGACCTGCAGGCCCAACGGGCCTTGGTCGCGCGAGCCCGGGCAGCGGCCGACGCCACTGGGGTCCCGAACTAGGGACCTCCACCTAGTACTTGTGAGGGCTGGCCCCATTTGGGCCAGCTCATACCTCACCTCCCGAAGTTTATCTGTAAATAAATGTTTTCCACCACCACCTCCGTCGCCTGTCCTTTCGCCGCCGCCGTACTACTGCGCATGTGCGCCGCCGCTTCTCCTCCTCGCCACCGTTTGACCTTTCGCCGCAGCCGTGCGCAGTTGGCGCAGTGCGCATTTGAAAGGAGGGGTATATAAGGCGCGCTTGCCCATAGAACAGGCGCAGACACTCGCCATGGAAGGAGAAGAAGAAGCAACAGTCCGACGGCGCAGAAACACCGATCCAGAAGTAGTGGCTTGGGAGTTGGCTGAAAAGCAGCGATAGCTTTTCGCTTCGAGATATCCAGGCTTAACCTTAGCTAAGCCACACTCAATTTTTTTTTACGTGAAAGAGTGGTTGCGATAAATTGGGATACGTAACTGGAGAAATGATGGCTTTTGAGGATAGGAAATGGCGTAGTAACTGTCTCGCATATCTCGGTGGACACCCGAAGCGCGTCGTAAGGGAAGGAATAAAGGAGGGAGTGAAAGAAGAAAGGGAGAAAGAGGTGCCGTAGTGGAGGGCTGCGGAATAATTTCGACCGGTCTTCAACGTGCACTTACATCGCACAGCACACGGACGCCCTTTCACGTTTCACCTGCATCGAAACGCGGCAGCAGCGGCCGGGTTCAAACCCGGATACTACGGCTGAGGAGCCGAGCTTAGGACAGACTTAAGGGGGGATGAATACAAGCGAATTGCTGAGAAAGGGTGTGTGCGGCTGGCGTGGATTTCAGCGAATAAAATGCGGGGACAGAGCACGCAGGAGAGCGACACTTGAGCATTCACAAACGAGTTAAGTAAAATACTATAGTTACTGATATGGCCGTTTGGCTTGCGGGTTGAATAAAAGCTTATTTATGTGGGACGCGGGCACTTTGGAAAAAAGAAAATTGTTTCTGTTCGATCAGCCCAAGCAGGTCAACTACAGCCATAGATGCATGAGGTGAGACGCGTGCTCGATTCTTTGGGACGGACTATACGAGCTTACGGTCAAGCGAGGCAACGCAGAATTTTTTTTTTTTTCGGGAATCTGCATCCCACGAGCGGTCTGCGACTGCACATTTCACTCACCACTGTAGACATCGGCGTATGCAAGAACGATAACACATACCGAAAAACAACATATGTACGAGATTAATATGCACCCAGATACGTGCATAGCGCAGGTGTCTGTCTCGTTCTCTGTCCCGCCTTCAAAAAAGCGCTGTCATTTCTGTCGCGTCAACCACCCGGAATGCTGTACGACGAACGTTTGCGTCCCACTTTGGGCACGAATGTTGTCGGGAAAACCGGCGCCACATGGAGGTCGGCCAGTGGAGAGTAAATATAGACGAACGACATGTATGGGATTATCTGAAGTGGCAGTGCTGGGCTCGCTGTGTGCGTCATACGACCGCTTGATGACGTCACACTGTTTTTTCTTGCGCCATCGCTGGGATTTTCTGTACCATCTGCGAGTACACGCATTAACACACGCCACCGGCTTTTGTCGTAATGGGGCTGGGAGTACAGTCCTTGTCAAAAGTAACCAGGCTCCATGGTTTGCTTATCATTCGTATAACAGAGCCCGCACGGCTTCCCTAAAGATCAAAAAGTTCTTGGAAGGTGAGAACAGGGGTTCTTTTTACCATACAGAGATTTAGAGCTTGAGGGCTGGCATAATAGCTTTAATATACGACTGAGAAGAAAAACGTGCAACCTGGTTACTTTTGACAAAGGCTGTACTTTCGCTTTAAAACAAGAGCGACGCTCTGATCATCGCACTGGAGACAAAGCAGTCCCATGTACGACTTTTGAATTCTTTTTACCTTAGAATAGTGACCGGACGTTAAGCCTTATGGTAATCCGAATTTCATGCAGCTACAGCTGGGCTAGGGCGTGATGACGGTGTTAGTCGGAGTGTTTATCAGCTCTGGGTAGGATTGTCTTTTGCTGAGAATGTTAAAGCAGCCGGGTGCATTAACCAGGGGAGCTGGATGTTGGTGTGTGGGTAGGGGGGGGGGGGGTTGAAGAGTAGTCGTGCTTCAGGGCCAACCACGAGTAACGCAGGGGGCTGTCGATAAAAGGTGGGCGTCCGACATGACAGACACAACAAGAGCGAGAGCTGGAACTAGGGGAGGGGAAATGTGGCTTCACGAGTGTCATCATTGTGTTTGTATCGCATTCTGGCCAATCAGTGGGGTGCGTTGTCAAACGTCATGCGTGACGTCATACAGTGTGTTATAACGACCACAACACTGATACACTGGAAACGTGGCCTTAACAGCTGTCGCTCGAAAAGAAAAAAAAAGCAGAAACAGTCGGTCATAGCTTGAGTGGCATAACTCCGATGAAAGTGACTGGTTTGGTTTGGTTTGGTTTATGGGGTTTAACGTCCCAAAGCGACTAAGGCTATGAGAGACGCCGTAGTGAAGGGCTCCGGAAATTTCGACCACCTGGGGATCTTTAACGTGCACTGACATCGCACAGTACACGGGCCTCTAGAATTTCTCCTCCAAAGAAATTCTAGCCGCCGCGGCCGGGATCGAACCCGCGTCTTTCGGGTCAGCAGCCGAGCACCGTAACCGCTGAGCCACCGCGGCGGCTGAAAGTGACTGGCGGCCGGCATTAGAAATGCCGGGCGCATTTAGTGTGAGTACCTCAGTGTAATGACACAAGTGGAAGAGAAAATAAGCTGTGCGGGCAGCGTTCCATTGCTTACCGACAGCTGGACAAGTATACGGCTAGAGAGCATGAAACTTGTCGCAACACCCGACCAAATATTTTACAGTGCCGTGGAAACGTAGGTCCAAAGGCCTTTATAGAAGGACAGGTGTGACCAGCCGCATTGCCTGTTTAAGATTTTAATTTGTTTGTTTTTACGACTGACGTGGCTTTTACCTATGAAACCATCTCATTTGTGTAGCCTTTTGGCTGGTTTTATCAACTTTAGGTGGGCCCTTTTTCCTTTTTTTTGTTGTTATGATTTTATATATGATCTGGCCTTGTCATGAGATACGTTTTAAGTGTGCATGTGCATGTGTGTGTGTATTTGTGTGCGTGTGAGTATCGAGCTGTCTGCGCGCGCGCAGTGTCACATGTGTGAGTATGTGTTCGTAAGCTTGGCCTCGCCTTCTCTTCTGCAGCCGTCCTGGTGCAGCGGTTTTTTTTTCCTTTGGTTTGGTTTGCTCGATAGAGATGAGATATGGGCGGTGCTCCTCCTTGATTGGCAGTTTTTTTTTTTGCTGGTTGAGTGCGCATGTGTGTTACCTATCATGCCTGCGATAATTAATTTCACATTTGGTATATAAGCAGCTGGTGTCTCAGAAATAAAAGCTGGTTGGAAGTTCGCGCTCTGTCCTCTCCTCACACCTCTTTCGTTTCCTTCTCGAATTACTTTGAGCAATTTTATTCCTTTAATTGCTGTTGGGAACCAACTCACCCAGACGAAAGTGCTTATTGATCTCTTATCATCGATTCTTCCAGAGTGCCGAAATTGCATAGTTTCGCCTCTTTCTTCAACTGCCGCAGATATTGCTCAAAAGGCTCTCCTTCCTCCTGCACGTGAAGGCGAAAAATGTGTCTTTCATGCACCTCGTTTCCTTCGTACACACAGTACGTCTCAAACTTACGCAGCACTGTCTGGCAGTCTTCCTTCTGCGAGGGAGAAGTTGTTACCGACGTCGAGATCCTCTTCCCCGGCGATGCTGAGGAGGACGGCTGTCTTGGTGGCTTCCGACCACGGTGGTGTAGTGGGCGTAGCCTTGAACAAAAGCTCCAGTTTTGGCTTGAACACGTGCCAGTTTCTTCGTAGGTTTCAGGACAACTGCAGCGGCTCTGGAGGCCTGACGGCTTCCATTTCGGCACTGCTTCGGCACTTCCGACACCATGTATCGTGCGTCTAGAAGAGACGGACACTCATTGCAGCATGCGGCTGCGCCGACGAAAAGGCCACCGGCGGTTTATTTCCAGCACTTTTAAAGCCAGCAACGAAAGGTGGGAAAAGAAACGAGGAAGAGAAAGTGAACGGTGGGAAAGGGAACGAAGGATAGACGAGTCATGACGTCTACCTTCGTGCTGATGAATTGCAATCTGATACACCGACCGCTTGCTAAGCAGTACGCGCGGCCAAGCGCCAGCACAGGGGCGACGTGGGCGGGAAGGGGGTTAGTAGTAGTGGTAGTAGTAGTGGTTTACTGAAATTGCCAGGTGGGCGTGTTTCCGGTTCTGTATTGTATAAAAAATATCGTGGCTGGGAATTCACTGTCAGGGCTTGACGGAGTGCACCTGAATTCGTCTAGTGAGGCGAGGCTTGTGAGAACTATCCAGACCAAGCGCCTGTAATGGCGATGCGAGGGAAATGAAATCTTCTTGATCGTGATGTGGTAATAGGCTGCTCTGAAGTTTTGAAAATGAATACCTCGTTTATTAGATGTAATTCAGACTTCAATGCCAGATCAACGAAATAACTTTTATAGCATCGTGGTGGAGCAGCGCAAAGGACGGGACACAAGAAACAAGGAAAGACGTACACAGGCGCTGACTATCAACTGAATTTTTATTGCGAAATACAGAGAATATATAGCGATCAGCAACAGCACCAACTAGCCCAGCAACTTGCTCTTCTAAACTTTTATAGCTCGTGACCCCGCTGCGGTATACGCCACAGCTAATCTTATGGTTATTTTCCCACAATGCATGTGCTGTCTTACTGAGAAGAGTCATAACCGACGACAGGAGTGACATGCTATGCCGACTTTTAGCGATAAAGAACAAATGATAACTAGCACGAGCAGCGTGATCCCCCCTTGCAGGGATTCTCCTTTTCAGCTAATAAATGTTTCCGTCATCTTCGTCATCAGCCAAGGAAAGAGGGGAGGAAGCCAGTATTCCCGATTTGTATTCACGCTTCAAACTACTCATGGTGCGCATTTTCCACAGGTCCTTTGAACCGGTCCCCGGTGTTAATACTCCCAATTTTCTATCCCAATGACACCTTTTTTTTCTCTAATCATTGGCCACGTTATCAACTTCCGCAAGCTAGGTTCACGCAGAACCTGTTAGCCCCGCTTCAGGTCGATATGACCTGCTTGCAACGAATTTCTGACACGCGGGCTGATCCCGTCTTCTATTACGACCATATCTTTCCGTCCCATGCAAAACACATGCCCGCAAATGTCCTAAGTGGTCTTCTTGCTGAACACTTACAGCATTTTTCTCATCATGTTCTCTCCACTGATGCTTCCTGGAGCTGTGAAAAGGCGGCGATTAGGATATATTCGCAAGATCTGGCTTTCAGCTATTCCGGTCGTATCCCTGATTATACTCCTGTATTCTGTGCAGAGTTTTTGGCTATTGGTTTGGCTGTTCTTAAAATTCCGAGGCATGCAACGGGAGTTCTTATCCTTGCAGACTGCCTTTCCGTTTTAGTCTCTCCACAAACTTCCGGCACCTCTCTATCTATTAAATCGTTCCCTTAGGTTTTTTGTTCCCCGCACAGTGAGGGAGGTCCGCTTTGTCTGGGTACCTGGTCATTCGGGTATCTATTTCAACGAGGTGGCTGATTTATTGGCAAGGTCAGCTCTCACTAACCCTGTGATTTATCCCGTACCTCACCACATTCTGTTGGAGACTTCTCATTTCCAGCGGTTCCAACATATATCAGCCAGTTTAGGTGATCTGTTGCTTAAACCGTGGATTTTCAACATCTAAAGTTCCCATGGAACCTCAATTTGTACTTATGCAGATGCGTTTATTTGTTTATTTGAATTTGTTGATTTATTAAAGATTTTTGACAATTCATACATATTTTCTAATTTCAAACATTCTACTACTTTACTTAGTTTTTTTTCCCGCACATATACCTCCTTGGCATTCACCACCGTACCTTGGCCAATCCTCCCGCGTGGGTATGTGCCATTTTCATATGGTGAAGAAGAAGAAGAAGAAGTCGCAGCTTACTGCAGCCTGGAGCGCTATCAATGAAATGGAAAGACGTATAGATTTCAGTGGCCTTCAATGGTCCAGGAACAAGAGGCTGCCTTCGAAGTTTCCGCCCCAGACGCCGGCCAACCTGCAATTGACCCTTGGCGACAGCGATGGCCCAACACAAACTCAGGACGTGCACCTCGCTTCGCCAAGCATCGTGACCTTCTCTCTGGCTGCCACCGAAGTTTGGGGTGCCGCGCCAGTGCCAAAGCCTGTAGAGGACGCGACCTCTCCCTCTACCGCAAGACTCGCCGTGGGAACGATGCTGGTGATCGCCGCACTTTCTGCTGTGACTGTTTCCCTCAGCTGGCTCGACTGGCCTTTCTTGCCAGCGGACGTGCGAAACCGCCAGGGAATCTGGAAGAACAGCTCCGGGGACGCACGCCACTACAAGGCCGCCGTAGGAAGTCACACCATTGTCAATGATTCCTTCGCCATCGGCGTTGGGCTTGTGCACACAAGCGCTACAAGAGGAGGGACGGCTACCCCGACTTTCTCGCCAGAGCAGTACACCCTGGACGACGATATCGACAGCACAGAGTCCTTCTCCGTGGTCGGCGAAAGGGACGCGACTGTTCCTACGGGCGGTTTCGACAGCAGGAGCATTCGTGGTGCGGATTTCATGTCGCAGCCACCTACCACTCGAGAACGCACTGAGACCGCTTGAAATCTTAGACAGTAAGAACTATGATAAGTAACGAGCCTAAACGCGTAAATTTGTCTTCCCTTTTATTCACGAAGTAAAGTATTGCATAGTGTAAGATATATCGCACTCATAGGTACTCAGTTACACTCGCGTCTGTTAGTATGGACGAGTGGTTGTGTGTGCTCTCATGAGTGTGAGTGGATGCGAATGTGTGATGAGTGGGCGTGAGTGGAGGTGAGTGATGAGGGAACGTGAGTCCACGTGAGTGGCTTTGAGTGGACGTGAGTGGTGGGTGCACGCCACAGCGAAGTTTGCCGCGCGTGTTTCGCGATGTCGGTATCCGCATAGCTATTTTCATGTTCACAACTGAAAGGAGAAGATGTCCACTTCCGAGGGCGCTCGAGGGTCAGAAGCCTAAGACAACATACCGGTGTTGGACGACCGAAGCAGAGGATTCCGCTGGCGCGGGAACGACAGTCTTGAATTCCTGCTAGTTGACTGTTTGCATGGGCGCAGGCCCTTCGCAGGTGCTATGAGCCGCTACGGGTTGTGTCGGATCCTTTGATCGAATTTTTCGCGTTGCCACTGCTAGAAAGACAAGTGCATCTTGACAGGCCTACTACACGGCTCGAGCTCATACGCAGAGTTTCAATGCTTGCGGCTGAAATGAGTGTCGGCTTATCGGCAATAATTAGCGTAAGGTGGGATCTCGAGCGGGTCAAATAGTCTGTGACGAACACGATCCACTTGAGGCCTGTCGACGGCAAAGGAACGGGTCCCAGAAGGTCCATGTCATAGTGTCATCACGTTGACATCAACAGCCACACTAGTGCCGCTGAACGATGAGCGCCACGCGTACGACAATAAACGGCATTCCTTCGTTGGCACTGGTGTGCGTCCGTTGCTACATAATCTGGCGACAAGAACGGGATGAAAGGCTGAACATGTCGAAGTATTGGGAATTCGACTCCTATGTCGAAGGCGGTGACGAGGATTTCAACTCGTATGTCGAACGTCTCATTACTGGAAAGTTACGCAATCGAGGGCAGCAACTTGAAGAAATCTGCTTTCATTACTGCCCTCGGGAAACGTCCATAAAGAACTCTCATGGGCCTGCTGTTGCGTCCTACACCCAATGTCAAGTCGTTCGAGGAGCTGATCAGCGTCTTGAAAGAACACTACGCACCCGGTAGCCAGTTAATAGCTGGAAGGTTCAAGTTCGACCGCCGACACTAGCTCGAAACCGAATCACATTCACGTTCGCCGTTGAACTAAAGACACATTGCAGTGAAGTGCGCGTTCGGGAACTTCTTAGGTGACTCGGTACGTAGCTGCTTTGTTGCGGGGTTGAGGAACGCGGTCATTCAAGCAACGTTGCCCAAGAGGAAAGAGCTTAACTTCGAAACTGTGTGCGGCGTAGCAAAAGCAGCGAATCTCGCCGAAAAAGAGACGAAGAGCTTCCGACCGTCTGAAGGAAATCCGCACGTGGACGCAGTCCACGCTGCTAGCACAAAAGAACATCCACAGTGAATAGCTGGGGTAAGCGCACCACAAAATTACTATCCCTAGCAGAACTTGTTACCGATGCGGTGAAGGGCATGAGCCAAACGAGTGCAAGCGTTGTAAGGACGATGCCGCTGGTGCAAGAACGTTGGACACTTCATTGAACCACCATTATGAATCTACACCAACTAGCCCAATCTGCAGTTCTTCTACTTAGCGAAAGTTGGGATGAAAAAAAGGGGGGGGGGGGGGCGAGGCAAAGCGGTTAATGCACTAGAAGTTAAAAGCGAGCCGGCCATTTGCAAGTGTTCGTGTCGAATTAAACAGGTAAACTCACCGGGCCTATCTGGTAGGTGTGAAAATCACTGATCATACTGTGAGCATACACATAGATAGCGGCGCAGCGGTATCTGTTATTAGCGAGCAGATCTACGCTCCATTACGACGAGAACCAAGCCTAAAAAAGTGCCCTCTTGAACTGGAGAGTTACGGTGGAACGCCGCTCGGACAGGCGCATGCATGTGTCGAATACGAAGGTCAAAAGAAAACTTTGCCTGTGGTTGTCGTTCCTGGAACTCAGCCGTGGTGGCGATGATCTCCTTTCTACTCCCCAAAACAGGGGACCAGTCCAAGGACCGGTTGCTCTGGCTTAGAGGAGGTCGGCGGGGATCCCTTGGGATGTCGCGGCCTCCACCGCGCGCTGGATAAGGCGGCGTTGGTCTGCCGGCTCGGAAGCACGCAGGAGAGACTCCCACTTCTCTGGGGTGTTTGAGTTGTTTGTGTTGTAATGTGTACAAGTCCACACCATGTGTATGAGAGTGTCTGGAGTTGAGCAGTGTTTGCACATGGGGTCTATCTGTTGCGGAAAGATCCTGCTGTATAAGAGGGGTTCGGAAAACTGCCAGTTTGTAGTTTGCGCCATTGAACGGCCTCGCATCTTGTTAGATCACGGTGTGTGGAAGTATAGAGACATCTTTCGAGCCGGTGGTGCTGTAGTATGTCCGTGTAAGTGGTGAGTAGAGAAGCGCGTGAGATATTAGTGTCAGAGGAAGCAGGGAGGCTGATCATACACTCTGCTCGCTCGGCAGCTGAGATCTCAGGCGAGAGTGTGCGCCTGGGCGTTTCCGTTGAGCGACTCGTGGGCTGGAGCCCAAAAAAGTACGCGAGATTGGAAGAGGGTGGAGTAAAAAAGAGAATGTGTAACGCCTGGCAAGAGATACGGCCAGCATCGTAGTTGCGGATAGACTGTTGAGAATCACTGATGACGATTTTGGTATCAGGGTCAGCTAGCGCTAGCGCAATGGCAACCTCCTCTGCTGCGATGACTGTTTCTGCATTGCGAATGCTGCAGGCTGTGTACCAGCTGCGGTGAGGGGCGAGAGCTACCGCCACCGGCGCTGGCTTCGAGGGATGGTAACAGGTGTCCGTATACGTGACGTCCGGACGTCCGATAAAGCGTTTCTCGAATTGACGTGCATGGTAAAATGTAAATGTAAATTGGTTTTTGAGGAAAGGAAATGGCGCAGTAACTGTCTCACATATCTACGCGGACACCTGAACCGCGCCGTAAGGGAAGGGAGGAAGGTGGGAGTGAAAGAAGAAAGAGAGCCGTCTCTCGGCATGGTGTTCCGGGTGCATCCGTTTGGGAATGGCAGGGATGCGGAGATTTTAGCGATATTCCGGGGTAAGTTCAGCATAACTTGGGGCCGCTCTCGGCGGGGAGATCCCAACTTGCCGCAGTACCGCTCGGCCAGCGTGTGTAAGCGAGAGCCGCTCGTATTGGGCAGTGAGGGTTGCTTCAATAAGTTCGCTCACTGTATTGAAGATTCCGAGAGCCATGAGCTTATGTGTAGCTGTGGACATGGGAAGGCCCAAGGCCGTCTTGTACGCTTTTCGGAGTGACGCCTAAAGCCGTTCGCTTTCGGCACGAGTGAGACGTAGGTAGGGTGCAGAGTAGGTGATGCGGGAGCAGATGAAGGCTTGAATGAGGCAAGGAGGTTGGATTGTCGCATTCCATGATGCTTGTTGGAAACTCGCTTAAGGAGGCGTGCGATCTCTACCACCGACTGGTCGATGCGTTGGAGCGTGGTGTTGCTGCTACCGTTGGCCTGTAGGTGTAAGCCCAAGATCCTGATGTGATCTGTACGAGGGATCGGGTTGCCTTGCACCTGGAGGTTGATCCCAGGATGTATCTTTGGAGGGCGTCGTCCCGGGGATAGGATGATTATATACTCTTACTTTGTCGCCGAGCAGGTGAGGCCAGTTGTCATGAGGTAATCTCCGATCCGTTTGATTGCGGTCTGGAGAGTCTCTTCTATCTGGCCGTCACTGCCGTGCGTGATCCAAAGTGTGAGGTCGTCAGCATAAATGCTGTGGTGCAGGTGAGGGATGTCGGCGAGTAGCTTGGGCAGGCCTATTAGTGCAACGTTAAAAAGCATCGGCGAAAGCACGGAGCCATGGGGCGTGCCACGGTTTCCAGGAGAGATGACGGAAGGATCTCCCGTGCCGGATTTTAGTTGTACTGTGCGGTCGGAGAGGAAATCTCGGACGTATGCATACGTGCGATGTCCGACACCGAGAGCCTGAAGTTGTTGAAGGATCGCTTCATGGAGGACGTTGTCGAATGCCTTGGCAACATCGAGTCCGACGATGGCTTTCGTGTCTAGCGTACGTTTCATGACCACTTGATGATGAAGAAGAAGCATAATGTCCGTGGCAGCTAAATGAGGGCGGAAGCCGGACATTGTGTCTGATTGTAGATGGTTGTCCTCGAGGTATCTCAAGAGTCTGGTGTGGATAACGTGTTCCATCAGCTTCCCAACGCAGGACGTGAGAGAGATGGGGCGGAGGTTGGCCAAGGTTGGTGGTTTGCCCGGCTTGGGGATGAGGACTAGATTCGCGCATTTCCCCTCCTGAGGGATGGTACCGCTGGCCCAACATTCTGGAAGGTAGTCGGTAAGAGCGAGCATGAATGGATGCGTCGTCTAGGTTCTTAAGCATTTTATTTAAAATTTGGTCGGGACTGGCCGCCGAAGTCGTCTTGAGGCGATTGAGTTCTCCTTGGGCCTCCGCAAGAGTGATTGGAGAGTCTAGGCCGGGATTGTCAGCGCCCTGATAAAAGGGGGGGTTGGTTGCTGGTTCGGGGCGGATGTAAGTATTTATAAGCTCTTGTTTGAGCTCGTCTGGCGTGCCAGGATACTGGTGGAAAATTCGCTCGAGCTGTTGGCGTGTTTGGAGTTTGCCTCCAGCTGGGTCGAGTAAATGCCGAAGGAGGTTCCACGTTTTACGAGCGTTTGGAGTCTTGTTCATCCGGTCACAAATGTTGTGCCAGCTCTGTCGAGTGAGTTCGATTGCATAGTTCTCGATATTCGTGTGTGAACGCGCCAGTCTACGTCGGATATCGCTGTCCTATTTCCGAGTGGCAAGTAGAGCTTCGAGCGACATCTTGCGCTCCCACAGATGGGCGTAGTAGCGGTCGCAGTGGGGAACTGTGTCCTCTAACTCGACGGTCTGTGTGGCTTCGGCCAATTGTAGAGGCCCGTGTACTGTGCGATGTCAGTGCACGTTAAAGAACCCCAGGTGGTCGAAACTTCCGGAGCTCTTCACTACGGCGTCTCTCATAGCCTGAGTCGCTTTGGGACGTTAAACCACATAAACTACATAAACTACTACAATTGTTTGAGAATTTCGGTTGTCCATGCCTTGATGTCAGTAATAGTGGGAGGTTTGTCATGCTGTTTTCTGTGCATCCGGAAAAAGTCCCAGTTAATCACCTGAGCCTTCCGCGTACATTGCCTGATGGGCTCATGTATGACAATCTCGAGCACAAAGTGATCACTTCACTCCCGAAATTTTCGTGAGTGTGGCACCAAGTAGCTTTAACTGCGGCGGTTGTAAAGGCAAGAACCGGAGTTGTATCTCGGTGTAGGCCCGTACCGTGTCTAGTGGGGTAGAAGACGTCCGTGATGACGGTCAGCTGGTGCGTATGCCAGTCATTCCAAAGGCGTCGGCCTTGAGCCGAGTCGTAGGGGTAGCCACAAGCACGGTGATGCGCGTTGAAGTCACCGAGGATGAGGAGGTCTCGTCCCTGCGCTAGCTGCTGGGCTTCGAGGAAAACAGGACCGAAAATATCCTTATGGGCTCGGGGAGGGCTATAGACATTAATTACAGACTGGTGCGAGGCTTGCGCGAGGGCCAAGGAATTATTTCTAAGAAGACGTGTTCGGGGAAAGTTGGATTTAAATTGTTTTGGAGGACAGTGAGATTACATTTGACGAGCGTGGCTAATCGAGGCTTTACTCGTTCCGATAGGTATGTAGTGTAACCGGCAAGTTGCGTGTTCTGGTCGCATTCCTGGAGGGCTATTAGTTCGCGGCGATCACTCGCGGTGAGGAACTGCTTGAGGACCGGACGCTTACGCGCGAACCCGCGGCAGTTCCACTTCCAGATGGTGGTGTTACCCGAGCTGCTCGCCATGATTAGGCTGGGAAATTTGTGGGGTGGGAGCGGGTGTCGGCGCAGGGGCCGCGGGTACCACAGCAGCGAGGAGTTTGCCCTGTGCTTCTATAGGTTTTCTCAGAATCTCAAATTGTTGTGTGACTTGTGAGCCGATTGTGGGGAGTGAGCGTTCGATGTGTGCTTCTAAAGCCATGATGCGAGTTTGACTGAGGGCGCAGCTTTCTTCGATTTTGACAAAACGCGCATGCGAACCATCCGCGGGGGAGTCAGTGTCGGGCGTTACTTTGCGTTTTTGTGCGGATCGGTTGGGGGCAGCGATATCCATAGGTACTGTTTCTGGTGATCCCTGTGGATACGGCAATTAGAGGAATAAAATTGCGCAAAGGGGTTGAAGAAGAAAAACGCAAGAGGCGTGTGAACAGGACAGCGCGCTGTCCTGTCCTTTTGCGTTTTTCTTCTTCAACCCCTTTGCGCAATTTTATTCCTTTAATTGCTGTTATGAATCAACTCACCCAAACGAAAGTGCTTACTGAGGATACGAGGGAGTGATTGCGGCCGTTGGCTTTTTCGAGAGCCTCTACTCTGAGTTGTTGGATGACTGCTGTCAGTTCCATAATTGCTTTGCGTGTGTCTGGAGTAGTGAGAGTCCCTCCCTGCGTACTCACGGGTTCATGACGTTCTTGTAGATCGGGTAGAGATGGTGGTAGCCCAGGTGGCTGTTGCAGAGGCTGAGAAGAGGCCCGTGTCTGCTGGACGACTGCAGGTGGCCCGCGTCTGGTCCGGGTGGTATCCTGAGACCCCATCCGTGGAGCGGGAGACTTGAGCGGCGGAAAAGAACTCGAGCGGTCTCGGGGCTGCCGCTGCTGGCTATCGGAGCGTTGCCGGTCCCATCGGCTGATGTGCTGGAGCGTGACCCGCTTGGTGGTCTCTTGGGACTTGAGTTTATCTGCCTCAGCTTTTTGAATTTTCTCCCACTTCCTGCGCTTGACTTTCGTAAGGAGTCCTGAAGACTTCCCTGCAGCGACTATATACCGTGAGATGTTCCTTGCCGCACAGGCGGCAGATTGGTTTGCACGTGTGGTCGTTGGTAGGATTGGATAGTCCGCAACCTCTACATTTAGTAGTTGTGCTTGCGCAAACGTCGGCTCGATGACCGAGCTCAGCATAGCGATAGCACACCTCGTATTTCTTCTTGAATAAGTTGCACCTGTGGCGACTATTGCAGAAGTAGACCCAGGTAGGCACTTGGGGCTGAGCGAACGTGATGAGTACAGCGGTGGTGTTCCCGAGTCGCCGAAAGTCCACAATTGGTGGGTTACGGTTGTCTTGTAACTCTGCTTGAATTTTATTTCGATCCAGTCGGAGATCGATGCCGCGAATCACACCGCGGCTTGAACTATCGTCTGGAGCGTAGTAGACAGATATCTCATAAGCCTTGTTGTCGACGGTGATCTCTTTGAGTTGCATGACCCGGTCAGCTTTTTCGACTACTGGAGTGCAGTAGACGAAAGTATTTTGTATCAGGTTAGCTTGTATTAGGTCTTCGTGACGAACAGCGTCGCTGGTGAAGTGAGCAGCCGGGCAGATCGCTTCCAGTATTTGGTAGGTTGTAATCTTGGAGAGTAACAGTCCGCCGCGTGGGCGCACAATCAGCTTGAGAGCGTTGCTGGGTAAGCGAGGCTGGTTCGAAGCTACAGATTTCATGGCTAGTAGGCGTCCTCGCTGCCGAGGCGTGAGTTCAGCTGTCATCTTCTTCACATGCAGCCCATTGGTGATTTGGGACGCTTGGTTCGGTCCCGCTTTGTCTCCAGGGAAATCGGGCACGGATGGCCTTGATACTGTTCGCGCTTCCCGGAGCTTGTTAACTTTAATCAACCAATCACTGGCTGCTAATTCTTCTCGAGAAATTGGGATGCCTTCTACGGTGACCCTCATGGCGAACTACGACGGCGCACGGGCACGGTCCACGGCGCGGCCCAGCTGGCGAACGCCACTGCGACGCTGAGCTCCGTGTTCTTCGGCGCTGCGCGGTAGGCCTAGCGAGGCATCTGGCTTGGTCGCACGGAAAAAATACAAGAATTCCGGGGGCACTTTGGCTCTCTAAAGTGCTGCAAGGCGAAAGCGTTTCCTGGCGCGCAGTTTGTTTTTGTTTATTTTTATTTTTCATGTTTGTTATTTTTATTTGTTCTCTTTTTCTTATTTTTCTTATTTTTATTCTTTTTCTCTTTATTTTCATATCTTCTTTCTATTTTGTTTTTATTTTTTGTTTATTTTCTTATTTTTATTTTTATTTTTCGTTTCCTTCACTTTATTCCTTTTATTTTATTTATGAAACCCATGCATTCACTAGATGCGCCTTTATTCATGCTTGAACCTTGAGCCTTCGTGGCGGAGTTTTTTTTTTCTTTCTCTTTATACCTAATCACACTGCTCCTTTCTATTGCTTTAATCTTCACCTGCTCTTTGAATCTTTCCCATTCCATTGCAAAAGAAACTGGTTGGGCAATAAGAATGTTCTCAAAGTCTGCCTTAATTTTCATCACGAACTCTTCATCCTCCAAAAGTTTGGCATTCAATTTCCACAAGTGCCAGTTAAAGCGTGCTTTCCTGCTCTTTTTTCCAAAAGTGGCACTCACAAGACAATGATCACTGAAAGTCACTGGTTGCACATGATAAATAGAGCATAAGGGAACAAGATCAACTGACACATATACACTGTCCAATCGCGCATGACTATCGCGCTGAAAGTGCGTGTATTCCGGACAGCTCCCAGTGGAGAACACACTGCCAATATCCTCTAAGCTGTAGTCACTAACAAATGCGGTCAGCATTTGAGCACTCTTATCTCTAAATTTTCTGCACTTAGCTCTGCCAACAGCCATGCACACGCAATTGAAGTCCCCAAGAAGGACCAAAATTTTGTCGCACTTGAACCATGACTCCAAGGATTCAAAAAAATTCTGACGCTCTCTTTCCACATTCGGAGCATATACACAAATAACACGCCAACATAATTTCGAAAAGGTGAAATCAACAACCAAAAGACGGCCACTTTCACAAGAAAAAACCGAATCCACGCCTATACCCAAAGTGTTGCGTATAAATAAGAGGCATCCACCAGATGCACCTACAGAATGGCAAACGCACACATGAAAATTTGCATGAAAAGGAACCACCATGCGGCCGGCATGTTCCTCTGACTCTATCTTAGACTCTTGGACTGCTATCAGGTCTAGATCATTGTCTAAAAGGAGGCGGTGAAGCTGGTACTGCCGCCTTCTTGCTCCAAGCCCTCTGACATTCAGTGTGGCTACACGAAGTGGTGTGTCCAGCTTAAATACCATGTGTTATAGAGAGAGAAAACACGCTTCTGGCCGTCGCGTTCCTACCTCCGTGGTCGGTGTGGCTTTCGTCGGTGGAAGGTCCGCAGCGTCCGCATGACCATGCGGCTTCCCAAAGTAACGCCCGGTGGCGATTGGAAGCACGTCGGAGGAGCAACCTCGATTTATTTTTTTTTCAAACACAGACATATCGCCGCTGCCGGACCATCTTGAAGATGATCGACGAAGAGTTGACATTCACACCAACACGGTCTCACTAGAGCTACGGAGGCGGTTTACCCGCCTGCCGCGTGTCAGCCGAAAAGATCGGCCGTGGCCGTAGCGTCGAGCGTCTGACTCCCGATGTCTTCGGCGGCGGTTCATCATTGCCCCCATCAGGCGGCATCTTCTCGCCTACGCTCTCGTCATGCGACCGCTTCGCAGCTGTCATAGCGGCCTCTTCCTTGCTTGTGTCCATGGCGACGTTATCATCACTCTCCACGCTGCTCGTGGTGTCGAACGCGACTTCCGTCGCGTCCGTCTCCTGGCCACTGTCGTCTTGTTGAGAGCCATGCTCCACTGATGCTGCAGCTGCTACTTGACTGGTCGTCGTCGTCACCTTTTTCTGAAGAGGCGTCAACGTATGTCCATCCTGCACAACTGGTTGCCCAGTTGTTTTGGCTGCCTCTTCCGCGTCCGCCTCATCCATCAGATGCTCGGACGCATCTTCACTGGTCCCAGGTCCTGCGATGTTCGCGTAAGTGCGAGAACACTGGCCTTCTTCATGGCCAAAACGCCGACAGGTTCCGCAACGCGGGACTCGGCACTCCCGACGAATGTGGCCCGTATTTCGGCAGCGAAGACACGGCAGCGAAATATCCTGCCCAGGGCAGGATATTTTAAAACGGGTGAAAATGATGCCGGTCCGGCCGACAGTGAAAACATTCTTTTTCAAATTGCACTCTAATACACTACCCGTTAAAACCTGGCTCCATGAAAAAGGAATCTTTGTCCCATGGACAACAAATTGCCTGTTATGTAAGCAGCCGGAGACAATTGAACATGTTTTCCTAGACTGCTGGGACGCCATACTTTTCTGGGATGTCCTGCAGAGAACCATCAAGAAAGAACTACCACTGCACCCTTATGGGATCAGATTTCTACCAGTTGATCGCAAAGAGGTACCCTATGACTTATTAATGCTTCTTGGCCTCCACAGCTTGTGGAAAACGCGAATGCAAGTAAGGCATGCTGATATAAACACTCGTAGTACACGTGAGAACTTTGTTGAAAGTGATGTTTATCTGCGGGAATGTTACCAGGCGCAGCGTGACCCACCCCAGTGGGTAACACTACTAGATGATCTAGTGAAACTTAAGAAATTTTAACCTCACCCGTATCAGCTCAAGTGTAGCTGAAGTGGTCTTATTGTTTTCATGTCAATCTCGAAAATAAAGAAAAAAAAAGGCTTCGTGGCGGAGTCGTAGCGTCTCCGCTTCAAATGCCAAAGGCTCTGGGTCGATTCCCACCCTCGGCGCAGTTTTTGTTTTAAGCAGTGACGCCGAAAGGCGGAGAAATCTGCCGACGCGTCTGTCGACACCGCTGCCGACAGCGTCTGCTAACGACAGTATGAGGCATTAAAGGCTTTCGCCTTAAAAACTCAGCCGTTACTACTATAGCAGGATACAACTTAAAAAAAAAAAACAGCAGTTGCTAACACTGGGCCGCGGCATCCTGTATTACTCCGGTGGCCAATCGCAACTGTAAACGAAATCAGCTTTTTAAAGCTTGACTTTATCAAACAATCCACGTATCAAAACTGTAGAGCTCGTAACTTTTTTCTTGCGCTAAGCTTCTTGTTTACGTAACAAGAAACGTTTCAGCCATTGACTACTTTTTCGTCGTGGAGGAATTCTGTGTGCGGAGGCTGAGTGTGGGCGGAGCTTCACTGCAGACTTAAGTTGTATCCGACTATAGGGCTGGACTGGCTGGCACAACTCAGAATAAACTGGAATCACGTGTTTAACACGGAAGCAGATCAAAACGTATAACTACGGCTGCAGAGGTATGCGGATGGGATCAGTCCGCAAGTTGAGTTGATAAAGGGCTATGAAGCGAAAATTGTGCTGAAAGAAGAGGCTCGTCCTGTATTCTGTAAAGCTCGTACTGGTCGCTATGCACTGAAAGATTTAGTTGCACAGGAAATTCTAGCTCTAAAGGAAAAAGAGATCCTGCAACCGGCCTTACAAAGCGACTGGGCCACACCGTTGGTAGTAGTCCCAAAGCCTGAGCATAAGGTGAGACTACGTGGAAACTATAGTCACCTTGAATTCGTGCATAAAGATTGAGCGTTACCAATTATCACCTGTAGAGGACATTTTCACAGTCCTGGTTGGAGGTAAAGTGGTTACTGTGTTTGACGTGCTTGACGGCATACCAGCATCTTCACGTTCATGAAGATTCACAGAATTTGCTTACTATTAACACGCACCCTGGCTTGTTCAAGTATCTGCGTATGCCGTTTCAAGTGCTCTGGAGATTTTTCAGCCTGTTATGGACGAGATGCTGAAGGGATTGGAGGGAATGGTGTGCTACTTGGACAATAGAGTTTCTTACTATTACCTAGAGGGAAAGCTGGCGACGCTGCACTTCAGCCACCATGGACGCTCAAAGCATCATGGGGCGGTGAGCTACTTGTTGCGAAACAGTCGTAGTTTTTCAGGAGTACGGAGTGTCATTACTAAGATGTTTCATTCCAAAAACGCTGTCCGTGTGTGCGCAGACGACTTTCGCGCGAACGCAGTGTGCAAAAGCCATAGTAGTGAAAACGCGACGACACACGACGCCAGAGTGGGCTAGGAGACAGCGAAAGCGGCAGCATGCTGATCCGCTTCTTATTCTTCACGCAGTTCTGCGCCTGCCTCGCTGGTGCCTTCTTCAGGACTACAGCGGCGCCTTGTTTCCTTGCGCTACGGACTTCAGTTCCATCGCCATCACCAATCCTACACGTGGATGACATCTGTGCGAGCGTGGACTGCCCTACCTTTCCTGTAAAAGACAGCACAGGTGTGCCCTCCACTGCGCAACCTGGCCGAGCATCTCCCTTCGACGATGTCATCTTCGATCTACCGGTCATCTTAAAGCCAAGTTCTGTGACGTCACCCACGGATCGTATAAAAGCAATGCCTACACAGCGGACTGCCAGTGGGCTAGGAGACGGCGAAAGCGGCAGCATGCTGATCCGCTTCTTATTCTTCACGCAGGTACGTTTTCTTGAAAACGCACGTTGCGTCCGCTCTGATGACAGATTTTTGATGCTGTTTCCTCGCCCACACAATCGCGGTTTTCGTTATGTGTCTGTATCGTTGTATTCACAGCTTGTTTACTGCATTACTAGTGTTCTCTTAAGCGGAGATGTGGAAACTAATCCTGGACCCTCTCACAGCAATCCCGGTTCAAAACCAGGCACACGCTCTACATCTTCTTCCGTTAGTGTTCAAGTAGCAAGCACTGAAGACGCTTGCTCCACTTCCAATGAGCCAGCTATTAATGAAATGCTTGCCGAATTGCTTGCGGGCCAGAGAAAAATGGCCGAAGATATTGCAGATATAAAACGGTTCCAGCAGAGAGTGAACTCTCGTTTTGAGGCACTTGAATCACGAGTCTCTGCTCTTGAGTCAAACCCGCCAACCTCGAACGGCGACGCAAGCTACGGGACCGTGCAACGCCAGTTGAATTCGTTGTCTGAGGTTGTTAGCAAGCTTGTTTCAAGAAATGATGAGCTGGAAAACCGTTCTCGCAGAAACAACCTTATATTTCACGGTCTTGCTGAAGAAGATGAAGAAACTAACAAAGCTCTGTTCATTGCGGTGACTAAGGTATTCATCGATAACCTTCAGCTGGATTGTCCTAAAATAGAAAGGTATCATCGGCTAGGTAGAAAGCAGGAAGGGCGCCCTCGTCCTGTCATCGTTAAGCTACTTGACTTTCGGGAAAAAACTCAAGCGTTAAAAAATGCTCATAGGCTCAAAAATTCAGGCATTAGCTTATCCGAGGATTTCTCTGCTCACGTTCGATTGATCCGGGAAAAAATATGGGATGCAACGCAATCTTATCGTGACAGTGGCTCGAAGGTTCATTTGCGTTATGACCACGTGTTTATTGATAGCGTGCGGTACAACTGGGATGATGTTGAGAAAAGTTTGATCAAAGATTCGAAATCAACGCCCCCGAACACTGGTGCTGCTAATGCTACTGGTGCCAAGCCACCCGCAGATTCTGACTGACGGGACACCGCCGCCAACCTTCGTGTTCTGAACATTAATGCCAGAAGTTTAGTAAACAAGCTTCCAAATTTTATCTCTTTAATCCTAACTCATTCGCCTGATGTCATTGCGGTCACCGAAACGTGGCTACATGATGGTGTAATTGACTCTGAAATAACTCCTCCAGGTTTCGTTGTAATTAGGGCTGACAGGCAGCATGGGAAAGGAGGCGGTGTCGCTCTCTTCATTAAGTCTAGTCTGAAATTTGTTGAAATTTCGGTCCCTGTCGAAATAGAGTCAAATTGGTGCAAACTCTACGTAGGTAACAAATCATTTGTTATCGGTGCGGTGTATCGACCACCGGGCACTTCCGTAGACCACCTGCATTCTTTAAGTAACTTCTTGCATTCTCATCATATCAGCAATCCAAATATAATTATCCTAGGAGACTTCAATCTTCCCGGAATTCATTGGCATACATTATCCATTACTGGTCACGACATTGCAATCAGTAATGAACTTGTCAATTTTTCTTTGTCATTTGGATTAAAACAGATAGTTGATAAGTCCACGAGGTCGTCGGCAATACTGGATCTGGTGTTTTTAAGCTCTTCTCTTTTCGCGACGAATTTTACATGCGAAGTCGTCGAGGGGATATCCGATCACAACGCTGTTCTTGTTTCGATCCCATGTTCTATTCCTTCCTCAAAACTAACTTATTCAACATTTCCGGATTTAAGTAGAGCAGACGACGTGGCTATCCTAGATTTATTAAGTGACGCATTTGAACAGTTTCAGCACCTTAGCATATCATGTGACGTGAATTCTTAGTAACATTTTTCGAAAACATTGTGAAGGTCTGTATTCAGCGTTTTGTTCCATTAAAAACTAAAAAGAAAAACCGCAGTATGCCCTGGATAACAAGAGACATACTGCATCTTTCTCGCCGTGTTGCCAGACTACGCGTTTCTAAGCGCAATGGTAACCCTGAACTTTTGCAACAGTTCTGCCACGCTAAAGAAGAACTCCGTGCCAAAGTTCACTTGGAAAAAGATTTTTACTACAGAAATTCCTTGCCGCAATTAATGAAACACAATCCCCGCAAATTTTGTGCATCCATATTGCCACAGAGCACTAGTCCGAATACCTTCATTATTGATGATAAGCCGGTCTGTGACTCATTAGCTATAGCTACTAGTTTCAACACATATTTTCAGTCGGTATTTACAAGAGATAACCTTGAAATGATTACTTTTCCTAGCAACTCCCAATGTTCTGTCGATGATATTTCATTAAGCGTCGAAGGTGTTCTGAACCTCATACTGAACTTAAACGTGAAAAAAAGTAGTGGTCCTGATCATATCCCTAATGTATTTCTGCATCGTTACTCTCTTTGGACCAGCCGCTATTTGACTACCATCTTCCGGAAATCGCTATCATCCGCAACCGTCCCCGTAGCCTGGAAGCTTGCGAAAGTTATTCCCCTGTTTAAAGCTGGCAGCACCCAAATCTTGTCCAACTATCGCCCCATTTCGTTAACTTCACACTCATGCAAATTACTAGAACATATCATTCATAAGCACATTACAGAATTTCTTGAAGCTAACAATATCTTGGGCAAATTTCAGCATGGGTTTCGGCGCGGGCTCAGTACCATTTCGCAACTTGTAGAATTCACGCACGACATTGCTAGTTCCCTCGACACGGGCTCACAAATCGACGCTTTATTTATCGACCTTTCTAAAGCTTTCGACACTGTTCTCCACAGCAAACTTCTTTGTAAACTTAATGCAATACTCAAAAACCCGTTACTGGTAGACTGGATATCAAGCTTTCTTTCTAATCGTACACAGTATGTTTCTTTCAACTCCTGTTCATCTGAAACTGTTAATGTATCATCTGGTGTACCACAAGGATCCGTGCTCGGGCCACTGTTGTTCTTATTATGCATTAATGATTTGCCAGAAAATATTATTTCAAAAATTCGGTTGTATGCAGACGATTGTGTGATATACAGTTCAATTAACACCCCTGAGGATCACGCGCAACTAAATCAGTCATTCGTGTCATTCTGCTCATGGTGTGAAACATGGCAAATGCAAATAAACTTTCGTAAATCTGTATACATGTCATTCTGTAATCGTACAATACCATCTTCTTACACCAACTCATTCAAAGATAACTCTCTGAATCAAGTGTCCGAGTACAAATATTTAGGTCTTCTTTTTTCTTCTAACTTGTCCTGGTCAAAGCATATTAACACAATATCCAATAATGTAATGCGGAGGCTCGGTTATCTAAAACGTACACTTTGTGTTGCCCCCCATGAAACTAAACTGGTAACATACAAAGCTTTAATTCGTCCACTTTTGGAGTATGGGTCAATAATCTGGAATCCTCATAAACAGTCCGATATCAGTAAGCTGGAATCCGTCCAAAGGAAAGCAGTACGGTTTATTTGCCGACGGTATGACAGAAATTTTTCACCTTCATCCACTTTTCCTGCCATAGGTCTTTCCCTCCTTTGTACCCGCCGCGACAATGAGTGTTTAAAATATTTTCATGGTATTGTTAATTCATCCCGCTTTGCTTCACTGTCTGAGTATTTGCATTTTTCAGCATCTTCATCTACAAGGAGCTACCACCCATTGAATGTAACACCCATTCACGCGCGCACTGATATGTTCAAATTTAGTTTTTTTCCTCGTGTTATCGAACGATGGAATTCTTTACCCGGTGATATACGCTCCCTGGAACCAAACCTATTTTTCAACGTTGTGGCAAATCTGTGATTAGTCTGTTGCATTTCTGTTCTGTATTTTAATGGTGTTCAGTTCTGAATATGTTGTCGCTCTCTGCCTTTTTTTTCTTTTTCTTCTTCCTCCCACTCCTGCAATAGCCCCATCGGGGCTGCAGTATATGTAAATAAATAAATAAATAAATAAATAAATAAATAGATAAATAAAAGGTTTTACTCTTCCGAAATGCCATTAAAAAACCTCTTAAAGTATCTAAGCAACAACATTTTTTTTTGAAAACATATTTACTTTTAAAAGTGCGCCTGTTAATTGCGCAATATTAGTTTTTATAGTGTTCTTTACTTGGCCAATAGGAGAGCGAGTCGTCTCTTATTTTGGGACGACACACACACACAAGACAAGGGAATGGGACAGAGCGCCACTCACAACTAGTTTATTTTGCAGAACCCAGATACATACATACACTTAGCCAGCGCCTGCGCAAGGAGCAAAACTACGTATCAATGAGATAACGAACGCTCTAAAAACTTTTTTTCCCGCCTGATACAGAGCAACAGATGTTTCACTGACACACGAACTTCCTTTCTTATTGATATAGAACGCTTCAATCAGTTCTCTGGCTTTGATATTGCTGCTTCTGGCAAGAATCCGCAGTGATGAGAAGCATGGCTGTCAAGAGCGTGAAGGGCATGATCTGATATGTTTCGGCAAATTTGGGTCCTCTTTATTTTGTTCTACGTTTCGTTCATGTTCCCTAATTCGCTCCTTGACGCAGCGCCCTGTTTGTCCTATATAGGAACAACCGCACGACAGGGGAATTTCGTAAACAACCCCTTCGGCACATTTCATGAAAGGTCGCCCATGCTTAGTACCACAACCTCTTTCTTGTTCTTTTAGAGCGCAGCTCTATGGCGTCCGTTCCTGGGTTTCGCGTCGTCGTCGGCGTTGTCGTCGGCCTCGTAACCAGCTCCGCCCCCCTTTCATCCCCCCAGCGCTAGCAGCGACCGACCGATACCGCTGGATGCCGCTGACGCCGCTAGAGAGTCAAGATAACGTGACTGCATAGAACACCGTCGCCGCCATGCAGAAAGAGGAGGAAAGGGTCCCCCCCCCCCTGTTCTTGTGTGGCGGATAGGGTGCTCTTCAGTTGCCGACGCGCCGGTTATTTCACGTAGGCCCCGGCACGTCGACGAATACGTGACCACCTTCCCACGGCTAGACCTGGTTCTTAGCGCTGCGGAAGCGAGGGTATCATATTGTTTGTGTCGGCATCGGCGGCGTTGTCCCTGAAACCAACTCCGCAGCTGGGGTTGACTCACTATCGAAAAGGTGAAACAGCTTATTCGCTGCGCTCAAATTTCGCATTAGGAAGTAACGTAATCGTCGGTAATTTTTCTTTGACCTACACCGTGCCTCACCTGAGCAACTACAAGAAATATATCCGTGACTACAAAAATGCTGATTTTGATGCTGTTAACCGTAAACTGTCTTTTTCTTTTCTTTTCTCGATTCGAGGGCAAATGCTTCCGAGCTTCAGGGGGGCTGAAAAAACGAACGGGACACTATGCCTGCTCGCAACCTTCTTCAGGTTGTGGGCCAACTTGTGCACGTACGGCACCGCCACTGGTCTCACCTCTTCACGAGGGACCTCTGCCCCAGCTCTCACTGCCCTCATCTTCAACTTCTGTAAGAGGCTTTCGGCGACCCCTGTCACGAGCGAACCAGGGAATCTGGCTGAATCCAGCCTAGCCAATTGGTTGTCAAAACTCGACCGCATCTTGTGAACGCATGACTTCCTAAGCGCTGACTCAAGGCACAGTGAATCAATACCTCTTTTTACTGATTTGGAGTGCGAAGAGTCGTATGGCAGAAGCCCTTTTTTTGCTCGCAGAGCGTAAGCCCAACACACATGATCCGTACAGAACTCAATTTTGATATCTAAAAACTGTAAAAGATTTTCCACCGGCAGTTCATACGTAAAATCTAAGCCTTTTCCATGTTGTCTGAACAGAGATAAAACATTGTGTGCAGCTTCAGCAAAGTTTAAGCTTGCGTCCTTGGTTAAAACAATCAAAAAGTCGTCCACGTATCTAAAAACTTTAAAAACGATGTTAGTTGGTAAAACCTGTTGAAGGACTTGGTTCATTTGTGAAAGAAAAATGTTACATAAAACCGGAGCGACGCACGAACCAATACAAATGCCCGCTGCAGAAAAAACCGCTGGTCAAATATTATAAAAGTGGACTCTAGGTAAAACTTTAAAATGGTTAAAAAATCATCAACAGAAATACCGGCAGAGTTCTGAAAGGAAATGGGATCATTTCTTTCAATACATTCCCTGACAGCAGTAAATAAGGCATCATGAGGCACAGAATAAAACAGGTCAACAACATCCACGGAAAAGGCACGCCCAACATCAACCTCAGTTTTCAAGAAT
The DNA here is from genome assembly GCF_055824585.1 of Amblyomma mixtum. NCBI lineage: Eukaryota > Metazoa > Arthropoda > Arachnida > Ixodida > Ixodidae > Amblyomma > Amblyomma mixtum. The sequence continues at coordinate 18,854,001 of NC_143021.1, read as the reverse complement.
TCACAACCTTCGTCGGATCTTTTCGTTAAAAACGGATCTCCTGCATCAAGTTTAGTCAAATGCTTCAACAGGTAAAGACTAATCTGCTTCTGCCACAAACCCTTTTCGGTTACTATCGTTCTAAATGGCAAGCCTTCCTTGTGTGTGCACTGTAAAGAACTTTCAGTGGTTTATTTTTGCTTCGGTCAATTTGTTTAGCAAGCTTAACCAAACCCAGAGGTCACATAAAGCCATTGCACGACTTTTTACTTTTGTAGACTTTACAGGGATAGGTGAAAAATTCTTCCGAATCGCTTGGGCTGCTCTTATCGAGAAGCTACCCTCCGACATAACGACGAAACCACCGTCGTTATAATATAAGAAACCCCTTTTTATAATGTTGTTGCCGAACTACCTGTAGGAAAATTAATGGTAAATATTGCAGGCGGTACAAGCTGAATGCTAACAAGCATACACCCGGTCTTCCCGGCAACATCAAGTGGAAGCAACTTCTGACAACCATGTGGCGCTCTTCATGTGTTTTTTGTGCACTCCAGGCCGATTTCCTCCGCTACCTCTTCTAGTTCACTGTAGGTCCGCTGCTGGCAGTGGTGCTTATGCTGTGAGACCCACTAAAGAGGGAGAGAAAAAAATTTCGGTGGTCAAGTAGAGCCATCTTAGTCGCCCGTTTGAAGAATCGCCGCTCTGTGCCTGTTGTAGCTGTTCAGACTGCCGCAGTGCCAGAGAGCAGGTCGCAGTACTTCGTTTGCCGCGCTTCCCTGCTGAAAAAAGTAGTATGATGCAATAAACTCAGAGTTTTTCATACAAATATCATAGCATAATCATACAAATCATACAAATGTCGTACACATCTGCAAAATCATGCAGTCATTATAGAGATGTCATAGAATATCATAGAAATTGTATGATATTCTATGGTTAAGCCTCCATGAGGTTATTGCGTCATAGAGCTTTTTTAAGCAGGGTTTTAAGAGCAGTACATTGGAACCATGCGGATATTTGGCCACATAACTGATATGGAAGCCTCCTGCGCTCTGATTATTTGACGCGGAAAAGCAGGGCCAAACAGCACGACAGGACTGGGCACAACTTTTGACATGGTGCTATCGAAGGCATTCAGGGATGTTTATGTCTTGTTCGAGGTTTGCTTGACTCGGATACGAAGTATTTAGACGTACATGAAATAAAATGGTTGTGGCTTCGCTAAGGTTAAGCCTGGATATCTCAAAGCGAAAAGCTCTCGCTGCTTTTCAGCCAACTCCCAAGCTACCACTTCTGGATCGGTGTTTCTGCGCCGTTCTTCTTCTCTTTCCATGGCGAGTGTCTGCGCCTGTTCTATGGACAAGCGCGCCTTATATACCCGTCCTTTCAAATGCCCACTGCGCACGGCTGCGGCGAAAACGGTGGCGAGGAGGAGAAGTGGCGGCGCACATGCGCAGTAGCGCTCGGCGGCGGGGTCCACCTGCGCCGTGCGTGACGTCACTCGGTTTCGCGCATGCGCAGAAGTGGCAAATCTGGCCTCCGGCTCACGCGAAGAGCGGAGTTGGCTAGCCTAGTGACGCTTTTCGCTTCAAAACTGAAGCAACTTCGCCAATGGAAAGTATAAAGTAACAGTCAGTTAGTATGCGCTAGCTAATTTGCACTAGCCTTTTTTGTATCTGTAAAAATGCGAAATAAAATTGAATTGAATTCAACTATATAACGAGAATGCCGTGCTGATGTTTTAGATTAACGGTGGAAGTTCTTTTCCCCTCCAATTTAGATTTTTTGAGGTAAAGCTTATCGCATGAATTATAGTTGTGCCATACTGCATTTACTATATGAGGTCTTTTACTTGTGCACATGATAAAGAACTAACAGTTCATATATTCTTGTTATTGCTCGTCATTCATATTCCAAAATGAAGGTTTGTGTTGACTGTAATGAGAATAAGGAAGCAATACAAAGAATGGTAGTAGGCCCCTTTCTCAGGAAGGCAGAACACACACGTTTCGACTGAAGTTTGATCCAAGGAACACCGCTATCAGATGATCAATGTGTGATGCCAGTCACTGCGGCATTATTGCACAATGTTGCACACAGAAGGTTAACAATAACTGGCCATGGATGATGGTAATGTTCTAATAATATTTGTCACTTAGTAATTCCTATGTCGAAATTCTGAACAATTGGTTCAATAACTGTAAGTAATATCAATACGAAGCGATGCCGAGCGCCCTCTATCTAAGCAGCATAATTCCGAGTTGTAAATCCAGCAACAACGCTACAGTCGCGCAGAGATAACGCGCAGAAATTTACTACATGTATAGCTTATTCGTGCAGCTTCAACTCTCTAGGGGACACGTGGAACCAGCACGATATACTGCAAACATGAAGTTTATGAGGCCTGAGAAGTTCTCTTATGGAACGATTATAGAGTGCATGAATGCAAAGCCAAATATTTCCACATTTAGAGCATTTGATCGTTATTTCCTAGCCTTAGGTTGCTGATTTGTCTCGCGTGAGCCCTCTTCAATCCAGTTGCTTAGTTGTGTCGCCTTCCTTAAAGGGGCTGCGAAACACTGCTTGGGGGGATACCGGCTATACTTCAGGTGGGTTCTTTATGTCACACAGATGCTGACTTAAAAAGAAATACAGGAATCGATGCACAGGAACGGGAGTTATTCAGTGAAGAAATTTGAAAATACAAGCAAACAAAACGCTGCCTCAACTCGATTTTGGCGGGGCTTCCCGCTCCTATTTCGCTCTCCCAATGACGGCACCTGGCGCAACCAATCAAAACAGCCAGCCAGAGCACGTCGCGGAAGTTTGTACTCCATGATTGCCTGCTCTCTGTAACTCGTTCTTGCTGAGACTGGCAGCGTCGTTTCCATGCCAGAGCGCCCCTGGTGGTGTATTTTTATTTGACTTGCTTTGCAGGGCTTTTATCTAAGACAAACAAGTTGTTTTTCTTGATCTAATATAGAACGCAGACAGGTGAAAAATGTGTCTCTATTTATTCACAAAATTTGCAGTATATTTCTGTTTGTCCGATCATCAAGCTCGCGCCAGGTGATGTCATATCCGCTGCTAAAAACCCGCCACTGTGTGGCGACACCATCAGAGCCATGAAGTTGGTTTTGGGAGGACATTAAAATATTAAAAAAATGGAATATACGCGGTATTACCGACGCTAATAGCACCATTATAACTCACTGTATGCAATCAACAGGCAAAACAGTTAACTAAGATTGTGTTTCTGGGCCCCTTTAAGGTTATTATAAGCGCCAAAGTGTAGGAGGCTGATTCAGTCCAGAGTTGGCCATAGGCGACAATAGCTGGACTGTTTTATAAGCTTATAAAAAGAAAATATGTTGCACTTGTGACAGTTTGTTAACGAACACATTCTGACCTACTGAAACACCCTGCATTCAAAACAACACCCTGCATCCCTCTCCAACATTCCGTCATTGCTTCATTATTCCAAATTTCATTATGGCGTCACCCATCAAGCGTCACTCGCTTGCGACGCACACAGTGACTCCTGTCGCACCGCAGACCTTTTAGTGAATTCTGTGCGATTTTATTCAAAGGTCGGTCCTAGGTAGAGTGTACCAGTAGAAAATTTCTCTTATGGCTTTGCCAATAAAAGCACCGCATGTCCAAAATATTTTAAGCACGAAGGAGAACGGTCTGAAACGTGCAAACAGCGGGTGCTCCAAGCCGAAGTACGCTCGTCCAGTGCCAGACGGGATGCACCGATGAGCTAGCCGCCGATGCCTGCCGTCGCGTTCATCGTTTCGTTTCCTGCCGTCATGAGTGTCTGGTCGAGCGTACTATTGAATGCCTCGCCTGCCGTCATCAGTGTCTCATCGAGAGTACTATTGAATGACTCCTCGCCTGCCGTCATCAATGTCCCGTCGAGCGTGCTATTGAATGTGTCCTCGATTGTAGCAATCGACGTCGTCTCGTTCACTGTCACCGACGACACATCGTGCGTTGCCGTCGCCGTACCCTCGTATGTCTCGTCCGGTACGGTGTAATTGCGGGGAGTCTCCTGCACTTGATCAAGCAGTTCCCGGATCCATTTCCTGAACTCGGACAAGCTTTCGGTGTCCTCGCGGAGCTTGGGAACCACCATGTTCGGATATGCCTCTCCTCCCAAGCCTCGAGTGCTGGCGAACATTTCATCGCTGCCGAAAGTCATCCGGTACGCGATGATCACAGCTAAGGCGACGCAGATCATCAAAAATACGATCACCAGGGCAGCGTGCCTCGCGTAGCCCGTAACAGTGCGTCGCCGATGCGTCTGCGACGAAGACTTGGCTGGGCTCACCTCGCCTTCCGCCTGTCGGGTCTCTGCAGCGCAGCCAGAATCCTCAGGGTTTGTTGCGTCGAGTCCGCAACTCCCATACTCCCCTCTTTGAAAGGTCTCGGTCGAGTAGGACGTGCAGTGCACACCGCTTTGTTCTTGTTGCCGTTGGGTCCAGGATGTGGTGACACTGCAGGCCAGTCCTCTTCCGAGGTTCGCCAACTGAACGCTGATCCTCCTGGTCAGTGGTGGGAGGGATGTGGACTGATAGTCTGGCGACGCCATCCGATGTTTTTGATCGTTCACGGAGACAGTCACAGTGTACCAGCCGGGGGAGTCGCGCTGGAGGTGGTAGCGGCGTAATCAGCGGAGTCGGCGATGACCGTTCGTTCCTCGTGCAGCCTGCCTGCTTCGTCTTCTTTTCCTAAAATACAAGCTGAAGGCGCTGCGGCGCTGTTTCTTAAATGCGTGAGGAAGAGGAAGGTTCCATCAGCCGGCAACGAGGCTGCCCACATGCTCGCCCGCTCCTCATTACCTCGGGGTGCTGCGGTCGCCTCCACATCATCATCTAAAAGCAAAGAAAGTATTGGTACGTTTAGGGATGTAACCGAAAATCTACAGAAAGACCGGAGGATATATCCGCCATCGGATAGATCCCTGAGTAAAAAGGAGTCGTACGACTGGAGAAGACTCCAAGCTCGACATTTCTTCTCGCCCCTGTGGAGGAGTTGGACGGGTGCCAGAGGGCGGAAGAGGGACGGTGTAGAAACCGAAATTTGTAAATTTTGCGGCCACGTGGCAACATTAGATCACATAACTTGGAGATGCGTTCGTGCCCCAGGGCACCACGCGATTAAAACTAGCGATGAATGGGAGACCACGCTGAGAAGCTCCGACGAAAAACCTCAGCGCTTCGCCGTCCGCCTGGCGGCCGAGGCTGACGACCTCTTCTCCTAGACGGGATCGGATGTCCTCCGGCCGCGGTGCGACAGACTGCCTCCCCGGACGCCTGCGTGCGGACCCGGAGGTGGCTGCCGCGCCATATTCGGCGGAAATAAATGTTTTTCCTCCTCCTCCTCCTCCTCCTCCTCCTCATTTAGCTCGGAAGCCCCCTTATTGAGTGGGTAATTTTGGTTGGTTGGTTGGCCTCAAATAAAGATGGCACATTCGCACTAAGGTGGAGTGACCAACACACTGTAGGACCATTATCGAAAATTAATACATATTTATTTTGTTTTTAAACATATTTCTTATCCAAGAATACGTTAAAAAACATGTAGGAAATAGGTTCGCCAAATTTCTTTCTTGGTAATAGAAATACATTCTTAAATCTTCTCAAATATAAGTGGGGTATCTGTCCTTGCTTCGGCGAGCGCGGCTTCGGCCGCTTATCTGTTTTTCCAGCAGCGTCCGCTCCGGCGGACGCATTATTGCTGCGATGCGCGTCTTTTCTTTCCTTTATTCTCTTTCCTCTGATCTTTTAACTCTCCTCCGTCCCCAGGATTCCGGCCCATGCGCCTCGGAAAACCGGTCGCGCCATCTCGCGACAGCCGGCGGCGCAGCGGCGCGTAACTGAATGGCGATGAAAAATAAAAAATCAATATCTCGTCACGCATAACAGTTACAAGCGAGCTCTGACCCTGAGGGGTTAAATACCTCATAAAGTTTCTTTTAAAGAAGTTTCATCACTGTGGCTTAAATATTGCGTTTACCCTGCGCGATGAGATATGCTCTCATGAAGCCTATGACGAGGTCGCGAAAAAAACCCCACTTGTCCTCACTTGATAACTCACCGCTGCCCTGATTTGCAATATATCGGCCTGCTCTAGGAGCTTTGGGCAGCGAAATGTCCCATATTTTAATAGATGTAAAGTATTTTACATTTGAAAGAGCAAATTTTTTCCCTGGCTATTTTTCTATTCATCATGCATCCTCAGCGTCGGCAAGAAACGTGTGGCGCCCTCTCTCGGTGCGTTTGGCTAGGCGCACGTCTACGCTTTTTTTGCTTGCTTTAGGGAGATCAAGTCATGCCTTGTGAATGCGCGCTTTTATTAAAAGTGTCCCCATCGGATGTAGGCACACAAACATGGGCCGCTACAAGAAAGCGCTCGCCATGTATGGGTATTAGGATTATAAGGAAAGTCTGGAACTTTACAGATACATTTTGCGCATGTGATTTCGAAGTTTTTGTTGCGATGATGCCCCCCTGCTGTAATGCCTAAGACAGGCGATGCAGGTAATAAATAAATAAATAAGTAAATAAATAAATAAATAAATAAATAAATAAATAAATAAATAAATACTATTGCAAACGCATACAGCGGCTACTTGAGGATGAGTGATAGTGGAATTGCGTGCGTATTAACAATACAAAGCAAAGAAACTTAGGTATTAGCGCATTAATCGCTACCTCTTAAAGCTCAATAGCGGTCAGCTCTTCGAAAGTTTAGGCGATGTGGTCAAAATGCAGCAGGGATGCGTTGAAGTCAGTGTACCTCTGTAGTCTCTTTATTGAATATAAAGCTATTTCTGTAAGGGTACAAGCCCAATCAAGCCGAATTCGTTTGGCTACTTGCTGTACTCCTGTCATCCGTACATATATAGATGCCCATAAACTTGTATGTTGCAAGTACTGCAGGATTCTATGCAAGGGACCTGGTGCTTCGTTTCGTGCCTGTTTCACTAACTGATTGTGCGCATTAGGCAATTTGTCCAGTGTAACAATTCGTAGTGTGGTAATTCACAGCATTTCTTCTAGGTTGTTAGTGTCTCCAATTACTCGATCATTCACCGTCGCTAAGGGCTTTGCCATTGCCCTAATCGCTGCTAATTTCCGCGTTCATGTCAAAAGTGTGTGCAAACTATGAAGAGAGAGAGAGAGAGACTCTTTAATGAAGAGCAGAGAATTTAGCCGGCGCTTAAAAATCGCTGGCATGCTACTCTGCGTAGGGAGGGGAATTTGGGAGATTTATTTATTTATTTATTTCACATACTGTCAATCCCATTGGGATTTTTACAGGATGGGCATATAGTAAGAAGGTACAAAGCGAATACAAATGGAATGGCATACATTAAAAACACTGTTATTTTCAAGTAATTACATGAGCATGGGAAAAAAAACACAGATAACAGAAAATAAAACACATAACGAGAGAATATTTTTCACAGAAAAGGGTGCAATTTTATACATTGTAAGTAATATGTTCATAAAGATGCTGTTACATGCAGTGATACGAGTGGTCTGTTGTACTTGAATAATTATGATTTAATTATCTATTTAATTATCGCTCAACTGATCTTCTACCAAAGTTACAAATTTCTGCAAAGATGTATTAGTAGTAATAGAGGGGTTCAAACTATTCCATTCTTTTATGGCAAGCGGGAAAAATGAATATCTGAAACAGTCGGTTCGGAATGCGTACTCTTTAAGGGTTAATGGGTGCTTATGCCGGGATGGTCTGGATTCACGTGGTTCGAAAACCACGAGTCCGCCATCCACACCTGGCAAGACTTCCGGCGCCAGTTGCTGGATACGTTCAGCAGCAACGAACGGAGGGAGCGTGCTGAATTGGCCCTGCAATCGCGAGCGCAGCAGCCAAACGAGAGCGTGGCGATGTTCGTGGAGGATATGACCCGGCTTTTCAACCGCGCTGATCCTTCGATGTCGGAAGCCAAGAAGGTGCGCCATTTGATGCGGGGCGTGAAGGAGCAATTGTTCGCTGGGCTCGTGCGCGATCCTCCGGCTACAGTCGCCGATTTTGCAAAGGAAGCGGCAGGCATGGAGCGCGCCCTGCAGCAGCGGTTTGCGCACTACGGCCGTCCGTCAAACATCACTGCTGTGGAGTGCCACATGCCGAGGCCCGGGGATGAGAACACCTCCCTCCGAGAGCTCATCAGGAGCATCGTTCGCGAAGAGCTGCAGAAGCTTCGCTCTGTGGAGCAGCCTCCTAGTGTCACCGCCATCTCGGAGGCTGTCCGTGACGAGATACGCCGCACGGTGCAGCCCACTCCACCTCCGCAACCGCCAGCGCCCTATGTGATGACATACAGCGAGGCATTGCGAAGCCCTGCGCCACCACCGCCGGCGTTCTACTCTCCAGCCTCTACCGCGCCGTCCGACCGATTCCCGTATACGACAGCGCTGCCAGCCGACCGCCCACCCGTCACGAAGGCAAACATGTGGCGAACGCCGAACAACAGGCCCCTGTGCTTCCACTGCGGCGAAGCAGGCCACATCCGTCGTCACTGCCCGTACCGCCGGATTGGCCTGCGCGGCTTTTCGCCCGACGCACCCCTGCCACGCTATGGTGAACGACCCCGCGAGATCGATCAGTACCTAGCGGCCAACGTCCCACCTGCACCCACTGCCCAACGTCAGTCCAGGTCACCGTCGCCTCGACGGTTTTCTTCACCAGCCCGCCAGTCCTACGTCCGGCAGTCCTCCAGCCCGCGCCGGGAAAACTGAGGACGGCGACCCCCGGAGGTAGGGCCGCCGTCACCGGACATAATGACGAACATCCTTCGCTCACCGACGTTAGCATGCGACCCGACCTCCGATCCCACGCCGCGACGACCTTTCGACGCCCAGAGACGCCTTCGCTTGACGCCTCAATTGGACAATCTGAACGACCCTTAAGTCCGACGACTTTTCGACGAACGGAGACGCCTCCGCTTGACGCCCCAACCCGACCGCGAGAACGATCCCCTAGTCCGACCTCCCTCACACAGCGTTTTTCTGAAGGTGACCAAGCTTCGGCTGAAATCCCGGTCATCGTTGATGGCCGCCGCGTGACTGCTCTCGTAGATACCGGCGCCGATTTCTCCGTCATGAGTCGTGGTCTGACGCTTGTCCTGAGGAAAGTACTGACACCTTGGCCTGGAACGCACATCCGGACAGCTGGAGGCCATCTGGTGACACCGCTTGGCGTCTGCACCGCTAGAATGGAGATTCGTGGTGTTACCTTCACTGCCTGCTTCGCTGTGTTGGCTCATTGCTCGAAGAACCTCATCCTCGGGTTAGATTTTCTTCGGGAACACGGTGCGATAATCAACCTCCGCGAACTTGTCGTGACGTTCTCACCTCATTGTGCCCTAGCCGACAGCAGCGAGCCCGACAGGCCTGTTTTTCGCGTGTGTGATGACAATGTCACCCTACCACCACGCTCCAGTTTGCTTATTACGGTGGAGTGCTCCAACCCACGCACTCCTCACGGGGTTGCGGAAGGCAACCTGTCGTTACTGCTGAATCAACAAGTCTGCGTTGCGCGGGGCGTTACTTCCCTCCGCGGACTGCGAACGCAGCTTTTTGTTACGAACTTTAGCGCCGAATACCGCCACTTGCCGCAAGCAACCGCCATAGCCTATTTCGATGAAATTAGTGACTCAGTCTCCCACTGCGCCTTGTCCCTCAACGATACCCATGCATCGACCTCTGACGCCCCCGTTATGACTGACGTGAACCCCGACCTAACCCGCCGATCAGAAACACCGCCTCCACATGATCCTCGACTCTTTTCGTGACTGCTTTGCGACCACTTCTAAAGTTCGGCAAACATCGGTCGCTAAACACCGCATTGTAGTGGATGAAGGCGAGAGGCCTATACAACACCACCCCTATCGAGTGTCTGCGAAAGAACGGGAGGTGATTCGGAGGCAGGTTGAGGAAATGCTCCGCGACGAGGTTATCCAGCCGTCAACAAGCCCGTGGGCTTCGCCCGTTGTGCTGGTCGCCAAGAAGGATGGCACTCTCCGATTCTGCGTCGACTATCGTCGCCTCAACAAGATTACTAAAAAGGACGTTTATCCGTTGCCCCGAATTGATGACTCGTTCGATCGCCTGCGTCATGCCCGATACTTTTCCTCTCTTGATCTACGCAGTGGGTACTGGCAGATCGAAGTCGATGAACGGGACCGTGAAAAGACCGCGTTCATAACCCCCGACGGCTTGTACGAGTTAAAGGTGCTCCCCTTTGGCCTGTGTATCGCTCCTGCCACCTTTCAAAGAATGATGGACACTGTCCTGGTTGGCCTCAAATGGCAGTCGTGTCTCGTCTATCTTGATGATGTGGTTATTTTCGCTGCGACCTACGAAGAACATCTCAAACGCTTGAGTGCAGTATTGACGGCCATCCGATCAGCCGGTCTATCTCTAAAACCCGAAAAATGCCACTTCGCGTACCAACGGCTGAAGTTTTTGGGCCATGTTGTGACACCTGAGGGTGTCAGCCCCGACCCCGACAAGACGGACGCTGTAGCTGCGTTGCCGACTCCCACTGATAAGCGAGCTGTGCGCCGGTTTCTTGGCCTCTGCGCATATTACAGACGCTTCGTGCAAGACTTCTCCAGGCTGGCTGATCCTCTCACACGGCTGACAAAAGACGATCAGCCTTTCGTCTGGGCACAGGAACAGCAGGACGCCTTCGAAAAGCTCCGCAAACGCCTACAAACAACGCCCATTCTTGCCCATTTCGACGAGGAGGCGGATACAGAACTTCACACCGATGGCAGCAACATTGGCCTCGGTGCTGTCCTCGTCCAGTGGCAAGATTATTATTATTATTATTTGAAAATACTGTTGGCCGTGAGGCCGTTACAGTGGTGGGGCGTGACATTCGGAAAGCAAAAAGGTTTCGACGATTATACAAAAATACAAAGTGAATCTTCATCTATACAATCATTTCTTACCGCGTAATGTTTCAGTTTTTATACAGAAGCAGTGTTAATAAATAAGATGGTGTTGAGCGCGTGATTGCTTACGGCAGCCGCACGCTGTCTCGGTCCGAGGCCAATTACTCAACCACTGAAAAGGAGTGCCTAGCTGTTGTGTGGGCGATAACGAAGTTCCGGCCCTACTTGTATGGTCGCCCGTTTCGAGTCGTGAGTGACCACCACTCACTGTGTTGGCTCGCGAATCTTAAAGGGGCTGCGAAACACTGCTTGGGGGGATACTGGCAATACTTCAGGTGGGTTCTTTATGTCACACAGATGATGACTTAAAAAGAATTTCAGGAATCGATGCACAGGAACGGGAGTTATTCAATGAAGAAATTTCAAAATACAAGCAAACAAAACGCTGTCCTCAACTCGATTTTGGCGGGGCTTCCCACTCCTATTTCGCTCTCCCTATGACGGCACCTGGCGCAACCAATCAAAACAGCCTGCCAGTGCACGTCGCGGAAGTTTGCACTCCATGGTTGCCTGCTCTCTGTAACTCGTTCTTGCTGAGACTGGCGGCGTCGTTTCCATGCCAGAGCGCCCCTGGTGGTGTATTTTTATTTTACTTGCTTTGCAGGGCTTTTATCTAAGACAAACAAGTTGTTTTTGTTGATCTAATACAAAACGCAGACAGGTGACAAAATGTGTCTCTATTTATTCACACAATTTGCGTATATTTACTGTTTGTCCGATCATCAAGCTCGCGCCAGGTGATGTCATATCCGCTGCTCAAACCCGCCACTGTTTGGCGGCACCATCAGAGCCATGAATTTGTTTTTGGGAGGATATTAAAACATTAAAAAACGGAATATACGCGGTATTACCGACGCTAATAGCACCATTATAACTCACTGTATGCGACCAACAGACAAAACAGTCAACTAAGATTGTGTTTCTGGGCCCCTTTAAAGACCCCTCGGGCCGGCTAGCTCGTTGGAGCCTTCGCTTGCAAGAATTTGATGTAACAGTTGTCTACAAGTCGGGAAACAAACACAGCGATGCAGACTTTTTGTCCCGTGCTCCTATCCCGTCCAGCTCTGATGACCTCGAAGATGACCCTCTCTTTATTGGTGCTCTGACCACGTCCGCCCTCGCTCAACAACAGAGGGACGACACGGAATTGCGGCCACTCATCGATTATCTTGAGGGTACCGCCTCGTCTATTCGTGCGTGGCTTGTCGTCGTTTTGCTTGCGAGATGGCGTCCTCTACAAACGAAATTACGGCCCGACAGACTCTGGTTACCTGCTCGTGGTTCCAACGGCGCTCCGCACTGACGTTTTGCAGGCATGCCACGACGAGCTTCCTTCCGGCCACCTCGGATTTTCTCGAACGATGGCACGAGTTCGTCACCGGTATTACGGGCCCAGGCTTTCTGCGGCTGTCAAGCGTTATGTACGCACTTGCCGAGAGTGTCAACGTCGGAAGAAACCACCTTTCAAGCCGGCTGGCTTGCTCCAACCCATTGCTCCGCCGAGAATTCCATTCCACCAAGTCGGCATGGACTTACTGGGCCCATTTCCCACGTCATCATTGGGTAACCGGTATATTGTGGTTGCCACCGACTACCTCACCCGGTATTGTGAGACGAAAGCCCTTCCCCGCGGCACTGCTGCTGAAATTGCTGACTTTTTCATCATCAGCACAGTCCTCCGCCATGGCGCCCCTTATGTTGTTTTAACTGATCGAGGCACAGCGTTCACGTCCACGCTTACTCAGGAAGTTATGCGGCTCAGTGGCACAAGTCATCGTAAGACCACAGCTTACCATCCTCAAACCAACGGCCTAACCGAGCGCCTCAATAAGACTATCGCTGATATGATTTCTATGTACGTCGATGATGACCATAAGAACTGGGACGAAATCCTTCCGTACGTCACGTTTGCCTACAATACTGCCCTTCAAGAGACGACGGGGTTCACCCCATTTCGTTTGGTACACGGTCGTGAAGTCGTGACTATGTTGGACACGATGTTATTGCCCGATATTGCACGCCCATCCGTTGCCGACGCTGATTCATTCGTTCGCCATGCAGAGGCTGCCCGCCGGCTGGCTCGGCAACGAACCTGCGTGCGGCAAGAAGTCGATGCTCACCGCTATAACCTCCGTCACCGCGAAGTCATTTTCCAGCCTGGCGATCAAGTTTGGGTTTGGAGCCCCATCCGTCTGCGCGGTCGCTCCGAGAAGCTTTTGCGCCGTTACTTCGGCCCCTACGAGGTCCTCCGCAAACTCAGCGACGTTACGTATGAAGTGCGCCCGCAAGGAAGTGTTCGTTCTTCCAGACGCCCGCCGACATCCGAAATTGTGCACGTCGCAAGACTCAAGCCAGACCATGCCCGCTAGGACACCTCTCACCACGTACGGTGCCTGGGAGTCTGTTAAAACCCACACGTGGCTCCCCCTCACTTTCAGGCATCGAGTCGATGCCTCTCGAGAGGGGAGGGGCAATGCCGCACTTAGTTTAGCCATCACTCTATCGGTGCCCCCGTGCGGTCTGTCTTCGACCTTTGTCGCGCGCCGGACTTCGTCCTCTTCTGCTCGGTGCTAGTGCCTGCCGGCTGCGCTCTGCCCAGTGTGCTCGCCAGGTACTGTTCTGCCAGAGATAGAACGTCCTACCGGCGTCCGTGACAATATTTTTACCTTGTAGATATGTAAATAGATTCATTGAAAATGTACCCCTCCCCCTGTCCTTTCTACTGTCCCCTCACCCCTTTTCTTTCACTTCTACTCTCTGCCTGCTATCCTTTATTTCGCTGCCCCAGCTCAGGTGCTTCCTGTCGCGATAGCAGATGCCGGGGCAGCAAATATTCTCTTACCTTCCATATCAAATGTTCAATAAATAACCACTTCATCATCATTTTCCAACCAAAAGGTCTCTTTCACAGGCGGCACTCTCGCATTCTTTGTGAAAACAGTTCCCTCTTCTGAGCAAACTCAGGAATGTCGCCAGTTCACTTCAAGATGGCCCCAAGAGAGTCGTCGAAAGAGTACAATGGTACAGCACAGAAAAGGGGATTGCAGTCAACCGGCTGTTTCTATCTGCAACTGCGGCTACGTTTCTGGTTATTGCGAGCGAAGCTGACCTTGAACACCTTGACGTAAACACTCGCATTTTTGCGATAATTATGCAGGTTCAAGTAAAAAAAAAATTGTTTTGGTGCGCAAATTTATTTTTTCCGGAACTATGACATTTAAGCATTTTTTTATCGCTACACGATTTACGCGTAATTTCGTAAGCAGAAGCACACCAGAATTCCTGTAAATTTGTTGAGTTCAGCTGTTTTCTTTGTTAAGTTGGAATTATATGAAGTATGAGCTTTATAAAATTATTATCTTGAGTTCTTACAGCGAAGACACACTGATTAAAATTTATGGTCATAGAGTAACGGCAAAATAACGTGCGATACTTTTTTTCGTTAACGGTAACGGTAACGCGTTACCTTTTTTGTAGGCAACGTAGGGCTGTAACGCGTTCTTTTTTTTTTAGTGTAACGAGTAACGTATTTAGTTACTTTCTTTCGGTAACGTCTACAACACTGCGTCAAAGCCACCCCTGTGGTGGCGTAGCTGGGAAGTACGACCACTGCGCTTCTGTTAGTTTGCTTGACATAAGCTTTGTGCTGCTTCACCCTTTCCGTCATATTGTTGGTGTCCCCAGCCTAAGCCTCGTTTACATGAACCGGAGTGCGGTAGATTGAATCGGGGGTCGAGTTGTGTAAGGTCAGCCCGACTCGACGATTGCGTGTTTGCATGAACTAGATTTTAGCGAGTCGAGACCGGTTCAACTGCAGCGACACCAAGCGTTGAGCAGCACAGCGGTGAGGGCAGTGGCAGCCTCCAAGATTGCGGCATGGTACCGCTGTCTCGCAGGCGCGATGGCGCAAGCGTAAAAACAGGATCGAAATTTATCCTCTCCCCTCCCGCTAACTCGACTCTTCGTCTCGATCCGGTTTACGTGCTATCTTCCGTTGGGGTTGAGCGAGTCAACCCCCCCTCCCCCCCCCTCCCCCCCTTTCGGCAGCGGAGTCGACTGGACTCACTTCCTCGACTCCCGGAACCGACTGTGCGGTGTTTACATGAAACCAGTAATTGGTTTTCAACCCAAAGCAGGGTTTTTGCGTACCACGCCTTGGGAGACCGGTTCTGACCTTTGACCGAGTCGGACGTGTTTTTTGACGCTCCTTCGACTTCGGCCGGGCCTAGCTACGCCGTGCAGCAACCGGGTTGGGCCCGCATCGCCTGCACGTACGACCCGCAGGCAACGGACCTGGACCTAGGATAGCCACCTCCCGTGGCCCCCCGGCCATGGAGCCCCACCAGGAGGCCCGCGGCCGCGGAATGCGCAAGGCTAGGACTGTGCCGGACGGACCTCGTTCGCAGAGCGCACGCCGCGACAGGTCTATCGATTCATCTCCGCTGCTAGAGAGATGGATAGAGTGAGTGCAACGCGCAACACAGCGCGCTGCCCTGACTCCGGAGACGGCGAAGGCAACGCTACGCACCTTGGCCCTTCCGCCACGTGCTGCTGCGATGGCGGCGCGCGCGGACCAACACGTGGGAGCCGCCATTGCCAGCCCGGTCCTGCAGCCACCACTCGGCGGCGGCTACATTCCAGCAGCGGTGGAAGCAGCTGTAGAAGAGCCAGAGGGGGACGACGCCATGGATCAAAGCACCCATCGCAAGCGGCGCCGTTCCACCCACTCTGAAGAGGGGGAGGGGAACAAAGGCAGCGGGGGCGAGGAATCTGCTGCTAAGCGCGAAGCGCTGCAGCTAACTGCACCTGTCTCACCTCCCCCTCCGCGTCCTGAGGGAGCGACCACAGGACAAAGAGCCAGGGAGGTGACAGCCGACAATGGCGTGTCTGCCAGTGCTGGCTGCTTTCCCCCTGCTCTCGCCGGAACGCAAGCCCCCACCCTGAGGGACCAGCTGCCGGTGACGACATCGGCTGACGCGGCGCAGAAGCCAGAAAACCCAGCACGTGACCCAGAGGCCGCAGCTGCGGCTCTCAGACGGAGCGCGGCGCACGCTGCCAGCGTGCCTGACAGCAACGAACGCCACACCCCCCTGGCATCCTCATGCTCACTGGAGACCGCCAGCCTGATCCCCTGGCGCCAGGCTTCAACCCGAGCACAGCGAAGGCGTAAGGCTGCCCTGCAGAGAGCTGCTGCTGCTGTGGCGGTCCACGAGGAGCTCCACTGGACAGTCCTGTTCCGGCCAGCGGAACGCGGCGTGGCCATAAGCAGGGAACAGGGCTGGGAGATTGCTGAGGAGGTGGGCCCGCGCCCTGGCGTGCTGGCGGTTCGCGTTAACACGCGGCGGAACGTCGTGGCGGTGGACACCGGCTGCGCAGCTACCTTCGGCTCGCTTCTGGCCACGACTGTCATCCGTGGCCTGGCTGTGTGCGCCAGGGAGCCAGCTCCTCGCAACCAGTCCAGTGGGCTCGTGTTCGGCGTGGACGCGCGCCGCTCAGCGGACCAGCTGCTTGCCGCAGTGGAGTCGGCGGTGGCAGTGACGTCGGCGTCGCTGTCGGGAAGCACGCTGCATCTGCGATTTGCGGCGCCGATCCCGCCGCCGCATGTGTTCATTTACAGGCGGCGCCTCGCTGTCCGGCCCTGCCGCCCGCGCCCACTGCAGTGTTCCCGCTGTTCCAGCCTGGGCCATGCCACCGAGGCCTGCAGAGCTGCTGCCCGCTGTGCCCGCTGCGGTGCGCCACACGACACTGGAGCGTGCACCAGCGGAAAATCGCGCTGCTCAAATTGAGGCGGCCGACACCCTGCCACGGACCCTTCATGCCCCCACTGGCAACGAGAGAGGCATGTCGCCACGATTTTGGCTTCGTCAGAGGTGCCTCTCTCACGACGGGCCGTGCGCGCGGTTGTACGCGAAGAAACGGCTCCGCAGGCTGCACAGCAGCAACCAAGCAAGCGCAGCTATGCGCAGGTTGCGGGCCACAGCAAGCAGCAGCAGCAGCCTTCTCAGCAGCTCCGGCCTCAGAAGCAGCGGGGGCAGCATCCAAAGCAGCAGGCCGGTTCCCGCACCGCACCATTGAGGCCCGCACCGACTACCTCCGGTGGCTCCCCTCTGGACGCACGCGACGCCTTAATCGAGCGCCTGCAGGCCGCGCTGCGAGCACTAAGCGTGCTCCTGCCAGAGGGCTCCGAGGGTCGCCGCATCTGTGAGGAAGCGACAGGCCCTCCTGCACTAAACAGCCAACAACATGGCTAGTCGCCGGGCAGTACCCCGCATTCCCACAGTCCTGCAATGGAACGTCCGCTCCCTTGCAGCGCGATACGCTGAGCTCCGCTCACGCATAACATCCGAACAACCAGAGGTGATCGCGCTGCAGGAAACTTACGTCCGGCTGCGGGATGGGGAGCCCCAAAGGCGGCTGCCCGGCTACATCGGTTACCATTCACCAACAAAGTGTGAGGAGGAGTCATGTGCATCGATCCCCTGCGGCGACCCAGCCCATCGACCCGGGAAATCGCGGGCCTCCATTTATGTGCGACGCGACGTCCAGCACGCGCTCGTCGGCACGGCGGCGGCGACGAGTGACGTTCAGGAGTGCGTGGCAGTGACAGTGCGCGTCGGGGGTGTTGACACATCAGTGGCCAGTGTTTATGTGCGCCCAGCTGTGGCGTGGAACGCGCTGTGTTTTCGTGCAGTCTCGTCGTGTTGTGCCCCGCGCCAGCTCATAGTTGGTGACTTCAACGCCCATCATTGTGCGTGGGGCAGTGCGCGCAACGACCGGCGCGGCGACGACCTGCATGACACACCAACGCAGCTGGGACTCACTCCTCTCAACACTGGCCAGCACACCTTCCGACGGCGTGGATCGTCAGGCTCCTGCATCGACGTTGCGTTCGCGTCCAGCGGCATTGAGGCGACCTGGCGTCGTGCACCATCACTCTGGGGCTCGGATCACTTCTCCATCACCATAGAGCCCACTGCTAAAGAGGCGCGCCCCATGCGTACGTACGCAATCGTGAATTGGGGCCGCTTCCGCCAAGAGGTGGACGCCGCCGCTGCGTCCGGCGCCGATTACTTCACCAGTCTTGTCCGGAGCGCCCTCGCAGCCACGCGTCGCGCAGAGGTGCGGGCAGGTCAGTCAACACCCTACAATAAGCTGCTCGATCTGCGCGACAAAAGGGACAAGGCGGAGCGCAGGGCGCGACGGACGGACAAGCCAGAAGACTGGACGGTCTACAATCGGCTGGACGCAGCGGCAAGGCGTCACTCCAACAAGCTTTATCGACGGCAGTGGGCTTCTCTCTGCAACACGATGGAGAAGGATCGCAGCTCGCGGCGGCTCTTCACCACCCTGCGGCGCATCACTACACCTCAGGCGAACCCTCAGCCCCTGGCCGCTCTCGCCATCTCGAGCGGCCAAACAAACCAACAGCTGGCTGAGCAGTTCGCTGACCGATTTGCGCCACAGCGTCCCGCGAGCAGTGCAGTGACGACATCGGGCCCCAGTTTTGACGCCAGGTACTCTTCCCCCGCCCCGGATGACGGCCCGTGCAACGCGCTCTTCACAGCGACGGAACTGAACGACGCGCTGCACCACTGCACCCGCCGCTCATCGCCCGGGCCAGACGGGGTTACGTACCAGATGCTGCGCAACCTGGACGCGGAACAACGTCAAGTCCTCCTGCGGCAGCTCAACCTGGTGTGGGAACACGGGGTGCTACCTGAGGAGTGGCGCACAGCGGTCGTCTGCCCGATACCGAAGCCAGGCCGCCAACCCACGGAGCTCAGCGGATACCGGCCAGTGGCGCTAACGTCGGCGGCATGCAAGCTGATGGAGCATATGGCGCTCCAACGCCTGCATGCGCGGGCCGCGGAGGCAGACTTGTTCGACGAGCGTCAGACAGGGTTTCGCGGGATGCGCTGCGCGGCAGATTCAATCGCGGACGTTGTCTCCGCACTCGAGCACGCCGTGGCGGCGCGGAAGGTAGCACTGCTCTTGCTGCTCGACGTGTCGAGTGCGTTTGACAACGTCCACCGTGCGGTAATTCTCGCGAGGCTGGAAGAGGCGGGCGTGGCCGGTCGTCTGTTGCGTTATGTACAGGGGTTCCTCAACGCGCGCACTATTCGCGTGCGCGTGGGAGCGGCTCTCTCTCAGCCCCGCCCGGTGGATCTAGGCGTGCCGCAGGGGTCGGTGTTGTCCCCGTTCCTCTTCAATGTGGCGATGTCGGCGGTGCCGGGCTGTCTGCCCACAGGCAACCGGCACCGCGTGTACATCTCCATATACGCGGACGACATCGCTCTGTGGTGCTTGGGACTTCCGGGCGAGGCTTCCCGCGTGAGAGACTGTCTCCAGGGGTCCCTTGACGCTATCGGCGACCGGTTGCGGGGCCTCGGCCTGGCGCTTTGCGCGGAGAAGACTGCAGCCATGGCCTGCGCAGCTCGCAGATGCGCCCGCCTGGCGCCGGTGACGTTGGCTGGGATGCCGCTGCCGTGGAAGAGCTCCGTGCGGTACCTCGGCCTGGAAATCGACCAGCGCCTCTCCTTCCGCCCCGCGGCGACCAGGGCCTGCCAGCAGATGAAGAGGACTACAGCCGCTGTGCACAAGCTCACCGCCCGGGGCCAGGGGATTTCTCAGCAGGCTGCGCTGCGCCTCTACAACGCCGCAGCCTTAGGGGCGATACTCTACGCGCTGCCCCTCGTCACGGTGCGCAAACCATCATGGAAGGCACTGGAGGTGCAGCATCGCAAAGCGCTGCGGACCTGCCTCGGTCTACCCGGAAACTCGCAATGCGAGGCGACACTGGCCGAGGCGGGCGCGTGGCCTCTGCAGCTACAGGCCACGCAGCGCTCGCTGCACCACATTGACCGACTTCACCGCGCACCAGACGGCGCGGAACTCCTGCAGCGCCTTCGTCACTACCCGCGCTCAAGAATGGGCGCGGCACTGCAGGAATATGACCAGCTGACGCGCGCCACGCCCCCCTACGGCCTCTGCTCCCCCTGGCCCCTCACGACGGAGGTACAGCGAGAGATCGTCGGCATCGCGGGAAAACGCAGCACACCACTATGTGCAGTGCAGCAGCTAGCCGGAGCCGTCATCTACGAGCAACTGCGCGACCATCTGCTTGTGTTCACTGACGGCTCCGTGGTGAGCGAAAACTGCTCGCTCGCCGCAGCGGCCACCATCCCCGCCCTGCAGCTGCACCGCCAGCAAAGAGTGGCTTACCTGGGCTCTTCGACCACGGCGGAGCTACTGGGTCTTCGCCTGGGCTTGGACCTGGTGCTCACCCTTACTCCGCCGCCACCCAGGTGTGCTCTGCTGTGTGATTCCCGTGCCGCCCTCAGCCGCCTGCAGACTCCCGCCCGTGGCACCACGTTGCTGTGCGCGTTACGCAAGCGCATTGAGCGTCTCGCGGAGTGCAGATGCAGTATTCGCGTGCAGTGGGTGCCCGGTCACTGCGGCATCCGCGGCAACGAGCAAGCCGACGAGCTCGCCACCGCCGCACATCAGCTTCCTCCCAGCGACGAACCGCTCGCCCTGGAAGACGTGCGTGCGGTGATCTACGACCACCTCCGTCAGCAACACCCCGACCCTCGCATCGCGCGAGGAGAGCGCATTTCTCTCGTCGGCGCGCGCTCACTGTCGCGCCTTCAGCGGGCGATGATCATCCGAGTGCGCTTCGGCTGCGTGTGGCCCGGGGAAAGACGGGTGCGCCACGGACTTTCGTCGAGCGACGCGTGCGCTGAATGCGGCGCAGTGGAGATATTCGAGCACATGCTCCTTCGCTGTACCGCTTCTGCAGTGCCGCGTCGCGAGATGCTCGCGGCCTACAGGGCGCTGGGAATCATCCCGGACAGTCTCGAAGCGCTCCTGTGGCCGCGCGGCAGTGCGCGCACCCGTGACAGAACAATGGTGAGCCTCTGTGCGTTCATCGAGCAGGCGGACTTGACTCCCCGCTTGCTCTACGCCAGGTAGTGCACGCGTGACACGAACGCTCCGTGGGTGCTACCTCGGACGGTATACGCGGCCGGGCGCCCCACCCCGGCCGCTAGTGCAGTGTGCCGCGCGCGCGATTAATCCGAGACAGGACGCTACGTGCGCGCGGCTATGTACATACAGTTTACTTCTTGTGTAAGTGATTGTGCGCAGTGGCCGCTCGCGCGCACTTATTTTCGGACAATGCTTGGACATTAGCGCGCGGGCGGCGCGAACTTGATTACTTTTGTATTTTGTAAATAGTGTACAAAGCTCTCCCCTGTCCTTTCTCGCTGTCGCTCCCCTCTATACTTCTCCTCACTATCCTCTTCCTTTCCCTTTCGTTTCCGCCGGCTGCAGGTCGGGTGCTTAAGATATTAGATAGCAATTGCCGCGGCCGGCAACACTCTTTTGCTTCACTTTTTATTTTTTAAATAAGCCACTACCACCACCACCACGCCTTACATCTTTTGTGTAGGACGACGAGTCTTTGGGGCAGTGGAGGAGGCGCCTGATAAAGGTGTCCGGCTGGTACCCAGTTTCCACCGCGTCCTCTCCGAGAATGCTGGCCAAGGTTTTGCTGACGCCTTTTACGTACGGATTGCATACGCATTTTTGCTCCTGGCGTGTACTTAGCCTACGCATAGAATTGTTTTCGTTCCATGTTTTTCTATAAGGATGTTTTCTTTTGTTGACGAGTTTTAATGGCGCAAGGGCAGCCTTGCACCAAAGAGCGGCATGGAACAGTGTTTTCTTCTACATAAGGTTAGGTCAAAGACTTTTTTCGAATCAATTCACCTAAGAGAAACCACGAGAAAATTTGTATGCATTTGAAGCCGATAGGTACCCGGCGGCACTGGGAATCGAACAACCGAACCGCCCGCGAACCGCATGCGCAAAGCACTGCTGTCGCTGATTTTAAAATAAATAAGGAAGAATTGGGAATCGCTTTCAACCTAAACTTGCTTCAATTTCACCGTACCCTTCCGACATAACTCTTTGAAAAAGTTCCTCTCAAAAAGGCTATGACAACACGACACAAGATTCGCAGAATTAAAAGGATGTGAGCGGGGGCACAGGGAGAAGACCTTTCCAAAAAGGGCTCCCTGGGCGCTGCCATATTGTTCCCTGGACTGCAGTGGGCACCTCCCGCTAGCACGGTGGAAGCGGCGAAACGCCTCCTCTCTGGACTGCTAGAAACCGGTTCCGCCGCCGGAAACAATATGGCAGTGCCCACGTTGGAAAGGTGTTAGGTACGTGGGTGACCGCTTGCAGGGGTAAGGGGGAGGAGAGAGCAAAAGGCAGTAGGGAAAGGGTGCTGTCTCCTGCTGTACCTTTGCGTTCACCTTTTTTTCCCCCTTTTACTTTTCCTCGAGGCGTGGACCGCAGGCCGAGGTTCCTTCTAAAGTGCGCTGTTTTTTACTTCCGACGCTGAAGAACGACAAAGCTGGCGCGTCTGCCAAACCGGTCCTCAAAGGTCTCATGCATGACGCAGCCTTGCCGCCTCACGTAAAAAAAAAAAAAAAAAAAACCCTCACAACGGCTAATGTGTCACTCCTGGCGAAGGGTCAGTCCTGAAGCGGTGAAACATTTCTGAAAAATCACATCAGAGTTTTTTGAGAGAATCAGTTGCATTCTTTGACGTCCTGGTTACGCAGGACTGCCACCAGCTTTGTGAAGAGCGCAGTGCAAGGCACAAAGAGTGGCACAAAAACAAATTTTAGTCGATTTGGTGTGGCTACGGCAAATGCGAATTAGGTGTGTTAGCACTGCGGTTTCGATATTCGGATCCACTGCGCACGGCTGGAAGTTGATGCAGAAGATACCGAAAGCAAAGCGCGAGAGACTGGTAGTTTAGGACACGGGACGTTCGGCTGCGGCGATGTAAGAGCGAGTGCTGTGCTGCTGAGGTGTGTCGTATTACGTGTCATGTCGATCTGCCACTGTTTTTTTCATGGTTTGTACATGGTTCATGTACATAGAGCAAAAGGCGATGATACAATGGTCTGATGCAGTGGCCAGCAAAACTAATCTAATCGCGCCGTCCGAATTGGAAACCCGCTCGCGGCCGTAAGGTATTTTCTTTTAGTTAATTTTATTTAAGGTCAAGAAAACTCCAGACATACAGACGGACCTCGGCGAACACTAAGATTGAAAGCCTCACCGCCGGATAAAAAAAAATTCGATCACGTCAGGTCGCTGCTGTTCCACCGCCATGCGGAGGCAACGGCAAGGTGTTCTCCGGCCGCCCGATGGAAACGCATAATCGTGCGGCCGTGGTTCTCCTCTGTTGACTTAATGAAGAAGACGGTACAAGAAAAGGCTCTACCTTAGAGCCTTTACTTCGTAAACAATTCATTGCACAACCATTATGAACAGGCGAGACTTTTGTGCGGCCACGTAATTGGCGAAAGCTTCGGAAACCACGTGTCCTCAGCCTGTGTGTCAAGAAACCAGTTGTATGGAGCAAGGTATCCATTTCTCTACATATCATTTGTAGGTGACGAAAGCGACACAGCCGGAGGATCTGGTTGCCTGTTGCGTTCTCGAATATCTTATTTACACTATCACAAGACAGACGCCTGCACTTGCAAAGCATCACGTCCTGTGCCGATCCAATCCCTTGTAACCGCTGGTAAGGCTCCACCAGCGCTGGTGGAGGCCTATCGGTGGTCTAGCCCTTAGGCCTATATCAGATGTTAGGTGTGTGTGTGCGTGCGCACACACACAAAAGGAAGCGAAGAGTGTCAACAAAATGTTGCGTGAATGCAAGCGCTATTCCTATGTAAGCGCATCAAACTATATCATATATGCGACGGCAAATCTCATGAAAATGGATATACGTTTCAGTAGAGCTATCTCCATAATACTGCACGGATGCAGGAAACGGGCGCGATGCATATTGTGTTTCTCCGTTTCGGAAAAATGAAAAGAACATGGCGACTGAGGTTATGCGTAGATGTGAAATACCGTAAATTAGCCGCATGTCCTGCTGCATGTATCCGGTCACCATACGAGATCAGCCTACACTGACGGACCCATAAGACTGCAGCCTCTTCTAGCAAAAAGAAAAAAAAAAGTGAAAACAAATCCGCAATGCCGTGTTTTACACTAATGCTTATGCGGCCGCTAGTTTGTTCAATAACAGTTTCGCGTGGCAGGTATAGCATGTGGTAACATCTGTTTGAGAGGACATAGTAGTAGCGCTTAAAAAACAAGGACGACAGGGTAGAGAAAGACAGCACAGGCGCTAGACATCAACTGACTTTATTCTCGAGAACAACAACGAATTTATAGGCGACAATCAGGAGCATAAAAAATCAACATTTGAATCGCATGCGTGATGGCACTTCCCGATATGCTCCTGATTGTCGCCTATAAATTCGTTGTTGTTCTAGAGAATAAAGTCAGTTGATGTCTAGCGCCTGTGCTGTCTTTCTCTACCCTGTCGTCCTTGTTTTTTAAGCGCTACTACTATGTCCTCTCAATCTAAACACCAACTAGCCCAGCTTTCTGCCTTAACATCTGTCCTGCTATAGGTAATCAGTCCTTCCTCTGCGTCTTGAGGCAAGCTCGTTGTACTTTAGGCGGTGCGGCAAGGCAGTATTATATTTTTAACTGCCCACAAGGCACCTATCGAAGCCCCCCCCCCCCCCCCCCCCCCCCCCCGTTAGCTCGACATTTACCCCGGGCTACTGCCGAAAAAATTCCTGCCTACGTGCCTGCTGTCCGCATTACATGCACATTGAGGTGTTCACGCTGTAACTGGGCTTTAAGCTTACGACATGTGTTTCTGATTAGTCGATATGGCAGTGATCTGCAGAAATTATTTCCTCACCGAAAAACCGAAATAACTGATATAACAATAATTTCATAAATACAAAAATCATTTGTACTACGTAGAACATGTGCTGAACGCTATTAGGACAAAACTAGGCGTTTAGACTGTCTCAATTTCCCACGACTCAAATCAATCCGTTTGCGTGGTTCTTAAGTTTCTTAGGTACCATTTTTCGTTTGTTGCACTGTTCACCTCACGGCTGTCCAGGCTCTTAATTTTTAGTGATCCACTTTCTTTCAGAATGTGTGTGCGCATTTACCTTGTTCTTCATACTTTAGAGAAGATGTCGACGGTGTTAATGAGAGCAACTGCCGGGCTTTTAAGGCGCCACTGTCTGGTTATCGCAGCAACAAGCTTGTCTTTATCAGCCGCTTTGGCATTCTCCTTGTCTCGAAGCTCTGAAAGGCTTTTGGAACTTTTGGGTATTTCTTGTCTCGTACGCAGACATGCATTATTTGTACGAAATCACTGTTCCGGTGTGTAAATCCCGAGCAAGGTCCTGCTATAAATGTAAGTTTGTGCCAAGAACATAGCAACTGCAACACAGCATCCGCAGCGACATAGCAGCGCTGTAACGTAGTTATGTAAATAAATGAACAAACAAACAAAAGAAATATTGCCGCGACGGAGTTTGCAACCCGCGGCGGTGCAAACAGGTCAGTCTCGCTGGCCTGTACACGAGAGCACTATGCTCTCGCCGAAGCCGATCACCGCCACGTGCTAAACTGCAACACACTCTCACGCTGTGCTTTGCGCCTCGTCGTCTTCAACAACTTCCATCTGCGCCCAAGTCACGAAAGGAAAGGAAACAGGTACGCGGCGTTGGTGTCCACATGCAAAAACTTGCTTTCGAAAAATACTTCGTAGTCAGCAGTGCTAAACCGCCCGCAATTTTTCGACGAAGACGGCGTGCCTACACCGCACAAGCCACGGTCCAGCTTCTTTTCTTTCACCCCAGCAAAGAAGGGAGCGAGTAGGGGAGCCACACAACCAGCGCGCCTTGAACACGCTGGGTGACAAAAGAATAAAGAGAATCTCAGCCGGGGCCCCGAAAAGCTGGCTTCACGCGAGGGGAGTACCAGTACGCACTAATACCCCTGTCACATTAGCAAATTTAATGTCATTCGAATCGAATGACATTAGCACCTAATGTCGTTTTTCAGTTGTTACACGAGAACATCTAATGTCATTAGGTACGAATGACATTCGCCATCGAATGTGTTTGGGGAACTCATTCGCATTCGATCTCGAACCGAATGTATACTCTGAACGCCAGGTACGCAGCGATAACAAGTAACACGAAAAAAATAATGTGAGCACCAGACAAGTTAAAAAGTATTATTTTCACATTCTAAAACAGAGTAATAATTTTTCTCGCGAAAATATTTGCACTGCGGGCTGTTAAAAGCTATTACTCTCGGCATCAGCAGTGCTCGGGTCAGGCTGCCGCGGGATCGTCGACCATTTTGGACGATGAGTTTGTGCACTGTTCAGCCCAGCGGGAGTTTCGCTGGTCGAGTTTCGTGGTCAGTCGTTGAATTTGCACTTGCGGTGCGATGGCTACGGCGGCTGCAGCTGCGGACCCGAAAGAACGAGCGCACTGGAGCCCTGAGGAAACCTTTGCCCTGATTAGGATATGGGAAGACCATCTCCAGGACTTGCGAAGGGCGAAAAGAAATGTAAAAGTTTACCAAACGATTGTTGACAAGTTGCGCGATGCAGGCATCAGCAAGACTCTGAAAGAAACAAAGACGAAGATTGAGAACCTGTCAAACAAGTACAGGTGAGTGCATTTTGTCAAGAAATGAATTAAGCACAACCTCATGCGCGGGTCTGCAACGGGTGCACGTGTCATTGTTTTGTAAACACCGCTATGAGTAGCTCTTCAGATTGCGTGGCTCGCGTCGGATGGTATGGCATTGCATGTGAGGTTTGATGTCCCTTAGCTGCACACGAGCTTTTTACAGGGTCCCAGATGAATATATATCATTTAGGATCTTTCAATGTGCGCTGACATCGCACAGTACACGTGTATGCGAGACAACTGTTGGTGTCAGTTGTCATCGCGTGGTCGAAGCTTATGCTTTTGCAAAGAACTTGCGAGGTTGAATACAGTGTGTGTTTTTGTTTTCCCTCATTAAATTGCGAACCACAACGCTTGCAGCGGCTCAGACTAATTGGTTAGGAGGCCGTTTTTTAATCAGTGCGCCGGCTTTATCACTATCGTGTCGTGCAGTATATCATGCAGCAAACACATTGGACATGTGCCATGTATCATTATTTATTTATTTCGTCACCTCGGGGCCCAAGAAAACTGCAGTGAGGAGGGGTTACATGCATGAAATCATTAACTGCAAAAATATTGTATGGAAAGACATCTAACATTTTTGTTTCCCTTACTGTTGCAGAGACATCAACAAAAAAAAAGGAACAGGACAAGGGCGGATCACTTGGCCCTATTACTGGGACATTCATAAATTTCAGTGTGCATTGCCTATGAATGACCAGCAAGAAATGCAGGAAAGCCAGTGCCCCACGGTGGAGGAGGTAAGATCTGCACATCTTGAATTCCTGTTGCTGCAGGTATTTGATGCTTCTGAACTACCTCGTGAAGTTCACTGGTCACTCACCATAGTAAAAAAAAAAAATTGCTGGGAGCACAAGGGTGTCTAGCGACCTAAGAAATTTTTGAATTGTAAGGCATATTTTGTGCGGCTGGAAGTGTCTATGAACTGTCAGGAATACCAATAAAAATTTGGCCACGTCGAGAAAAACACTGACTGTGGTTAACATGTTGATTTGCACTGAGTGCAGTGTTGAGTGCCGAGCACATGGTCCACACATATCACTTCTGCTTCACACGTGTGAGAGGAGTGACATGTCCGCATTAACTTCAGCTGTCTTTTTGCTTGTTGTAGTGAGCACTGTGTGTAAAGTTTGTTCTGTACTGTTTTTTTTTTCAGAGAAAAAGCTGGAACCAGTAGAGCATTTTTGCTACTTTCAATTCTCTCATGTCGGGTGCTATGCTACCCTAAATGGAATCAAAATTGCACGCTCCTAGAACATTGTTTTAAACTCATTGCGCATCATGTCATGCATGACACACTGACTGCGATTGGAACATTTTGTGGAACTTGATATGGATCTGTCTGTGCATAGCTAAAGTATGCATAATGTCTCTATAGTATATACATCCGTTCTTGTGGATCACTGAAGCAGCATGGGAATTTGTAGGTATAGCTTTAATGAACTCCCAAAGCTAAGCACCCAATCAGCCAGGCGCTACTGATGTGTTTTTAAAGAAAATTCACTGCACTCATTCCACTTCAGACGCTAAAGCCTTAACTAAAGTGCAAGGGCCAATTGGGCTATGTTACCTAAAGAATACTATATTTGGAATGCCATTGCACAGTAGGAACTAGGCCTTAAGGCATGTGCAAAGAGGCATGGACAGGCTTGTCTTGCTCTTGAGCTCATTCCTTTTAATTTCAGGTCATCTACCAAATGGAGAATGGGGGCAGTGCTCAAGAAGACGGAGAGGAGGCGGCGAACATCATGGTAGAGCATATGTCATCTCCTGGGCTAAATGAGCCGTGTGAATCATCACTGCCTTCATTTCCAGCCACAGCATCTGAGCCACCGCAACTGGGCTCATCGGGGCCTCAAGAAAGGAGAGTGAGGAGGCAGCCATCTCAAGTGAACATGCTTGCGCAGCTGATTGAGGAACAGCGGCAGCTGCGCCTGAGCCTAGAAAAAGGGATGCAAAAAGAACAAGACTTTCGAGATAAGCAAATTGAGCTGCAGGAGAAAGGTGCTAGGCGCGAAGAACTATTTTTAGGATGTTTGAGGGACCTGTGCAAAAGATAATGTGCATGGGAAACTATGAAAAAATAAATAACCTTTGCATACAACAAACACCTCTGCCTTATTTGTGAGGGAGCATGCCTGCTCCTATATTGACACACCCTTCACACACATTTGCTGTTTGTCCCAGTGCAGTGCTGGTGGTCACAGCCTGTTGAACAATCTCCAGAGGCGCTGCACAAGAGTAGCTCGTGCATCGGCGTGCCCTACTTGATTGAGTGATGGTGTGAGACAGCTGTTGAAACAGTGCATCAAATGCAAGCAAGTCTTGTTCCCATTGCGGATGCACGGGGTCTCTGAATTTCACAGATATTGTGAAGAATACATGAGGCCCTGATGGCTTGTTTGGAATGGGGCAACTTGCACTCTAGCTTAAAAAGAAAATAGAAACGAGGCTTTAATGGTCAAGTTTGTATGTGTTATGAAATTGCTGATATTTATGTTGTAGGGGTGCGTTTATTAGGCGTCCTCAAGAGATCAAAGCGCCGTGCAGGATCGGGCAGCGTAGACTGGCGTAGCCAGCACCAAGAGAGCGGGGCAACTTCGTCGTCGTCAGGCGCAGCGTAGCGTCGGCGCATGGCGGCAGCGGAACCTGTCAGAGTTGGCACACTACAGTTTCCCCCGGGTGAAAAGGAGCCAGCCTGGCGTCTTAAGGGGAAGGAAGAACAGAGGGGTCGTAGTACGGCTTCAGTCGGTTGACGTGGACGGTTTCGCGGCCACGGCGACGCAAGTCTGCAGCGGGTGCAACGGGCTCAACAATATAATTGACCGGAGAGGTTTGCTTGAGAACCCGGTAGGGACCATGATACCGATGCAGCAGTTTCCGCGAAAGGCCGGGAGTTGTGGGAGGCACCCAGAGCCACACAAGGGAGTCGGCAGGGTAGGAGGTAGAGGCCGCGGAAGTGCCGCGGTCATGTTTTTGCTGCCACTGGGTCTGCGTGGTAAACGAGCGAGGAGGCTGACGGCATTCTTCGGCGTGCCTGGCAGCGTCGGACAGTGGCGTGGACTCGGAAATGTCGGGCCGGTAGCGAAGAAGAGTATCCATCATGCAGGGGTTCTCGCGGCTGTACAGAAGAAAGAAGGGAGAGAATCCAGTCGTGGTTTGTGTCGCAGTGTTATATGCGCAGGTGACGAAGGGAAGAACTTGGTCCCAGTTGGAGTGGTTGGCGTCGACGTACATGGACAGCATGTCACTGAGGGTTCGGTTGAAACGCTCACTTCACTTCACTTCACTTCACTTTAATACCTTAAAGACCCTCGTTAGAGGGTATTACATAAGGGGTGGGCCACACAGAAATGAAAAACAGAATGAATAACAGATAAGTTGAAAGTTATACAAATATAAGATTATCACTGAGCAAGTACACGCGTGATTTCTTCGATGAACAATGGTTGGCATGTGATAGCAGCAAGTTCTCGGGGAAGGCCGTTCCAGTCGTTCGCGGTCCGGGGGAAGAGTGATGACGAAAATGTAGTGGTGCGGGCGCGAGGTCGTGACACTTGCTGATGGCCGGTGCGGAGGGAGATGCGTGGTGGTGGTGCGCAGATGTAGGGTTCCTGTCGTAGCTCAGAGTAAAAAAACTTGTGAAACAAACATAAACTAGCAATGTAGCGGCGATGAGCAAGGGTAGGTAGGCTGGACTGTGATTTGAGGGATGATATGCTGATATCAAAAGAATACGATGAATGAATGAATCTAGTTGCTCGGTTTTGAACTGCTTCAATTGAATGACAGAGATATGCTTGCTTTGGAGACCAGATGGGAGATGCGTATTCTAATTTTGATCTGACTAATGATTTGTATGCGAGGAGCTTGACATGCTGAGGTGCAGAGCGTAGGTGTCGCTTTAAGAATCCTAGTGTTCTGTTGGCGGATGATATGATGTTTGAAATATGCGTATTCCACGTAAGATCATGACAAATATGAACACCAAGGTATTTGTATGATTGGAAAAGATCGAGAGGAACGTTTGATATGCTGTATTGGAACAGAAGAGGGTAACGGCGACGATGGAACGACATATGTTTGCATTTACTTGTGTTAAGTGTCATTAGCCATTCACTGCACCAGTCTTGCACATGAGTTAAATTATTTTGAAGGGATTGTTGGTCGAAGGTGTTAGTGACTGTTCTGTAAATAACACAATCATCAGCAAACATCCGAATATGGCAATCTAATTTCTCAGCTAGGTCGTTAATATAAATTAGAAACAAGAGTGGCCCAAGGACGGATCCTTGGGGCACGCCTGAGGAGACTGGTAGGAGGTCAGACATTTGGTTATTGACAACGACTGATTGGAAGCGGTGAGTTAAGAATTCTTTTATCCATGCTAGTATGTCGGGATGCAAGTTTAGGCGAGAGAGTTTTAGAAATAAGTGGTTATGAGGTACCTTGTCAAATGCTTTAGCGAAGTCGAGAAGAATTGCGTCAGTTTGGAGGTTAGCATCAAGGTTGGCATGCAAGTCATGAACGAAAAGTGCTAGTTGACTTTCACATGAGTATGCTTTGCGAAATCCGTGCTGCGATGAGTGAAAAAAATTATTTGAATCCAGAAAGTGCATTGTTAAAGAATAAATGACGTGTTCCATGAGTTTACATGGTATGCTGGTGAGTGATATGGGTCGGTAATTAAGTGGTGAATCTTTGTTACCCGACTTGTGGACCGGAACGACCTTCCCCACTTTCCAGTCATGGGGTCAGGCCGTTGGTCTGAGGGTGGTAAGACGAAGCGGTTCGATGGATAATGCGGCATTCCTTGAGAAGGGCGTCAAGAGCGTCAGACAGGAATACGCGTCCACGGTCGCTGAGCAGTTCTTGCGGAGCACCATGGCGAAGAATCGGGTTCTGTAGAAGAAAGGAAGCCACGTCGCGGGCGGACGCAGATGGTAATGGAGACGTTTCAGCATAACGTGTGAGATGATCCACGGCCACGATAATCCAGCGGTGGCCAGTGGGAGTGGGAGGGGACGAATTATCAGTCGTAGGACTCGAAAGGAAGTTAATAAGAGCGGAAGGGTCTTTCCGCTGCTCGGTGGACATGTCGGCAGTGGCAAGCGAGGACAAGTCATAAGCAGACACAGGAGCAGGCGATGAAGCACTAGGTAGCGGCGAGCGGGAAAGAGCGTCCGCGTCATTATGCTCGAGGCCAGAGCGGTAAATGACATGAATGTCATACTCCTGCAATCGCAGAGCCCAGCGAGCAAGGCGGCCTGACGGGTCTTTGAGAGAGGCCAGCCAGCATAGGGCATGGTGGTCGGTTACTATACAGAACGGGCGACCGTACACATAAGGACGAAATTTTCCAATGGCCCAAATGATGGCCAAACATTCTCGTTCGGTAACAGAATAGTTGGCCTCTGCTTTGCTCAAGGTCCGACTGGCGTAGGCGACCACATATTCACGGAAGCCAGGTTTGCGTTGGGTGAGAACGGCACCCAGTCCAATACCGCTGGCGTCAGTGTGGATCTCAGTAGGCGCAGTCGGGTCGAAGTGGCGCAGGATAGGAGGCGAAACCAAAAGGCGGCGCAAGGTGTCGAAGGCGTCATCGCAAGCAGGCGTCCAAGCGGAGAGGTTGGAGCTGCGTGCGAGTAGCTGGGTCAGAGGAGCGATGAACGAGGCAAAATTCAAGATGAAGCGACCGAAGTACGAGCAAAGGCCAACGAAGCTACCGAGCTGCTTCAGTGAGGTGGGCTTCGGAAATTCGGCAACTGCACGAAGTTTGGCGGGGTCCGGAAGAATGCCGTCTTTAGAGACTACATGTCCTAATATGCTGAGCTGTCGGGCAGCAAAGTGGCACTTTTCCAAATTCATTTGGAGCCCAGCGTCAGTAAGACAAGTCAGAACGCGCTCCAGGCGGATGAGATGAGAAGAAAAGTCCGCAGAAAAGACGACGATGTCATTGAGATAGCAAAGACAACTCTCCCACTTGAGTCCACTAAGGATAGTGTCAATCAGGCGTTCAAAAGTTGCCAGGCCTTGCAAAGGCCAAACGGCATGACGTTGAACTCATATAAGCCGTCACTCAGCTCCCTGCAAGCAGTCCAGGGCGTCATCGATTCGTGGCAGGGGATAGACGTCCTTGCGTGTGATGTTGTTGAGCCGGCGGTAATCAACACAGAACCTGATGAAACCATCTTTCTTTTTTACCAACACAACAGGAGACTCCCAGGGACTGTGGGAGGGCTGGATGACACCCCGACGGAGCATGTCGTCCACGTGATCAGAAATGACGCGGCGCTCAGAAGCCGAGACACGATAGGGGCGCTGGCGAAGAGGGGCGTGTGTACCGGTGTCGATGGTGTGCGCAACGACAGACGTACGGCCCAAGGCAGTCTGAGGAAGATCGAAAGAAGAACTGAAGCGCTGGAGGAGGGCGACAAGTTGATCACGTAGCGTGGGTGGAAGGTCAGCGTCAATGGCACGGTGGAAGACGTCGGAGGGCGGTGGATCATTCTTAACATCACAAGAGCTGAGCACATCGACATCGAAGGAAGCGGTGGTATCAAGAATAGGGTAGGGAAGGCAGGAATCAAGTTCTTCAATACGCCCAAGGTATTCACCTCGGAGCACTGCTGACGGGCACGAAGATGGGTTCGAGACGTAAATTGCACTTTGTCCATGGTCGACCGTCAGAACAGCAAAGGGAAGCAGGAGGCAGGGATGGCGGGAACCGGTTTCGGTGAGTGACGCTGGCACAGAATAGGGGTACGAGGGCAGCAGAAAACGGAGGGATGTCGGTATCAGTCGCGACCACAAGTTTGGCAGACTGCGTAGGTACGTCGCAAGAGGGAGCGTCACACAACGGAGAAAAGGCGATTTCAGCTCGAGCGCAGTCAATAATGGCACGATGAGTCGAAAGGAAGTCACATCCCAGGATGATGTCGTGTGAGCAGTGAGACAGCACAATAAACTCGATGGTGTACAAAACATCTTGAATGAGGACACGGGTCGTACATGCGGCTGAGGGATGAATGCGCTGTGATGAGGCGGTGCGAAGTGAAAAGTCAGAAAGTGAGGTAGTCACTTTGCGGAGTCGGCGGCAGAGGGCTTCACTTATAACAGATACTGCAGCACCTGTGTCGACGAGGGCGACAACCTTGGCACCTTCTACGAACACTTCGATTACATTAGCGGGACGACACGGACTTGAGGAGTTCGAAACAAGCGCAGTTCTTGCCCCCGGAACTGAGGCTGCTAGTTTCCCTCAAGTGCGGAGCTAGAACGTCGCAGCATCGGAGAAGGGGAACGGCGTCGAGGGGAAGGCGATCGGCGAGTGGCGTAAATTTGGCGATCAGGAGAAACAAATGGGGGACCAGGTGGCCTTCTCGGCGAGGATAGTTCGGCATCGTACGGGTAGGAGCGCAGATCAGGTCGAGAAGGCGGAAGGCGCTGGCGGCAAAGCTGCGCGACATGGCCGGGCAGACCACAGGCGTAACAGATGGGTCGGTTGTCCGCAGTACACCAGGGATTCGTAGGATGTGGGCGAACTCTTGAGAACGGAGCTTGAGACGGGGGCTCAGACGGCGGCGGAGGACGGAAGGAAGGGGCGGCCTGGTAGGAATCGGGTGCCGGCGGATGTCGTGGTCTGGCCACCGCTTGGGCGTACGTCAGGGGTGCTGTCACAGGCGGGAGCACAGGGCTGGACGGTAGCAGATCAGCGACTTGGTCTTGCACGACACGGCGAATGGTAGGAGCCAAAGACGGGGCCGAGTCAGGAACTTGGCGGGCGGGATCTTGAAAACGTGATATGAGGGACAGCTGGCGAGCGACCTCTTCACGAACGAAGGCTTTGATTTGGTTTAGAAGAGGGGAGTCCTCAGCCAGCACCAAGAGAGCGGGGCAACTTCGTCGTCGTCAGGTGCAGCATAGTGGCGGCGCATGGCGGTAGCGGAACCTGTCAGAGTTGGCACACTACAATGTATAGTAAAAGGCCTGCTAAATGAAATAAAAAAACTGAGCAGCCACTGGAGCTTTGAAGTGGAAGCTGCTGCACATGAGAACACTTCATGCACTGTTTGAAAGATGCGTCCAAGTTGTTTGGGGATGAACACACATCAGACTGATCTTCTCTAGCGAGTATGTTTTTGCAGGCTAGTTGGTGCCTAAGCATTGTGGGTTTTTTGCGCAAAAGACACGACACAAAAGAAACGAGGTAGACAGGACAAGCGCTTGTCCTGTCTACCTCGTTTCTTTTGTGTCGTGTCTTTTGCGCAAAAAACCCACAATGATCTTCTCTACTTGCCGCTGCACAGCACAGTTGTGTTGATCTTCACGCACAAATGCAGTCTCTGCTCACAATCTCAAGCACGTTTCCAGAAGTATTGTGCAAGGGCACCTCTGACTATTCGTCCAGTCCCACTGACTACAGCGCTGTTACGTGACGGCTGTTGGTAGAGTTCATCAAATGCACGTACATCATGCTCCCAGTGCTGCTCAACATTGTCTCTAAGGGTCTCACAAATGTTGTGGAGGATGCACGAGGCCCTGATGGCTAGCTTTGCGTTATGCAACTTGCACTCCAACCTTTTCATAACAAAGCGGAAGCGAGCCTTCAGTCTTCCAAATGCATTTTCTACAATGCGGCGTGTTTTCGACAGGTTATAGTTGAAAGCAGCCTCACTCGTCCCAGGCGATGCATTTGGGTATGGCTTCAGTAAAACTGATGTGAGCGGAAATGCTTGGTCACACAGTATAACCGGTGTGACAGCAGTGCCTTCAATCACAGCCACAGGTGACGCCAAGTGTCCACCTTCGATGACTTGAGACAGCTTTGATCGTCCGTAGACATTTGCATCGTGGCGTCGGCCAGGAGCTCCCACATTTATGTACTTGAAGGTGGTCAACGAGGGCCAGAAGTATTGTGCTGTACCTGCACAGAATAAAATAAATAGCAAAATTATTAGTTGCCCATACACTTCAACAGTGTGCAGTTCTGCTTGTAAACATGCGCACTGTTGTCATTCATACTGTTGTGAGAGGTCGGAGTGGCAAAGTTACCACAGACACATGCAGACACCTCTTTTCAAGCAAGCAGGCGGAAGTTCTTGGCAAGGAACGTGGTCATTAGCTGAATATTGCAGACTCTCTTGATTTACTTACTTTAGGATGGTATAATATACATAATGCAAAGAGACCTTGAGGTATCTTACCAACCTGCCAAGGGGCCTTTTATTAAAAGTAGTTGGTAATTCATATAACAAGAACAATTTTGTCCAAATGAGAACGTTCACATCAAAAATTTAATTAGCAAGCACACTATTAGCCACTCCAAATAATATACCAGTGTTTTGCATTCAATCCACCAAACAATTTATGTAACAAAATATGACAGAATTAAGAGTGAATATATGTTTATTTAAAGGGATTGACCCATCTCACAGCGAATATTGCCAAGGCTTCTTCCACAACGATCGAAATTGATGCACTTAATTTTAGCAGAGTAAACAAGGTACCTACCAGCCTTTGTAATTATGGTAATCAGTTGCATTTTCCTTTGGCGGCGAAACCGGAAAATGGCAACCGTCAAGCGCACCAATGCCTTGAGGAAAGCCGGTAGATGCAAAGAACTCTCTCAGATGTTCTTCCAGTTCACTGCGGCGGACCATTCGAAGCCACTCCGGTTCGAGTTGCTCAATCACAGCCCTGCAGAACTCTCTGAAGAGCACATTCACAGTTGAACGGCCAACACCAAAAAGATGAGCAATTGTCCTGTCCTCTGCACTAAAACAAAGCCGATACAGGCCGATAGCCACACGTTTTTCCACGGAAAGTGGCTTTCTCATCGGTGTAGTCTGCTTTTCCAGGACGCTCTTGCACGACTCCACCAAATACTTGAACGTATTTGGCGACACACGAAAAGCTTGTTTGAAATGGCTTTCTCCAAGATGCGGAAGAGTGTCCTCGAACCAGTTCTCGTTCCTCGGAAATGCCCAACGTTCACGATGAACTCTTGGCTGCAAAGCTACCATAGCGGCGACGACGCAACTGTTTGCCGCAAGCCGTTGCTGCAGGCGCCGGTTCAACCTTGACTGTGCCTCTCGTGCACACTGAAGTTTTCTCGCTTCATTATTGTGGTGTGCTTTAAAGCACAAGTAGGCTGCCACCAAATCCTTCATCTTTTGCCTCTCGGCTTCGCGCTCCGCGCACGCTTCGTGGTCCGCCATTTCGGCCGTGCTGTTTACACTTGTCGGATTTAGGCCGCACTTGTCCTGTCTTGTGATGGCTGAAGGCTGCAAAATTGCTGGAGGTGTTTAGTTAAGGCAAAAAAACTTGTTTGGAAATGTTTACGTTCACATTACGTGCATATTAAATAATTATAAACACTTTTATACGCGTTAACTTGCTTTTCTTGATACTTCCGATCGTTATTGCTATCACTCCCGAATGCCATTAGTTTTTGCTGTGTAGCACCGACACAGAGCGAATGAGATTCGGTGCATCGAATGTCATTCGATTCTAATGACATTATATTTGCTAGTGTGACAGGGGTATAAGTGGACAATGGGGGAAGGTGGGCATCTCTCTCCCAAACCAGGAAGGAGGAATGTAAGAGGAGAAGGAGGAGCTCAACTTCATGCGGCGCGTGGTGGCGGATTTGTGAACTAGGGGCGCATGAACCAGAATCCTGGCCATGTATCTGCACGTGGCAGCGGTGGTGGCTTGGCTCGAGCCAGTAGGCAGGCCCGTGCAATTTCCTTTTCATCCTTCTCTCAGTCACACCAACAACATCTCAAATATACTTCACCTAAAAGCATGCTTCGGGCACGTTTCCAATTCGGGAACTGACCAATGAATCGCAACTGACCAATCAATTAGATATTGTTACCATTAGGTGGAACAAGCATGGTCTGTTATATCTTCATAAATTTCAGTGACGTCACTGAAATAATTTTTCTCCGCCAACTGGCATCCCGTGAACGTTTGGAGCCGATAGTACCTTCCGCTCATAACCCTACTTACACAATCGCATAAAGGTTTTGGCCGCCCGTTCTACACTCCGCAAACAGGACCCACCGCTACACATACTCAATGTATACTGCAATCCGAAATTGCCGAATGTATCATTTGCGGACCTCTTTAGCCGCGCACTGTGAGTTGCGGGCCGAGACCCCCTCCTGATTGTGGGCGATTTCAACGCTCGCGCTCGGATGTGGGGTTACTGCCGTGAAGAGAAGCGGGGACGCAAGTTGGCGGAGCTTGCGTCAACGCTGGGCCTCACTGTTCACACTGACCCAGTCCACCCAACTCGTATAGGCAACTCCGTGACTAGGGATACATGTCCGGACTTGACCTTCACCCGCAACATTCAATATGCAGACTGGGTCAACACCGAGGAAACCCTCGGCAGCGACCACTGCCTCCTGAATACTACGATTAGGACCCTTCCTTTCGCGCGACCAACAACACAAGCCCGACTCCCAGATTGGACCAAGTTCAGGCAGAATTATAACAATGCCACACCCATACATGAGCAGGGCTACCAGTCTTGGTCACAACAATTGGTCTCTGGCCTTCGCTCCTCCGAAACTCAAATTCAGCTCTCAGAGGCGGTCTCGGATGTGGACAACCACCTGCTCCACCTCTGGGAGGCCCGGCATTGCCTTGTCCGTCGGTGGCGTCGGCAAAAGCACAACCGGAAACTTAAAGCTCACATCGCCGAGCTCACTCAACGAGCGCCTGAGTATGCGGCCCAACTCGCCGACTCCAACTGGGTGGCCCGATGCAATACGGCCGCGCGGCAAATGTCCAGCCGGAACACGTGGCGATTCTTTCGCGCCCTAATTGACCCAACGCAAACACGCACGGAAACTCAAAAACACCTCCAAAGAGCAATACACAGCTTTCAGGGCAACACAAATCAATTGGCGCACAAGCTCCGGGACCAGTACTTGTGCACCACCCAGGACTCCCGCGGGCCGGCGTACTCTTATGCAGGTTCTGAGAACGTTGAGCTGGATCAACCGTTCCAGCTCCACGACCTGAAGGCGGCCCTGGCAAAAATGAAACGCGGCACCGCTCCGGGTTGGGACAAAATTACAGTCAAATTTTTAGCCAACCTCCCCGACCAAGCATACCTGTCTTTATTGAATTACATTAACTCAATCTGGCTTGGGGAAGTGCCACTACCCATCGAGTGGAAGACCGCCCTGGTCACCTTTATTCCTAAAGCTGGCAAGGCCATCAACACGGACAACCTCCGCCCCATCTCTATGACTTCCTGTGTGGGCAAACTCATGGAGACGATGGTACGTGACAGGTTGTCCAAGTTCATGGAATCCAAACACCTTTTCGCAGACACCATGTTTGGGTTTCGCCCACACAGATCTGCACAAGATGTCCTGCTACAACTCAATCGGGCTATCCTCGACCCCGTGGAATGCCCTCACAATGACGAGGTCGTACTCGCCTTGGATCGGAAGGGTGCATTCGACAACGTTACCCAAGAGATCATTCTCACCCACCTCTCTCAAACTAACTGCGGCAGAAATGCCTTTCAATACATTCGGCAATTTTTAACCGACAGACAATCTTACATTCGAATCCAGGATAAAGAACATGGCCCTTTTCATTTAGGAACCAGGGGTACACCCCAGGGCGCGGTGCTCTCTCCCCTCTAATTCAATTTGGCTATGATGCGCCTACCGGCCCAGCTGGGCGCTGTCGCCGGTGTGCAGCATGCGCTGTACGCTGATTACATCACCCTGTGGGCCACACAGGGTTCCCTTGCAGACATTGAGGCTAACCTGCAGGAGGCGGCGACCATAGTGGACCGTTATGCTCGCCGCTGCGGCCTCCAATGCTCCACCCAAAAGTCTGAATTTGTGCACATACGTCCCTCACCGAAGTGCACAGCCAAAATTTCATTGCCTCTCGAGACAGGTGCAATCCCTGAAAATAACGAAGTCCGGGTACTGGGGCTCTTTATACATCAAGACAGACGGTCAGAAACAACATTGGCCAAACTCCGTCAGGTGGGAGACCAGGTGGGCCGCTTGGTCCGCCGGGTTTCTAACAAGCGCGCGGGGTTACGATGTAAGGACGCCTTGCGGCTGGCGCATGCATTCGTAACCAGTCGAATTCTATATTCGACTCCATACCTCCACCTGCGGAAGCAAGACGAGGATTCACTCGAAGCCATCCTCCGCAAAATTATTAAGCGGGCTCTAGGCCTCCCCGTGACCACCTCCAACAAGCGCCTCCTGGGGCTAGGCATGGTGAACACATTTCGGGAGCTCCGGGAAGCCCACTTGACTAACCAATACACACGTCTCTCGAAGACATCGTCGGGTCGCCGCCTCCTTGCCCGACTACAAATCCAACACACCACTCTCATGGAAGAGCGCGTACGTATTCCATCCCAGTGGAGATGCGCCCTCCACATGCGCTCTCTTCCCGCGAACATGAACCGTGAGGACCATAATGGCCGGCGCCTGGCGCGGGCGGAAGCCCTGGCCCGCCACTATGGATCGAAACCCGGCGTATTCTACGTGGATGCCTCAGGCCCCCACCATGGGGGATGGTACACAGCCGCAGTCGTCCACCAATCCAAAACAGTGAACGGCCTTACTTTCCGAGCCCGTGACTTAACACACGCGGAAGAGGTCGCCATTGCGTTGACTGCATCTGATTCCAATTCAAAAACAATTATTTCCGACTCGCATGTCGGAACGTCGAGATGGGCTGGGTACCGTATCTAGCCTACCGCATTCTTCAAAACAGCGTCTACACCGGTGACCCCGCGCACCGGCGTATCGTTAGGGCTCCCGCTCACATGGGCCTTGAAGGAAATGATGCAGACGACGCCGCCACCCGCGTGCTCTTTCACCGGACATTCCCCTCCGACCCTGACGATCAGGAACTCGAATTTATTCCAGCTTACACCTTCAAAGACATCGTTTTACTCTATCAATCTGGCCATGGTCTTTATCCCCGCCCGTTTAAAGGTCTCTCAAAGGCGGAGGAGCGGCTTCTGCTCCGCCTGTATACAATACTTTGTTGTGCCCAGCAGCTCTGAAACACTTCGACCCTTCTTTCTCGGGCAGCTGTCCGCACTGTGCGGAGAAGTCTTCGGACATCTACCACATGGTGTGGGCCTGCCTCTCCAGCCCTGCTATCCCCCCTCACCCCAACCCAACCCGGGAGGACTGGGAGGCGACCCTGCTCGGCTGCTCTGACCTGCAGGCCCAACGGGCCTTGGTCGCGCGAGCCCGGGCGGCGGCCGATGCCACTGGGGTCCCGAACTAGGGACCTCCACCTAGTATTTGTAAGGGCTGGCCCCGTCTGGGTCAGCTCATGCATAACCTCCTGTATTATACCTGTACATAAATGTTTTCCACCACTACCACCACGAACAAAGTGCTCAGAGCACGCACGAGACGCTGCCGATAGAGCGAAATACTTTCGGCCGCTGCTTGCAACAGAACCGTCAACCTCAGCACCGGCACAAAACACACAACGCAAGTGAAGATGGGCACGAGAGGCACTCCGCAAGGGGCAGTACTATCACCACTTCTCTTTAACATTGCACTCCTAAATCTCGCACCTCTTCTCAATCAGGTACAGGGCATACGCCACGCCCTGTACGCTGATGATATAACCATCTGGACAACCACGGGAAGTATGGGAACGATTGAAGAACAACTACAAACAGCGGCGACAACAGTCCAAAATTATGCCCGGGCGTGTGGGCTAACGTGCTCACCCGAAAAATCGGAACTCATAGTCTTCCGTCAACGCAATAATCAAGACACCATCAACATCCGTGTAGACAACTCACCCATTAAGGAAGTTCAAACCCTGAAGATACTGGGTCTGTACATAAAGAACAACGGCACCAACCTTCTTACCCTCCAGAAACTACGGCTCCTGAGCGAGCAAGTCGCCAGGATGATCGCCAGGATAACGACGCGCAAATCAGGGATGAGAGAAGACGATACTCTGCGACTGGTGCAGGCTTTCGTTGTAAGCCGCGTCGTCTACGTTGCGCCCTACCTCCGCCTTAAGAAGCGTGACATCAAAAACCTCGACATCATAATCAGAACAGCCTGCAAGAAGGCGCTGGGACTCCCTCTTGCGACATCGACGGACCGGCTCTTGCGACTGGGTGTGCACAACACGATCGATGAGCTGATAGAGGCACACCTTACGGCGCAGGTGGTACGGCTCTCCACAACTCGAACTGGCCGACAAGTCCTGAGTGATTTAAACATCAATTGCCCCCTACAGCGAGACACCAAAACCGACATCCCAGCCTCATGGAGAGGACAACTCAAGGCAGCTCCACTACTCAGGAATATGCACCCCGATTTTCACCAGTCAAGACGACAAGCACGAGCCGAAGCCATGAAAAGACACTACGGCGGGCGCGAGGGCGTGTTCTATGTCGATGCTGCGGGTCCCGAGCAGGGAATGACGGCCGTCGCGGTAGTGCACCAAAATACAACAGTCGACGGACTAGTACTGCCTAGCCAGGACATACTGGCTGCGGAAGAAGTGGCGATTGCTCTAGCTCCAACACACACTAGCTCAGAATACATTCTCACAGATTCACAGACAGCGTGTCGCAATTACCTCAGGGGCAGGGTCGCACCGCTAGCAGCTAAAATCCTGCAAGATAGCTACATCCGTGGCTACCAACCCACACACAAACACTTAATATGGGTACCAGGTCACCAGGGCGTCCCAGGGAACGAGAGCGCACATGCCTCAGCCCGAGCACTTCTCCCCCGGGCACCCAGTGCGGATGCCGTGGAACCTCCTACCCCACTACTAACTTACAATGACATACTTCAGCACTTAAGTTATCCCGTCGGGTCTACCCTCCGCCGGCTAAGACACTAGATAAAGGGGAGGAACAACACCTCCGAAAGCTACAGACAAACACTTACAACAACTCACGAAGACTACATGCCATAGACCCGGAGTCATTTGACTCGCAATGCAAATTCTGCGGGGAGAAGGCGGACCTGTACCACATGGTATGGGCCTGCCAACAAAATTAGGCGATCACTGTTAATAACCAGCCAACGCAGGAGGGGTGGGAGGCAGCTCTGTCCAGCTCGGACGAGAAGAGTCAAAAGCAACTCGTCCAAAGAGCCCGGACAGCAGCCTACGACAATGGGGTTCCGGACTGAGAGCTCCAACCACCGCTACAACCTCCTAAACCATTTCATTAAAATATTTTCACCACCACCAAACAGGCCGCTAGTCTTCGTCCAGTGGAGAGAGTTGTAACTGCAGCAGCTTGTACCAGCACCTATCGCGGCTATTGATGCAGTTCGCGGGAGCTAATTTTTAAGGCGAATGCCTTTAATGGCTCATTCTCCCGTCCGTCCACGTCCAGCGTTACATCCAGCGCCTGGATGACGGGTGTCCACCGAGATATGTGACACAGTTACTGCTTATTATCCTTTCCTCAAATACAATTTTCATTTTCTTCATTACGGCCCCTGTTTCTCTTTCTTCCTTCACTCCAACTTCCTTCATGTACGGTGCGGGTCAGGTGTCCACCGAGTACGGGTCTCCTTTCCTCAAAAAGCGTTGCGTTCATCGTGCCGAACGGGTGGTGGCGTTCCGTGGACTCCCTGGCAGAGCTACAACACGCTTTCGCGTTCCACTCTTAAAGGAGAAGCTTAGGCGTCATTAATTAGAAGTTAATTAGTATTTAGTCATTGTTCAGTAATTAGCCATTGATTAGTAAGTTGTCATTACTTAGTCATTAGCACTTGATTATGTGTGACGTCATCCAGTGGTGACGTCACCACTTCCACAGAGGCATTCAGAGTAGTGCGGAAAACGCTTTCGCCTCTACAGTCAAAGTGCCCCCTGAACTTTTTTATTGCGAAAGCAATACTACTTGCACTTTCACGCCTTTGCCGTGCCACGGCGGTGACCACCAAAGCAATACTACTTGCACTTTCACGCCTTTTCCGTGCCGCGGCGGTGACCACCATTGACCTTCATTTGACCTTGATTGCATTAGATTGGATTAGATTACATTGGATTGGACTGGACTGGACTGGATTGGGTTGGATTAGATTACATTAGATTAGAGTAGATTACATTGATTTGGAGTGGATTGGATTTGATTGGATAGGAGTGGATTGGATTGGAATGGATTAGAGTGGATTGAAGTGGATTGGGTTTGAT
Source organism: Amblyomma mixtum (assembly GCF_055824585.1). Lineage (NCBI taxonomy): Eukaryota > Metazoa > Arthropoda > Arachnida > Ixodida > Ixodidae > Amblyomma > Amblyomma mixtum. Next base: position 18,810,198 of record NC_143021.1, on the reverse strand, counting down.
TGGATTGGATTGGATTGCATTGGAATGGATTGGATTGCATTGGATGGAATTGGATTGGATTGCACAACCAATGCATCACCACAAGTCTAACCACAAGCACCACCACCAGCTACACTAATAGCTGTACCATGGCGTAGGTACGGATATTGCTTTCGCAATTACCGGGCTTAACCAAGCTAATCCACAGCGAATTTTTCTGCTTTCGATAGTGTTTGCTGCAGCGAGAACAACACAGTGGTGGCCTAGCAATACGCTATGAAGGGCTGTTCTAGCATCGTTTTGATGCCCGGACAGCGGTGGCCGGACGACCTTGCGTCTCTATTCAAACCGCTTTGCAGTTGCTTCGCCGCGCAGATGAGTGGGTAGCACGGTAGAACATGCGGGGGGTCTCTTGCTTTTGCCCATGCTGGTAGCTGACCGTCGCTCATTCTGTTACTTCTCCCTCTTGCCCCCACTACCCCCCCCCCCCCCCCCCCCAACCTCCAAAATATCTTTTATTGCGAAAGCCATACTACTCGCTCTTTCAAGCCTTCGCGTGACCCGGCCGCAGTTACGTTTGGCCTTTAGCGGAGTGAATATGGGCGACTAACTCGCTCCTTCAGATAGCCCGGCTACAGTTACGCTGCGCCGCGCACCTGTGGCGCTACTGCCGCGGTGACGTCATACCAGCTGTAGATTATGGGCGACCAACTCGCTCCTTCTGAGAGCCCGGCTGCAGTTACGGTGTGTGTTTGCCGCGCTTCGCACCTGGGGCGCTACTACCGCTGTGACGTCATACCAGCTGTAGATTATGTTTTCTTTCTTTCACTCGCAACAACATCAAAAACAAAATATAAAAAAATTACCGAAGACGCTTTGAGTCGTCGTGCAGCGGCGGCCGGTAGCCACGCGTGACCTGTAGACGCGGCGCACTGCGTTCCTTCAGTTGGAGGCGCTGCGCTTTTGCTTTCGCAACCTACCAGGCTTAACCAAAGCTAAGCCCCTGCCAATTTTATTCTCTAATCTCAATTATATCAGTTCTGTAAAATCTGCGTGTCCTAATTTTAGACGTTGTTCAGCAGGCAACGGGTTATGTTCTTCCGACTGCAAACAGGTGCGTTAGAACATCCACTGGTCTTTAAAGTGGCGCTTGCTCAGCTCAACTTTTGGGCGTGTTGAATGCTGAAAATGTATGCAACTTCCCCTATCTGTTTATCCAATCCAGTATTGCGTCTTTTAGCACCGAACTCAGGCACCGGTCTCATCCAGGAGCAATGACACACGTACTCTTACGGTTCAGAGTTTAGCACGCCGGTTAATTCTGCCTCAGCTCCCGGACTTCAGTGGACAAGTCCTGCCTCTGACTTTGTATAGTTAGTCTGATCGTTTGACTCAGGCGAAAAATACAGATTGGTGGTTGCTCGGGATTCCATATTACGCGAGGTCTCAAGAAGCCATAAACGTGCTCCTCTGACGTACGCAAGCGCGCGCAGTGCGTCTACTAATGCTTCAGCTATCGATGCTTTTCTCATGGCAGGGTAGAGCAACACTGTTGGATTAATGAGGAATTAATTTTCCGCGCTCCATCTCTCACCTTTGAAGTATCGCTGAAACAACAGCTTTATATTTTCACAACAGTGAATTTGACTATTTACCAAATATCACTCACTCAGTGTCGAAAGAGGAACCATTTCTAAATTCGAAGTTTGATCCTAAAACATCTATGCGATGTAAGCTATGGGAGCATGGCGTAGTGGAAGATTTTGACAGGATGTGGCAACTAGTTTCTTTCAGCTGAAAGGAAAAAAAATAGTATGCACTGTCTAAAGTGCATAGAGGCGAAAACGTTTTCAGCATCACGTTGACTGCCTCTGTGGCACTGGTGCCGTCACCTCTGGATGACGTCACACATAATTAGTGACTAATTACTAAGTAATGACAAATTACTAGTTCATGGCTAATTACTTATTAGTGACTAAACTGTAATTACCTACTAATTAATAACGCTTAAGCTGCGCCTTTAGGAGGGGAACGCGGCAGCGTGTTGTAGCGCTGAAAGGGAGATCACGGAACGTCACTACCCGTTCGGCGTGATGCTCTGCCCTTTGAATGCAACGCTTTTTGAGGAAAGAAAATGACGCAGTAATTCCGTCATCTCGCTGGACACCCGAACCGCACCATAGAGGAAAGGAGGAAGTGGGAGTGAAAGAAGAAAAAGAAAGGTGAATTTGAGGAAAGGAAGTTACGCAGTAACTGTTTCACATATCTGTGTGGACACCCGTCATCCAGGCGCTGGATATAACGCCGTACGGATGGACGGGAGAATGAGTCATTAAAGGCTTTCGAGATGTATGACGGAGACGGTACCGGCAAGGCCGTCAGCTTAGTACATAAGTCATTTACGGCAATCTGCGAAACACACACAACGGATATGGACGCACAGCACACTTTACTAGAAATTGTACGAGAAAAACGAGCGGATGACAGCGCTTTCATCTTAAACAAAAGAACCCCAGATTAAACGAGTTGTTAAAAAAAGCCACCGATATGGCAAGCCAGAACCCACTGTTGATCCTAGGAGACTTTAATGCGGGGAACCCCAGTTTCGGGTAGCAAAAACTCAATGCCGAAGGTAAAAGCCTAGCAGAAAGCGCAGAAAAATACTGCATAAAGCTAGCTAACGACCCCACAACTACGACGAGGATAGGAAACAGCGTCTGCAAAGACACCACGCCTGACCTAGCCTTCTCAAAAAACAACGAGAATATCCAAGGGGGAAAATACAATGGAAACCTTAGGGAGTGACTCCTTCGTCGTTAACTTAGCAATAGCCGCAGGAAAATTGAAGAGATTCCTAAGGACTGCCAAGATCACAGACTGGGAAGCCTTCAGATACCACAGCGACGAAACCACAAAACCGATAACCAACATAGAAGAGTGGTGCACGGAGTTAACGAAGGGCAGACAAAAACACGAAGATGATCGTACGCAGAAATCAAAACCCAAACGTAGACAGCCACCTTCTTCACCTATGGGAAGCACGGAGAAGCCTTATCAAGAGGTGGAGGCAGCAAAAACACAACAGGAAACTCAAGCTGAACATCGCCGAACTTACCAAGGAGGTCAAAATTTTTGGTAGGGGCTAGTCGGTGGCTCATCTTCCTGCTGTTTGTGTCTTATCTGCTGTAACTGTTTTTTGTGCTGTATATTACTTACCAAGAATGCATCAGGGCACGCAGACAACATCACGATGCAAAACTGGCAACAGTTCACGGAAACACTTAGAGGAACACTAGGCATGGCCCGAACTTCGAATATACCAAGAGCCTTGATAGACCTAAGAAAACCCAAAACGGAAAAAGGCAGCTCCAAGAAAAGACCAATCCCACGTTTCCCGGAGCGGAAGGCCAACTAACACAGGCACTGAGGGAGAAATGCTACGGCACAACCACCCACCCAAAGCAAGACCAAGAATACACCGGTGAAGACAGCCCCGAGATGGATAGGCCAATCACCGAGGAGCAAGTAAGGGCAGCCATAGGGGAAGCAAAAAAGAATACGGCAGCCGGAAAGGACAGAATAAGTAACGCTACCATTAGAAACATGGGAGACCCGGCCATCGCCGAGCTTACGAAGTACCTAAACGTCATCTGGGAAAAAGGAATCGTGCCGGCGGAATGGAAACATGCAGAGGTAATTATGATACCCAAGCCGGGCAACAGACTCCAAATCGAAAACCTAAGAGCAATCTCCTTTGGCTCCTGTATAGGGAAGATATACGAGGGAGTGAGCAATGAACGGATCGCAAAGTACATGGAGGACAACGGATATTATCCTGATGCCATGTTTGGCTTCAGAAGGGGACTGTCCACGCAAGGCCTACTCCTACAATTAAAGGAGGATGTACTCACTGAAATACCAAGAAGGGGCGAACACATAGTCTCAATAACATAAACTGTGGAAACAGAGCCTTCCGTTATGTCAAAGCCTTCTTGACGGAACGAACGGCTACGATAGGTATCGGAAACCCAAGATTGGAGAGCTTCATGGTGCCAAAAAAAGGTATCCCGCAAGGTTCAGTAATATCACCGCTGCTATTAAACGTAGCGATGATAGGACACACGAAAGTACTCGACGAAATATTAAACATCACCTACGCAATGTAGGCAGATGTCATAACTATAGGGACAATCACAGGCTCCCTAGCAGCAAAAGAAGTGCGACTACAAAGAGTGATCAACCAAACTGAACAATGCGCCAGGACCAGAGGTCTATAGTTCTCAGCAGAAAAAAAGAATACGTAAGAATAAAAAAAAGGTACACGGAAATACAAGTGCCAAATCAGCCTGGAACTCAAAAACGAGACAATACCTTAGAAAACGGAAGTCAGGGTACTTGGAATGTGGCTGCAAAACACAGGACGATGTAGCAAAACCATCGCCTCTATTAAGAATACAACAGAGCAAGTCGCCAGAATCGTGCGAAGAGTCAGCAGTAAAAAGAAGGGGATGAGAGAACAGGACACCCTAAAAGTGAGACAGCCTCGTCACGAGCAGGATAACGTACAGCCTCCCCTACCACGTACTAAACAAGCAAGAAACTCTACGAATCGACATCATACTGCGCAAAGAGTACAAGGTGGCGTTCATACTTGCAATGTCCACATCAACCGAAAAACTAATGACACTGGGGGTGTAAGGTATCGGTAGCGTTCGCGGGGGTCATCGGAACGCGGCTGGGGGCACTCAAAGCGAAGCGTCTCCTATTTGGGACGCGGCCGCTCGCGAACGCGCCAAGAAGTACGGGTGTCCACCCCGCCCCGCGGTACCGATTCGCGCACGTGCTGGCACGAATGTCTATTTGTGTTTGTTTTTATTTTGTGGTGGAGAGAGTGCTCTACCTTACGGAAGCTGGAGGGCTGGCCATGCCCTGGATGGACCAATCATGTTAAGAGCGCAACATGATTGGAAGCTACGGAATGTGGGCCGGGCCTTTAGGGCTTTAAAACTGGGCCCCGGAGCCGTAAGCAGGGTTCTGCGCTAAGGTGAGATGCAACGCATCTTCGGCAACGCCGAGTAGGGGCCTTCCCCTAGTATTAGCCAGTTCCACCCTTTTTGTTGTTTGTCCTTTTGCTGCTTAATGTCTCTAGTACCTAAACTTGTATATGCAATGTAAATAGCTGTATATAAATCTCCAGTTATTGCCTTTTTTATCCCTGTGTCTTCAAGTCTTCAAGTTGGAACAAACCGTCTCTGGCGGTGCACCTCTGGTGCAATAAGGAAGACGAAAGAACCTGTGTGAAATTTACTGGGGGTATCGAGCACCTTCGACGAACTACGAGGAGCGCAACGTAGTGCGCAATTAGACAGAATCACACAAACCAGAACGGGAAGACACCTACTGGAGAAATTAGGGCTACTCCTTAGGCACACAAGGAGACAAGGAACAGATTAATAATGAAGACAGAAACAACATCGGGGTAAGACTCATACCCCGACATATGGACTCCACTATACACCACGAAAGACAACAAAGCAAAGTCCAAGCACTCAGCAGGGAATTCAGTGACAATCCCAGCATAGTCTACACGGACGCAGCAAAGTACTGACACCAATGGAAAATGATCGCAGTTATAACAGACGAAATAGGGAAAAGAATTAAGCAGCGCAACGATAAACAACCCAAACATAGAAGCAGCTGAAGAAGCCGCCATTGCTCTGGCAATATCGCACAGCAACGCAACAGGACAAAACCTCACTATAGTGACGGACTCCGAACAAGCATGCAGAAACTACACAAGAGTCAGGATCGACAGCATTGCCAATCATATTCTACACATGACGAGAAGACACAAAAACACTAAACATAGTATAGTGTGGGTTCCCGGACATGAGGGGATAAGGGGCAACATGGCAGCAAACGAGTTAGCTCGAGGGTACGTCAGCCGAGCAGACTCAACACTTTACACCACGGGCACCTTTGACCTAGTTACCCCCGTACTAAGACATACTCGATCATTATAGGGGTCAGTGGAAACGCTACCCAGCCCAACTCAAAAGGCTTACCAAAAAGGAGGCGATAGACTGGCGCAGACTACAAACCGGTACCTACCCGCACCTGCACAAACAACACAAGATTTTCCCTACACAATATGCAGACGAATGTCCGTGGTGTCAGGGTAAACCTAAACTAGAGCATGTCACATGGACCTGCCCTAAGGCAGACTTAGATCCAAGAATAAACCACCCGAGTGTGATGCAGTGGGAGCACTTGCTGTCCAGCGAGGTCGAGGAAGTGCAACGATTTCTCGTACGCCGAGCCACGATGGCAGCAGTCAAGCGCGGCATCCTGAACCGAGGATCGACCACGGCGCCCAGTGACCCGTAAAGGTCTAGAACACTTCAAATTTATCAGCAATGAAGTTTTTTTCCAATCATCCATCCACCTTTGAAAGAGACTGTACTGCATGGACGTGTAGAGAACGCGATGACGAGGAGACCCGATGCACCGGCGCCGAAGTGGCCGCGGTATGTCGGTCAATCGAGACGCCTCGCATCTCCGCGCTGCGGCATCAAAGAAATGACTAGCCGCTGTTGGCTATGGGGGGAGTTGGGGCTTCTATCCCACCGCTGCCACCAGTTGTTGACGCTGCCACCCGTTGTTGGCGAAGATGGGTCGGTTCGGAGTCATTGCTAGCTCGCTGCTGCTGCTCGCTGCTGCTTGACGGAACCGCGGTCAAGCTTCGAACCCGTTCCCACCACCACCAGGACAGGAGTGCCGCCAAGTCAAAGAGTTAAGTGATGGGAGGAAGATTACAAGAGGGTTTATTTACATCTTTTTACAAGCATAAGAGACCGAAGTGAGGCTCCAAAAGAGGCTCTAGTGAGGCTGTAGTGGGAGGCTTGAAGTGAGCTGCCCTGCCGCATTCGTTCTCGACATTTATACTGTTCGCCTTCCCTAAATTCCCTAGGTTGAGGACGCCCACGCCGGGGTGGGTGGGGCCCAGATCACAAACAACACAAACTTGTGCGCACAAACACACCACTGCACTTAGGGCCACGCCCCCGTCACATGTGGAGTCTGAGGGAAAGAAGGTTGTCGAGGTAGCGTTGACTGCGGTAGGTGATGGCCTCCGGCCAGTCGAAGGTTTCTGCGGGTCACCGACATCTGCTGATAATCAGACACCCGCCGCTCGAGGCCGGAAAGCGAGGTCACGAAAAAGCCGAAAGTGGTTCCTCGTGCTTGGGTCGGAGATGATGCCCGCCGGCCTGTCGCGGTGCTTGGCACGCCACAGAGCCACACGAAACGAGGCCCTTTGTTCCCCGGCATGGCCACGGCAAATGGGGAAGATAACGTTCGTCTCCCCGAGGCGGCGGCGGCGTTCTACACGTGCAGGCACTTTGTGAAGGGGGTCTGGTTTTGATCCTGCACTCCAACCGGGCAAACTCCGTAACTGAAGCCAGCTGTCACCTGGGTCCTCTCAGTGCGTGCGGTCCATGGCGGCAGGCCCGAAGGTAATCACACTCAAGTTGCTCGCAGCCATACACAGTAGAAGCAGGCGTACTGGCGGCCACCCGGCGAGACTTGTTGACGTCAATCTTAATACCGCACTGCGCGCTTTCTCTGTAGCGCTGCTTCTGCGCTCTCCTATCGCGTTCGTTTCCTCCGTCAGAGAGAATAAAGACAGTCTGCTCTCAATCTCCGCGCTGTCATGCCGTCTCTAATTGGTTCTCTCGGCCCGACCTGTAGCTGGCTCTAGGCGCAGTTCCTACAAAAGCGTTGCTTTCACTGCAGTCATTGAAGCCACGTCGTCGAGCTCAGCGATGTTCTGTACGGAGAATTCTCCCTTTTGGAGAAGATCTGAGGGATAATATTTAGCAAAGAAGGAGTTGTTACGCAGTGTCTGAGAATTTTAAGAATCGGAGCTGTCCTTTTTTTAAAACTGACGGATTTTTCAAAAGTAGGGAACTTTGGGTCTAACCGAGGGAATTCTCGGCTGCGGCATCGAAAATCACTGGCTAAGCTCACGAGAAAGCGCGGCGGGTTGCGAGGCAGGGACGCGCTTCGGCTCGCCCATGCCTTCGTGACCAGCAGGATCCTCTACTCCGCTCCCTACCTTCGCACTACGAAACAACAAGAAATAAGAATCGACACCATCGTTAGAAAGGCTACAAAGCGAGCACTGGGCCTCCCAGTGGCCACCTCCAATGCTAAGTTGTCGGCGTTGGGGGTGATCAACTCCTACCAGGAGTTACGGGAGGCCCACCTCGTGAACCAATATACGCGACTCTCGCAGACGGCATCCGGCCGCCGCCTGCTAGACCGCTTGCACATCCAACACGAGTGCACTCCAGAGGAGACGTGTCGGATTCCGGAGCTATGGCGTCACAAGCTCTGGGTCCCTCCACTCCCGCGCAACATGGACACACATACACACGAAGGCAGACGAGAGGCGCGCGCTCGGGCCCTCGAACACCAACACGGATCCAAACAGGGTGTATACTACGTTGACGTGGCAGGGCCGTCGCCCAATGGATTCTACACGGCCGCAGTAGTTCACCAGGATCAATGCGTTAACGGACTCTCCTTTCGAGCTCGAAATTCAGCACAGGCTGAGGAAGTAGCCATTGCGCTTGCCGCCTCGGACTTGAATTCGAAGGTAATCGTGACAGATTCGCGTCGAGCCTGTCAACACTACCTGGCTGGCGAGATTTCACCTTTAGCCTGGAGTATATTAAAGCGCGCAGTGAGGGAATCGGACCCTTCGCCCAAACGCATAGTTTGGACTCCAGGCCATCAGGGCGTTAGAGGTAATGAGGCTGCGGACGCGGCTGCCCGAGCGCTTACCTACCGGGCACCTCACCCAGGCTCTTCCGGCTCGGAGATTGTGCAACCGCTTCTGCGGTTCAGAGAAATTCTGGACGACTATTGCGAACGCCATCGTCTTTTCCCGGTCCCTGCTAAGGGCCTGAGTAAAGCTGATGAGCGAACTCTGAGGCGCTTGCAGACCAACACTCTGTTGTGTCCTGCAATAGTGAAACATTTCGACCCCAAAATTGATGGGCGCTGCCCTCACTGTGGGGAAGTTTCCGATACCTTCCACATGGTTTGGGCCTGTCAAAAGAATCCTTCCCTTCCCCCCAATCCTTCCCCTTCCCGAGAGGCATGGGAGGCAGCCCTGCTCAACTGCTCGGGGCTGGAGTCTCAAAGGGCTCTAGTCCAACGGGCGCGAGTAGCGGCCTCGTCCAGCGGGGTCCCGGACTAAGGACTCCACCTATGTAAAGGGCCATTTTTGGTCTGCAAACTCTCCTGTTGTTTATTAAAAAGTTTTCACCACCACGAGAATATCTCCGTCGGACGTGAGCGAAACTTCAATTTGTTAACGCCAACCAATTAAGTCGTCAAGTGTGGCGTTCTTATGCCCGCTGAAAAAATATTGCAGCCATAGGCCCCCCATTCTCCTCTATTACCTTTCTGCTTGCTCTGTGCTGTGGTCTCCGTGCCTTCAGAAACATGCAAAGTCATCGCATGTTTAGTTAAATATAAAAGCGTCATAATCGATAATTAATGAAAATGAATTTATAACAAATTAATGAAAAGCGAATGATTTGGGAGTGATTTGACCGCTGGGAGCCGGACGATGAATCTCGCAAAGAAACGAACTTGGAAGGCTGCTCAGTGTGCTACCGATTGATACGCAGTTCTTCAAAAGGTGAACTATATGGCAGCACAGTGAAATCAGAGAGCAAACTCTCTAATTATAGAGAGAGTATACTCTCTGATTTCCAATGCCACTTAGGCTGCGGAACTGCGTAGTGTCTTAAAAAAAAACGTCGTCAAATGAAAAATGAGTGCTACAATGCACGCGTGCTTTGACGAGAATATGCTTAAAAAAATTACCGAAAACACTTTGGAAATTCTGAAGTGTGCTTAGCGAAATCCTTGTGGCCAACCCCCGCTTCCCCGAACCGCTTGGAGCGGAATCACTGGGCCGCTTCGGAGCCATGCGTGTCACTCACTCGACTGCAACGGGACGTCTTGCGAAGGCGCGGCAGTGCAGCTGCAACCACCGACGCGCGCGCGCTCGTTCTACTCCTAGTGTGTGACGTCACGGTTGCTATGCACAGCTTCGCCCCCCACCGGCGCTCCGGTTGCTAAGGAGGGGAGGAGGTTGCGCCGCTGCTCGAAGGAGAGGCCACAGTTGGCACGATTCCAGCGCACGGACGGACACCGCGAGCATGAGCCATTAGAGGCTCTCGCCTTAACTGTCGGCATAACCAGGAGCGAGCAAATGACGTGAACCTCACGACGGCCCAAGTTACGAGCGGATTGGACACCTCAGCAAGCGGCTGCAGCTGTACTGCCTTCATAATGTGAGGAGCCGGGCTACGTGATATCAAAAAGAAGGATAATGTCTCTGCTGGTGTGAAGACACTGTGTTGTTGCTCGTAGCGATCCAACAATTTCCCAACAGTGCTGCAGAGAACAGAACTACAGCTCGTCAGTTTCACATCAAGCAAAAGGACACATCAGACGTAAGCGTGAAGTGGGTATATTTTCAAGTATATTTACCCTGCAGACGCCGTAGGGCTCAGTGCAGGTGGATTGCGATGTGGCACTTTTAATATCTGCAGTCGGCGCCAGAAACTCATTTCTCGGCATAAGCGGTTGGTGGAGCTGCTTGCTTCCGTGCCTGTAAAAAAAAAGTAAGCAAGCATCAATGTAATGTGGTTCGACTGCTGTATGTGCCCGTAAGTAGGCGTGTGTCGATAGTACTTCTTCCAAATCGAATGTAATGCCGGTACTATAGCTTTGTTTCCGGATAGAATACGAATAGTTCAGTTAAAAATGAATCGACTACGAATCGAATAGTGAGAGAACCAAATGAAATACGAATCGAATATTTTTACGAATATTCGTTGTTTGTGCGAATATTCGATGAGCGATCGTGAGAAACAGCGAAGCGCTGCTTTCGTGGTCATAGCTTTATCTGTTAATAGATGCAACGCTGATCTCCATTTGGGGGGTCGCAACGCAGTCAGTCAGTCAGTTAACTTTATCATTGTCAAGTTATGCGCATAGGAAAAGTCCTTTTTGCTGTTGATAACGGCAGATAATAAACTAGCGTCACATATCAGTGCATGAAAAGGGCGAGAGCTACGCATGAGGCATGGCCTCCGAGGTCAGGCATAAAGGCCGGGTTTGCTAAAGGCCTGCCTGGGCCCTGCCGCGTCGTCTAATCTCTGAGGCCTTGTATGAGGGTTATGAACACCACCGCGCGAATGGACCTCACCGCGGCGCTGAAACCTCCATCCCGTGCATGCTGATCGCGGTAGCATGGTAACGCGGCGTGTATGGTCCCTGTTGTTAGAACAGAATGCGGTAAGCCTCATTTTAACTTCCCGCCAATTATTTCAAAAGCATTCGATAACTTGAGAACGTATTTGATTCGTTCCATTAATCGAATAGAGGGTATCTGAGTGGGTATTCGAAATTTCTGAATAATCCCACACCCTGCCCGTCAGACATTTCCATGTGCGCTTATGCACGAAAGAAACCTCATTTAGATGGCGGAAAGGAAGCCAACAGTACTACACGTTAGCGATGTTGACTGTGCGCTATTATTATTACACGCTCTATCACTCTAGGCGGTAACTGAAAGGTTATATTTGGTGTGCTTCGGGCATCTTTTCTGGTCTTGCTTATTTGTACATCTCCCCCTCCCCAAAGATAACAATACGTTAAACAATGCCTCGAGTCTTCAGGTGAGCACACAGACTTTTTTTTTTTCTGATAGTGCAAACATGAGGAAAATTCGTTGCCAGAATCACAAGGAAGAAATTAATCGGAAGAACCCTGTCGACGGGAGTGCTGCGGTACCGTGAACGTTTCAAACGTTACTGAATGTACATGAGAGGCAAATTCAAAAGACAACAGTGTGCTACGATGTTGCCAAAAAATAACTCAAATTTAACGTTAACCATTATATGAAGTTCATTCTAACCAAATATATTGGCGTAGAAAAAACACGGCATCAAGGAATCCACACCGCGCCTTGTTCGGAATGAGACATGTCTTATTCCATTCATACCATTGCATTGCGACATCATCGCCTTACATTCGCTCTCCGCCTCTCCCTTTCCTACCCTTTTCTCCCGTAGGGAGTAGCAGGCCGGGGTCACGTTTCCGCTGGCCGACCTCTCTGCCTTTCCTCTCATTGACTTGTCTTTCTCTCATTCGCTTCGCCAGAGCTGGAGTTACAGGAAAGAAAAACTGAAACGCTGTTTTTCTTACGTGACGACTTCGGTCAGTCCGCTTGCTTGGTCTTCGCCGAGTCGAACGACGGTTCGGCTTCTTATGGGGAAGGCGCCTCCTACGGTGTATGGGCTTCAGTCGTCGGGTGATGGCCATGCCCTCATTGTCCGGCGTCCCCGTTCCAACCAATTCATCAGTGTACTTCCCACCGATATTCGAAGTCTGTTCGCGGTCGTCTTCCTCATTGTCGACTGTACGATACTGCAGGCTAGTCGTCGTAACATCAATATCGTCGAGCGTCGCGCGCTTATTTTTATTTGGCCTCCGCGTTCTAGCCGTTATTTTCGGCACTTGCTTCTTGGTGCTCTTCTGCTTACTCGCGCCTGCTGATGGCTTCAGGCCTCCGAACTTAGCAAAATGTTTACCTGCGTCTCCGCTGTCCACTTCTTCGATGTTACTGTCGTGCAGTTCATCCTGAACTAATCCGGTTGCCCAGATAGCGAGAGTGATGAACACGCACAAGACCAACACAAAGACCAACAGCGGCATACAGTCGACACCCTCGGAAGGCAGTCCCTCAGCAAGGGACGAGCGGGGAGACGCTCGCTCTGCGTCACCGGTGGCCACTGATGTCGGCAAGGGCACCACAGGGGACGGCGAGGCCAACGACGCCAAGTGGGGACAGGAACGATGGGCTTCGAATGGCGCATGTCCGGCTGGGATGAGCTCAGCAGTGGAAGACAGGCAGTACTCGGTCAGTGCGGGCGGCTCCGTGTAGTAGCGATGCCCACGGGCGGTGTTGAAAAAGCTGTCGGAGAAAACCGCCTCGTTCCGACCGCGGCGGACATTTCCGTAGTTGTTCATAGCCTGAAGTGCACAGAAGGACGCCGAAACAGATGGCCGTGCCTCTTTTTCTTTGTCGATGGGTACCCCGCCAACAACGCCATCTTGCAGATGTTTTCCTCGACGGCGGTATAATTGCAGTACATTTTATATTTTAACGGTAAATAGTCGAGACATATCATAATGAAGGCAAGGATATACATAGATAGCGTATTGTCAACAGTTATCGTGGAATACTGTCAATGCACTTGCCGTTTACCGCACCAACCCATGTAAGAAACAAAGAGGATGAAACACCATTATCGCGCAGATCGGAACAGAGAGAGAGGTAACTTTATAAGCTTTTTAAATGTTCGTCAAGTCAGGTGGGCGGGCTGCTTAGTTAGTAATCTGATGATCTGCATTCATTTCTGGGCCCGTCGGATGACCTGACTTTCGTCCTTAAGAAGATTGCTTGTCAGGGCTGCCTTCCTCTGCTCGTACGATGTCTGTGATATTGCTAGGTGGGATGATTTTCTTCCGCAACTCCACGAAATGCCGCTGGTTTGGCCGCTGAAGCTGGACTTTGAAGCTGTAATCAGCGGCTAAACCAACGTATGGTGCAATAGTGCCCAAATTAAACAAAAAACAAGAGGCTTTTTTTTCCCTTATTCCTGTGTTGTTGGGTCAAGAATCTTTCCTCTCTGCTCTTCCGGCCGGAAGGAGCGACAAGGCCCCGCATTCTTCCACGAAGGCAGCTGCACGGCCTCGCCGTCACCAAACTCAGCTCAGCTCGACACGCGTGTGCATGCAGGACAGAACAAAGCAAGAGTCGCATCTGGTTATTGTATTTCCCTACTGCTTACACTTTCTCAACATTCTCCGTTTTTTCGTGCGGCTTCCACTCCCCCTCTTTTCCTATCCTTGTTTATTTCTTTATTTTTACTTTCATATATGTTTTATCTTCCATCTACTTATTTTTGCACTCTCTATCCGTTCCTCACTCGCCTGTTCTGTGTCCAATCCCTACAACAGGGGAAACACCTGCGAAGAGTCGAAGACAGATCACTTTAGGAAAAGATCGTTCCTCCGATCGAAACATCGAGTCAAGTACGTGTCTTTTAACGAAGCGCATACTTTTCTATATCCCCCCCACCGACATATATACATATGCAGGTAAAAAAGCGAAGTTCATACCACGTGCTCAAACATAATCCCCCGGCAGGAAAGCGGCCACCCTGGCCGCAGTTAAGACGGTAGAGGCGTTATGCGTGGTATGTGAACTACATCTTCTGAGCGTAGGAGGTGATCGGCGATGGTGCAGGGAGATGTTGGTTGTAATACAGTGTAAGGCGCAATGAAGCCATGAAGAAACTTCTCGCACAAGCCAGGGGTGCGGACAGGTGTCCAAAGGAGAACTTCATCACCGGGACTTTCGTTCCTGCTGAGCGACTTCAGTGTTGACGCGCGCAAGGTGACGACAGTGGGCCACCATGGGGCAAGATTATCGCGCGGAGAAAGCAGTCGGCGACTTCAGAAGCGGCACCGGATCGTAGATCGGCCGTTTCAGTGTACCGTGTCAGATGGTCAATGGCGGTGACAGCCCAACGCTGGCCAGCTAGCGTGGTGGGTAGAGAGCCAAACATGTCGCTGAAGACAGCGTCAAAATGCCCAGATGGGCAAGGAAGAGGTTGCAGGGGGCCAGCAGGAGGTGATGTTGACTGCTTACGATGCTGGCCACAGGGACAGGATGATATGTACTTGGCGACGCTTGTAGAAAAGCCGGACCAGAAGTAGCGGCTCTTTACACCGTCGTACGTTTTGTGGTGACCTAAATGGCTGGCAATGGCATCGTCGTGGTAAACCTCCAAAACACGATGACGAAGGAACCGAGGAACAACGGGAACCCAACGGTGACCCGTAGGGTGGTAAGTGTAGCGGCAAAGTATTCCACGTTGGAATCGGAACTCTACGTCGCGAACTCGACGTCGCGAGTGACTGTTGGTAGCCGCTGATTGACCACGGAGACGAGCAGTGATAGTGCGGCAGTAGGGATCAGCCTGCAGGGACGAAAAAAATATGTGTGGATATCCACCGGAGCCACAATGATGCGTGCAGCATCCAGGTGATGAGCGGAAGGCGGACGTGAAGGGCAGAGTTTGGATGAGGTCGCAGGTGGAAGTACGGGAGCAGATGGCAATGGGAAGCGAGATTGGGCGTCAGCATCGAGCTGTTTTCTGCTGGGTTTTTAGGTGATGGTAAACGTGTACTCTTTAATGCGGAGCACCCAGCGACCGCCAGGCGACCGGAGAGGTTGTTTAACGCTGACAGCCAGCACAGTTCTTGGTGATCTGTAATCATGGTAAAATGGCGACCATACATGTGAGGGCGAAATTTTTGCGGGGAGCAAATAACAGCGAGACATTTTTGTTCTTTCATTGAGTAGTTACGCTCGGCTGCAGTAAGGGAACGGCTGGCGAACGCCACAACTTGCTCTTCAGACGTAGCGGAGCGTTGCAAATGAACAGCGCCGATGCCTTGTGCCCAGGCGTCAGTAGGAAGGTTAGTGAGCACTTCCTCATCAAAGTGGCGGAGCAAGGGAGGCGAAGTCAATGTCTGCTTGAGGGCATGGAAGGCCTCTTCACATTTAGTGGACCACACATAAAGCGCTTCAGAAGTCAAGAGTTTGTTTAATGGGGCCGCAATGGAAGCAAAAAGGCGGAAGTACGACGCCAGACCAAAGAAGCTGCGGAGTTTTTTCTGGCGTTGGGGCCGAGGAAAACTCTCTACAACAGCAATTTTATCGGGATCAGGCTGAATTGCAGCCTTGCTAAAGACATGACTAAGAACTTTGATGGTCTTGCTGGCAGAGAGACACTTCTTGGTATTAAGCTGAAGACCGTCTTTTGCAAGTGACAGAAGACTTCATTCAGACTTTGTAGGTGCTGAGTGAATTGCGACAAAAATAAGATGATATGGTCAAGACATCAAAGACATGTCTTCCATTTCATTCCCCATAGCACTATGTCGATCATGCACTCAAACATGGCACAAGCATTGCACAGACTGAAAGGGATCACATTGGACTCATACAGAACATCAGGGGTAGCAAAGGCGGTCGGATTCCTGCACGGGAATCTGCCAATATCCTGAGCGGAGGTCGACACTGGAGAAATATTGAGATCCCTGGAGGCAGTCCAATGCGTCGTCGATGCGAGGCAACGGGTAAAGATCTTTAGGGTTATGTTGTCAAGGGCTCGGTAATTCACACGAAAACGCACTGAGCTATCTTTTTTCCGAACTACAAGAACAGGAGAGGTCCAGGAGCTCGTGGATGGCCGGATGATGTTCCTCGCGAGCATGTTGACAACCCGTTAGTCAATAATTTTGCGTTATGATGACGAAACACGATACGGACGGCGACGAATAATAACACAGCTATCCGTTTCGATGCGATGGGTCATGACAGAGGTCTGGCTTAAATTTGAGGTGCAAGCATCAAGAGAGTGTTTGTGCTTCAAAAAAAAAAACTGCTAGCAAGGCAGTCGACTGCTGCTGGTGAAACAGGTGAAACAAGGGGCAAGAGTGATTCCATCGGTGGTCCATCTTGGAGCTGACATAAAAAAGGTATCACCTTCGAGAGCGTAATCCAAGGTAATGATGACGAACTCTTCCCGTGCAGGGTACAGAACAAAGTCAACAATTGCGAGCACATGTGGAGCAGAACAGTCAGAAGCAGGGGCTAGCTCGGTGTCGGCAGTGTGGAAGAGGCGTCCGCGGCAAGAGATGACTGTGGACGTCGATAACAAGAAGTCCCGGTTCAAAATTAGCTGATGATCGCACGAGGATAACACAACAAATTCGATACGATGGCGCTGGTTATAGATGAGAACACGCGCTGTACATTTCTCCGTGGGACTGATGAGAGTGCCATTGGCGCCTCGGAGGGGGGACCGGTGTATGGAGTAGTCACTTTGTGCAGGCGTGAACACAGGGTAATATGTATAACGTTTATCCATAACGTATGTCCATAACGTATATCCGTTTTCATGTATGTATGTATATTTATTAAAACTGCTAGCGCAAGAAACAGGACGACAGAGCTCTTGTAGTGTGTCCTTCTCATCCTGTTGTGCCGTTCATTGCGCTGGGTATTTTCACGGTCTTCTACCTTATCTTCCAGTATTTTTACATAAGGCTCTTCTACTCCCTGATTCTGCAATGCCTGCATGGCAGCTGCTGAGGCTTCCACTGTGTCAAATGCTTTCTCGTAATTTATGAAGGCTACATATAGGGGTTGTTTATATTCTACACATTTCTCAATCACCTGATTGATAGTGTGAATACGATCTGCCGGCTTGCCTGATGATTTGGTTGATTCAAGTGCAAGGTTGTCCTGACTCTACTAGCGATGTCATTAGTAAATACCTGATAGGCAACGCAAAGTAAGCTGATCGGTCAGTAATTTTCAAGTCCGAGACATCTCCTTTTCTCATGGATTAAGTTTATCTTAGTGTTCTTCCAAGCTTCGGGTACGCTCGACGTCATAAGGCATTGCATATACAGTGTGGTTAGTTTTTCTAGCACAACTTATTGCACTATTCGGCCGGATGATATCCTGCCGCACCTCCTTGATGGAACTCCCAAGACGTTTTTGTTTTCCTGTTCCAGCACGACAGAAGCCCACTACCTAGAGCTCGAGCCCTGTCCGCTCTACAGGAACACCTTTCCATTTAGACGCCAGATTGGCCGCCAGTTGCTGCTGACCTGAACCCAAAAGAAACCATCTTGGGCCCAATGAAGAGCCGTTCGGAGGCACGGCACCTAAGAAACTGTAACGTTGAGAACTTATGGGCGGTAATCAAGGAGGAGTGGGAAACACTGCGAGCACCCATTGACTTCGTTTCGACACTTTACGAATCAATGCCTCACCGTGCAGCTCGGTCATTGACGCCGGCGCAAATTCTATAAAGTACTATCCTCGGAATCTGTGATTGGTGGTGAGCAGAATGCTGACCAGTATGTTCTTTCATTAATATTGACAAAAATAAATTATTTGTTAAATACTTGTTCATTCTTTCAACCTTCTTCATTATACAAACAGAGCTAAGGTGAAAAGGCGCAGCTTTTCTATTTCGCAAGGCTCGTCACCTCGAACCATACAGCTCTTATTTTCGTAATACATCGTGTAATTCTGCTGTATCAAAATTGTGTAAGAATTGAAGTAAGCAGCAGACGGGTGCTATCACAAGGAAGTTGATGGAAGCGATTATTTAACCCTTGTGCATGTAAGAGTTTAATCTAAACAGGACCACATCAACATTTAGCGTGTTGCGCGTGAACTTAGCCTTTCGCGCATCACTATTACGCTTGCAATATTGCAGGTGGTGGTGGTGAAAACATTTATTCAGAAGGGACAGGAGGTATCTTTAGATCAGCCCGTAAGGGACCGATCCTTACAAACACTAGGCGGAGGTCCCTAGTTTGGCAACCCAGTGGCGGTGGCCGCCGCCCAGGCGCGCCCGACTAAGGCTTGTTGGGCCTGTAAGTCGTGGCAGCCGAGCAGGGTCGCCTCCCTGTCCTCCCGGGTTAGGTTGGGGATGGGGGGAATGGCCGGGTTGGAGAGGTAGGCCCACACCATGTGATAGGTGTCCGAAGACACCGCACTACAGTGCGGGCAGTTGCCGCTAAAGGAGGGGTCGAAATGTTTTAGTGCTGCCGGACACAGCAATGTATTGGTGAAGAGGCGGAGAAGGAGCCGCTCATCCGCCTTCTTGAGGTATTTACATGGGCTAGGGTAAAGACGATGGCTATCTTGATAGTAGGTTAGGATTTCTTTGAACGTATAGACCGGATTAAAATCGGGTTCCTGGTCACGTGGGGAGGAGAAAACAGCCCGGTGAGATGCCCTGCTAAGTGGTGTCGCCGGCATGCAGCACGCCCTGTACGCCGATGACATCACTCTGTGGGCCACGCAGGGCAGCACAGGAGACATTGAAACCAGCCTGCAAACAGCGGCGACGATAGTAGACCACTACGCCCGCCGCTGCGGTCCTCAATGTTCCCCTAAAAAATCGGAATTTGTGCACCTCCACCCCTCACAGAAGTGCACAACTAAAATATCTCTTTCTCTTGAGAGTGGTCCCATACGCGAAAGTGATGAGATACGGGTACTCGGACTCTACATCCACAAACACAGGCGGCCAGACACTACATTGGCCAAACTCCGTAAGGTGGGTGACCAGGTGGGCCGCATGGGCCGCATGGGCCGCCGGGTTTCCAACAAACGCGGAGGGTTACGAAGTAAGGATGCCTTGCGGCTGGCAAACGCCTTCCTAACTAGTCGAATTCTCTATTCGAATCCTTATCTCCACCTACGAAAACCTGAGGAGGATGTCCTTGTGGTCATCCTTCGCAAAATTGTTAAACGTGCCCTTGACCTCCCCATCACTACTTCAAACACCCGGCTTATGGCCCTTGGGGGGATGAATACTTTCCGGGAGCTCCGGGAGGCGTACCTTACAAACCAGTACACGAGCTTGTCGCTAACGGAGTTTGGTCGCCGCCTTCTTGCTGGACTCCATATCCAACACACCCCTCCAATGGAAGAGAGGTTTCACATCCCAGAACTGTGGAGACGAGCCCTCCACGTGCGGCCTCTTCCAGCAAACATGTCACATGAAGACGATAATGGTCGGCGCCTGGCACGAGCGGAAGCTCTAGCCCGACATATGGCAACAAAATAACTACGGACGCCTCCGGTCCTCACCGCGGGGGATGGTACACGGCCGCGGTAGTTCACAACAGCAACACAGTTAACGGCCTAACTTTCAGAGCCCGCAGTGCAACACAAGCAGAAGAGGTCGCGATTGCTCTCGCGGCCTCACATTCCGATTCAAAATACATAATAACTTTCTCGCGAGGGGCCTGTCGAAACGTCTAACAAGGCTGCACTCCCTTCCTAGCCTATCGAATATACCAAAATTGCATACGGGATACGGACCCCGCACGCCGTTACCTTATATGGGCCCCTGCTCATCTGGGGTTGGCAGGGAACGAGGCAGCAGACGCAGCCTGCAATATCGCAGTGCAGCGAGTCCCAGTTGCCTCGTCGTACCTCAGCCATGCAATGAAAAATTTTTTTTCCCAGATTCCTGAATCTTTATTTATAAACCGTTTGAGATGAGTCTGGGTGAATATTTATTCTGCTTGGATCTGCACCAAACTGTGGCCAGTCCCCAACTGTGGGCAAATGTCATTGCTTCAGACGCAACAGCGACAACATCTGGTCGGTTAGCAACACAGGAAGAAGAGGTTGAAGAAGGAAGAAGTGGTGTGGTGGCGGTGGGCGTGTGGGTTCATTGGTTTCAACACTTCCTTACTTTCGCGTTTCAACATGACCACCGACTACGAGCAAGACGATCTGCGCCCCTACTTTACGGATGATGAGTGGACCAAGATGCCCGACTGCGTGAAGCAGCGCTACGTGAACATAAGGCGCAACTACGACACGATGGTCACACTTGGTGAGTGCAATCATTAATGTCTTTCTAATGAAGTTTTCCTGTCGGCGTTATCGCGTCCAGGGAGCGGTAGATTCGCAGCGCCACAGTGTTCACAAAATATACATGAGCGTTGACAGCTTGGTAAGCTGCGTTGTTGGAAATGTGAAAAAAAATCTTCACATCATTGATTCCAATGATGTGAAGATTTCCAGGAGTTTGGGAAAGCACCCAGCTAGTGCCGCTAAGCCTAGAGGTCTATCACGCTCTGTTACGCGACCGCATAGCCAAACTCACAGAGCAGGCTGCAGCGTATTCTGTGGAACTCTCAGATTCAAATTGGATAGCACGCTGCGACGCCGCAGCCCATCAGATGAGCTCGAAGGGGACGTGGCGTCTCTTTCGCAGTCTAACCTACCCCTCCCAAACGAGAGGGGAGACGCAAAAGCAGCTTCGGCGGGCTCTGCAAGGGTATCAAGGTACGGCGGGGCATCTTGCGGACACTCTGTGCGATAGATATATCTGTCGTACGGAGGACCCGCCTGGGCCTGAGTACATGTACTCTGGCAGGCCTAATGAAACACTTGATGCCACTTTGATGCCCGGGACGGGATGCCCCTTTGATGGCCCTTTGATGCCCGGGATGATTGATGCCCGGGACGGGATAACATAACAGTAAACCTGTTGGCGAACCTACTGGACTCAGCCTACCTCCATTTATTAGAATACATCAACCAGAACTGGGGCGGGCGTCCACGCCCTCCCGAGTGGAAAACGTCACTTGTGAGGTTTATCCCTAAAACAGGTAAGGCCGTGAATACGGACAACCTGAGGCCCATATCATTGACCTCATGTGCGGGCAAGCTTATGGAGACGATGGTACGGGATCGCCTCTCTCCATACCTGGAGAGTAAGGGCTTTTTGCAGTCACCATGTTCGGGTTTCGCCCCCACATGTCTGCACAGGTCGTCCTTCTCCAGCTGCACAGGGATGTAATACGACCCAGAACTATGCAACACAATGACAAAGCCATCCTCGCCCTTGATCTGAAAGGGGCTTTCGACAATGTTAAACACGGAAGCATCCTGGACAACTTGAGCTCTACCGATTGTGGGGCTAGGGCCTACACGTATGTAAGATATTTCTTGACTAATCGCCAGGCCTTTCTTCGGATTGAGGGCGAGGAATACGGTCCTTACATGATGGGAACACGGGGTACCCCTCAGGGAGCGGTTTTATGACCGCTCCTGTTCAACATAGCTATGATGCGCCTCCCAAGCCAACTGGCCCGGGTGGAAGGCATTCAACACGCGTTATATGCTGATCACATTACAATTTGGACCACTGAGGGGAGCCTTGGGGACATGGAGGACCGCCTTCAGCAGGCTGCTTCCATAGTCAATGCGTATGCATCCAATGTGTGGGCTCCAATGTGCTCCAGCGAAATCAGAGCTTCTGCATGTCAGACCGAACCCAAAGGATAGGACAGCAATTCACATCTCTCTGTCAGGAGGTCCTATTAGAGAGGTGGAGGAGTTCCGTATTTTGGGCCTTTTCATTCACCACAGACTCAGACCGGACTCCACCATTGTGAAACTCAAGAAAGTAGGCGAATAGGTAGGGCGCATGATCCGCCGCGTTTCCAACAAGCGGGGCGGTCTGCGGGGAAGGGATGCGCTTCGGCTCGTCTATGCCTTCGTGACTAGCCGGATCCTCTACGCCGTGCCATATCTTCGCACTACTAAGCAAGACGAGGCGCGAATAGACGCCATCATCCGCAAGGCAACTATGCGATGCCTGGATCTCCCGGTGGCTACCTCAAATGCCAAACTCAAGGCATTGGGGTTTCTAAACTCTTACCAGGAGCTGCGGGAGGCCCACCTCGTGAACCAATACACGCGGGTCATGCAGACGGCCCCTGGGCGCCGCCTGCTAAACCGCTTACACAGCCAACACGACTGCACTCTGGAGGAGGCGGAGCGTATCCCAGTACTGTGGCGCCATATGCTCTGGGTCTCCCCGCTTCCCCGTAACATGGACACCGACATGCACGAAAACAGACGACAAGCGCGGGCTCGGGCTCTTGAGAGACAACACGGCTCCCGACCAGGTGTATATTATGTAGACGTAGCAGGGCCATCGCCCACGGGATTTTACACGGCCGCTGTCGTTCACCAGGAAAGGCACGTTGATGGACTCTCGTTTTGAGCCCCGAATTCATTGCGAGCCGAGGAAGTAGCGATAGCGCTTGCTGCCGCCCACGCCAATTCGAGAATCATTATCACGGACTCTCGAAAAGCATGTAATCATTACTTGGCAGGGGAGATCTCCCCCTTAGCTGCTAGTATTCTACGACGGACTGCCACTAATCCAACACCCAAAAGAATAATTTGGGCTCCTGGCCACCAGGGCTTACGAGGTAATGAGGCCGCTGACGCGGCTGCCCGAGCGCTTACTCACCGGGCTCCTCATCCCAGCTATTCTGGCTCGGAGACTAAACAGCCGCTGCTGCGATTCAGGGAAATATTAACACATTATAGCGACAACCACCGCCTTTTCCCGGCCCCTGCAAAGGGGCTGAGTAAGACGGAGGAGCGAACTCTAAGGCGCCTGCAGACAGGTACTCTACTCTGTCCTGCAATCATAAAACATTACGATCCGAACACGGATGGGCGATGCCCGCACTGTGGGGAGACCTGTGATATCTTCCACATGGTGTGGGCATGTACTCAAAATCCCCACCTCGCCCCTTCCCCTACCCCTTCCAGAGAGGCATGGGAGACTGCCCTTCTCAACTGCTCCTCGCTTGAGTCCCAAAGGGCTCTGGTGAAACGGGTGAGAGACGGGGCCTCGTCATGCGGTGTCCCGGACTAGGGACGCCGACCATGCAGCGGGGCCACTCTGTGGCTCCCGAACTCTATTTCATGCAATAAAAGTTTTCACCACCACCACCAGCCCCTCGGCGATGCTCTTTCTTTCTTAGGCCACGGATGGTGTTAACGCACTATTTCTAAACGTTCAAAAGCATGCGCAATGTGGTGACAGCGAAGATAACTATGCTTCGTTTCATACACAATTAGCGCGCCTGTTCGCGATGGCGAAGTCGGCGCCCAAAAAGTAGCTCGCCATACAAGAAAGATGAACACAGGCATGTTTCGCTACGGCAAATATCAAGTAACGTGACTGGCAATCGGAGGTGAATACGGTGTCTTCGTTCACTCCCATCTTCCTCCCTTCCCGTTGCGGCGAGGTTCAGGTGTCCACCGGGATATGACAGATACATTTCCTTTCCTCAAAAAGCAATTTACCGACGAGCAAGGCGTGGAGCCTAACGGGCGATGGCGTTCAGTGCACTCCCTGGCAGCGTCGCAAGGCGCTGTGGCGTTCCACTCTCACAGGCGAAGCTTAACATCTTAACCACGCATCAGTGACACAAGCAGCAACACTGCGCTTAAATGTTTCGACTCACCGCACTTCAGATAAGCAAAGTGCCCCCCTCAATTTTTTTTCATAGGAAAGATGACACGCATAAAAGAAGTTGTTGGGCAAACAACGTGTTACCTATTCAATACAGGCTACATTTCTCTCCGCAGGATTGGCCACTAGGTGCCGGAGCTGTGCGGACGTGTGTCGCATAGTCTCCGCAGTTTTTCAACTTTTTCGGCGGTCCTTTTTCTGCCATGGTTCTGAAACTGGTACCGAAAGATCCGTGAAGTCAAGCGGCACCTACGGATACCACTTTCGGCTAAGGCAAGCGAATTTTGGGCATTTTACGGACCCTTTTCAACGGCACGAACGCGGGCACGGCGCCTCCGGTGCTGCCGCCGGCCTTTCCACCCATGGCCATGCCTACAGCCGACACCACGCCGGTCGACATGGATCTCTCCGGGCCCGGAGCACCAAATGCGGTGGAAGGAAGCACCGTAACTGAAGCTGAGCTCCGCGACGGGTGTTGGAAAATGCTTTCCCTGCAAAAGAAAATCGGACGCAAGCCGAAGATCGTTAATCAAGGCGCCGCAGGAGACGCGGGAGGGACGCCATTGCCGCCGCCTTCCTCCCCACCAGCGACGCAGCCAGCTGCCAGTACGGGGGCTGACGCAACAAAGAAGAAGGACGCGAAATCCTGTTCAGCAAGCAAAATGAAGCCCCGTCCATCGCCCAAGACGAGAAAGGGTCCCATCCCACGATTGCCGGAAGGGGAGTATAAGATCGTGTTTCGTCCCCGCTGCCCAATCAAGCTCACGGACTTCGGCGTGGCTCAACTACTGAACGCGGTTTGCACCGCACAGGAGATTCCGGGACAGGTGGCGGCCGACAACGAACACCTACGGATTCACCCAGAAAACAACACCTTTACCGTAAGCCCGCCGGACGAGACGCGTGCCCGAGCTTACGCAGCGCTGAACCCTTATAAAAATGGTCTATAGACAGTCTATAGACTTCTTATTGACTCTATTGACTTCCTATAGATATTGCTTTTTGTCTATTAGTAGTCTATAGACTGTCTATTGACAAAAATCTACTAAAAGTGTATGGCCATAAATCTATAGATTGTCTATAGACCGTCTATGGCATTTGTATTGCCTATAGACTTTTGTCTATAGACAGTCTATAGACTTTATAGACAGAAGTCTATAGACACTCTATAGACTGTCTAAAACTTTTTTTGTAAGGGAAGAGCCTCAGCGTCGGAGAGGAACATTACGAGATAAACGCGTACTACGTTCCACCGCCAGGCGACTCAAGGCGAGGCATCGTATTCAATGCCTACAGCTACGAAACGGACGAGAAGATTTATGCCGAGTTTCGGAAGCGCAACCCCAACCTGAACGTGGTCGGTGGACGCCGGCTGGGCAAATCAAGACACATGATAGTCAGAATAGCAGGGACGCAGCTGCTGAAGTGGATTCGATACCTGGCGTGTGACCTTCCACTCTTTTTTTTTATGACCGTGTCGAGGAATGTTATAACTGCCGAAAGACGGGGCATCGGACAGATGTGTGCCCGTTGCCTCGCCGGTACCTGTGTCGCCGTTGTGGTGGGGAGCATCCACCGCCGCCGGAAGGGGCGCAGCCCACATGCGACTCGAAGTGCATCGTGTGCATCGGGGGCCACCACACCGGTAGCATACGCTGCAAGTACCGCTTCATCAAGCGCAGGCATGGGAGTGGCGCTGACACCGTTGTCAAGCAAGGGTCGGATAGTCGAGCGGAAGAACAAGGCCGGTCCAGACCCCGAGACAAGCACCGGCCGGAGAACGGGTACCGGAGTCGATCATCCTCCTTCCCGCCTCTGAGTGATAACCGTGGACGGTCCTCGTCAAAAGGCTGCAACCCCTGGAGAAAGAGGAGTTCCAACCTGGAGAGAAGCCTATTGGTCGGACGCAAATCGGTCGTGTGGAAACAGGACGAGGAAATAGAAGCTCTTCGTAAACAGGTGAGGGAGATGTCTAATGCCATACTAGATCTGCAGTCCCAGATTAAGGAACGCAACAAGCCAAAAGAAAAATCGGGCGCAAGAGTGGTGGCAGATGCACCGGTACTGGCACAAAAACCGATTAACATCGCATCGCCTGCGATAGAAACGCAGGGTGATTCCGCGGGTGGACCCCAGGACAAAAACGCGATGGACACCGAAATGGTTAACACGCTCAAAAGACAGACTCCCCCCGATAAACAGGAGGCGGCTGAGCAGAACAAGCCGAAAGGGGCAGGTTCCTCCGGCGGAGGGCAGGTCCACTTTTAAGGCTAGGTGAGAACTCCTAACGCAGCTTAAGGAGCGCATGGACGCTCAAGACGCTAGAATAAACGCCCTCGAAAATCGGCTGGAAGCCATGATCACCGCCCTAGAGACCAGAATTGAACTCATAGTTGTGTACATTAATAGAAGATTCGATGAGCTCGCGCAGCTCATTTGTCAGAAACTAGGCGTTCAAGATAGCGCGCAACAACAAACGCCCCCAACAAATTAGGGTGTGGCAGTGGAACTGCAGGGGGTTCGGAGAGAAGAAGGCCCACCTGCACCTGCACATCCAAAACGTCGGGGTGAAGCCCGACGTCATTGCACGGCAAGAAAATAGGGGGCTAGTTTCTCTAGCCACCTATAAAGCATATCATCAATTAGGCGTGCCGGAGAAGCGGGATTTACTCACCGCCATCCTATTTCACAGGAATAGCACAGCGATCCAGCATGAGAGAGACGACGCCAAAGCGGATTACACGCTAGTAGAAGTGGTCCCCAGAAAAAAAGGGGAACCAAACCTCTTCATACTTAATGTATACAGCTCTCCTAAAGACAGGAGCTCTGCCGTCCCGGACCTCCTCAGGCGTGTGGTAAAGCTTGCAGGCAGGGCGCTGCTTGTCGTGTCTGGGGAATTTAACGCCCGACATCCGGCGTGGGGATATCTTAAAGGCGACCCGAAGGGCGCAAAGCTGTGGGAAATCATTTAAGACCTGGGCTTAACCATCTTGAACAACCCCCAACAGCCCACCCGTATTGGTAATAGCGTTAGTAAAGATACGAGCCCTTACCTCACGTTGGCGAGGAACGTTCAGAGGGCTGAGTATCTTAATATAGGAGTGCCATTGGGCTGCGACCGCTACGAGGTCTCTTTTGCCTTCGACACGACACAATACAAACGCAGAACGACTGCAGTTAAAATTACTGATGGGATAGATTCCGCACCATCAGAGAGACGCGGGCAGGTGGTGGCATCACCGATCTGGACGCCTGGGTAAGCGATCTCAAGCGAGACGCAGAACACGCCACTGGAGAGGTGGACACCACTGAAGAACACCCTGCGGCAGACAAACGGCTCATGCACATGTGGGAGGCACATGAGTCCCTATTGGGCAGGTGGAAGTCGGGAAAACAATAGGAGGCTGAGGCTCCGTATTTCCAGGTTGGAAAGGGAGATTGAAGACCACGCCAATGAGCTCAACAGGCTACAGTGGGGGCAGATATGTGCCGACTTAAACGGGCAACAAGGAAATAGAAAATCGTGGCTTCTGCTGCGGCACCTACTAGACCCGACTCAGATTAAGTCCGCGGCTCGGACGCGCCTGAACCAGATAGTACCATAGTACACTGGCACGGACGAAGACCTATTGAACGACTTGAAGGATAAATACCCCAACACGACACAGGGTGCGAACGCAGCTGCGGTGTATACTAGGGGCGGAGAATGAGGCATTAGATGCGGACATCACGGCTACGGAGGTGATGGCTGCGATGGGGAGACTTCGGATGTTCTCAGCAGCGGGGCCGGACGAAGTAACTAACAAAATCCTCATAAATCTGGGCGATGACTCGGTCCAGGCTCTAAGAGACTACATGAACGAGCGCTAGAAAGGAGGGAGCCTCCCGCCGGCATGGAAACATGCAAAAGTTACTTTCATACCGAAACCCGGCAAGAAACTGAAGATCGAGAACCTTCGGCCTACCTCACGTCATGCCTGGGTAAGCTCATGGAGCACGTGTTTGTCACGCGTTTGCAGAACTATGTAGAGAACCATCGCCTCATGCCGCCCACGGTGATCGGATTTAGGCCGCATTTGTCCACGCAGGACGTAATGCTACAACTCTCACGGGAAATAGTAGACCCAGGGAACGGCCACGGTACGCCGGTCATGCTGGGTTTGGATTTGAAGAAAGCGTTTGATAACGTCTCGCACGAGGCAATACTCGCCAACCTCTCAAAGCTCAACGTAGGGCGACAAACTTACGAGTACATAAGAGATTTCCTGTCTAACAAGACAGCGCAGCTAACTATAGGGGAACTCCAGTCGGAAAACATACCATTGGGAAATAAGGGCACCCCGCAGGGGTCGCTTTTGTCGCCCGCGCTGATCACACTTCCTATGAAGCTTGACGCCATAGAGGGTGTTAGACATACCCTGTATGCTGATGACGTCACGATTTGGATAAATCGTGGATCGGACGGGCAGATCGAGACGGCCCTACAAGAGGCAGCGGACGCCGTAGACGCCCACGCCCGTTGGGCAGGACTGGAATGCTTCCCACAAAAGTCGGAGCTGCTGGTCGTCCGTAAAAACGGATGGGCCTGCAAAACGAAGCCGAATAAGATACAACTGACAATCCGTGGAAACGAAATTCCAGAGGTGGAAACGATACGGGTGCTTGGAAGGCATATACAATCCAACAGATGCAACAAAGTAACGCTGGACAGGTTGACGCCCTAGGTCCAGCAGACGATGCGGCTCATTAAGCGCGTGGTGACTCGGCGACAGGGCATGACTTTGACAGGTCAGGCTTTCGCCGTCAGTCGGCTCGTGTACGCTACCACTTACCTGGATCTCATGGAGCAGAGAGTGAAAAGCTGAACTGACTGATTAGGCACGCGTACAAGGCGGCTCTCGGCCTCCCCAGAAACACGTCCACCGCGATACTTCTGTCTCTTGGTGTCCATAACACCCTCGAAGAGCTGACTGAGGCGCAACTTACATCGGAAGAGAAGCGGCTCAGGCAGACAGATACGGGGCTCTACATTTTGAGAAGATTGGGCATAGAGGGCGAGGACCCTTCAGGCCAGTAAATTTTACCGACAGAGATGCGCGAACGCATTCGGGCCAAACCTATCCCCAAGAACATGCAAGCGGACCGTCACGAGAACCGGAGGAGGGCCAGGGCGAAGACGTTAAGCAAAAAGTATCTAGAGGACGACAGTGCCGTGTATGTTGATGCGGCACATTATAACATTACAGGCAAAGACGTTTTCGCTGTGAGCGCGGTGAGCCTCTCCATCAGGGTAGCGGGTGCGGTGGTCACGGACCGAGTGGTAGACGCCGAAAAGGTTGCAATAGCACTATGAATCGTTCAAGAAGGCACCAGCACATTTCTCAGTGATTCCTAAACAGCCCTTCGCAACCTCGCGAGGGGACGTATCTCCACTACTGCGTACAAAATTCTTCGTACGATGCCAAATCATAGGCAGGAAGTGGATCTGGTGTGGGTCCCAGCCCACGCGGGTGATCCAGGGAACGAGGCCGCTCACCAGTATGCTCGAGGTTTTGTCAGCCGAGCCGGTGACGGGGTCTCGGAACCTGATGTCCCAAGGGGTGAGACGCTAATTACATATCAGGCCATAACAAATTAGTACAGGGAGCTTAGAGTGAGCCTGCCTCCTCCGCACGTTTCGCTCAGCCGCGAACAGCTACCACGGGGAGGCGGCTGCAAACGCGGTCGCAGCCAAACCCGTGGACATATTCCAATACCTTTCCAGATTTGGTAAATCCGTACTGTCAGCTGTGCGGGGAGCCTGCCACCTTAGACCGCATAATCTGGGACTGCACGGAGGATCCGCCTCCGGCAGATCTAGTCACATCTCCCACGCTTGAAAAATGGGAAGCTGTTCTCGCTAGGCCGGAGCCGGGCATTCAATCCAGGGCCACGGCAAGAGCGCAGGAGGTCGCCGACAGTGTCATACTGCCGGCCACCTGGAGCGGTTGAAGTACCCAAGAACTTCACCAACGTATTGCTGACAATAAAGTTTACTCTCTCTCTCCGCAGGTTCTCTTACTGTTGCCCTAATGTCATCAATGATGAATGATTGAAGTCGCGACGAGCAGGTAGCTAGGATTTCTTTTTCAGGAGGGTCCGAGGGAAATACTTCTATAGCGTGCTACCGTGGACCGGCCGCAGAAGACGACGACAGTCCCAGTACGCCTGCCAAGCACGCGCAGACTGGATTTTCGTGGCTGCTGAACTGCAAGGCCGCCGGCGCGCTTTTACGTTCCCGCCCGGCTGAGCGCGTCGAGCCGAATATATTTGTGGAGACCCGACGACGACTGGTGTCTACGATTCGTCTCCACACCTCTATAACGGGAAGAGGGGAGGGGGCGAGGGAAAACCGAAAAGAGTGTTAAGGCGGAAGCCTTTAATGTCTCATCGTTGTAAGCAGCAGTTGTCAACAGAAATGTCACGCTTTTGAATTGGTCGAAATGATCGTGACGTCACAGTGCGCGAATTTCAAACCGGGCCAATTGTACTTTGGCAACTAACCATGCAACCAATTGAAGGGATCGTATAGTGATGCTCCAAGTAAGTGGGACTGAGCTTAGTTAATTGCTTAATTACCGAATTAGCCGAATTAACTTTACTAGTCAGGTCATAGAAATAACTAAAACCGAGTAGGAAATTGGCCGAGCTCGGGAATCGAGCCCCGGTCTTCGGCGTGCGAGACGATCATGCTAACCACTCCGCCATGCCAGCTCTTTTTTTTTTCTTTATTGCATGGAAGAACTTCCGTAAAAAGGGGGAAAACTTCAATGGTTTGGAGTGAACAAAGGCGCGTCTAGTGAATACGGTGTCTTCGCTCACTCTAATCCTCCTCCCTTCCATTCCGGCGAGGTTTAGGCGTCCACCCGGATATGACAAATACATTTCCTTTCCTCAAAAACCAATTTACCGACGAGCGAGGCGTAGAACCGAATGGGCGATGGCGTTCTATGGACTTCCTGGCAGCTTTACAAGACGCTCTCGCGTTCCACTCTTAGAGGCGAAGCTTAACATCTTAACCAGACATCAGTGACCGCACTTTAGGTCAAAAAAGTGCCCCCCTGAGTTTTGACGGGTGTCCACCGAGATATGTGAGACAGTTACTGCGTGATTTCCTTTCCTCAAATACAATTGTCATTTTCTTCATTACGGCCCCTCTTTGTCTTCTTTCACTCCCACTTCCTTCCTCTACGGTGCCGTTCAGATTGTCCACCGAGATGACAGAGAATTACTGCGCCCTTTCATTTCCTCAAAAAGCGTTGCGTTCAAAGGGCAAGGCATCGCGCCGACGCTTCTTTTTGAGCAGCGTCCGTTCCGGCGGACGCAGTTGTTGCTGCGACGCGCGTCTTTTCTTCCCGTTTTTTCTTCCTCTGATCTTTGAACTCTCCTCTATCTGCACGTGGCAGCGGTGGTGGCTTGGCTCGAGCCAGTAGCAGGCCCATGCAATTTCTTCTTCATCCTTCTCTCAGTCACAACAACAACAACAACAACAACAGGTGGTGGCGTTCTCCGTGGACTGCCTGGCAGCGCTACAACACGCTGTCGCGTTCCACTCCTAAAGGCGAAGCTTAAGCGTCATTAATTAGCAGTTAATTAGTATTCAGGTATTAATCAGTAATTAACCACTAATTAGTGATTTGTAATCACTTAGTAGTTAGTACTCAATTATATGTGACGTCACCAGTTCCACAAAGCAGCGAAAGTGGTGCGGAAAACGCTTTCGCCTCTACGCACTTTAGACAGTCAAAGTGCCCCCTGAATTTTTTGACAAGGTAATTATAGTGGGGAAGGGGGGGATGAGCTTGATTACGAGAGCGGCCCCCCACGACCCCCCCCTCCCCCACCTCCCCTTGGAAACGTGTTCTGATGGTGGAGGTGCAGCCTTTGGTCTGGTACACTCGCGCCGGGATTTTGGTGAAATGGCCGTTCTACGCGCTATCGCAGTAAAAGAAACAAAACGAAGCATATATTTAGGGGCTACTTTTGCTCTGCATTTAAGGGTGCGACGCGACACCGTTAGCGAGTCTCGGCACCGGCTCCTTTTGATCCCGCTGAGAGTTTCGATATTATGTGAAAGTGCGCGGGATATTTGACCCACGGTTTTCTTTTGTGCTTCACAGCAGTTTCAGCAGCACCAGGTGGCTATACTGATAAAAGGGGTGAACTGCTGACGCAGTAAAACTACGTTCGCCTCCGGGCAGTCGGCGATAAAAATTTATATAACACCTACGAGCTTCCACCCCCACCCACCCTGCACCTCCAGCTTAACGCGACCGCCAGCCGCCAATGCGCACGCGCAGATAGGCACATGCGCACTAGCGGCCGCGGTAAGCGATCACAGCATACTTAACACTTTGGTAAAGCGATTAATTACATTAGATATTTTATTTCACAGTTGCAGTATAAAAACTTTTCATTTTACATTATATATTTTATTTTACAGTTGCGGTGCTCGTTTTTATTATAATCAGCTACATTTTCTTACAGTTACAGTTTTGTTGTTTCTGCTTTTTATTTTATTGTTTTGTTACGAAAGGTTCTATTTCACTAGTGGAGACCTACGGAAGCCTTCCCTTTTTACGTGTACCTGTACAGTACACGGGCGTTTTCGCACTCATTCTCCAACCTGGGTGCAGTCTCCGAGCCCGGGTTACTAGCCCGTGCACCTGCCTACGCAGTCGCGTAACGCCTTAGCCACTGCGCTACCTCGGAGAGTGATTACCTGTGGTGTGGGGGCCCCCTATATGCCTGTAAGGTGCGGCGATAAGCTCCTTTCGGAATTTTACAGCCATGGCAGGCAGGCGTGGCACGAAGAAGTCAGAGGGTTGGGGTGCGTACACAGGGGCCCCAATACACCCCCGTCCCCCACTCCACCCTCGCAATTTTCATGCTATTGCTCTGCCTAGAAAATCAAAAGGCACCCGTGTCCTGTACTTAACACTTTGCTAAAGCGATTAATGACATTAGATAGTTTATTTCACAGTTGCCGTATAAAAAATTTTTATTTTCCATTGTGTATTTTGTTTTACAGTTGCGGTGTAAGTTTTTATTATAACTAGCTGCATTTTCTTACAGTTACAGTTTTGTTGTTTTGTTACGAAAGGTTCTATTTCCGTAGTGGAGACCTACGGAAGCCTTCCCTTTGTACGTGTACCTGTACAGTACACGGGCGTTTTCGCACCCATTTTCCAACCTGGGTGCAGTCTCCGAGGCCGGGTTGCTAGCCCGTGCACCTGGCAACGCAGTCATGTAATGCCTTAGGCACTGCGCTACCTCGGAAAGTGGTTACCTGTGGTGTGAGGATATGCCTGTAAGGTGCAGCGATAAGCTCCTTTCGTGCTTTTACAGGCATGGCAGGCACCAGAAGCGAAAGAAGGCAGGCGTGGCACCAGAAGCCAAAGGGCTAGGGTGCGTACATAGGGGCCCCAATGAACACCCCGCTCCCCCACTCCACCCTCGCAATCATGCAATTGCTCTGCCTAGCAAATCAAAAGGCACGCGTGTCCTGCACTTAACACTTTGCTAAAGCGATTACATTAGATAGTTTATTTCACAGTTGCAGTATAAAAAGATTTTATTTTACATTATATATTTGATTTTACAGTTGCGGTGTTAGTTTTTATTATAATTAGCTCCATTTTCTTATAGTTAGTTTTGTTGTTTCTACTTGTTATTTTATTGCTTTGCTACGGAAGGTTGTATTTCCGTAGTGGAGAGCTACGGAAGCGCTCCCTTTGTACGTGTACCTGTACTGTACACGGCCGTTTTCGCACCCATTCTCCAACCTGGGTGCAGTCTCCGAGGCCGGGTTACTACCCCGTGCACCTGCCAAAGCAGTCGCGTAAAGCCTTAGCCACTGTGCTACCTCGGAGAGCGATTACCTGTAGTGTGAGGGCCCCTTATATGCCTGTAAGGAGCAGCGATAAGCTCCTTTCGGTCTTTTACAGCCATGGCAGGCAGGCGTTGCGTCAAGAAGCCAAAGCGCTGGGGTGCGTACATAGGGGCTCCAATGCACAACCCCCAGTCCACGCTCGCAATCTTCATGCAATTGGTCTGCCTAGCAAATCAAAAGGCACCCGTGTCCTGTACTTAACTCTTTGCTAAAGCGATTAATTGCATTAGATAGTTTATTTCACAGTTGCAGTATAAAAAATTGTATTTTACATTATATATTGTATTTTACAGTTGCGGTGTTAGTTTTATTATAACTAGTGGAATGAAGAAGAAGATCCAGCACCGCCACCAACGACGACGAAGCGCTAGCGCCGCCCGTAGGAGGCTCGTGCTGGAGAACTGCCGCTTGTGTGCCGGTCCCTCGCCTCGCTCGTTCCTAGACTTCTTGCGCCAGGGTCTTCGTCGCCAGCGCTTGAAGGTGCCAATAAACCGCTCTACATTTGGTGGAGGTTGCTGCGGTCACCACCGTTCCCCCTCACCGTGGAACTTCGCAGTCGCACCATCCCGATGTCCAAGGCCGGTCAGCAGCCCCCCAGTCAACAGCCATCCCCCACGCCGGAGCCAGTCATCTGCTCCGGTGCCGTCCGGCAGCGGGACCCCGCTGTTTTCAGCGGCCACAGCGATCAAGATGTGGAAGATTGGCTGGAGTCGTATGAACGGGTGAGCCGCCATAACAACTGGGACGACCGCGTCAAGCTCACAAATGTGATATTCTACCTGAGCGACGTCGCTAACCTGTGGTTCCGAAACCACGAGGCCGACATTCCCACCTGGGCCGTTCTAAAGACCACCCTCGCGGAGGTTTTCGGTCGTCCCGCCGTGCGGAAGCTGCGCGCTGAGCAAAGCCTGCGTGTCCGAGCTCAGCACACCAATGAGACTTTCACGAGCTACATTGAGGATGTAGTAGACCTTTGCAAGCGTGTTGACCCGTCTATGACCGAGGCTGAGAAGATCAAGCACATCCTGAAAGGCATCGACGACGACGCCTTTCAGATGTTGTTGGCGAAGAGCCCCACCACCGTTGCCTCGGTGTATACCCTGTGCCAAGGTTTCGATGAGTTGCGCAAACAACGCCTTTGCGCTCGTCGCTCTCCCCCACCTGCCGACTCCATCTCCGGCCTGGGCATCAACAATGAATTACTCGCTACCATCAAAGACTTCGTGCGGGACGAGGTAGCCCGGCAACTCTCGCTCCTATCGCATCAACACCCGTCACCGCCCGTCATCAGTCCTGAGATCCGGCACGCCATCACGCGGGAGGTCGCCGATGCACTTCCTAGTCTTCGGCAACCGGCACCCTTGGCTCCCCAGGCCGGTCTTTTCCCAATCCAGCCCACTCCTGTTGCCGCCCCGTTGAGCTACGATCCTGCAGTAACAGTGCCGCCCGCACCCGTGCCTCTCACATATGCCGACGTTGTCAGAAGACCACCGCCGCCGCAGGCCTATGCATACGCTCCTCCTGCGGTGTCTGCGCCTGCTGCTCCCCGGCACCGTTTCGCGCCTGTTCCCTACAATCCTTGGCGCACACCTGACAACAAACCTATCTGCTACGCCTGCGGTCGTCCCGGCCACGTCGCGCGCCTCTGTCGACGTACTCTGCCTGCACCCCTACACCCCATGCCGGATTACCCCGCTACGGATCGCACCTTTCGCCCATCTTTCGAACCACCCCATCGGGGCACCTCACCTGATCGCGCTCATGGTCGTCAGCCCTACGTTTCCCACCGATCGCCGTCCCCTCGCCGCCGCTCCTTGTCGCCCATGAGGCGTCGCACCGTCACCGCCGATTCGGAAAACTAGCAGCCGCAGTTCCTGGGGCACGAACTGCGCTATCATCGCCCTGCTCAAGTCCTCGCCTTTCACCGCCAAATCTTCTTGACGTGTTTGTGGACGGCGTACCGACACTTGCGCTTGTGGACACTGGGGCCACCGTTTCTGTGATTAACGAAAATTTCTGCCGTTCGCTTCGAAAAGTTACGACCCCTGCTTCTGGGCTCTCCCTCCGTACAGCTAGCGCCGAGCCCGTTCATCCTTCTGCCGCTTGCACAGCCCGCGTCGTCATCGCCGATGTTTTATACGTTGTCGAATTTTTAGTCCTCCGTGCAAGCTCCCATGACGTAATCCTTGGCTGGGACTTTCTATCCCGCCATAGCGCCGTCATTGACTGTGCCCGTGCGCACGTCGTCTTTTCTCCGCTCTGTGATACACTTTTCGACGCACCTCCGATTCGCTGTGATGATAAGCTTGTTGTTGCCGAGGACACCGATATTCCCCCTGAGAGTGCTGTGTTCGTCCCTGTGTGCACCGCCTCTGTTTCTGACGCCACCGTTCTCTTCAAGCCTTCCACCCTCCTTGCCTCTCGCCGACGTCTCTCTCTTCCCTTCGCCGTCATCGACATTCACCACGGTGCTGCCGCAATCCTTGTCTCCAACACCTCATTCTCTGCGTTTCCCCTGCTTCGTGGCGAGTGCCTTGGTCATTTTGAAACCGCTGACTTCATCTCTTCCTTGGACACCGATGCGCCCTCCTCCAGTCTCGACCTCGCTGCCCTCACCCCACGTGGCGCTCCTCCCGATCACCCACTGCCTTCGGACATTTTCGACCGCTCTATTGATCCCGCCCTCGACACAGCTCAACACGCGCAGCTTCTTGCCCTGCTCAACCAGTTTCGCTCCTCGTTTGACCACCAGTCCTCTTCTTTGGGCCGTGCGACCAGTGTCGAGCACCACATTGAAACCGGTACCCATACTCCTCTCCGCCAGCGCCCCTACCGTGTGTCACTTCCCGAGCGCCGCCTCATCGCTGAGCAAGTGGACGACATGCTACAACGCGGCATTATTCAGCCATCTGCCAGTCCTTGGTCATCCCCAGTGGTGCTGGTGAAGAAGAAGGATGGCTCGATACGATTTTGCGTGGACTATCGCCGGCTCAACAAAATTACGCGCAAAGACGTCTACCCGCTACCCCGTATTGACGACGCCCTAGACTGCTTGCAAGGCGCCGAATTCTTCTCCTCTCTGGATCTCCGTTCCGGCTATTGGCAAGTGCCGATGTCTGAGTCCGACCGTCCTAAAACGGCATTCGTTACCCCTGACGGCCTATATGAATTCACCGTAATGCCATTCGGTCTGTGTAACGCTCCCGCCACGTTCGAACGAATGATGGACAATGTATTGCGCGGGCTCAAGTGGAACATTTGTCTCTGCTACTTGGATGATGTTGTTGTGTTTTCGCCCGATTTTCCGACGCACCTCCAGCGCTTGCGCCAGATATTGAGCTGCCTCACCCGTGCTGGCCTTCAGCTTAACCTCAAGAAATGTCACTTTGGTGCCCGGCAACTGACAATACTCGGCCACCTCGTATCCAAAGATGGCGTCCTACCTGATCCTGACAAACTCCGGGCTGTGGCTGAATTCCCTAAACCGACCTCTACGAAACAGGTGCGCCGATTTGTGGGCCTCTGCTCCTATTTTCGGCGCTTTGTCCCTAATTTCGCCTCTATCGTCGCGCCCCTTACGAAACTCCTCACTGGTCCCGCCGACCTGTCTACGTGGGACTCTGCCTGCGATGAAGCTTTTGCTGCGCTCCGTCGTCGTCTTACTTCACCCCCTATTCTTCGGCATATGACCCCAGTGCTCCTACTGAGGTGCACACCGACGCAAGCGGAATTGGCCTCGGTGCTGTCCTGGCCCAGCGCAAGCCCGAATTTTCTGAATACGTTGTTGCGTACGCCAGCCGTGCTCTCACCAAAGCAGAGTCGAACTACAGCGTGACTGAAAAGGAGTGTCTGGCCGTAGTGTGGGCTCTCACAAAATTCCGCCCTTACTTATATGGCCGCCCGTTCACCGTCGTTACTGATCACCACGCCTTGTGTTGGTTGGCCTCCCTCAAAGATCCCTCAGGACGCCTTGGCCGCTGGGCACTCCGTCTTCAGGAATTCGATGTTACCGTTGTCTACCGGTCGGGCCGCAAGCACTCCGACGCCGACGCCTTGTCACGCTCGCCACTGCCCTCTCCTGCGCCCTCTTCCCTTGTATCTGATTCCCCACTCGCAGCGCTCACTGCTATCGACATGCCCAATCAACAACGCCAGGATCCATGGATTTCTTCCTTGCTGGATGCCCTTCGTGCGCACTCTACGTCCTCCTTCCCTCGGGCCCTTCGTCGCCAAGCTTCCCATTTCGCCATCCGCGACGATCTCCTATACCGCCGCAACTATCGTCCGGACGGCCGCAAGTGGCTCCTCGTGATTCCCCGCCATCTTCGGTCTGAGATCTGTGCGCACTACCACGCCGACCCTCAAAGCGCTCACGCTGGATCGCTAAAAACCTACGAGCGGCTACGCCAGAGGTACTACTGGCGGGGCATGTACAACTTTGTTCGTCGATTCGTTCGCTCCTGCACAGCCTGTCAGCAGCGGAAGTCGTCACCTCGACCCTCGACTGCCCCGTTACAGCCATTACCGTGCCCGGCTCGCCCTTTCGATCGTGTGGGCATCGACCTATATGGGCCGCTCCCCTTCACGACCGCCGGGAATCGATGGATTATAGTCGCCGTGGACCACCTCACTCGGTATGCTGAGACCGCTGCCCTACCTGCGGCTACTGCTCGCGACGTCGCCTTCTTCCTTCTTCATCACTTCGTCCTGCGTCACGGCGCTCCGCGAGAACTTCTCAGTGACCGCGGCCGTGTTTTCTTGTCTGAAGTTGTTCGCGAGCTTCTCGATGCGTGCCACTCAGTCCACCGTACCACTACCGCTTACCACCCCCAAACCAACGGCCTCACCGAACGATTCAACCGTACTCTTGGGGACATGATCGCCATGTACATTAGCTCCGACAGCTCTAATTGGGATCAAGTCCTTCCGTTCGTGACCTATGCATATAACACCGCATCCCAGGCAACCACCGGCTTTTCCCCATTCTTTCTTTTATTTGGGCGCGAGCCTTCCTGTCTGCTGGACACAATCCTTCCCTACAACCCCGACAGCTCAGAATATACTTCCATTTCTGACATTACCCGCCATGCTGAGCAGTGCCGCCAGTTGGCTCGCTCCTTCACCGCCGAACGTCAAGGGCTCCGGACACATGAGTCGGACCAAGACACGCCCGCTACACACTTCTCCACTGGATCATTGGTCTGGCTCTCTGTTCCGGCTGCGTCCAAATTTTCGGCCAAGCACATTGGTCCTTACCGCATCTTAGAGCGTACGTCACCAGTGAACTATATCATCGAACCGGTGACACCTTCTTTGGACCATCGCCGCCGTGGTCGCGACGTCGTTCATGTCAGCCGCTTGAAGCCTTATTACAGCCCTCTCGTCGTCTCCTCGCCTTGAGTCGCCAGGATGGCTCCCTCTTTCCGCCGGGGCAGTTGGAATGAAGAAGAAGATCCAGCACCGCCACCAACGACGACGAAGCGCTAGCGCCGCCCGTAGGAGGCTCGTGCTGGAGAACTGCCGCTTGTGTGCCGGTCCCTCGCCTCGCTCGTTCCTAGACTTCTTGCGCCAGGGTCTTCGTCGCCAGCGCTTGAAGGTGCCAATAAACCGCTCTACATTAGCAACATTTTCTTACAGTTTCATTTGTGTTGTTTCTACTTGTCATTTTATTGTTTTGCTACGGAAGGTTGTATTTCCGTAGTGGAGAGCTACGGAAGCCTTCGTTTGTACGTGTACCTGTACAGTATACAGGCATTTCGCACCCATTCTCGAACCTGGGAGCAGTCTCCGAGGCCGGGTTACTACCCCGTGTACCTGCCAACGCAGTCGCGTAACGCCTTAGCCACGGCGCTACCTCGGAGATTGGTTACCTGTGGTGTGAGGGCCCCTTATATGCCTGTAAGGTGCAGCGATAAGCTGCTTTAGGTCTTTTACAGCCATGGCAGGCAGGCATGGCACCAGAAGCCAAAGGGTTGGGGTGCGTACATAGGGGCTCCAATGCAAACTCCCCTCCACTCCACGCTTGCAGTCTTCATGCAATTGGTCTTCGTAGCAAATTTAAAGGCACCCGTGTCCTGTGCTTTACACCTTGCTAAAGAGATAATTACATTATATACTTTAT
Source organism: Amblyomma mixtum (assembly GCF_055824585.1). Classification (NCBI taxonomy): domain Eukaryota; kingdom Metazoa; phylum Arthropoda; class Arachnida; order Ixodida; family Ixodidae; genus Amblyomma; species Amblyomma mixtum. Next base: position 18,770,111 of record NC_143021.1, on the reverse strand, counting down.
TTCAGAGCTTTAGTATAAAAAAATTATTTTAAAGTTGCAGTGTTAGTTTTTATTATAATTACCAACATTTCCTTACTGTTACATTTGTGTTGTTTCTACTTGTCATTTTATTGTTTTGTTACGGAAGGTTGTATTTCCGTAGTGGAGAGCTACGGAAGCCTTCCTTTGTTCGTGCACCTGTACAGTACACGGGCGTTTTCGCACCCATTCTCCAAGCAGGGTGCAGTCTGCGAGGCCGGGTTACTACCCCGTGCACCGGCCAACGCAGTCGCTTAACGCCTTAGCCACTGCGCTACATCGATGAGTGTTTACATGTGGTGTGAGGGCCCCTTATATGCCTGTAAGGTGCAGCGATAAGCTCCTTTCGGTCTTTTACAGCCATGGCAGGCAAGCGTGGCACCAGAAGCCAAAAGGTTGGGGTGCGTACATAGGGGCTCCAATGCACACTCCCCTCTACTCCACGCTTGCAGTCTTCATGCCATTGGTCTGCGTAGCAAATTTAAAGGCACCCGTGTCCTGTGCTTTACACCTTGCTAAAGAGATTAATTACGTTATATACTTTATTTCAGAGCTGCAGTATAAAAAAAAATTATTTTAAAGTTGCAGTGTTAGTTTTTATTATAATTACCAACATTTCCTTACTGTTACATTTGTGCTGTTTCTACTTGTCATTTTATTGTTTTGTTACGGGAGGTTGTATTTCCGTAGTGGAGAGCTACGGAAGCCTTCCTTTGTTCGTGTACCTGTACAGTACACGGGCGTTTTGGCACCCATTCTCCAAGCTGGGTGCAGTCTGCGAGGCCGGGTTACTACCCCGTGCACCGGCCAACGCAGTCGCGTAACGCCTTAGCCACTGCGCTACATCGGAGTGTTTACATGTGGTGTGAGGGCCCCTTATATGCCTGTAAGGTGCAGCGATAAGCTCCTTTCGGTCTTTTACAGGTATGGCAGGCAGGCGTGGCACCAGAAGCCAAAGGGTTGGGGTGCGTACATAGGGGCTCCAATGCACACCCCCCACTCCACACTCGCAATCTTCATGCAATTGGTCTGCATAGCAAATCAAAAGGCACCCGTGCCCTGTACTCAAATCTTTGCTAAAGCGATTAATTACATTAGATAGTTTATTTCACAGTTGCAGTATAAAAAAATTTTATTTTACAGTTGCAGTGTTAGTTTTTATTATAATTAGCAACATTTTCTTACAGTTACATTTGTGTTGTTTCTACTTGTCATTTTATTGTTTTGTTACGGAAGGTTGTATTTCCGTAGTGGAGAGCTACGGAAGAATTCCTTTGTACGTGTACCTGTACAGTACACGGGCGTTTTCGCACCCATTCTCCAACCTGGGTGCAGTCTCCGAGGCCGGGTTACTACCCCATGCACCTGCCAACGCAGTCGCCTAACGCCTCAGCCACTGCGCTACATCGGAGAGTGTTTACATGTGGTGTGAGGGCCCCTTATATGCCTGTAAGGTGCAGCGATAAGCTCCTTTCGGTCTTTTACAGGTATGGCAGGCAGGCGTGGCACCAGAAGCCAAAGGGTTGGGGTGCGTACGTAGGGGCTCCAATGCACACCCCCCCCACTCCAGGCTCGCAATCTTCATGCAATTGGTCTGCCTAGCAAATCAAAAGGCACCCGTGTCCTGTGCTTTACACTTTGCTAAAGCGATTAATTGCATTATATAGTTTATTTCAGAGTTGCAGTATAAAATTTTATTTTACAGTTGCGGTGTTAGTTTTTATTATAATTACCAACATTTTCTTACAGTTACATTTGTGTTGTTTCTACTTGTCATTTTATTGTTTTGTTACGGAAGGTTGTATTTCCGTAGTGGAGAGCTACGGAAGCCTTCCTTTGTTCGTGTACCTGTACAGTACACGGGCGTTTTCGCACCCATTCTCCAACCTGGGTGCAGTCTCCGAGGCCGGGTTACTACCCCGTGCACCTGCCAACGCAGTCGCGTAACGCCGTAGCCACTGCGCTACCTCGGAGAGTGGTTACCTGTGGTGTGAGGGCCCCTTGTATGCCTGTAAGGTGCAGCGATAAGCTCCTTTCGGTCTTTTACAGCCATGGCAGGCAGGCGTGGCACGAAGAAGTCAGAGGGTTGGGGTGCGTACACAGGGGCCCCAATACACCCCCCTCCCCACTCCACCCTCGCAATTTTCATGCTATTGCTCTGCCTAGCAAATCAAAAGGCACCCGTGTCCTGTACTTAACACTTTGCTAAAGCGATTAATGACATTAGATAGTTTATTTCACAGTTGCCGTATAAAAAATTTTTATTTTCCATTGTGTATCTTATTTTACAGTTCCGGTGTCAGTTTTTATTATAACTAGCTACATTTTCTTACAGTTACAGTTTTGTTGTTTTGTTACGAATGGTTCTATTTCCGTAGTGGAGACCTACGCAAGCCTGCTATTTGTACGTGTACCTGTACAGTACACGGGCGTTTTCGCACCCATACTCTAACCTGGGTGCAGTCTCCGAGGCCGGGTTGCTAGCCCGTGCACCTGCCAACGCAGTCGCATAATGCCTTAGCCACTGCGCTACCTCGGAAAGTGGTTACCTGTGGTGTGAGGGTCCCTTATATGCCTGTAAGGTGCAGCGATAAGCTCCTTTCGTGCTTTTACAGGCATAGCAGGCACCAGAAGCGAAAGAAGGCAGGCGTGGCACCAGAAGCCAAAGGGTTAGGGTGCGTACATAGGGGCCCCAATGCACACCAAGCTCCCCCACTCTACCCTCGCAATCATGCAATTGCTCTGCCTAGCAAATCAAAAGGCACGCGTGTTCTGCACTTAACACTTTGCTAAAGCGATTAATTAAATTAGATGGTTTATTTCACAGTTGCAGTATAATAACATTTTATTTCACATTATATATTTTATTTTGCAGTTGCGGTGTTAGTTTTTATTATATTTAGCTCCATTTTCTTAAAATTAGTTTTGTTGTTTCTACTTGTTATTTTATTGCTTTGCTACGGAAGGTTGTATTTCCGTAGTGGAGAGCTACGGAAGCGTTCCCTTTGTACGTGTACCTGTACTGTACACGGCTGTTTTCGCACCCATTCTCCAACCTGAGTGCAGTCTCCGAGGCCGGGTTACTACCCCCGTGCACCTGCCAAAGCGGTCGCGTAAAGCCTTAGCCACTGTGCTACCTCGGATAGCGATTACCTGTGGTGTGTGGGCCCCTTATATGCCTGTAAGGTGCAGCGATAAGCTCCTTTAGGTCTTTTACAGCCATGGCAGGCAGGCGTGGCACCAGAAGCCCAAGGGTGGGGGTGCTACATAGGGGCTCCAATGCACACTCCCCTCCACTCCAAGCTTGCAATCTTCATGCAATTGGTCAGCGTAGCAAATCAAAAGGCACCCGTGTCCTGTGCTTTACACTTTGCTAAAGCGATTAATTACATTAGATAGTTAATTTCAGAGTTGCAGTATAAAAAAATTTTATTTTACAGTTGCGGTGTTAGTTTTTATTATAATTAGCAACATTTTCTTACAGTTACATTTGTGTTGTTTCTACTTGTCATTTTATTGTTTTGTTACGAAAGGTTGTATTTCCGTAGTGGAGAGCTACGGAAGCTTTCCCTTTTACATGTACCTGTACAGTACACGGGCGTTTTCGCACCCATTGTCCAACCTGGGTGCAGTCTCCGAGGCCGGGTTACTACCCCGTGCACCTGCCAACGCAGTTGCGTAACGCCTTAGCCACTGCGCTACATCGGAGATTGTTTACATGTAGTGTGAGGGCCCCTTATATGCCTGTAAGGTGCAGCGATAAGCTCCTTTCGGTCTTTTACAGGTATGCCAGGCAGGCTTGGCACAAGAAGCCAAAGGGTTGGGGTGCGTACATAGGGGCTCCAATGCGCACCCCCCACTCCAGGCTCGCAGTCTTCATGCAATTGGTCTGCCTAGCAAATCAAAAGGCACCCGTGTCCCGTGCTTTACACTTTGCTAAAGCGATTAATTACATTATATAGTTTATTTCAGAGTTGCAGTATAAAAAAAATTATTTTACAGTTGCGGTGTTAGTTTTTATTATAATTAGCAACATTTTCTTACAGTTACATTTGTGTTGTTTCTACTTGTCATTTTATTGTTTTGTTACGGAAGGTTGTATTTCCGTAGTGGAGAGCTACGGAAGCCTTCCTTTGTACATGTACATGCAGAGTACACGGGCGTTTTCGCACCCATTCTCCAACCTGGGTGCAGTCTCCGAGGCCGGGTTACTACCCCGTGCACCTGCCAACGCAGTCGCGTAAAGCCTTAGCCACTGCGCTACATCGGAGAGTGTTTACATGTGGTGTGAGGGCGCCTTATATGCCTGTAAGGTGCAGCGATAAGCTCCTTTCGGTCTTTTACAGGTATGGCAGGCAGGCGTGGCACCGGAAGCCAAAGGGTTAGGGTGCGTACATAGGGGCTCCAATGCACACCCCCCCCACTCCACGCTCGCAATCTTCATGCAATTGGCCTGCCTAGGAAATCAAAAGGCACCCGTGCCCTGTACTTAAGTCTTTGCTAAAGCGATTAATTACATTAGATAGTTTATTTCCCAGTTGCAGTATAAAAAACTTTATTTTACACTTGCAGTGTTAGTTTTTATTATAATTACCAACATTTTCTTACAGTTACATTTGTGTTGTTTCTACTTGTCATTTTATTGTTTTGTTACGGAAGGTTCTATTTCCGTAGTGGAGAGCTACGGAAGCCTTCCTTTGTACGTGTACCTGTACAGTACACGGGCGTTTTCGCACCCATTCTCCAACCTGGGTGCAGTCTCCGAGGCCGGGTTACTACCCCGTGCACCTTCCAACGCAGTCGCGTAACGCCTTAGCCACTGCGCTAGCTCGGAGAGTGGTTACCTGTGGTGTGAGGGCCCCTTGTATGCCTGTAAGGTGCAGCGATAAGCTCCTTTCGGTCTTTTACAGCCATGGCAGGCAGGCGTGGCACGAAGTAGTCAGAGGGTTGGTGTGCGTACACAGGGGCCCCAATAAACCCCCCTCCCCACTCCACCCTCGCAATTTTCATGCTATTGCTCTGCCTAGCAAATCAAAAGGCACCCGTGTCCTGTACTTAACACTTTGCTAAAGCGATTAATGACATCAGATAGTTTATTTCACAGTTGCCGTATAAAAAAATTTTTCTTTTCCATTGTGTATTTTATTTTACAGTTGCGGTGTTAGTTTTTATTATAACTAGCTACATTTTCTTACAGTTACAGTTTTATTGTTTTGTTACGAAAGGTTCTATTTCCGTAGTGGAGACCTACGGAAGCCTTCTATTTGTACGTGTACCTGTACAGTACACGGGCGTTTTCGCACCCATTCTCCAACCTGGGTGCAGTCTCCGAGGCCGGGTTGCTAGCCCGTGCACCTGCCAACGCAGTCGCATAATGCCTTAGCCACTGCGCTACCTCGGAAAGTGGTTACCTGTGGTGTGAGGGTCCCTTATATGCCTGTAAGGTGCAGCGATAAGCTCCTTTCGTGCTTTTACAGGCAAGGCAGGCACCAGAAGCGAAAGAAGGCAGGCGTGGCACCAGAAGCCAAAGGGTTAGGGTGCGTACATAGGGGCCCCAATGCACATCCCGCTCCCCCACTCCACCCTCGCAATCATGCAATTGCTCTGCCTAGCAAATCAAAAGGCACGCGTGTCCTGCACTTAACACTTTGCTAAAGAGATTAATTACATTAGATAGTTTATTCCACAGTTGCAGTATAAAAAGATTTTATTTTCCATTATATATTTCATTTTACAGTTGCGGTGTTAGTTTTTATTATAATTAGCTCCATTTTCTTATAGTTAGTTTTGTTGTTTCTACTTGTTATTTTATTGCTTTGCTACGGAAGGTTGTATTTCCGTAGTGGAGAGCTACGGAAGCGTTCCCTTTGTACGTGTACCTGTACTGTACACGGCCGTTTTCGCACCCATTCTCCAACCTGGGTGCAGTCACCGAGGCCGGGTTACTACCCCGTGCACCTGCCGAAGCAGTCGCGTAAAGCCTTAGCCACTGTGCTACCTCGGAGAGCGATTACCTGTGGTGTGAGGGCCCCTTATATGACTGTAAGGTGCAGCGATAAGCTCCTTTAGGTCTTTTGCAGCCATGGCAGGCAGGCGTGGCACCAGAAGCCAAAGGGGGGGGGGGGTGCGTACATAGGGGCTCCAATGCACACTCCCCTCCACTCTACGCTTGCAATCTCCATGCAATTGGTCTGCGTAGCAAATCAAAAGGCACCCGTGTCCTGTGCTTTACACTTTGCTAAAGCGATTAATTACATTAGATAGTTAATTTCAGAGTTGCAGTATAAAAAAATTTTATTTTACAGTTGCGGTGTTAGTTTTTATTATAATTAGCAACATTTTCTTACAGTTACATTTGTGTTGTTTCTACTTGTCATTTTATTGTTTTGTTACGAAAGGTTGTATTTCCGTAGTGGAGAGGTACGGAAGCTTTCCCTTTTACATGTACCTGTACAGTACACGGGCGTTTTCGCACCCATTGTCCAACCTGGGTGCAGTCTCCGAGGCCGGGTTACTACCCCGTGCACCTGCCAACGCAGTTGCGTAACGCCTTAGCCACTGCGCTACATCGGAGATTGTTTACATGTGGTGTGAGGGCCCCTTATATGCCTGTAAGGTGCAGCGATAAGCTCCTTTCGGTCTTTTACAGGTATGCCAGGCAGGCTTGGCACAAGAAGCCAAAGGGTTGGGGTGCGTACATAGGGGCTCCAATGCGCACCCCCCACTCCAGGCTCGCAGTCTTCATGCAATTGGTCTGCCTAGCAAATCAAAAGGCACCCGTGTCCCGTGCTTTACACTTTGCTAAAGCGATTAATTACATTATATAGTTTATTTCAGAGTTGCAGTATAAAAAAAATTATTTTACAGTTGCGGTGTTAGTTTTTATTATAATTAGCAACATTTTCTTACAGTTACATTTGTGTTGTTTCTACTTGTCATTTTATTGTTTTGTTACGGAAGGTTGTATTTCCGTAGTGGAGAGCTACGGAAGCCTTCGTTTGTACGTGTACCTGTACAGTACACGGGCATTTCGCACCCATTCTCCAAGCTGGGTGCAGTCTGCGAGGCCGGGTTACTACCCCGTGCACCTGCCAACGCAGTCGCGTAACGCCTTAGCCACTGCGCTACCTCGGAGAGTGGTTACCTGTGGTGTGAGGGCCCCTTGTATGCCTGTAAGGTGCAGCGATAAGCTCCTTTCGGTCTTTTACAGCCATGGCAGGCAGGCGTGGCACGAAGTAGTCAGAGGGTTGGTGTGCGTACACAGGGGCCCCAATACACCCCCCTCCCCACTCCACCCTCGCAATTTTCATGCTATTGCTCTGCCTAGCAAATCAAAAGGCACCCGTGTCCTGTACTTAACACTTTGCTAAAGCGATTAATGACATTAGATAGCTTATTTCACAGTTGCCGTATAAAAAATTTTTTATTTTTCATTGTGTGTTTTATTTTACAGTTGCGGTGGTAGTTTTTATTATAACTAGCTACATTTTCTTACAGTTACAGTTTTGTTGTTTTGTTACGAAAGGTTCTATTTCCGTAGTGGAGACCTACGGAAGCCTTCTATTTGTACGTGTACCTGTACAGTACACGGGCGTTTTCGCACCCATTCTCCAACCTGGGTGCAGTCTCCGAGGCCGGGTTGCTAGCCCGTGTACCTGCCAACGCAGTCGCGTAATGCCTTAGCCACTGCGCTACCTCGGAAAGTGGTTACCTGTGGTGTGAGGGTCCCTTATGTGCCTTTAAGGTGCAGCGATAAGCTCATTTCGTGCTTTTACAGGCATGGCAGGCACCAGAAGCGAAAGAGGGCAGGCGTGGCGCCAGAAGCCAAAGGGTTAGGGTGCGTACATAGGGGCCCCAATGCATACCCCGCTCCCCCACTCCACCCTCGCAATCATGCAATTGCTCTGCCTAGCAAATCAAAAGGCACGCGTGTCCTGCACTTAACACTTTGCTAAAGCGATTAATTACATTAGATAGCTTATTTCACAGTTGCAGTATAAAAAGATTTTATTTTACATTATATATTTCATTTTACAGTTGCGGTGCTAGTTTTTATTATAATTAGCTCCATTTTTTATATTTAGTTTTGTTGTTTCTACTTGTTATTTTATTGCTTTGCTACGAAAGGTTGTATTTCTGTAGTGGAGAGCTACGGAAGCGTTCCATTTGTACGTGTACTTGTACTGTACACGGCCGTTTTCGCACCCATTCTCCAACCTGGGTGCAGACTCCGAGGCCGGGTTACTACCCCGTGCACCTGCCAAAGCAGTCGTGTAAAGCCTTAGCCACTGTGCTACCTCGGAGAGCGATTACCTGTGGTGTGAGGGCCCCTTATATGCCTGTAAGGAGCAGCGATAAGCTCCTTTCGTTCTTTTACAGCCATGGCAGGCAAGCGTTGCGTCAAGAAGCCAAAGGGTTGGGGTGCGTACATAATGGCTCCAATGCACACCCCCCCACTCCACGCTCGCAGTCTTCATGCAATTGGTCTGCCTAGAAAATCAAAAGGCACCCGTGTCCTGTACTTAACTCTTTTCTAAAGCGATTAATTGCATTAGATAGTTTATTTCACAGTTGCAGTATAAAAACTTTTATTTTACATTATATATCTTATTTTACAGTGGCGGTGTTAGTTTTTATTATAATTACCAACATTTTCTTACAGTTACATTTGTGTTGTTTCTACTTGTCATTTTATTGTTTTGTTACGGAAGGTTGTATTTCCGTAGTGGAGAGCTACGGAAGCCTTCCTTTGTTCGTGTACCTGTACAGTACACGGGCGTTTTCGCACCCATTCTCCAACCTGGGTGCAGTCTCCGAGGCCGGGTTACTACCCCGTGCACCTGCCAACGCAGTCGCGTAACGCCGTAGCCACTGCGCTACCTCGGAGAGTGGTTACCTGTGGTGTGAGGGCCCCTTGTATGCCTGTAAGGTGCAGCGATAAGCTCCTTTCGGTCTTTTACAGCCATGGCAGGCAGGCGTGGCACGAAGAAGTCAGAGGGTTGGGGTGCGTACACAGGGGCCCCAATACACCCCCCTCCCCACTCCACCCTCGCAATTTTCATGCTATTGCTCTGCCTAGCAAATCAAAAGGCACCCGTGTCCTGTACTTAACACTTTGCTAAAGCGATTAATGACATTAGATAGTTTATTTCACAGTTGCCGTATAAAAAATTTTTATTTTCCATTGTGTATCTTATTTTACAGTTCCGGTGTCAGTTTTTATTATAACTAGCTACATTTTCTTACAGTTACAGTTTTGTTGTTTTGTTACGAATGGTTCTATTTCCGTAGTGGAGACCTACGCAAGCCTGCTATTTGTACGTGTACCTGTACAGTACACGGGCGTTTTCGCACCCATACTCTAACCTGGGTGCAGTCTCCGAGGCCGGGTTGCTAGCCCGTGCACCTGCCAACGCAGTCGCATAATGCCTTAGCCACTGCGCTACCTCGGAAAGTGGTTACCTGTGGTGTGAGGGTCCCTTATATGCCTGTAAGGTGCAGCGATAAGCTCCTTTCGTGCTTTTACAGGCATAGCAGGCACCAGAAGCGAAAGAAGGCAGGCGTGGCACCAGAAGCCAAAGGGTTAGGGTGCGTACATAGGGGCCCCAATGCACACCAAGCTCCCCCACTCTACCCTCGCAATCATGCAATTGCTCTGCCTAGCAAATCAAAAGGCACGCGTGTTCTGCACTTAACACTTTGCTAAAGCGATTAATTAAATTAGATGGTTTATTTCACAGTTGCAGTATAATAACATTTTATTTCACATTATATATTTTATTTTGCAGTTGCGGTGTTAGTTTTTATTATATTTAGCTCCATTTTCTTAAAATTAGTTTTGTTGTTTCTACTTGTTATTTTATTGCTTTGCTACGGAAGGTTGTATTTCCGTAGTGGAGAGCTACGGAAGCGTTCCCTTTGTACGTGTACCTGTACTGTACACGGCTGTTTTCGCACCCATTCTCCAACCTGAGTGCAGTCTCCGAGGCCGGGTTACTACCCCCGTGCACCTGCCAAAGCGGTCGCGTAAAGCCTTAGCCACTGTGCTACCTCGGATAGCGATTACCTGTGGTGTGTGGGCCCCTTATATGCCTGTAAGGTGCAGCGATAAGCTCCTTTAGGTCTTTTACAGCCATGGCAGGCAGGCGTGGCACCAGAAGCCCAAGGGTGGGGGTGCTACATAGGGGCTCCAATGCACACTCCCCTCCACTCCAAGCTTGCAATCTTCATGCAATTGGTCAGCGTAGCAAATCAAAAGGCACCCGTGTCCTGTGCTTTACACTTTGCTAAAGCGATTAATTACATTAGATAGTTAATTTCAGAGTTGCAGTATAAAAAAATTTTATTTTACAGTTGCGGTGTTAGTTTTTATTATAATTAGCAACATTTTCTTACAGTTACATTTGTGTTGTTTCTACTTGTCATTTTATTGTTTTGTTACGAAAGGTTGTATTTCCGTAGTGGAGAGCTACGGAAGCTTTCCCTTTTACATGTACCTGTACAGTACACGGGCGTTTTCGCACCCATTGTCCAACCTGGGTGCAGTCTCCGAGGCCGGGTTACTACCCCGTGCACCTGCCAACGCAGTTGCGTAACGCCTTAGCCACTGCGCTACATCGGAGATTGTTTACATGTAGTGTGAGGGCCCCTTATATGCCTGTAAGGTGCAGCGATAAGCTCCTTTCGGTCTTTTACAGGTATGCCAGGCAGGCTTGGCACAAGAAGCCAAAGGGTTGGGGTGCGTACATAGGGGCTCCAATGCGCACCCCCCACTCCAGGCTCGCAGTCTTCATGCAATTGGTCTGCCTAGCAAATCAAAAGGCACCCGTGTCCCGTGCTTTACACTTTGCTAAAGCGATTAATTACATTATATAGTTTATTTCAGAGTTGCAGTATAAAAAAAATTATTTTACAGTTGCGGTGTTAGTTTTTATTATAATTAGCAACATTTTCTTACAGTTACATTTGTGTTGTTTCTACTTGTCATTTTATTGTTTTGTTACGGAAGGTTGTATTTCCGTAGTGGAGAGCTACGGAAGCCTTCCTTTGTACATGTACATGCAGAGTACACGGGCGTTTTCGCACCCATTCTCCAACCTGGGTGCAGTCTCCGAGGCCGGGTTACTACCCCGTGCACCTGCCAACGCAGTCGCGTAAAGCCTTAGCCACTGCGCTACATCGGAGAGTGTTTACATGTGGTGTGAGGGCGCCTTATATGCCTGTAAGGTGCAGCGATAAGCTCCTTTCGGTCTTTTACAGGTATGGCAGGCAGGCGTGGCACCGGAAGCCAAAGGGTTAGGGTGCGTACATAGGGGCTCCAATGCACACCCCCCCCACTCCACGCTCGCAATCTTCATGCAATTGGCCTGCCTAGGAAATCAAAAGGCACCCGTGCCCTGTACTTAAGTCTTTGCTAAAGCGATTAATTACATTAGATAGTTTATTTCCCAGTTGCAGTATAAAAAAACTTTATTTTACAGTTGCAGTGTTAGTTTTTATTATAATTACCAACATTTTCTTACAGTTACATTTGTGTTGTTTCTACTTGTCATTTTATTGTTTTGTTACGGAAGGTTCTATTTCCGTAGTGGAGAGCTACGGAAGCCTTCCTTTGTACGTGTACCTGTACAGTACACGGGCGTTTTCGCACCCATTCTCCAACCTGGGTGCAGTCTCCGAGGCCGGGTTACTACCCCGTGCACCTTCCAACGCAGTCGCGTAACGCCTTAGCCACTGCGCTAGCTCGGAGAGTGGTTACCTGTGGTGTGAGGGCCCCTTGTATGCCTGTAAGGTGCAGCGATAAGCTCCTTTCGGTCTTTTACAGCCATGGCAGGCAGGCGTGGCACGAAGTAGTCAGAGGGTTGGTGTGCGTACACAGGGGCCCCAATAAACCCCCCTCCCCACTCCACCCTTGCAATTTTCATGCTATTGCTCTGCCTAGCAAATCAAAAGGCACCCGTGTCCTGTACTTAACACTTTGCTAAAGCGATTAATGACATCAGATAGTTTATTTCACAGTTGCCGTATAAAAAAATTTTTCTTTTCCATTGTGTATTTTATTTTACAGTTGCGGTGTTAGTTTTTATTATAACTAGCTACATTTTCTTACAGTTACAGTTTTATTGTTTTGTTACGAAAGGTTCTATTTCCGTAGTGGAGACCTACGGAAGCCTTCTATTTGTACGTGTACCTGTACAGTACACGGGCGTTTTCGCACCCATTCTCCAACCTGGGTGCAGTCTCCGAGGCCGGGTTGCTAGCCCGTGCACCTGCCAACGCAGTCGCATAATGCCTTAGCCACTGCGCTACCTCGGAAAGTGGTTACCTGTGGTGTGAGGGTCCCTTATATGCCTGTAAGGTGCAGCGATAAGCTCCTTTCGTGCTTTTACAGGCAAGGCAGGCACCAGAAGCGAAAGAAGGCAGGCGTGGCACCAGAAGCCAAAGGGTTAGGGTGCGTACATAGGGGCCCCAATGCACATCCCGCTCCCCCACTCCACCCTCGCAATCATGCAATTGCTCTGCCTAGCAAATCAAAAGGCACGCGTGTCCTGCACTTAACACTTTGCTAAAGAGATTAATTACATTAGATAGTTTATTCCACAGTTGCAGTATAAAAAGATTTTATTTTCCATTATATATTTCATTTTACAGTTGCGGTGTTAGTTTTTATTATAATTAGCTCCATTTTCTTATAGTTAGTTTTGTTGTTTCTACTTGTTATTTTATTGCTTTGCTACGGAAGGTTGTATTTCCGTAGTGGAGAGCTACGGAAGCGTTCCCTTTGTACGTGTACCTGTACTGTACACGGCCGTTTTCGCACCCATTCTCCAACCTGGGTGCAGTCACCGAGGCCGGGTTACTACCCCGTGCACCTGCCGAAGCAGTCGCGTAAAGCCTTAGCCACTGTGCTACCTCGGAGAGCGATTACCTGTGGTGTGAGGGCCCCTTATATGACTGTAAGGTGCAGCGATAAGCTCCTTTAGGTCTTTTGCAGCCATGGCAGGCAGGCGTGGCACCAGAAGCCAAAGGGGGGGGGGGTGCGTACATAGGGGCTCCAATGCACACTCCCCTCCACTCTACGCTTGCAATCTCCATGCAATTGGTCTGCGTAGCAAATCAAAAGGCACCCGTGTCCTGTGCTTTACACTTTGCTAAAGCGATTAATTACATTAGATAGTTAATTTCAGAGTTGCAGTATAAAAAAATTTTATTTTACAGTTGCGGTGTTAGTTTTTATTATAATTAGCAACATTTTCTTACAGTTACATTTGTGTTGTTTCTACTTGTCATTTTATTGTTTTGTTACGAAAGGTTGTATTTCCGTAGTGGAGAGGTACGGAAGCTTTCCCTTTTACATGTACCTGTACAGTACACGGGCGTTTTCGCACCCATTGTCCAACCTGGGTGCAGTCTCCGAGGCCGGGTTACTACCCCGTGCACCTGCCAACGCAGTTGCGTAACGCCTTAGCCACTGCGCTACATCGGAGATTGTTTACATGTGGTGTGAGGGCCCCTTATATGCCTGTAAGGTGCAGCGATAAGCTCCTTTCGGTCTTTTACAGGTATGCCAGGCAGGCTTGGCACAAGAAGCCAAAGGGTTGGGGTGCGTACATAGGGGCTCCAATGCGCACCCCCCACTCCAGGCTCGCAGTCTTCATGCAATTGGTCTGCCTAGCAAATCAAAAGGCACCCGTGTCCCGTGCTTTACACTTTGCTAAAGCGATTAATTACATTATATAGTTTATTTCAGAGTTGCAGTATAAAAAAAATTATTTTACAGTTGCGGTGTTAGTTTTTATTATAATTAGCAACATTTTCTTACAGTTACATTTGTGTTGTTTCTACTTGTCATTTTATTGTTTTGTTACGGAAGGTTGTATTTCCGTAGTGGAGAGCTACGGAAGCCTTCGTTTGTACGTGTACCTGTACAGTACACGGGCATTTCGCACCCATTCTCCAAGCTGGGTGCAGTCTGCGAGGCCGGGTTACTACCCCGTGCACCTGCCAACGCAGTCGCGTAACGCCTTAGCCACTGCGCTACCTCGGAGAGTGGTTACCTGTGGTGTGAGGGCCCCTTGTATGCCTGTAAGGTGCAGCGATAAGCTCCTTTCGGTCTTTTACAGCCATGGCAGGCAGGCGTGGCACGAAGTAGTCAGAGGGTTGGTGTGCGTACACAGGGGCCCCAATACACCCCCCTCCCCACTCCACCCTCGCAATTTTCATGCTATTGCTCTGCCTAGCAAATCAAAAGGCACCCGTGTCCTGTACTTAACACTTTGCTAAAGCGATTAATGACATTAGATAGCTTATTTCACAGTTGCCGTATAAAAAATTTTTTATTTTTCATTGTGTGTTTTATTTTACAGTTGCGGTGGTAGTTTTTATTATAACTAGCTACATTTTCTTACAGTTACAGTTTTGTTGTTTTGTTACGAAAGGTTCTATTTCCGTAGTGGAGACCTACGGAAGCCTTCTATTTGTACGTGTACCTGTACAGTACACGGGCGTTTTCGCACCCATTCTCCAACCTGGGTGCAGTCTCCGAGGCCGGGTTGCTAGCCCGTGTACCTGCCAACGCAGTCGCGTAATGCCTTAGCCACTGCGCTACCTCGGAAAGTGGTTACCTGTGGTGTGAGGGTCCCTTATGTGCCTTTAAGGTGCAGCGATAAGCTCATTTCGTGCTTTTACAGGCATGGCAGGCACCAGAAGCGAAAGAGGGCAGGCGTGGCGCCAGAAGCCAAAGGGTTAGGGTGCGTACATAGGGGCCCCAATGCATACCCCGCTCCCCCACTCCACCCTCGCAATCATGCAATTGCTCTGCCTAGCAAATCAAAAGGCACGCGTGTCCTGCACTTAACACTTTGCTAAAGCGATTAATTACATTAGATAGCTTATTTCACAGTTGCAGTATAAAAAGATTTTATTTTACATTATATATTTCATTTTACAGTTGCGGTGCTAGTTTTTATTATAATTAGCTCCATTTTTTATATTTAGTTTTGTTGTTTCTACTTGTTATTTTATTGCTTTGCTACGAAAGGTTGTATTTCTGTAGTGGAGAGCTACGGAAGCGTTCCATTTGTACGTGTACTTGTACTGTACACGGCCGTTTTCGCACCCATTCTCCAACCTGGGTGCAGACTCCGAGGCCGGGTTACTACCCCGTGCACCTGCCAAAGCAGTCGTGTAAAGCCTTAGCCACTGTGCTACCTCGGAGAGCGATTACCTGTGGTGTGAGGGCCCCTTATATGCCTGTAAGGAGCAGCGATAAGCTCCTTTCGTTCTTTTACAGCCATGGCAGGCAAGCGTTGCGTCAAGAAGCCAAAGGGTTGGGGTGCGTACATAATGGCTCCAATGCACACCCCCCCACTCCACGCTCGCAGTCTTCATGCAATTGGTCTGCCTAGAAAATCAAAAGGCACCCGTGTCCTGTACTTAACTCTTTTCTAAAGCGATTAATTGCATTAGATAGTTTATTTCACAGTTGCAGTATAAAAACTTTTATTTTACATTATATATCTTATTTTACAGTGGCGGTGTTAGTTTTTATTATAACTAGCAACATTTTCGTACAGTTACATTTGTGTTGTTTCTAATTGTCATTTTATTGTTTTGCTACGGAAGGTTGTATTTCCGTAGTGGAGAGCTACGGAAGCCTTCGTTTGTACGTGTACCTGTACAGTACACGGGCATTTCGCACCCATTCTCCAAGCTGGGTGCAGTCTGCGAGGCCGGGTTACTACCCCGTGCACCTGCCAGCGCAGTCGCGTAACGCCTTAGCCACTGCGCTACCTCGGAGAGTGGTTACCTGTGGTGTGAGAGCCCCTTGTATGCCTGTAAGGTGCAGGGATAAATAAGCTCCTTTTGGTCTTTTACAGTTATGGCAGGCAGGCGTGGCACCAGAAGCCAAAGGGTTGGGGTGCATACATAGGGGCTCCAATGCACACCCCCCCACTCCACGCTCGCAATCTTCATGCGATTGGCCTGCCTAGCAAACGAAAAGGCACCCGTGCCCTGTACTTTACACTTTGCTAAAGCGATCAATTACATTAGATAGCTTATTTCAGAGTTGCAGCATAAAAATTTTTATTTTACAGTTGCGGTGTTAGTTGTTATTATAATTAGCAATATTTTCTTACAGTTACATTTGTGTTGTTTCTACTTGTCATTTTATTGTTTTGTTACGGAAGGTTGTATTTCCGTAGTGGAGAGCTACGGAAGCTTTCCCTTGTACATGTACATGCAGAGTACACGGGCGTTTTCGCACCCATTGTCCAACCTGGGCGCAGTCTCCGAGGCCGGGTTACTACCCCGTGCACCTGCCAACGCAGTTGCGTAACGCCTTAGCCACTGCGCTACATCAGAGATTGTTTACATGTGGTGTGAGGGCCCCTTATATGCCTGTAAGGTGCAGCGATAAGCTCCTTTCGGTCTTTTACAGGTATGCCAGGCAGGCTTGGCACAAGAAGCCAAAGGGTTGGGGTGCGTACATAGGGGCTCCAATGCGCACCCCCCACTCCAGGCTCGCAGTCTTCATGCAATTGGTCTGCCTAGCAAATCAAAAGGCACCCGTGTCCCGTGCTTTACACTTTGCTAAAGCGATTAATTACTTTATATAGTTTATTTCAGAGTTGCAGTATAAAAAAATTTATTTTACAGTTGCGGTGTTAGTTTTTATTATAATTAGCAACATTTTCTTACAGTTACATTTGTGTTGTTTCTACTTGTCATTTTATTGTTTTGTTACGGAAGGTTGTATTTCCGTAGTGGAGAGCTACGGAAGCCTTCCTTTGTACGTGTACCTGTACAGTACACGGGCGTTTTCGCACCCATTCTCCAACCTGGGTGCAGTCTCCGAGGCCGGGTTACTACCCCGTGCACCTTCCAACGCAGTCGCGTAACGCCTTAGCCACTGCGCTACCTCGGAGAGTGGTTACCTGTGGTGTGAGGGCCCCTTGTATGCCTGTAAGGTGCAGCGATAAGCTCCTTTCGGTCTTTTACAGCCATGGCAGGCAGGCGTGGCACGAAGTAGTCAGAGGGTTGGTGTGTGTACACAGGGGCCCCAATACACCCCCCTCCCCACTCCACTCTCGCAATTTTCATGCTATTGCTCTGCCTAGCAAATCAAAAGGCACCCGTGTCCTGTACTTAACACTTTGCTAAAGCGATTAATGACATCAGATAGTTTATTTCACAGTTGCCGTATAAAAAAAATTTTTCTATTCCATTGTGTATTTTATTTTACAGTTGCGGTGTTAGTTTTTATTATAACTAGCTATATTTTCTTACAGTTACAGTTTTATTGTTTTGTTACGAAAGGTTCTATTTCCGTAGTGGAGACCTACGGAAGCCTTCTATTTGTACGCGTACCTGTACAGTACACGGGCGTTTTCGCACCCATTCTCCAACCTGGGTGCAGTCTCCGAGGCCGGGTTGCTAGCCCGTGCACCTGCCAACGCAGTCGCATATTGCCTTAGCCACTGCGCTACCTCGGAAAGTGGTTACCTGTGGTGTGAGGGTCCCTTATATGCCTGTAAGGTGCAGCGATAAGCTCCTTTCGTGCTTTTACAGGCAAGGCAGGCACCAGAAGCGAAAGAAGGCAGGCGTGGCACCAGAAGCCAAAGGGTTAGGGTGCGCACATAGGGGCCCCAATGCACATCCCGCTCCCCCACTCCACCCTCGCAATCATGCAATTGCTCTGCCTAGCAAATCAAAAGGCACGCGTGTCCTGCACTTAACACTTTGCTAAAGAGATTAATTACATTAGATAGTTTATTTCACAGTTGCAGTATAAAAAGATTTTATTTTCCATTATATATTTCATTTTACAGTTGCGGTGTTAGTTTTTATTATAATTAGCTCCATTTTCTTATAGTTAGTTTTGTTGTTTCTACTAGTTATTTTATTGCTTTGCTACGGAAGGTTGTATTTCCGTAGTGGAGAGCTACGGAAGCGTTCCCTTTGTACGTGTACCTGTACTGTACACGGCCGTTTTCGCACCCATTCTCCAACCTGGGTGCAGTCACCGAGGCCGGGTTACTACCCCGTGCACCTGCCGAAGCAGTCGCGTAAAGCCTTAGCCAATGTGCTACCTCGGAGAGCGATTACCTGTGGTTTGAGGGCCCCTTATATGACTGTAAGGTGCAGCGATAAGCTCCTTTAGGTCTTTTGCAGCCATGGCAGGCAGGCGTGGCACCAGAAGCCAAAGGGTGGGGGTGCGTACATAGGGGCTCCAATGCACACTCCCCTCCACTCCACGCTTGCAATCTTCATGCAATTGGTCTGCGTAGCAAATCAAAAGGCACCCGTGTCCTGTGCTTTACACTTTGCTAAAGCGATTAATTACATTAGATAGTTAATTTCAGAGTTGCAGTATAAAAAAATTTTATTTTACAGTTGCGGTGTTAGTTTTTATTATAATTAGCAACATTTTCTTACAGTTACATTTGTGTTGTTTCTACTTGTCATTTTATTGTTTTGTTACGAAAGGTTGTATTTCCGTAGTGGAGAGCTACGGAAGCTTTCCCTTTTACATGTACCTGTACAGTACACGGGCGTTTTCGCACCCATTGTCCAACCTGGGTGCAGTCTCCGAGGCCGGGTTACTACCCCGTGCACCTGCCAACGCAGTTGCGTAACGCCTTAGCCACTGCGCTACATCGGAGATTGTTTACATGTGGTGTGAGGGCCGCTTGTATGCCTGTAAGGTGCAGCGATAAGCTCCTTTCGGTCTTTTACAGGTATGCCAGGCAGGCTTGGCACAAGAAGCCAAAGGGTTGGGGTGCGTACATAGGGGCTCCAATGCGCACCCCCCACTCCAGGCTCGCAGTCTTCATGCAATTGGTCTGCCTAGCAAATCAAAAGCCACCCGTGTCCCGTGCTTTACACTTTGCTAAAGCGATTAATTACATTATATAGTTTATTTCAGAGTTGCAGTATAAAAAAATTTATTTTACAGTTGCGGTGTTAGTTTTTATTATAATTAGCAACATTTTCTTACAGTTACATTTGTGTTGTTTCTACTTGTCATTTTATTGTTTTGTTACGGAAGGTTGTATTTCCGTAGTGGAGAGCTACGGAAGCCTTCCTTTGTACGTGTACCTGTACAGTACACGGGCGTTTTCGCACCCATTCTCCAACCTGGGTGCAGTCTCCGAGGCCGGGTTACTACCCTGTGCACCTGCCAACGCAGTCGCGTAACGCCTTAGCCACTGCCCTACCTCGGAGAGTGGTTACTTGTGGTGTGAGGGCCCCTTGTATGCCTGTAAGGTGCAGCGATAAGCTCCTTTCGGTCTTTTACAGCCATGGCAGGCAGGCGTCGCACGAAGTAGTCAGAGGGTTGGTGTGCGTACACAGGGGCCCCAATACACCCCCCTCCCCACTCCACCCTCGCAATTTTCATGCTATTGCTCTGCCTAGCAAATCAAAAGGCTCCCGTGTCCTATACTTAACACTTTGCTAAAGCGATTAATGACATTAGATAGTTTATTTCACAGTTGCCGTATAAAAAAATTTTTATTTTTCATTGTGTGTTTTATTTTACAGTTGCGGTGTTAGTTATTTTCCATTGTGTATTTTATTTTACAATTGCGGTGGTAGTTTTTATTATAACTAGCTACATTTTCTTACAGTTACAGTTTTGTTGTTTTGTTACGAAAGGTTCTATTTCCGTAGTGGAGACCTACGGAAGCCTTCTATTTGTACGTGTACCTGTACAGTACACGGGCGTTTTCGGACCCATTCTCCAACCTGGGTGCAGTCTCGGAGGCCGGGTTGCTAGCCCGTGTACCTGCCAACGCAGTCGCGTAATGCCTTAGCCACTGCGCTACCTCGGAAAGTGGTCACCTGTGGTGTGAGGGTCCCTTATATGCCTTTAAGGTGCAGCGATAAGCTCCTTTCGTGCTTTTACAGGCATGGCAGGCACCAGAAGCGAAAGAGGGCAGGCGTGGCGCCAGAAGCCAAAGGGTTAGGGTGCGTACATAGGGGCCCCAATGCACACCCCGCTCCCCCACTCCACCCTCGCAATCATGCAATTGCTCTGCCTAGCAAATCAAAAGGCACGCGTGTCCTGCACTTAACACTTTGCTAAAGCGATTACATTAGATAGTTTATTTCACAGTTGCAGTATAAAAAGATTTTACTTTACATTATATATTTGATTTTACAGTTGCGGTGTTAGTTTTTATTATAATTAGCTCCATTTTCTTATAGTTAGTTTTGTTGTTTCTACTTGTTATTTTATTGCTTTGCTACGGAAGGTTGTATTTCCGTAGTGGAGAGCTACGGAAGCGCTCCCTTTGTACGTGTACCTGTACTGTACACGGCCGTTTTCGCACCCATTCTCCAACCTGGGTGCAGTCTCCGAGGCCGGGTTACTACCCCGTGCACCTGCCAAAGCAGTCGCGTAAAGCCTTAGCCACTGTGCTACCTCGGAGAGCGATTACCTGTAGTGTGAGGGCCCCTTATATGCCTGTAAGGAGAAGCGATAAGCTCCTTTCGGTCTTTTACAGCCATGGCAGGCAGGCGTTGCGTCAAGAAGCCAAAGCGCTGGGGTGCGTACATAGGGGCTCCAATGCACAACCCCCAGTCCACGCTCGCAATCTTCATGCAATTGGTCTGCCTAGCAAATCAAAAGGCACCCGTGTCCTGTACTTAACTCTTTGCTAAAGCGATTAATTGCATTAGATAGTTTATTTCACAGTTGCAGTATAAAAAATTTTATTTTACATTATATATTGTATTTTACAGTTGCGGTGTTAGTTTTATTATAACTAGCAACATTTTCTTATAGTTTCATTTGTGTTGTTTCTACTTGTCATTTTATTGTTTTGCTACGGAAGGTTGTATTTCCCTAGTGGAGAGCTACGGAAGCCTTCGTTTGTACGTGTACCTGTACAGTATACAGGCATTTCGCACCCATTCTCGAACCTGGGAGCAGTCTCCGAGGCCGGGTTACTACCCCGTGTACCTGCCAACGCAGTCGCGTAACGCCTTAGCCACGGCGCTACATCGGAGATTGGTTACCTGTGGTGTGAGGGCCCCTTATATGCCTGTAAGGTGCAGCGATAAGCTGCTTTAGGTCTTTTACAGCCATGGCAGGCAGGCATGGCACCAGAAGCCAAAGGGTTGGGGTGCGTACATAGGGGCTCCAATGCAAACTCCCCTCCACTCCACGCTTGCAGTCTTCATGCAATTGGTCTTCGTAGCAAATTTAAAGGCACCCGTGTCCTGTGCTTTACACCTTGCTAAAGAGATAATTACATTATATACTTTATTTCAGAGCTTTAGTATAAAAAAATTATTTTAAAGTTGCAGTGTTAGTTTTTATTATATTTACCAACATTTCCTTACTGTTACATTTGTGTTGTTTCTACTTGTCATTTTATTGTTTTGTTTCGGAAGGTTGTATTTCCGTAGTGGAGAGCTACGGAAGCCTTCCTTTGTTCGTGCACCTGTACAGTACACGGGCGTTTTCGCACCCATTCTCCAGGCAGGGTGCAGTCTGCGAGGCCGGGTTACTACCCCGTGCACCGGCCAACGCAGTCGCTTAACGCCTTAGCCACTGCGCTACATCGATGAGTGTTTACATGTGGTGTGAGGGCCCCTTATATGCCTGTAAGGTGCAGCGATAAGCTCCTTTCGGTCTTTTACAGGTATGGCAGGCAGGCGTGGCACCAGAAGCCAAACGGTTGGGGTGCGTACATAGGGGCTCCAATGCACACTCCCCTCCACTCCACGCTTGCAGTCTTCATGCAATTGGTCTGCGTAGCCAATTTAAAGGCACCCGTGTCCTGTGCTTTACACCTTGCTAAAAAGATTTATTACATTATATACTTTATTTCAGAGCTTTAGTATAAAAAAATTATTTTAAAGTTGCAGTGTTAGTTTTTATTATAATTACCAACATTTCCTTACTGTTACATTTGTGTTGTTTCTACTTGTCATTTTATTGTTTTGTTACGGAAGGTTGTATTTCCGTAGTGGAGAGCTACGGAAGCCTTCCTTTGTTCGTGCACCTGTACAGTACACGGGCGTTTTCGCACCCATTCTCCAAGCAGGGTGCAGTCTGCGAGGCCGGGTTACTACCCCGTGCACCGGCCAACGCAGTCGCGTAACGCCTTAGCCACTGCGCTACATCGGAGAGTGTTTACATGTGGTGTGAGGGCCACTTATATGCCTGTAAGGTGCAGCGATAAGCTCCTTTAGGTCTTTTACAGCCATGGCAGGCAGGCGTGGCACCAGAAGCCAAAAGGTTGGGGTGCGTACATAGGGGCTCCAATGCACACTCCCCTCTACTCCACGCTTGCAGTCTTCATGCCATTGGTCTGCGTAGCAAATTTAAAGGCACCCGTGTCCTGTGCTTTACACCTTGCTAAAGAGATTAATTACGTTATATACTTTATTTCAGAGCTGCAGTATAAAAAAAAATTATTTTAAAGTTGCAGTGTTAGTTTTTATTATAATTACCAACATTTCCTTACTGTTACATTTGTGCTGTTTCTACTTGTCATTTTATTGTTTTGTTACGGGAGGTTGTATTTCCGTAGTGGAGAGCTACGGAAGCCTTCCTTTGTTCGTGTACCTGTACAGTACACGGGCGTTTTCGCACCCATTCTCCAACCTGGGTGCAGTCTCCAAGGCCAGGTTACTACCCCGTGCACCTGCCAACGCAGTCGCGTAACGCCTTAGCCACTGCGCTACATCGGAGAGTGTTTACATGTGGTGTGAGGGCACCTTATATGCCTGTAAGGTGCAGCGATAAGCTCCTTTCGGTCTTTTACAGGTATGGCAGGCAGGCGTGGCACCAGAAGCCAAAGGGTTGGGGTGCGTACATAGGGGCTCCAATGCACACCCCCCACTCCACACTCGCAATCTTCATGCAATTGGTCTGCCTAGCAAATCAAAAGGCACCCGTGCCCTGTACTCAAATCTTTGCTAAAGCGAATAATTACATTAGATAGTTTATTTCACAGTTGCAGTATAAAAAAATTTTATTTTACAGTTGTAGTGTTAGTTTTTATTATAATTAGCAACATTTTCTTACAGTTACATTTGTGTTGTTTCTACTTGTAATTTTATTGTTTTGTTACGGAAGGTTGTATTTCCGTAGTGGAGAGCTACGGAAGAATTCCTTTGTACGTGTACCTGTACAGTACACGGGCGTTTTCGCACCCATTCTCCAACCTGGGTGCAGTCTCCGAGGCCGGGTTACTACCCCATGCACCTGCCAACGCAGTCGCCTAACGCCTCAGCCACTGCGCTACATCGGAGAGTGTTTACATGTGGTGTGAGGGCCCCTTATATGCCTGTAAGGTGCAGCGATAAGCTCCTTTCGGTCTTTTACAGGTATGGCAGGCAGGCGTGGCACCAGCCGCCAAAGGGTTGGGGTGCGTACGTAGGGGCTCCAATGCACACCCCCTCCCACTCCAGGCTCGCAATCTTCATGCAATTGGTCTGCCTAGCAAATCAAAAGGCACCCGTGTCCTGTGCTTTACACTTTGCTAAAGCGATTAATTGCATTATATAGTTTATTTCAGAGTTGCAGTATAAAATTTTATTTTACAGTTGCGGTGTTAGTTTTTATTATAATTACCAACATTTTCTTACAGTTACATTTGTGTTGTTTCTACTTGTCATTTTATTGTTTTGTTACGGAAGGTTGTATTTCCGTAGTGGAGAGCTACGGAAGCCTTCCTTTGTTCGTGTACCTGTACAGTACACGGGCGTTTTCGCACCCATTCTCCAACCTGGGTGCAGTCTCCGAGGCCGGGTTACTACCCCGTGCACCTGCCAACGCAGTCGCGTAACGCCGTAGCCACTGCGCTACCTCGGAGAGTGGTTACCTGTGGTGTGAGGGCCCCTTGTATGCCTGTAAGGTGCAGCGATAAGCTCCTTTCGGTCTTTTACAGCCATGGCAGGCAGGCGTGGCACGAAGAAGTCAGAGGGTTGGGGTGCGTACACAGGGGCCCCAATACACCCCCCTCCCCACTGCACCCTCGCAATTTTCATGCTATTGCTCTGCCTAGCAAATCAAAAGGCACCCGTGTCCTGTACTTAACACTTTGCTAAAGCGATTAATGACATTAGATAGTTTATTTCACAGTTGCCGTATAAAAAATTTTTATTTTCCATTGTGTATCCTATTTTACAGTTCCGGTGTCAGTTTTTATTATAACTAGCTACATTTTCTTACAGTTACAGTTTTGTTGTTTTGTTACGAAAGGTTCTATTTCCGTAGTGGAGACCTACGCAAGCCTGCTATTTGTACGTGTACCTGTACAGTACACGGGCGTTTTCGCACCCATTCTCTAACCTGGGTGCAGTCTCCGAGGCCGGGTTGCTAGCCCGTGCACCTGCCAACGCAGTCGCATAATGCCTTAGCCACTGCGCTACCTCGGAAAGTGGTTACCTGTGGTGTGAGGGTCCCTTATATGCCTGTAAGGTGCAGCGATAAGCTCCTTTCGTGCTTTTACAGGCATAGCAGGCACCAGAAGCGAAAGAAGGCAGGCGTGGCACCAGACGCCAAAGGGTTAGGGTGCGTACATAGGGGCCCCAATGCACACCAAGCTCCCCCACTCTACCCTCGCAATCATGCAATTGCTCTGCCTAGCAAATCAAAAGGCACGCGTGTTCTGCACTTAACACTTTGCTAAAGCGATTAATTAAATTAGATGGTTTATTTCACAGTTGCAGTATAATAACATTTTATTTCACATTATATATTTTATTTTGCAGTTGCGGTGTTAGTTTTTATTATATTTAGCTCCATTTTCTTAAAATTAGTTTTGTTGTTTCTACTTGTTATTTTATTGCTTTGCTACGGAAGGTTGTATTTCCGTAGTGGAGAGCTACGGAAGCGTTCCCTTTGTACGTGTACCTGTACTGTACACGGCTGTTTTCGCACCCATTCTCCAACCTGAGTGCAGTCTCCGAGGCCGGGTTACTACCCCGTGCACCTGCCAAAGCGGTCGCGTAAAGCCTTAGCCACTGTGCTACCTCGGATAGCGATTACCTGTGGTGTGTGGGCCCCTTATATGCCTGTAAGGTGCAGCGATAAGCTCCTTTAGGTCTTTTACAGCCATGGCAGGCAGGCGTGGCACCAGAAGCCCAAGGGTGGGGGTGCTACATAGGGGCTCCAATGCACACTCCCCTCCACTCCAAGCTTGCAATCTTCATGCAATTGGTCTGCGTAGCAAATCAAAAGGCACCCGTGTCCTGTGCTTTACACTTTGCTACAGCGATTAATTACATTAGATAGTTAATTTCAGAGTTGCAGTATAAAAAAATTTTATTTTACAGTTGCGGTGTTAGTTTTTATTATAATTAGCAACATTTTCTTACAGTTACATTTGTGTTGTTTGTACTTGTCATTTTATTGTTTTGTTACGAAAGGTTGTATTTCCGTAGTGGAGAGCTACGGAAGCTTTCCCTTTTACATGTACCTGTACAGTACACGGGCGTTTTCGCACCCATTGTCCCACCTGGGTGCAGTCTCCGAGGCCGGGTTACGACCCCGTGCACCTGCCAACGCAGTTGCGTAACGCCTTAGCCACTGCGCTACATCGGAGATTGTTTACATGTAGTGTGAGGGCCCCTTATATGCCTGTAAGGTGCAGCGATAAGCTCCTTTCGGTCTTTTACAGGTATGCCAGGCAGGCTTGGCACAAGAAGCCAAAGGGTTGGGGTGCGTACATAGGGGCTCCAATGCGCACCCCCCACTCCAGGCTCGCAGTCTTCATGCAATTGGTCTGCCTAGCAAATCAAAAGGCACCCGTGTCCCGTGCTTTACACTTTGCTAAAGCGATTAATTACATTATATAGTTTATTTCAGAGTTGCAGTATAAAAAAATTTATTTTACAGTTGCGGTGTAAGTTTTTATTATAATTAGCAACATTTTCTTACAGTTACATTTGTGTTGTTTCTACTTGTCATTTTATTGTTTTGTTACGGAAGGTTGTATTTCCGTAGTGGAGAGCTACGGAAGCCTTCCTTTGTACATGTACATGCAGAGTACACGGGCGTTTTCGCACCCATTCTCCAACCTGGGTGCAGTCTCCGAGGCCGGGTTACTACCCCGTGCACCTGCCAACGCAGTCGCGTAAAGCCTTAGCCACTGCGCTACATCGGAGAGTGTTTACATGTGGTGTGAGGGCGCCTTATATGCCTGTAAGGTGCAGCGATAAGCTCCTTTCGGTCTTTTACAGGTATGGCAGGCAGGCGTGGCACCGGAAGCCAAAGGGTTAGGGTGCGTACATAGGGGCTCCAATGCACACCCCCCCACTCCACGCTCGCAATCTTCATGCAATTGGCCTGCCTAGGAAATCAAAAGGCACCCGTGCCCTGTACTTAAGTCTTTGCTAAAGCGATTAATTACATTAGATAGTTTATTTCACAGTTGCAGTATAAAAAAACTTTATTTTACAGTTGCAGTGTTAGTTTTTATTATAATTACCAACATTTTCTTACAGTTACATTTGTGTTGTTTCTACTTGTCATTTTATTGTTTTGTTACGGAAGGTTCTATTTCCGTAGTGGAGAGCTACGGAAGCCTTCCTTTGTACGTGTACCTGTACAGTACACGGGCGTTTTCGCACCCATTCTCCAACCTGGGTGCAGTCTCCGAGGCCGGGTTACTACCCCGTGCACCTTCCAACGCAGTCGCGTAACGCCTTAGCCACTGCGCTAGCTCGGAGAGTGGTTACCTGTGGTGTGAGGGCCCCTTGTATGCCTGTAAGGTGCAGCGATAAGCTCCTTTCGGTCTTTTACAGCCATGGCAGGCAGGCGTGGCACGAAGTAGTCAGAGGGTTGGTGTGCGTACACAGGGGCCCCAATAAACCCCCCTCCCCACTCCACGCTCGCAATTTTCATGCTATTGCTCTGCCTAGCAAATCAAAAGGCACCCGTGTCCTGTACTTAACACTTTGCTAAAGCGATTAATGACATCAGATAGTTTATTTCGCAGTTGCCGTATAAAAAAATTTTTCTTTTCCATTGTGTATTTTATTTTACAGTTGCGGTGTTAGTTTTTATTATAACTAGCTACATTTTCTTACAGTTACAGTTTTATTGTTTTGTTACGAAAGGTTCTATTTCCGTAGTGGAGACCTACGGAAGCCTTCTATTTGTACGTGTACCTGTACAGTACACGGGCGTTTTCGCACCCATTCTCCAGCCTGGGTGCAGTCTCCGAGGCCGGGTTGCTAGCCCGTGCACCTGCCAACGCAGTCGCATAATGCCTTAGCCACTGCGCTACCTCGGAAAGTGGTTACCTGTGGTGTGAGGGTCCCTTATATGCCTGTAAGGTGCAGCGATAAGCTCCTTTCGTGCTTTTACAGGCAAGGCAGGCACCAGAAGCGAAAGAAGGCAGGCGTGGCACCAGAAGCCAAAGGGTTAGGGTGCGTACATAGGGGCCCCAATGCACATCCCGCTCCCCCACTCCACCCTCGCAATCATGCAATTGCTCTGCCTAGCAAATCAAAAGGCACGCGTGTCCTGCACTTAACACTTTGCTAAAGAGATTAATTACATTAGATAGTTTATTCCACAGTTGCAGTATAAAAAGATTTTATTTTCCATTATATATTTCATTTTACAGTTGCGGTGTTAGTTTTTATTATAATTAGCTCCATTTTCTTATAGTTAGTTTTGTTGTTTCTACTTGTTATTTTATTGCTTTGCTACGGAAGGTTGTATTTCCGTAGTGGAGAGCTACGGAAGCGTTCCCTTTGTACGTGTACCTGTACTGTACACGGCCGTTTTCGCACCCATTCTCCAACCTGGGTGCAGTCACCGAGGCCGGGTTACTACCCCGTGCACCTGCCGAAGCAGTCGCGTAAAGCCTTAGCCACTGTGCTACCTCGGAGAGCGATTACCTGTGGTGTGAGGGCCCCTTATATGACTGTAAGGTGCAGCGATAAGCTCCTTTAGGTCTTTTGCAGCCATGGCAGGCAGGCGTGGCACCAGAAGCCAAAGGGGGGGGGGGTGCGTACATAGGGGCTCCAATGCACACTCCCCTCCACTCTACGCTTGCAATCTCCATGCAATTGGTCTGCGTAGCAAATCAAAAGGCACCCGTGTCCTGTGCTTTACACTTTGCTAAAGCGATTAATTACATTAGATTGTTAATTTCAGAGTTGCAGTATAAAAAAATTTTATTTTACAGTTGCGGTGTTAGTTTTTATTATAATTAGCAACATTTTCTTACAGTTACATTTGTGTTGTTTCTACTTGTCATTTTATTGTTTTGTTACGAAAGGTTGTATTTCCGTAGTGGAGAGGTACGGAAGCTTTCCCTTTTACATGTACCTGTACAGTACACGGGCGTTTTCGCACCCATTGTCCAACCTGGGTGCAGTCTCCGAGGCCGGGTTACTACCCCGTGCACCTGCCAACGCAGTTGCGTAACGCCTTAGCCACTGCGCTACATCGGAGATTGTTTACATGTGGTGTGAGGGCCCCTTATATGCCTGTAAGGTGCAGCGATAAGCTCCTTTCGGTCTTTTACAGGTATTCCAGGCAGGCTTGGCACAAGAAGCCAAAGGGTTGGGGTGCGTACATAGGGGCTCCAATGCGCACCCCCCACTCCAGGCTCGCAGTCTTCATGCAATTGGTCTGCCTAGCAAATCAAAAGGCACCCGTGTCCCGTGCTTTACACTTTGCTAAAGCGATTAATTACATTATATAGTTTATTTCAGAGTTGCAGTATAAAAAAATTTATTTTACAGTTGCGGTGTTAGTTTTTATTATAATTAGCAACATTTTCTTACAGTTACATTTGTGTTGTTTCTACTTGTCATTTTATTGTTTTGTTACGGAAGGTTGTATTTCCGTAGTGGAGAGCTACGGAAGCCTTCCTTTGTACGTGTACCTGTACAGTACACGGGCGTTTTCGCACCCATTCTCCAACCTGGGTGCAGTCTCCGAGGCCGGGTTACTACCCCGTGCACCTGCCAACGCAGTCGCGTAACGCCTTAGCCACTGCGCTACCTCGGAGAGTGGTTACCTGTGGTGTGAGGGCCCCTTGTATGCCTGTAAGGTGCAGCGATAAGCTCCTTTCGGTCTTTTACAGCCATGGCAGGCAGGCGTGGCACGAAGTAGTCAGAGGGTTGGTGTGCGTACACAGGGGCCCCAATACACCCCCCTCCCCACTCCACCCTCGCAATTTTCATGCTATTGCTCTGCCTTGCAAATCAAAAGGCACCCGTGTCCTGTACTTAACACTTTGCTAAAGCGATTAATGACATTAGATAGCTTATTTCACAGTTGCCGTATAAAAAATTTTTTATTTTTCATTGTGTGTTTTATTTTACAGTTGCGGTGGTAGTTTTTATTATAACTAGCTACATTTTCTTACAGTTACAGTTTTGTTGTTTTGTTACGAAAGGTTCTATTTCCGTAGTGGAGACCTACGGAAGCCTTCTATTTGTACGTGTACCTGTACAGTACACGGGCGTTTTCGCACCCATTCTCCAACCTGGGTGCAGTCTCCGAGGCCGGGTTGCTAGCCCGTGTACCTGCCAACGCAGTCGCGTAATGCCTTAGCCACTGCGCTACCTCGGAAAGTGGTTACCTGTGGTGTGAGGGTCCCTTATATGCCTTTAAGGTGCAGCGATAAGCTCCTTTCGTGCTTTTACAGGCATGGCAGGCACCAGAAGCGAAAGAGGGCAGGCGTGGCGCCAGAAGCCAAAGGGTTAGGGTGCGTACATAGGGGCCCCAATGCATACCCCGCTCCCCCACTCCACCCTCGCAATCATGCAATTGCTCTGCCTAGCAAATCAAAAGGCACGCGTGTCCTGCACTTAACACTTTGCTAAAGCGATTAATTACATTAGATAGCTTATTTCACAGTTGCAGTATAAAAAGATTTTATTTTACATTATATATTTCATTTTACAGTTGCGGTGCTAGTTTTTATTATAATTAGCTCCATTTTTTATATTTAGTTTTGTTGTTTCTACTTGTTATTTTATTGCTTTGCTACGAAAGGTTGTATTTCTGTAGTGGAGAGCTACGGAAGCGTTCCATTTGTACGTGTACTTGTACTGTAAACGGCCGTTTTCGCACCCATTCTCCAACCTGGGTGCAGACTCCGAGGCCGGGTTACTACCCCGTGCACCTGCCAAAGCAGTCGTGTAAAGCCTTAGCCACTGTGCTACCTCGGAGAGCGATTACCTGTGGTGTGAGGGCCCCTTATATGCCTGTAAGGAGCAGCGATAAGCTCCTTTCGTT
This sequence comes from Amblyomma mixtum, assembly GCF_055824585.1. NCBI lineage: Eukaryota > Metazoa > Arthropoda > Arachnida > Ixodida > Ixodidae > Amblyomma > Amblyomma mixtum. Next base: position 18,739,864 of record NC_143021.1, on the reverse strand, counting down.
CTTTTACAGCCATGGCAGGCAAGCGTTGCGTCAAGAAGCCAAAGGGTTGGGGTGCGTACATAATGGCTCCAATGCACACCCCCCCACTCCACGCTCGCAGTCTTCATGCAATTGGTCTGCCTAGCAAATCAAAAGGCACCCGTGTCCTGTACTTAACTCTTTTCTAAAGCGATTAATTGCATTAGATAGTTTATTTCACAGTTGCAGTATAAAAACTTTTATTTTACATTATATATCTTATTTTACAGTGGCGGTGTTAGTTTTATTATAACTAGCAACATTTTCTTACAGTTACATTTGTGTTGTTTCTAATTGTCATTTTATTGTTTTGCTACGGAAGGTTGTATTTCCGTAGTGGAGAGCTACGGAAGCCTTCGTTTGTACGTGTACCTGTACAGTACACGGGCATTTCGCACCCATTCTCCAAGCTGGGTGCAGTCTGCGAGGCCGGGTTACTACCCCGTGCACCTGCCAGCGCAGTCGCGTAACGCCTTAGCCACTGCGCTACCTCGGAGAGTGGTTACCTGTGGTGTGAGAGCCCCTTGTATGCCTGTAAGGTGCAGGGATAAATAAGCTCCTTTTGGTCTTTTACAGTTATGGCAGGCAGGCGTGGCACCAGAAGGCAAAGGGTTGGGGTGCATACATAGGGGCTCCAATGCACACCCCCCCACTCCACGCTCGCAATCTTCATGCGATTGGCCTGCCTAGCAAACGAAAAGGCACCCGTGCCCTGTACTTTACACTTTGCTAAAGCGATCAATTACATTAGATAGCTTATTTCAGAGTTGCAGCATAAAAATTTTTATTTTACAGTTGCGGTGTTAGTTTTTATTATAATTAGCAATATTTTCTTACAGTTACATTTGTGTTGTTTCTACTTGTCATTTTATTGTTTTGTTACGGAAGGTTGTATTTCCGTAGTGGAGAGCTACGGAAGCTTTCCCTTGTACATGTACATGCAGAGTACACGGGCGTTTTCGCACCCATTGTCCAACCTGGGTGCAGTCTCCGAGGCCGGGTTACTACCCCGTGCACCTGCCAACGCAGTTGCGTAACGCCTTAGCCACTGCGCTACATCGGAGATTGTTTACATGTGGTGTGAGGGCCCCTTATATGCCTGTAAGGTGCAGCGATAAGCTCCTTTCGGTCTTTTACAGGTATGCCAGGCAGGCTTGGCACAAGAAGCCAAAGGGTTGGGGTGCGTACATAGGGGCTCCAATGCGCACCCCCCACTCCAGGCTCGCAGTCTTCATGCAATTGGTCTGCCTAGCAAATCAAAAGGCACCCGTGTCCCGTGCTTTACACTTTGCTAAAGCGATTAATTACATTATATAGTTTATTTCAGAGTTGCAGTATAAAAAAATTTATTTTACAGTTGCGGTGTTAGTTTTTATTATAGTTAGCAACATTTTCTTACAGTTACATTTGTGTTGTTTCTACTTGTCATTTTATTGTTTTGTTACGGAAGGTTGTATTTCCGTAGTGGAGAGCTACGGAAGCCTTCCTTTGTACGTGTACCTGTACAGTACACGGGCGTTTTCGCACCCATTCTCCAACCTGGGTGCAGTCTCCGAGGCCGGGTTACTACCCCGTGCACCTGCCAACGCAGTCGCGTAACGGCTTAGCCACTGCGCTACCTCGGAGAGTGGTTACCTGTGGTGTGAGGGCCCCTTGTATGCCCGTAAGGTGCAGCGATAAGCTCCTTTCGGTCTTTTACAGCCATGGCAGGCAGGCGTGGCACGAAGTAGTCAGAGGGTTGGTGTGCGTACACAGGGGCCCCAATACACCCCCTCCCCACTCCACCCTCGCAATTTTCATGCTATTGCTCTGCCTAGCAAATCAAAAGGCTCCCGTGTCCTGTACTTAACACTTTGCTAAAGCGATTAATGACATTAGATAGTTTATTTCACAGTTGCCGTATAAAAAAAATTTTATTTTTCATTGTGTGTTTTATTTTACAGTTGCGGTGTTAGTTACTTTCCATTGTGTATTTTATTTTACAATTGCGGTGGTAGTTTTTATTATAACTAGCTACATTTTCTTACAGTTACAGTTTTGTTGTTTTGTTACGAAAGGTTCTATTTCCGTAGTGGAGACCTACGGAAGCCTTCTATTTGTACGTGTACCTGTACAGTACACGGGCGTTTTCGGACCCATTCGCCAACCTGGGTGCAGTCTCGGAGGCCGGGTTGCTAGCCCGTGTACCTGCCAACGCAGTCGCGTAATGCCTTAGCCACTGCGCTACCTCGGAAAGTGGTTACCTGTGGTGTGAGGGTCCCTTATATGCCTTTAAGGTGCAGCGATAAGCTCCTTTCGTGCTTTTACAGGCATGGCAGGCACCAGAAGCGAAAGAGGGCAGGCGTGGCGCCAGAAGCCAAAGGGTTAGGGTGCGTACATAGGGGCCCCAATGCACACCCCGCTCCCCCACTCCACCCTCGCAATCATGCAATTGCTCTGCCTAGCAAATCAAAAGGCACGCGTGTCCTGCACTTAACACTGCTAAAGCGATTAATTACATTAGATAGCTTATTTCACAGTTGCAGTATAAAAAGATTTTATTTTACATTATATATTTCATTTTACAGTTGCGGTGCTAGTTTTTATTATAATTAGCTCCATTTTTTATATTTAGTTTTGTTGTTTCTACTTGTTATTTTATTGCTTTGCTACGAAAGGTTGTATTTCTGTAGTGGAGAGCTACGGAAGCGTTCCCTTTGTACGTGTACTTGTACTGTACACGGCCGTTTTCGCACCCATTCTCCAACCTGGGTGCAGACTCCGAGGCCGGGTTACTACCCCGTGCACCTGCCAAAGCAGTCGTGTAAAGCCTTAGCCACTGTGCTACCTCGGAGAGCGATTAGCTGTGGTGTGAGGGCCCCTTATATGCCTGTAAGGAGCAGCGATAAGCTCCTTTCGGTCTTTTACAGCCATGGCAGGCAAGCGTTGCGTCAAGAAGCCAAAGGGTTAGGGTGCGTACATAATGGCTCCAATGCACACCCCCCCACTCCACGCTCGCAGTCTTCATGCAATTGGTCTGCCTAGCAAATCAAAAGGCACCCGTGTCCTGTACTTAACTCTTTTCTAAAGCGATTAATTGCATTAGATAGTTTATTTCACAGTTGCAGTATAAAAAATTTTATTTTACATTATATATCTTATTTTACAGTGGCGGTGTTAGTTTTTATTATAACTAGCAACATTTTCTTACAGTTACATTTGTGTTGTTTCTAATTGTCATTTTATTGTTTTGCTACGGAAGGTTGTATTTCCGTAGTGGAGAGCTACGGAAGCCTTCGTTTGTACGTGTACCTGTACAGTACACGGGCATTTCGCACCCATTCTCCAAGCTGGGTGCAGTCTGCGAGGCCGGGTTACTACCCCGTGCACCTGCCAGCGCAGTCGCGTAACGCCTTAGCCACTGCGCTACCTCGGAGAGTGGTTACCTGTGGTGTGAGAGCCCCTTGTATGCCTGTAAGGTGCAGGGATAAATAAGCTCCTTTTGGTCTTTTACAGTTATGGCAGGCAGGCGTGGCACCAGAAGCCAAAGGGTTGGGGTGCATACATAGGGGCTCCAATGCACACCCCCCCCACTCCACGCTCGCAATCTTCATGCGATTGGCCTGCCTAGCAAACGAAAAGGCACCCGTGCCCTGTACTTTACACTTTGCTAAAGCGATCAATTACATTAGATAGCTTATTTCAGAGTTGCAGCATAAAAATTTTTATTTTACAGTTGCGGTGTTAGTTTTTATTATAATTAGCAATATTTTCTTACAGTTACATTTGTGTTGTTTCTACTTGTCATTTTATTGTTTTGTTACGGAAGGTTGTATTTCCGTAGTGGAGAGCTACGGAAGCTTTCCCTTGTACATGTACATGCAGAGTACACGGGCGTTTTCGCACCCATTCTCCAACCTGGGTGCAGTCTCCGAGGCCGGGTTACTACCCCGTGCACCTGCCAAAGCAGTCGCGTAAAGCCTTAGCCACTGCGCTACATCGGAGAGTGTTTACATGTGGTGTGAGGGCGCCTTATATGCCTGTAAGGTGCAGCGATAAGCTCCTTTCGGTCTTTTACAGGTATGGCAGGCAGGCGTGGCACCGGAAGCCAAAGGGTTAGGGTGCGTACATAGGGGCTCCAATGCACCCCCCCCACTCCACGCTCGCAATCTTCATGCAATTGGCCTGCCTAGGAAATCAAAAGGCACCCGTGCCCTGTACTTAAGTCTTTGCTAAAGCGATTAATTTCATTAGATAGTTTATTTCACAGTTGCAGTTTAAAAAAACTTTATTTTACAGTTGCAGTGTTAGTTTTTATTATAATTACCAACATTTTCTTACAGTTACATTTGTGTTGTTTCTACTTGTCATTTTATTGTTTTGTTACGGAAGGTTGTATTTCCGTAGTGGAGAGCTACGGAAGCCTTCCTTTGTACGTGTACCTGTACAGTACACGGGCGTTTTCGCACCCATTCTCCAACCTGGGTGCAGTCTCCGAGGCCGGGTTACTACCCCGTGCACCTTCCAACGCAGTCGCGTAACGCCTTAGCCACTGCGCTACCTCGGAGAGTGGTTACCTGTGGTGTGAGGGCCCCTTGTATGCCTGTAAGGTGCAGCGATAAGCTCCTTTCGGTCTTTTACAGCCATGGCAGGCAGGCGTGGCACGAAGTAGTCAGAGGGTTGGTGTGCGTACACAGGGGCCCCAATACACCCCCCTCCCCACTCCACCCTCGCAATTTTCATGCTATTGCTCTGCCTAGCAAATCAAAAGGCACCCGTGTCCTGTACTTAACACTTTGCTAAAGCGATTAATGACATCAGATAGTTTATTTCACAGTTGCCGTATAAAAAAAATTTTTCTTTTCCATTGTGTATTTTATTTTACAGTTGCGGTGTTAGTTTTTATTATAACTAGCTACATTTTCTTACAGTTACAGTTTTATTGTTTTGTTACGAAAGGTTCTATTTCCGTAGTGGAGACCTACGGAAGCCTTCTATTTGTACGTGTACCTGTACAGTACACGGGCGTTTTCGCACCCATTCTCCAACCTGGGTGCAGTCTCCGAGGCCGGGTTGCTAGCCCGTGCACCTGCCAACGCAGTCGCATATTGCCTTAGCCACTGCGCTACCTCGGAAAGTGGTTACCTGTGGTGTGAGGGTCCCTTATATGCCTGTAAGGTGCAGCGATAAGCTCCTTTCGTGCTTTTACAGGCAAGGCAGGCACCAGAAGCGAAAGAAGGCAGGCGTGGCACCAGAAGCCAAAGGGTTAGGGTGCGCACATAGGGGCCCCAATGCACATCCCGCTCCCCCACTCCACCCTCGCAATCATGCAATTGCTCTGCCTAGCAAATCAAAAGGCACGCGTGTCCTGCACTTAACACTTTGCTAAAGAGATTAATTACATTAGATAGTTTATTTCACAGTTTCAGTATAAAAAGATTTTATTTTCCATTATATATTTCATTTTACAGTTGCGGAGTTAGTTTTTATTATAATTAGCTCCATTTTCTTATAGTTAGTTTTGTTGTTTCTACTTGTTATTTTATTGCTTTGCTACGGAAGGTTGTATTTCCGTAGTGGAGAGCTACGGAAGCGTTCCCTTTGTACGTGTACCTGTACTGTACACGGCCGTTTTCGCACCCATTCTCCAACCTGGGTGCAGTCACCGAGGCCGGGTTACTACCCCGTGCACCTGCCGAAGCAGTCGCGTAAAGCCTTAGCCAATGTGCTACCTCGGAGAGCGATTACCTGTGGTGTGAGGGCCCCTTATATGACTGTAAGGTGCAGCGATAAGCTCCTTTAGGTCTTTTGCAGCCATGGCAGGCAGGCGTGGCACCAGAAGCCAAAGGGTGGGGGTGCGTACATAGGGGCTCCAATGCACACTCCCCTCCACTCCACGCTTGCAATCTTCATGCAATTGGTCTGCGTAGCAAATCAAAAGGCACCCGTGTCCTGTGCTTTACACTTTGCTAAAGCGATTAATTACATTAGATAGTTAATTTCAGAGTTGCAGTATAAAAAAATTTTATTTTACAGTTGCGGTGTTAGTTTTTATTATAATTAGCAACATTTTCTTACAGTTACATTTGTGTTGTTTCTACTTGTCATTTTATTGTTTTGTTACGAAAGGTTGTATTTCCGTAGTGGAGAGCTACGGAAGCTTTCCCTTTTACATGTACCTGTACAGTACACGGGCGTTTTCGCACCCATTGTCCAACCTGGGTGCAGTCTCCGAGGCCGGGTTACTACCCCGTGCACCTGCCAACGCAGTTGCGTAACGCCTTAGCCACTGCGCTACATCGGAGATTGTTTACATGTGGTGTGAGGGCCCCTTGTATGCCTGTAAGGTGCAGCGATAAGCTCCTTTCGGTCTTTTACAGGTATGCCAGGCAGGCTTGGCACAAGAAGCCAAAGGGTTGGGGTGCGTACATAGGGGCTCCAATGCGCACCCCCCACTCCAGGCTCGCAGTCTTCATGCAATTGGTCTGCCTAGCAAATCAAAAGCCACCCGTGTCCCGTGCTTTACACTTTGCTAAAGCGATTAATTACATTATATAGTTTATTTCAGAGTTGCAGTATAAAAAATTTATTTTACAGTTGCGGTGTTAGTTTTTATTATAATTAGCAACATTTTCTTACAGTTACATTTGTGTTGTTTCTACTTGTCATTTTATTGTTTTGTTACGGAAGGTTGTATTTCCGTAGTGGAGAGCTACGGAAGCCTTCCTTTGTACGTGTACCTGTACAGTACACGGGCGTTTTCGCACCCATTCTCCAACCTGGGTGCAGTCTCCGAGGCCGGGTTACTACCCCGTGCACCTGCCAACACAGTCGCGTAACGCCTTAGCCACTGCGCTACCTCGGAGAGTGGTTACCTGTGGTGTGAGGGTCCCTTGTATGCCTGTAAGGTGCAGCGATAAGCTCCTTTCGGTCTTTTACAGCCATGGCAGGCAGGCGTGGCACGAAGTAGTCAGAGGGTTGGTGTGCGTACACAGGGGCCCCAATACACCCCCCTCCCCACTCCACCCTCGCAATTTTCATGCTATTGCTCTGCCTAGCAAATCAAAAGGCACCCGTGTCCTGTACTTAACACTTTACTAAAGCGATTAATGACATTAGATAGTTTATTTCACAGTTGCCGTATAAAAATTTTTTTATTTTTCATTGTGTGTTTTATTTTACAGTTGCGGTGGTAGTTTTTATTATAACTAGCTACATTTTCTTACAGTTACAGTTTTGTTGTTTTGTTACGGAAGGTTCTATTTCCGTAGTGGAGACCTACGGAAGCCTTCTATTTGTACGTGTACCTGTACAGTACACGGGCGTTTTCGCACCCATTCTCCAACCTGGGTGCAGTCTCCGAGGCCGGGTTGCTAGCCCGTGTACCTGCCAACGCAGTCGCGTAATGCCTTAGCCACTGCGCTACCTCGGAAAGTGGTTACCTGTGGTGTGAGGGTCCCTTATATGCCTTTAAGGTGCAGCGATAAGCTCCTTTCGTGCTTTTACAGGCATGGGAGGCACCAGAAGCGAAAGAGGGCAGGCGTGGCGCCAGAAGCCAAAGGGTTAGGGTGCGTACATAGGGGCCCCAATGCACACCCCGCTCCCCCACTCCACCCTCGCAATCATGCAATTGCTCTGCCTAGCAAATCAAAAGGCACGCGTGTCCTGCACTTGACACTTTGCTAAAGCGATTAATTACATTAGATAGCTTATTTCACAGTTGCAGTATAAAAAGATTTTATTTTACATTATATATTTCATTTTACAGTTGCGGTGCTAGTTTTTATTATAATTAGCTCCATTTTTTATATTTAGTTTTGTTGTTTCTACTTGTTATTTTATTGCTTTGCTACGAAAGGTTGTATTTCTGTAGTGGAGAGCTACGGAAGCGTTCCCTTTGTACATGTACTTGTACTGTACACGGCCGTTTTCGCACCCATTCTCCAACCTGGGTGCAGACTCCGAGGCCGGGTTACTACCCCGTGCACCTGCCAAAGCAGTCGTGTAAAGCCTTAGCCACTGTGCTACCTCGGAGAGCGATTAGCTGTGGTGTGAGGGCCCCTTATATGCCTGTAAGGAGCAGCGATAAGCACCTTTCGTTCTTTTACAGCCATGGCAGGCAAGCGTTGCGTCAAGAAGCCAAAGGGTTGGGGTGCGTACATAATGGCTCCAATGCACACCCCCCCACTCCACGCTCGCAGTCTTCATGCAATTGGTCTGCCTAGCAAATCAAAAGGCACCCGTGTCCTGTACTTAACTCTTTTCTAAAGCGATTAATTGCATTAGATAGTTTATTTCACAGTTGCAGTATAAAAAATTTTATTTTACATTATATATCTTATTTTACAGTGGCGGTGTTAGTTTTTATTATAACTAGCAACATTTTCTTACAGTTACATTTGTGTTGTTTCTAATTGTCATTTTATTGTTTTGCTACGGAAGGTTGTATTTCCGTAGTGGAGAGCTACGGAAGCCTTCGTTTGTACGTGTACCTGTACAGTACACGGGCATTTCGCACCCATTCTCCAAGCTGGGTGCAGTCTGCGAGGCCGGGTTACTACCCCGAGCACCTGCCAGCGCAGTCGCGTAACGCCTTAGCCACTGCGCTACCTCGGAGAGTGGTTACCTGTGGTGTGAGAGCCCCTTGTATGCCTGTAAGGTGCAGGGATAAATAAGCTCCTTTTGGTCTTTTACAGTTATGGCAGGCAGGCGTGGCACCAGAAGCCAAAGGGTTGGGGTGCATACATAGAGGCTCCAATGCACACCCCCCCACTCCACGCTCGCAATCTTCATGCGATTGGCCTGCCTAGCAAACGAAAAGGCACCCGTGCCCTGTACTTTACACTTTGCTAAAGCGATCAATTACATTAGATAGCTTATTTCAGAGTTGCAGCATAAAAATTTTTATTTTACAGTTGCGGTGTTAGTTTTTATTATAATTAGCAATATTTTCTTACAGTTACATTTGTGTTGTTTCTACTTGTCATTTTATTGTTTTGTTACGGAAGGTTGTATTTCCGTAGTGGAGAGCTACGGAAGCTTTCCCTTTTACATGTACCTGTACAGTACACGGGCGTTTTCGCACCCATTGTCCAACCTGGATGCAGTCTCCGAGGCCGGGTTACTACCCCGCGCACCTGCCAACGCAGTTGCGTAACGCCTTAGCCACTGCGCTACATCGGAGATTGTTTACATGTGGTGTGAGGGCCCCTTATATGCCTGTAAGGTGCAGCGATAAGCTCCTTTCGGTCTTTTACAGGTATGCCAGGCAGGCTTGGCACAAGAAGCCAAAGGGTTGGGGTGCGTACATAGGGGCTCCAATGCGCACCCCCCACTCCAGGCTCGCAGTCTTCATGCAATTGGTCTGCCTAGCAAATCAAAAGCCACCCGTGTCCCGTGCTTTACACTTTGCTAAAGCGATTAATTACATTATATAGTTTATTTCAGAGTTGCAGTATAAAAAAATTTATTTTACAGTTGCGGTGTTAGTTTTTATTATAATTAGCAACATTTTCTTACAGTTACATTTGTGTTGTTTCTACTTGTCATTTTATTGTTTTGTTACGGAAGGTTGTATTTCCGTAGTGGAGAGCTACGGAAGCCTTCCTTTGTACGTGTACCTGTACAGTACACGGGCGTTTTCGCACCCATTCTCCAACCTGGGTGCAGTCTCCGAGGCCGGGTTACTACCCCGTGCACCTTCCAACGCAGTCGCGTAACGCCTTAGCCACTGCGCTACCTCGGAGAGTGGTTACCTGTGGTGTGAGGGCCCCTAGTATGCCTGTAAGGTGCAGCGATAAGCTCCTTTCGGTCTTTTACAGCCATGGCAGGCAGGCGTGGCACGAAGTAGTCAGAGGGTTGGTGTGCGTACACAGGGGCCCCAATACACCCCCCTCCCCACTCCACCCTCGCAATTTTCGTGCTATTGCTCTGCCTAGCAAATCAAAAGGCACCCGTGTCCTGTACTTAACACTTTGCTAAAGCGATTAATGACATCAGATAGTTTATTTCACAGTTGCCGTATAAAAAATTTTTCTTTTCCATTGTGTATTTTATTTTACAGTTGCGGTGTTAGTTTTTATTATAACTAGCTACATTTTCTTACAGTTACAGTTTTATTGTTTTGTTACGGAAGGTTGTATTTCCGTAGTGGAGACCTACGGAAGCCTTCCTTTGTACGTGTACCTGTACAGTACACGGGCGTTTTCGCACCCATTCTCCAACCTGGGTGCAGTCTCCGAGGCCGGGTTGCTAGCCCGTGCACCTGCCAACGCAGTCGCATAATGCCTTAGCCACTGCGCTACCTCGGAAAGTGGTTACCTGTGGTGTGAGGGTCCCTTATATGCCTGTAAGGTGCAGCGATAAGCTCCTTTCGTGCTTTTACAGGCAAGGCAGGCACCAGAAGCGAAAGAAGGCAGGCGTGGCACCAGAAGCCAAAGGGTTAGGGTGCGTACATAGGGGCCCCAATGCACATCCCGCTCCCCCACTCCACCCTCGCAATCATGCAATTGCTCTGCCTAGCAAATCAAAAGGCACGCGTGTCCTGCACTTAACACTTTGCTAAAGAGATTAATTACATTAGATAGTTTATTTCACAGTTGCAGTATAAAAAGATTTTATTTTCCATTATATATTGCATTTTACAGTTGCGGTGTTAGTTTTTATTATAATTAGCTCCATTTTCTTATAGTTAGTTTTGTTGTTTCTACTTGTTATTTTATTGCTTTGCTACGGAAGGTTGTATTTGCGTAGTGGAGAGCTTCGGAAGCGTTCACTTTGTACGTGTACCTGTACTGTACACGGCCGTTTTCGCACCCATTCTCCAACCTGGGTGCAGTCACCGAGGCCGGGTTACTACCCCGTGCACCTGCCGAAGCAGTCGCGTAAAGCCTTAGCCACTGTGCTACCTCGGAGAGCGATTACCTGTGGTGTGAGGGCCCCTTATATGCCTGTAAGGTGCAGCGATAAGCTCCTTTAGGTCTTTTGCAGCCATGGCAGGCAGGCGTGGCACCAGAAGCCAAAGGGTGGGGGTGCGTACATAGGGGCTCCAATGCACACTCCCCTCCACTCCACGCTTGCAATCTTCATGCAATTGGTCTGCGTAACAAATCAAAAGGCACCCGTGTCCTGTGCTTTACACTTTGCTAAAGATATTAATTACATTATATTGTGGAGGCCAGTGTTGAGGTCGCCCAGGAGGCGACCACGGCCACGTTTATTTGAGGCTGCCTTAGAAGAGGTAGCGACAGAGCAGCAGCGGCAGCGTCCGGCGAAGCCGAAGTCCAGAGCGTTCTCTTCTGCGCGAGCCGCGTTCTCCTGCACGGGCCCACCGCTTCGTCGACTTCCTCTTGCCGAAGCGGTGGCGCTACAGAGGCCCCCACCCAGCACGAACGTCCGGTTTTTGCGAAAGGGACAGAAAACACTAGAGGAGAGGGTGGAACAAAAGAAAAATATAAACTGGGAATGAAAGGCCGGTGAGGTCAGGTCGGTAGTCCGGGAAGGCAGTCAGGCTGGAGAACAAAGCTCAGGAGGTCGAGCTTGGCTGCTTCGCAATGGGCGAGGGAGGCAGAAAGCGGAAGTCGAGGACAGGGGCAGCAGACATGAAAAGTCACCCAGTAAGCGTCGACGAGATGGTCGTAAAGCAGTCTTCAGAGAAACTAGTAGTGGTGGCAATGGGCTCGAGGATGGCCTGAACATCAACCAACGTACAGATGTCCGAGCGTGTGAAGTGCGTCGCCCCAGCCGGCGGAGTAGTAGGTGCCGCCTGATACAGCAGCAGTGGTAGAAGCGGAGGCGATGGCGCAGTCGCTCGTGGCGGCGCAGCAACGGCATGGCAGGCGAAGGCGGAGTGAGCAACGGGCGGCTGCCATCTGATTGAAAAGCCAGGACTGCTTGGGTAGTGGCAGCGGTGGATGCAGGAGTAGGGCGCAAATCCGGCACGTGAGCGTCGGAAGAAACGGGATGCGCTGGTGCTGCTACGACAGGCGGTGCTGGAGGGGGCCCGCTGAGGCGCGTCCATGTCGCATGCATGCTACCTCCGGTGACTGTCTCGTGTGGCGCAGAGGCAGAGTCACTTGCGAAGCCGCCAGATGACCAGGGAGCCGTGGGAAGCAGTGCGGGTTGCGCATTAGCAGCGACAGGGTCCTGGTGTGGCGTGCATGCGTGCCCCGCGACAGGAAGGACAGATGGGCTCACCGGAGAGAGGCATGAGGGGACAGGCGAACATGTGACGAGGAGTGGTGCTGCGCCGCAGGTCGGGGTACTTTCCGAAGAGGTGGGGCGCGGGTCGAGAGAGACCTCTTCTGGTGGTGGTCCCAAGGCAGGCACCACAGCTGGCAAACAGGGCTGGGCAGGAGTCGTGGGACGGGTGCTCGCACGTGGATCGGTGTCTAGAGCCGAAGCTTGTTGTACCGCGTGGGACGCAGGACGGGGAAGGTTTGAGCCGAAAAACTTGAAGAAGGCGTCCTTCAAGTCATCGTAAGGGTGTTCACCCGGCGGCGGAAGGTCGAGCTGGGAAATGAGATCGGCGGGCAACTCCCTTTTCACGAGGAGGTACCGCCAGATCTGTGATCGGACGCCGTTGACGTATAGCTGAGCGTCCACTTGCAGAAACCAAACTACAGGGCTGTGCGGGCGGAACGGCCACAGCTGCAGACGTGAAGGGTCGAGAAGCTCGGGTGGCTGCCACTCGTCTTGAGCCAGGTCCTTGGCGAGAGGGCAGGAATTCGAGGGTGCGGTCGTTGTTAAAGCAACCGGGCCGGAGACGCTGGACTGTGGCGGAAGAGTACTGGCCAGTGACGGTTGCGGCGTGCTGTTTCTGGAGGATGCAGCCGAAGACGAGTGCGATGCTGGTGCGGGCGCAGGCGCTGGCGGTGGCGAAAGCGAGTCCGCCTCATCATGGAGCGGCAGCGGGTGGTATGATGCGCCGTAGTAGACGAGGACGGCAGCGCGCAACTCGTCGTAGGGCCGGCATCCCGAGGCAGGGCAGGCGAGTCGGCAGAGGAGGTCAGGCGGGAGAATGTCACAGAGGACTGCGTGTTTAAACGGCTGGATGGTAATGCCGTTCAAGCACATCGCAGCCTCCAGTTGGGCGAACCACCCGCCGATGCCTGCAGGCCGGAACGCTGGGAGCGGGGGGTTGAAATCCAGGTCTTGCCAGCCTGCCATGCTGGGACGCCGCTGGGACAGAAGGCGCGGCTCTCCGGGTCACCACGATGTGGAGGCCAGTGTTGAGGTCGCCCAGGAGGCGACCACGGCCACGTTTATTTGAGGCTGCCTTAGAAGAGGTAGCGACAGAGCAGCAGCGGCAGCGTCCGGCGAAGCTGAAGTCCAGAGAGTTCTCTTCTGCACGAGCCGCGTTCTCCTGCACGTGCCCACCGCTTCGTCGTCTTCCTCTTGCCGAAGCGGTGGCGCTACAATATACTTTATTTCAGAGCTGCAGTATAAAAAAATTATTTTAAAGTTGCAGTGTTAGTTTTTATTATAATTACCAACATTTCCTTACTGTTACATTTGTGCTGTTTCTACTTGTCATTTAATATTTTTGTTACGGAAGGTTGTATTTCCGTAGTGGAGAGCTACGGAAGCCTTCCTTTGTACGTGTACCTGTACAGTACACGGGCGTTTTCGCACCCATTCTCCAACCTGGGTGCAGTCTCCGAGGCCGGGTTACTACCCCGTGCACCTGCCAACGCAGTTGCGTAACGCCTTAGCCACTGCGCTACCTCGGAGAGCGGTTACCTGTGGTGTGAGGGCCCCTTGTATGCCTGTAAGGTGCAGCGATAAGCTTTTTTCGGTCTTTTACAGCCATGGCAGGCAGGCGTGGCACGAAGAAGTCAGAGGGTTGGGGTGCGTACACAGGGGCCCCAATACACCCCCTCCCCACTCCACCCTCGCAATTTTCATGCTATTGCTCTGCCTAGCAAATCAAAAGGCACCCGTGTCCTGTACTTAACACTTTGCTAAAGCGATTAACGACATTAGATAGTTTATTTCACAGTTGCCGTATAAAATTTTTTATTTTCCATTGTGTATTTTATTTTACAGTTGCGGTTTTAGTTTTTATTATAGCTAGCTACATTTTCTTACAGTTACAGTTTTGTTGTTTTGTTACGAAAGGTTCTATTTCTGTAGTGGAGACCTAAGGAAGCCTTCTATTTGTACGTGTACCTGTACAGTACACGGCCGTATTCGGACCCATTCTCCAACCTGGGTGCAGTCTCCGAGGCCGGGTTGCTAGCCCGTGCACCTGCCAACGCAGTCGCGTAATGCCTTAGCCACTGCGCTACCTCGGAAAGTGGTTACCTGTGGTGTGAGGGTCCCTTATATGCCTGTAAAGTGCAGCGATAAGCTCCTTTCGTGCTTTTACAGGCATGGCAGGCAGGCGTTGCGTCAAGAAGCCAAAGGGTTGGGGTGCGTACATAGGGGCTCCAATGCACACTCCCCTCCACTCCAAGCTTGCAATCTTCATGCAGTTGGTCTGCGTAGCAAATCAAAAGGCACCCGTGTCCTGTGCTTTACACTTTGCTAAAGCGACTAATTACATTACATAGTTTATTTCAGAGTTGCAGTATAAAAAATTTTATTTTACAGTTGCGGTGTTAGTTTTTATTATAATTAGCAACATTTTCTTACAGTTACATTTGTGTTGTTTCTACTTGTCATTTTATTGTTTTGTTACGAAAGGTTGTATTTCCGTAGTGGAGAGCTACGGAAGCTTTCCCTTTTACATGTACCTGTACAGTACACGGGCGTTTTCGCACCCATTGTCCAACCTGGGTGCAGTCTCCGAGGCCGGGTTACTACCCCGTGCACCTGCCAACGCAGTTGCGTAACGCCTTAGCCACTGCGCTACATCGGAGATGGTTTACATGTGGTGTGAGGGCCCCTTATATGCCTGTAAGGTGCAGCGATAAGCTCCTTTCGGTCTTTTACAGCCATGGCAGGCAGGCGTGGCACGAAGTAGTCAGAGGGCTGGTGTGCGTACACAGGGGCCCCAATACACCCCCCTCCGCACTCCACCCTCGCAATTTTCATGCTATTGCTCTGCCTAGCAAATCAAAAGGCACCCGTGTCCTGTACTTAACACTTTGCTAAAGCGATTAATGACATTAGATAGTTTATTTCACAGTTGCCGTATAAAAAATTTTTATTTTTCATTGTGTGTTTTATTTTACAGTTGCGGTGTTAGTTATTTTCCATTGTGTATATTATTTTACAATTGCGGTGTTAGTTTTTATTATAACTAGCTACATTTTCTTACAGTTACAGTTTTGTTGTTTTGTTACGAAAGGTTCTATTTCTGTAGTGGAGACCTAAGGAAGCCTTCTATTTGTACGTGTACCTGTACAGTACACGGCCGTATTCGGACCCATTCTCCAACCTGGGTGCAGTCTCCGAGGCCGGGTTGCTAGCCCGTGCACCTGCCAACGCAGTCGCGTAATGCCTTAGCCACTGCGCTACCTCGGAAAGTGGTTACCTGTGGTGTGAGGGTCCCTTATATGCCTGTAAAGT
This sequence comes from Amblyomma mixtum, assembly GCF_055824585.1. Taxonomy (NCBI): domain Eukaryota; kingdom Metazoa; phylum Arthropoda; class Arachnida; order Ixodida; family Ixodidae; genus Amblyomma; species Amblyomma mixtum. Next base: position 18,724,354 of record NC_143021.1, on the reverse strand, counting down.
GCAGCGATAAGCTCCTTTCGTGCTTTTACAGGCATGGCAGGCAGGCGTTGCGTCAAGAAGCCAAAGGGTTGGGGTGCGTACATAGGGGCTCCAATGCGCACCCCCCACTCCAGGCTCGCAGTATTCATGCAATTGGTCTGCCTAGCAAATCAAAAGGCACCCGTGTGCTGTGCTTTACACTTTGCTAAAGCGATTAATTACATTACATAGTTTATTTCAGAGTTGCAGTATAAAAAATTTTATTTTAAAGTTGCGGTGTTAGTTTTTAATATAATTACCAACATTTCCTTACTGTTACATTTGTGCTGTTTCTACTGGTCATTTAATATTTTTGTTACGGAAGGTTGTATTTCCGTAGTGGAGAGCTACGGAAGCCTTCCTTTGTACGTGTACCTGTACAGTACACGGGCGTTTTCGCACCCATTCTCCAACCTGGGTGCAGTCTCCGAGGCCGGGTTACTACCCCGTGCACCTGCCAACGCAGTTGCGTAACGCCTTAGCCACTGCGCTACCTCGGAGAGCGGTTACCTGTGATGTGAGGGCCCCTTGTATGCCTGTAAGGTGCAGCGATAAGCTTTTTTCGGTCTTTTACAGCCATGGCAGGCAGGCGTGGCACGAAGAAGTCAGAGGGTTGGGGTGCGTACACAGGGGCCCCAATACACCCCCCTCCCCACTCCACCTTCGCAATTTTCATGCTATTGCCCTGCCTAGCAAATCAGAAGGCACCCGTGTCCTGTACTTAACACTTTGCTAAAGCGATTAACGACATTAGATAGTTTATTTCACAGTTGCCGTATAAAATTTTTTATTTTCCATTGTGTATTTTATTTTACAGTTGTGGTTTTAGTTTTTATTATAGCTAGCTACATTTTCTTACAGTTCCAGTTTTGTTGTTTTGTTACGAAAGGTTCTATTTCTGTAGTGGAGACCTAAGGAAGCCTTCTATTTGTACGTGTACCTGTACAGTACACGGGCGTATTCGGACCCATTCTCCAACCTGGGTGCAGTCTCCGAGGCCGGGTTGCTAGCCCGTGCAGCTGCCAACGCAGTCGCGTAATGCCTTAGCCACTGCGCTACCTCGGAAAGTGGTTACCTGTGGTGCGAGGGTCCCTTATATGCCTGTAAAGTGCAGCGATATGCTCCTTTCGTGCTTTTACAGGCATGGCAGGCAGGCGTTGCGTCAACAAGCCAAAGGGTTGGGGTGCGTACATAGGGGCTCCAATGCACACTCCCCTCCACTCCAAGCTTGCAATCTTCATGCAATTGGTCTGCGTAGCAAATCAAAAGGCACCCGTGTCCTGTGCTTTACACTTTGCTAAAGCGATTAATTACATTAGATAGTTTATTTCAGAGTTGCAGTATAAAAAAATTTTATTTTACAGTTGCGGTGTTAGTTTTTATTATAATTAGCAACATTTTCTTACAGTTACATTTGTGTTGTTTCTACTTGTCATTTTATTGTTTTGTTACGAAAGGTTGTATTTCCGTAGTGGAGAGCTACGGAAGCTTTCCCTTTTACATGTACCTGTACAGTACACGGGCGTTTTCGCACCCATTGTCCAACCTGGGTGCAGTCTCCGAGGCCGGGTTACTACCCCGTGCACCTGCCAACGCAGTTGCGTAACGCCTTAGCCACTGCGCTACATCGGAGATGGTTTACATGTGGTGTGAGGGCCCCTTATATGCCTGTAAGGTGCAGCGATAAGCTCCTTTCGGTCTTTTACAGGTATGGCAGGCAGGCGTGGCACAAGAAGCCAAAGGGTTGGGGAGCGTACATAAGGGCTCCAATGCGCACCCCCCCACTCCAGGCTCGCAGTCTTCATGCAATTGGTCTGCCTAGCAAATCAAAAGGCACCCGTGTCCTGTGCTTTACACTTTGCTAAAGCGATTAATTACATTATATAGTTTATTTCAGAGTTGCAGTATAAAAAAATTTATTTTACAGTTGCGGTGTTAGTTTTTATTATAATTACCAACATTTTCTTACAGTTACATTTGTGTTGTTTCTACTTGTCATTTTATTGTTTTGTTACGGAAGGTTGTATTTCCGTAGTGGAGAGCTACGGAAGCCTTCCTTTGTACGTGTACCTGTACAGTACACGGGCGTTTTCGCACCCATTCTCCAACCTGGGTGCAGTCTCCGAGGCCGGGTTACTACCCCGTGCACCTGCCAACGCAGTCGCGTAACGCCTTAGCCACTGCGCTACCTCGGAGATTGGTTACATGTGGTGTGAGGGCCCCTTGTATGCCTGTAAGGTGCAGCGATGAGCTCCTTTCGGTCTTTTACAGCCATGGCAGGCAGGCGTGGCACGAAGTAGTTAGAGGGCTGGTGTGCGTGCACAGGGGCCCCAATACACCCCCCTCCGCACTCCACCCTCGCAATTTTCATGCTATTGCTCTGCCTAGCAAATGAAAAGGCACCCGTGTCCTGTACTTAACACTTTGCTAAAGCGATTAATGACATTAGATAGTTTATTTCACAGTTGCCGTATAAAAAATTTTTATTTTTCATTGTGTGTTTTATTTTACAGTTGCGGTGTTAGTTATTTTTCATTGTGTATATTATTTTACAATTGCGGTGTTAGTTTATATTATAACTAGCTACATTTTCTTACAGTTCCAGTTTTGTTGTTTTGTTACGAAAGTTTCTATTTCCGTAGTGGAGACCTACGGAAGCCTTCTATTTGTACGTGTACCTGTACAGTACACGGGCGTTTTCGCACCCATTCTCCAACCTGGGTGCCGTCTCCGAGGCCGGGTTGCTAGCCCGTGTACCTGCCAACGCAGTCGCGTAATGCCTTAGCCACTGCGCTACCTCGGAAAGTGGTTACCTGTGGTGTGAGGGTCCCTTATATGCCTTTAAGGAGCAGCGAAAAGCTCCTTTCGTGCTTTTACAGGCATGGCAGGCACCAGAAGCGAAAGAGGGCAGGCGTGGCGCCAGAAGCCAAAGGGTTAGGGTGCGTACATAGGGGCCCCAATGCACACCCCGCTCCCCCACTCCACCCTCGCAATCATGCAATTGCTCTGCCTAGCAAATCAAAAGGCACGCGTGTCCTGCACTTAACACTTTGCAAAAGCGATTAATTACATTAGATAGCTTATTTCACAGTTGCAGTATAAAAAGATTTTATTTTACATTATATATTTCATTTTACAGTTGCGGTGCTAGTTTTTATTATAATTAGCTCCATTTTTTATATTTAGTTTTGTTGTTTCTACTTGTTATTTTATTGCTTTGCTACGAAAGATTGTATTTCCGTAGTGGAGAGCTACGGAAGCGTTCCCTTTGTACGTGTACTTGTACTGTACACGGCCGTTTTCTCACCCATTCTCCAACCTGGGTGCAGACTCCGAGGCCGGGTTACTACCCCGTGCACGTGCCAAAGCAGTCGCGTAAAGCCTTAGCCACTGCGCTACCTCGGAGAGTGGTTACCTGTGGTGTGAGAGCCCCTTGTATGCCTGTAAGATGCAGGGATAAATAAGCTCCTTTCGGTCTTTTACAGTTATGGCAGGCAGGCGTGGCACCAGAAGCCAAAGGGTTGGGGTGCGTACATAGGGGCTCCAATGCACACCCCCCACTCCACGCTCGCAGTCTTCATGCAATAGGTCTGCCTAGCAAATCAAAAGGCACCCGTGTCCTGTACTTAACTCTTTTCTAAAGCGATTAATTGCATTAGATAGTTTATTTCACAGTGTCAGTATAAAAAAGTTTATTTTACATTATATATCTTATGTTACAGTTGCGGTGTTAGTTTTTATTATAACTAGCAACATTTTCTTACAGTTACATTTGTGTTGTTTCTAATTGTCATTTTATTGTTTTGCTACGGAAGGTTGTATTTCCGTAGTAGAGAGGTACGGAAGCCTTCGTTTGTACGTGTACCTGTACAGTACACGGGCATTTCGCACCCATTCTCCAAGCTGGGTGCAGTCTGCGAGGCCGGGTTACTACCCCGTGCACCTGCCAGCGCAGTCGCGTAACGCCTTAGCCACTGCGCTACCTCGGAGAGTGGTTACCTGTGGTGTGAGAGCCCCTTGTATGCCTGTAAGGTGCAGGGATAAATAAGGTCCTTTCGGTCTTTTACAGTTATGGCAGGCAGGCGTGGCACTAGAAGCCAAAGGGTTGGGGTGCGTACATAGGGGCTCCAATGCACACCCCCCACTCCACGCTCGCAATCTTCATGCAATTGGCCTGCCTAGGAAATCAAAAGGCACCCGTGCGCTGTACTTAACTCTTTGCTAAAGCGATTAATTACATTAGATAGTTTATTTCACAGTTGCAGTATAAAAAAACTTTATTTTACAGTTGCAGTGTTAGTTTTATTATAATTACCAACATTTTCTTACAGTTACATTTGTGTTGTTTCTACTTGGCTTTTTATTGTTTTGTTACGGAAGGTTGTATTTCCGTAGTGGAGAGCTACGGAAGCCTTCCTTTGTACGTGTACCTGTAGAGTACACGGGCGTTTTCGCACCCATTCTCCAACCTGGATGCAGTCTCCGAGGCCGGGTTACTACCCCGTGCACCTGCCAACGCAGTCGCGTAATGCCTTAGCCACTGCGCTACCTCGGAGAGTTGGTTACCTGTGGTGTAAGGGCCCCTTGTATGCCTGTAAGGTGCAGCGATAAGCTCCTTTCGGTCTTTTACAGCCATGTGAGGCAGGCGTGGCACGAAGAAGTCAGAGGGTTGGGGTGCGTACACAGGGGCCCCAATACACCCCCCTCCCCAATCCACCCTCGCAATTTTCATGCTATTGCTCTGCCTAGCAAATCAAAAGGCACCCGCGTCCTGTACTTAACACTTTGCTAAAGCGATTAATGACATCAGATAGTTTATTTCACAGTTGCCGTGTAAAAAATTTTTCTTTTCCATTGTGTATTTTATTTGACAGTTGCGGTGTTAGTTTTTATTATAACTAGCTACATTTTCTTACAGTTACAGTTTTATTGTTTTGTTACGAAAGGTTCTATTTCCGTAGTGGAGACCTACGGAAGCCTTCTATTTGTACGTGTACCTGCACAGTACACGGGCGTTTTCGCACCCATTCTCCAACCTGGGTGCAGTCTCCGAGGCCGGGTTGCTAGCCCGTGCACCTGCCAACGCAGTCGCATAATGCCTTAGCCACTGCGCTACCTCGGAAAGTGGTTACCTGTGGTGTGAGGGTCCCTTATATGCCTGTAAGGTGCAGCGATAAGCTCCTTTCGTGCTTTTACAGGCAAGGCAGGCACCAGAAGCGAAAGAAGGCAGGCGTGGCACCAGAAGCCAAAGGGTTAGGGTGCGTACATAGGGGCCCCAATGCACATCCCGCTCCCCCACTCCACCCTCGCAATCATGCAATTGCTCTGCCTAGCAAATCAAAAGGCACGCGTGTCCTGCACTTAACACTTTGCTAAAGAGATTAATTACATTAGATAGTTTATTTCACAGTTGCAGTATAAAAAGATTTTATTTTCCATTATATATTTCATTTTACAGTTGCGGTGTTAGTTTTTATTATAATTAGCTCCATTTTCTTATAGTTAGTTTTGGTGTTTCTACTTGTTATTTTATTGCTTTGATACGGAAGGTTGTATTTCCGTAGTGGAGAGCTACGGAAGCGTTACCTTTGTACGTGTACCTGTACTGTACACGGCCGTTTTCGCACCCATTCTCCAACCTGGGTGCAGTCACCGAGGACGGGTTACTACCCCGTGCACCTGCCGAAGCAGTCGCGTAAAGCCTTAGCCACTGTGCTACCTCGGAGAGCGATTACCTGTGGTGTGAGGGCCCCTTGTATGCCTGTAAGGTGCAGCGATAAGCTTTTTTCGGTCTTTTGCAGCCATGGCAGGCAGGCGTGGCACGAAGAAGTCAGAGGGTTGGGGTACGTACACAGGGGCCCCAATACACCCCCCTCCCCACTCCACCCTCGCAATTTTCATGCTATTGCTCTGCCTAGCAAATCAAAAGGCACCCGTGTCCTGTAATTAACACTTTGCTAAAGCGATTAACGACATTAGATAGTTTATTTCACAGTTGCCGTGTAAAATTTTTTATTTTACATTATGTATTTTATTTTACAGTTGCGGTGTTAGTTTTTATTATAATTAGCAACATTTTCTTACATTTACATTTGTGTTGTTTCTACTTGTCATTTTATTGTTTTGCTACGGAAGGTTGTATTTCCGTAGTGGAGCGCTAGGGAAGCCTTCGTTTGTACGTGTACCTGTACAGTACACGGGCATTTTGCACCCATTCTCGAACCTGGGTGCAGTCTCCGAGGCCGGTTACTACCTCGTGCACCTGCCAACGCAGTCGCGTAACGCCTTAGCCACTGCGCTACCTCGGAGATTGGTTACCTGTGGTGTGAGGGCCCCTTATATGCCTGTAAGGTGCAGCGATAAGCTCCTTTAGGTCTTTTACAGCCATGGCAGGCAGGCGTGGCACCAGAAGCCAAAGGGTTGGGGTGCGTACATAGGGGCTCCAATGCACACCACCCTCCACTCCACGCTTGCAATCTTCATGCAATTGGTCTGCGTAGCAAATCAAAAGGCACTCGTGTCCTGTGTTTACACTTTGGTAAAGCGATTAATTACATTATATACTTTATTTCAGAGCTGCAGTATAAAAAAATTATTTTACAGTTGCAGTATTAGTTTTTATTATAATTACCAACATTTCCTTACTGTTACATTTGTGCTTTTTCTACTTGTCATTTTATTGTTTTGTTACGGAAGGTTGTATTTCCGTAGTGGAGAGCTACGGAAGCCTTCCTTTGTTCGTGTACCTGTACAGTACACGGGCGTTTTCGCACCACCTCTCCAACCTGGGTGCAGTCTCCGAGGCCGGGTTACTACCCCGTGCACCTGCCAACGCAGTCGCGTAACGCCTTAGCCACTGCGCTAGCTCGGAGAGTGGTTACCTGTGGTGTGAGGGCCCCTTATATGCCTGTAAGGTGCAGCGATAAGCTCCTTTCAGTCTTTTAAAGGTATGGCGGGCAGTCGTGGCACCAGAAGCCAAAGGGTTGGGGTGCGTACATAGGGGCTCCAATGCACACCCCCCCACTCCACGCTCGGAATCTTCATGCAATTGGTCTGCCTAGCAAATCAAAACGCACCCGTGTCCTGTGCTTTACACTTTGCTAAAGCGATTAATTACATTATATAGTTTATTTCAGAGTTGCAGTATAAAAAAATTATTTTACAGTTGCGGTGTTAGTTTTTATTATAATTACCAACATTTTCTTACTGTTACATTTGGGTTGTTAGTTTTTATTATAATTACCAACATTTTCTTACTGTTACATTTGTGTTGTTTCTACTTGTCATTTTATTCTTTTGTTACGGAAGGTTGTATTTCCGTAGTGGAGAGCTACGGAAGCCTTCCTTTGTAAGTGTACCTGTACAGTACACGGGCGTTTTCGCACCCATTCTCCAACCTGGGTGCAGTCTCCGAGGCCGGGTTACTACCCCGTGCACCTGCCAACGCAGTCGCGTAACGCCTTAGCCACTGCGCTACCTCGGAGAATGGTTACCTGTGGTGCGAGGGCCCCTTGTATGCCTGTAAGGTGCAGCGATAAGCACCTTTCGGTCTTTTAAAGGTATGGCGGGCAGGCGTGGCACCAGAAGCCAAAGGGTTGTGGTGCGTACATAGGGGCTATAATGCACACCCCCCACTCCACGCTCGCAATCTTCATGCAATTGGTCTGCCTATCAAATCAAGAGGCACCCGTGCCCTGTACTTAACTCTTTGCTAAAGCGATTAATTACATTAGATAGTTGATTTCACAGTTGCAGGATAAAAAAAAATTTATTTTACAGTTGCAGTGTTAGTTTTTATTATAATTAGCAACATTTTCTTACAGTTACATTTGTGTTGTTTCTACTTGTCATTTTATTGTTTTGTTACGGAAGGTTGTATTTCCGTAGTGGAGAGCTACGGAAGCCTTCCTTTGTACGTGTACCTATACAGTACACGGGCGTTTTCGCACCCATTCTCCAACCTGGGTGCAGTCTCCGAGGCCGGGTTACTACCCCGTGCACCTGCCAACGCAGTCGCGTAACGCCTTAGCCACTGCGCTACCTCGGAGAGTGGTTACCTGTGGTGTGAGGGCCCCTTGTATGTGTGTAAGGTGCAGCGATAAGCTCCTTTCGGTCTTTTACAGGTATGGCAGGCAGGCGTGGCACCAGAGCCAAAGGGTTGGGGTGCGTACATAGGGGCTCCAATGCACACCCCCCCACTCCACGCTCGCAGTCTTCATGCAATTGGTCTGCCTTGCAAATCAAGAGGCACCCGTGCCCTGTACTTAACTCTTTGCTAAAGCGATTAATTACATTAGATAGTTTATTTCACAGTTGCAGGATAAAAAAAAATTTTATTTTACAGTTGCAGTGTTAGTTTTTATTATAATTAGCAACATTTTCTTACAGTTACATTTGTGTTGTTTCTACTTGTCATTTTATTGTTTGTTACGGAAGGTTGTATTTCCGTAGTGGAGAGCTACGGAAGCCTTCCTTTGTACGTGTACCTGTACAGTACACGGGCGTTTTCGCACCCATTCTCCAACCTGGGTGCAGACTCCGAGGCCGGGTTACTACCCCGTGCACCTGCCAACGCAGTCGCGTAATGCCTTAGCCACTGCGCTACCTCGGAGGCTGGTTACCTGTGGTGTGAGAGCCCCTTGTTTGCCTGTAAGGTGCAGCGATAAGCTCCTTTCGGTCTTTTACAGGTTTAGCAGGCAGGCGTGGCACCAGAAGCCAAAGGGTTGGGGTGCGTACATAGGGGCTCCAATGCAGACCCCCCACTCCACGCTCGCAATCTTCATGCGATTGGTCTGCCTAGCAAACGAAAAGGCACCCGCTTCCTGTACTTTACACTTTGCTAAAGCGATTAATTACATTATATAGTTTATTTCAGAGCTGCAGTATAAAAAAAATTTTATTTTACATTATATATATTATTTTACAGTTGCGGTGTTAGTTTTTATTATAAATAGCAACATTTTCTTAGAGTTACATTTGTGTTGTTTCTACTCGTCATTTTATTGTTTTGTTACGGAAGGTTGTATTTCCGTAGTGGGGAGCTACGAAAGCCTTCCTTTGTACGTGTACCTGTACAGTACACGGGCGTTTTCGCACCAACTCTCCAACCTGGGTGCAGTCTCCGAGGCCGGGTTACTACCCCGTGCACCTGCCAGCACAGTCCTGCCAGTCCAGCCAACGTAACGCCTTAGCCACTTCGCTACCTCGGAGAGTGGTTACCTGTGGTGTGAGGGCCGCTTATATGCCTGTAAGGTGCAGCGATAAGCTCCTTTCGGTCTTTTACAGGCATGGCAGGCAGGCGTGGCACCAGAAGCAAAAGGGCTGGGGTGAATACATAGGGGCTCCAATGCACACCACCCCACTCCACGCTCGCAATCTTCATGCATTTGGTCTGCCTAGGAAATGAGAAGGCACCCGTGCCCTGTACTTAACTCTTTGCTAAAGCGATTAATTACATTAGATTATTTCACAGTTGCAGTATAAAAAATTATTTTACATTATATATTTTATTTTACAGTTGCGGTGCTAGTTTTTATTATAATTAGCAACATTTTCTTACAGTTACATATGTGTTGTTTCTACTTGTTATTTTATTGTTTTGTTACGGAAGGTTGTATTTCCGTAGTGGAGAGCTACGGAAGCTTTCCCTTTTACGTGTACCTGTACAGTGCACGGGCGTTTTCGCACCCATTCTCCAACCTGGGTGCAGTCTCCGAGGCCGGGTTACTACCCCGTGCACCTGCCAACGCAGTCGCGTAACGCCTTAGCCACTGCGCTACATCGGAGAGTGGTTACCTGTGATGTGAGGGCCCCTTATATGCCTGTAAGGTGCAGCGAGAAGCTCCTTTCGGTCTTTTACAGGTATGGCAGGCAGGCGTGGCAGCAGAAGCCAAAGGGTTGGGGTGCGTACATAGGGGCTCCAATGCACACCCCCCCACTCCACGCTCGCAGTCTTCATGCAATTGGTCTGCCTAGCAAATCAAGAGGCACCCGTGCCCTGTACTTAACTCTTTGCTAAAGCGATTAATTACATTAGATAGTTTATTTCACAGTTGCAGTATAAAAATTTTTATTTCACATTATATATATTATTTTACAGTTCCGGTGTTAGCTTTGATTATAATTAGCAACATTTTCTTACAGTTACATTTGTGTTGTTTCTACTCGTCATTTTATTGTTTTGTTACGGAAGGTTGTATTTCCATAGTGGGGAGCTACGGAAGCCTTCCTTTGTGCGTGTACCTGTACAGTACACGGGCGTTTTCACATCCGTTCTCCACCCTGGGTGCAGTCTCCGAGGCCGGGTTACTACCCCGTGCACCTGCCAACACAGTCCTGCCAGTCCTACCAACGTAACGCCTTAGCCACTGCGCTACCTCGGAGAGTGGTTACCTGTGGTGTGAGGGCCCCTTATATGCCTGTAAGGTGCAGCGATAAGCTCCTTTCAGTCTTTTACAGGTATGGCAGGCAGGCGTGGCACAAGAAGCCAAAGGGTTGGGGTGCGTACATAGGGGCTCCAATGCGCACCCCCCACTCCAGGTTCGCAATCTTCATGCAATTGATCTGCCTAGGAAATCAAAAGGCACCCGTGCCCTGTACTTTACACTTTGCTAAAGCGATTAATTACATTAGAGAGTTTATTTCAGAGTTGCAGTATAAAAAAAATTATTTTACAGTTGCGGTGTTAGTTTTTATTATAATTACCAACATTTTCTTACAGTTACATCTGTGCTGTTTCTACTTGTCATTTTATTGTTTTGTTACGGAAGGTTGTTTTTCCGTAGTGGAGAGCTACGGAAGCCTTCCTTTGTACGTGTACCTGTACAGTACACGGGCGTTTTCGCACCCATTCTCCAACCTGGGTGCAGTCTCCGAGGCCGGGTTACTACCCCGTGCACCTGCCAACGCAGTCGCGTAACGCCTTAGCCACTGCGCTACCTCGGAGAGTGGTTACCTGTGGTGTGAGGGCCCCTTGTATGTGTGTAAGGTGCAGCGATAAGCTCCTTTCGGTCTTTTACAGGTATGGCAGGCAGGCGTGGCACCAGAAGCCAAAGGGTTGGGGTGCGTACATAGGGGCTCCAATGCACACCCCCCCACTCCACGCTCGCAGTCTTCATGCAATTGGTCTGCCTTGCAAATCAAGAGGCACCCGTGCCCTGTACTTAACTCTTTGCTAAAGCGATTAAGTACATTAGATAGTTTATTTCACAGTTGCAGGATAAAAAAAATTTTATTTTACAGTTGCAGTGTTAGTTTTTATTATAATTAGCAACATTTTCTTACAGTTACATTTGTGTTGTTTCTACTTGTCATTTTATTGTTTGTTACGGAAGGTTGTATTTCCGTAGTGGAGAGCTACGGAAGCCTTCCTTTGTACGTGTACCTGTACAGTACACGGGCGTTTTCGCACCCATTCTCCAACCTGGGTGCAGACTCCGAGGCCGGGTTACTACCCCGTGCACCTGCCAACGCAGTCGCGTAATGCCTTAGCCACTGCGCTACCTCGGAGGCTGGTTACCTGTGGTGTGAGAGCCGCTTGTTTGCCTGTAAGGTGCAGCGATAAGCTCCTTTCGGTCTTTTACAGGTTTAGCAGGCAGGCGTGGCACCAGAAGCCAAAGGGTTGGGGTGCGTACATAGGGGCTCCAATGCAGACCCCCCACTCCACGCTCGCAATCTTCATGCGATTGGTCTGCCTAGCAAACGAAAAGGCACCCGCTTCCTGTACTTTACACTTTGCTAAAGCGATTAATTACATTATATAGTTTATTTCAGAGCTGCAGTATAAAAAAAATTTTATTTTACATTATATATATTATTTTACAGTTGCGGTGTTAGTTTTTATTATAAATAGCAACATTTTCTTAGAGTTACATTTGTGTTGTTTCTACTCGTCATTTTATTGTTTTGTTACGGAAGGTTGTATTTCCGTAGTGGGGAGCTACGGAAGCCTTCCTTTGTACGTGTACGTGTACAGTACACGGGCGTTTTCGCACCAACTCTCCAACCTGGGTGCAGTCTCCGAGGCCGGGTTACTACCCCGTGCACCTGCCAGCACAGTCCTGCCAGTCCAGCCAACGTAACGCCTTAGCCACTTCGCTACCTCGGAGAGTGGTTACCTGTGGTGTGAGGGCCGCTTATATGCCTGCAAGGTGCAGCGATAAGCTCCTTTCGGTCTTTTACAGGCATGGCAGGCAGGCGTGGCACCAGAAGCAAAAGGGCTGGGGTGAATACATAGGGGCTCCAATGCACACCACCCCACTCCACGCTCGCAATCTTCATGCATTTGGTCTGCCTAGGAAATGAGAAGGCACCCGTGCCCTGTACTTAACTCTTAGCTAAAGCGATTAATTACATTAGATTATTTCACAGTTGCAGTATAAAAAAATTATTTTACATTATATATTTTATTTTACAGTTGCGGTGCTAGTTTTTATTATAATTAGCAACATTTTCTTACAGTTACATATGTGTTGTTTCTACTTGTTATTTTATTGTTTTGTTACGGAAGGTTGTATTTCCGTAGTGGAGAGCTACGGAAGCTTTCCCTTTTACGTGTACCTGTACAGTGCACGGGCGTTTTCGCACCCATTCTCCAACCTGGGTGCAGTCTCCGAGGCCGGGTTACTACCCCGTGCACCTGCCAACGCAGTCGCGTAACGCCTTAGCCACTGCGCTACATCGGAGAGTGGTTACCTGTGATGTGAGGGCCCCTTATATGCCTGTAAGGTGCAGCGAGAAGCTCCTTTCGGTCTTTTACAGGTATGGCAGGCAGGCGTGGCACCAGAAGCCAAAGGGTTGGGGTGCGTACATAGGGGCTCCAATGCACACCCCCCCACTCCACGCTCGCAGTCTTCATGCAATTGGTCTGCCTAGCAAATCAAGAGGCACCCGTGCCCTGTACTTACCTCTTTGCTAAAGCGATTAATTACATTAGATAGTTTATTTCACAGTTGCAGTATAAAAATTTTTATTTCACATTATATATATTATTTTACAGTTCCGGTGTTAGCTTTTATTATAATTAGCAACATTTTCTTACAGTTACATTTGTGTTGTTTCTACTCGTCATTTTATTGTTTTGTTACGGAAGGTTGTATTTCCATAGTGGGGAGCTACGGAAGCCTTCCTTTGTGCGTGTACCTGTACAGTACACGGGCGTTTTCACATCCGTTCTCCAACCTGGGTGCAGTCTCCGAGGCCGGGTTACTACCCCGTGCACCTGCCAACACAGTCCTGCCAGTCCTACCAACGTAACGCCTTAGCCACTGCGCTACCTCGGAGAGTGGTTACCTGTGGTGTGAGGGCCCCTTATATGCCTGTAAGGTGCAGCGATAAGCTCCTTTCAGTCTTTTACAGGTATGGCAGGCAGGCGTGGCACAAGAAGCCAAAGGGTTGGGGTGCGTACATAGGGGCTCCAATGCGCACCCCCCACTCCAGGTTCGCAATCTTCATGCAATTGATCTGCCTAGGAAATCAAAAGGCACCCGTGCCCTGTACTTTACACTTTGCTAAAGCGATTAATTACATTAGAGAGTTTATTTCAGAGTTGCAGTATAAAAAAAATTATTTTACAGTTGCGGTGTTAGTTTTTATTATAATTACCAACATTTTCTTACAGTTACATCTGTGCTGTTTCTACTTGTCATTTTATTGTTTTGTTACGGAAGGTTGTTTTTCCGTAGTGGAGAGCTACGGAAGCCTTCCTTTGTACGTGTACCTGTACAGTACACGGGCGTTTTCGCACCCATTCTCCAACCTGGGTGCAGTCTCCGAGGCCGGGTTATTACCCCGTGCACCTGCCAACGCAGTCGCGTAACGCCTTAGCCACTGCGCTAGCTCGGAGAGTGGTTACCTGTGGTGTGAGGGCCCCTTATATGCCTGTAAGGTGCAGCGATAAGCTCCTTTCAGTCTTTTACAGGTATGGCAGGCAGGCGTGGCACAAGAAGCCAAAGGGTTGGGGTGCGTACATAGGGGCTCCAATGCGCACCCCCCACTCCAGGCTCGCAATCTTCATGCAATTGATCTGCCTAGGAAATCAAAAGGCACCCGTGCCCTGTACTTTACACTTTGCTAAAGCGAATTATTACATTAGAGAGTTTATTTCAGGGTTGCAGTATAAAAAAAATTATTTTACAGTTGCGGTGTTAGTTTTTATTATAATTACCAACACTTTCTTACAGTTACATCTGTGCTGTTTCTACTTGTCATTTTATTGTTTTGTTACGGAAGGTTGTATTTCCGTAGTGGAGAGCTACGGAAGCCTTCCTTTGTTCGTGTACCTGTACAGTACACGGGCGTGTTCGCACCCATTCCCCAACCTGGGTGCAGTCTCTGAGGAGGGGTTACTACCCCGTGCACCTGCCAACGCAGTCGCGTAACGCCTTAGCCACTGGGCTACCTCGGAGAGTGGTTACCTGTGGTGTGAGGGCCCCTTGTATGCCTGTAAGGTGCAGCGATAAGCTCTTTTCGGTCTTTTAGAGGCATGGCAGGCAGGCGTGGCACCAGAAGCCAAAGGGTTGGGGTGCGTACATAGGGGCTCCAATGCACACCCCCCACTCCACGCTCGCAATCTTCATGGAATTGGTCTGCCTAGCAAATCAAAAGGCACCCGTGTCCTGTGTTTACACTTTGCTAAAGCGATTAATTGCATTATATAGTTTATTTCAGAGTTGCAGTATAAAAAAAATTTATTTTACAGTTGCGGTGTTAGTTTTTATTATAATTACCAACATTTTCCTACTGTTACATTTGTGCTGTTTCTACTTGTCATTTTATTGTTTTGTTACGGAAGGTTGTATTTCCGTAGTGGAGAGCTACGGAAGCCTTCCTTTGTACGTGTACCTGTAGAGTACACGGGCGTTTTCGCACCCATTCTCCAACCTGGGTGCAGTCTCCGAGGCCGGGTTACTACCCCGTGCACCTGCCAACGCAGTCGCGTAACGCCTTAGCCAATGCGCTAGCTCGGAGAGTGGTTACCTGTGGTGTGAGGGCCCCTTATATGCCTGTAAGGTGCAGCGATAAGCTCCTTTCAGTCTTTTACAGGTATGGCAGGCAGGCGTGGCACAAGAAGCCAAAGGGTTGGGGTGCGTACATAGGGGCTCCAATGCGCACCCCCCACTCCAGGCTCGCAATCTTCATGCAATTGATCTGCCTAGGAAATCAAAAGGCACCCGTGCCCTGTACTTTACACTTTGCTAAAGCGATTAATTACATTAGAGAGTTTATTTCAGAGTTGCAGTATAAAAAAATTATTTTACAGTTGCGGTGTTAGTTTTTATTATAATTAGCAACATTTTCTTACAGTTACATCTGTGCTGTTTCTACTTGTCATTTTATTGTTTTGTTACGGAAGGTTGTATTTCCGTAGTGGAGAGCTACGGAAGCCTTCCTTTGTACGTGTACCTGTACAGTACACGGGCGTTTTCGCACCCATTCTCCAACCTGGGTGCAATCTCCGAGGCCGGGTTACTACCGCGTGCACCTGCCAACGCAGTCGCGTAACGCCTTAGCCACTGGGCTACCTCGGAGAGTGGTTACCTGTGGTGTGAGGGCCCCTTGTATGCCTGTAAGGTGCAGCGATAAGCTCTTTTCGGTCTTTTACAGGTATGGCAGGCAGGCGTTGCACCAGAAGCCAAAGGGTTGGGGTGCGTACATAGGGGCTCCAATGCACACCCCCGCACTCCACGCTCGCAATCTTCATGCAATTGATCTGCCTAGCAAATCAAGAGGCACACGTGTCCTGTACTTAACTCATTGCTAAAGCGATAAATTACCTTAGATAGTTTATTTCACAGTTGCAGTATAAAAAAATTTTATTTTACAGTTGCAGTGTTAGTTTTTATTATAATTAGCAACATTTTCTTACAGTTACATTTGTGTTGTTTCTACTTGTCATTTTATTGTTTTGTTACGGAAGGTTGTATTTCCGTACTGGAGAGCTACGGAAGCCTTCTTTTGTACGTGTACCTGTACAGTACACGGGCGTTTTCGCACCCATTCTCCAACCTGGGTGCAGTCTCCGAGGCCGGGTTACTACCCCGTGCACCTGCCAACGCAGTCGCGTAACGCCTTAGCCACTGCGCTACCTCGGAGAGTGGTTATCTGTGGTGTGAGGGTCCTGTCGTGTCCGGTCGCTGTGTTGAATGCAGCGAAAGACGCACACGGTACTTTAAGACTTCGTTTATTTAAAGCCGATGAGGGTGCGACCAGCGTCGACCGAGGCAGGAGCCGAACTGGCCGCCCGAAGAAAGGAGGGAGCGGAGAAGCGTCCACGGGAGGGAGTGGCTTCCCAAAACAGGAGGAGGATGCGGGGGCGCACCATGGGGGGGCATCTGGCGACAGCGTGCGACGAAGGGCAAGTGGTCGTTAGGAGGAGGATGCGAGTGGTCGTTAGGAGGAGGATGCGAGTGGTCGTTAGGGGCGCACACACACAAAAGCAATAAGGGGACACAACACTTCCTTCCCCCTTAGAAAGTTGCCTGGTATCGTGCAGGGGGTCGGCGCTCACGCGTGGAGGCGCGCTGGCTTTGTGCGCTCGGGGGAGAAACACTTGTAGGCTGGCTGTTGTTCGCTGTGTCTGCTAGGTCTGTCCTGGGCGAAGTCTCTTCTTCCGGGAAGAGGTGCCAGGCTATGTGGGAAGATGGTGCACGTGTTCTCTCCGCTGGCGGACAGCTCTCAGACGGCGTCGTAAATCTACGCAGCTGGTTGAGATGTCGGCGTGCTACTGTGCCATGTATGTTGACGAGCCAAGAGCGCAGGCCTATGCGTCTGACAATTGTAGCTTCCTCCCAGCGTGGCTTTTTCAGAAACTGTCGGGCGAGGACGCGCTGCCCCTCATTAAGCGTGCCGCAGCGCGGAATTGCTTTTTCTTCCCGGAACGTCTCTGCCTTTGGCTCGGGGAGGATGGCTGTGAGCTGGGTTCGCATTTCACACTCGAACATCATTTTCGAGGGGGTCTCGCCTGTTGTGCTCTGAACCGTCGTGTGCTGCTTGAAGAGAAAGCGCGCAAGGCGGCGCTGCAGCGAGCCTGTCTGATCTCTTTCAAGGGCGCGTTTTAGCTCGGCTACGTAGCGCTCGGCTTGTCCGTTTGTCGCTGGGTGGTAGGGGGCCGATGTAACTGATGAGATCCCGTTGTCGCGATAAAACTTGAGGATCTCCGCAGACACAAACGGTGTTCCGTTGTCCGACACTACCTTGCGCGGCAGGCCGAACGTTGCAAATAGTGATCGGAGGTTGTCAATGACTGCTGCCGAAGTCGTCTGTCCCATTTGCCTTATCTCAAGCCACTTTGTGTAGGCATCTACGACCACAAGGAAAGTGCAGCCCTCAATTGGTCCTGCAAAATCAATGTGCAGTGTGTGCCATGGTGTGTCTGGCTTTTCCCATTCTGGGACAGGAGCTTTCGGCGGGGCGCTCCGGCTGCTCTGGCAAGGCTTGCATTCTCGCACCACTGTTTCGATGTCGTTGTCAATGCCAGGCCACCACATGTAGCTTCTGGCACACTTTTTCATTGCAACGATGCCCCGATGTCCGGCGTGGATGAGAGACATAGCTTGTGCGCGTAGTTCTCTCGGCATCACAACTCGGGACCCAAATATGATGCAGCCGCGATGGGTGCTCAACTCTGTAGCTCGCCTGCGGTAAGCGTCGAAGTTGTCCCCTTTGAGTTTATGCACGTTGCCTTGTTGAACAGCTGTGTAAACTAGCCGGAGAGCTGCGCACTTCTGCGTAGATGCTGCAACTGTGCCTGCTGTAAGCGGAGGTTCTGGCAGTGCTTCGAACATCAGAACGTCTCCTGGTGGAAATGGTTCGTCAACAGTTGCGTCTAGTGGCAGACGGCTTAGCGCATCGGCGTTTTGATGTTTACTCCCATTGCGGTAGACCAGAGCGTAGTCGTACGCTGAGAGTTTGATGCACCAACGTGTCATTCGCGGAGACAAAGTTGGTGGCATAGGCCTTTGTGGTCCCAGAATGCCCAATAGCGGTCGGTGATCGGTTATAAAGGTCACCTTCCGGCCGGCAATGTACTGGTGAAAATGTGTCGCCGCGTAGACGATGGCTAGCCCTTCTTTGTCAAGTTGCGCGTAGTTGCGTTCTGCTTGCGACAACGTACGTGAGGCGAAGGCGATGGGAGCTTCCCTTCCTTGCTCGTCAGTTTGCGATAGAACCGCGCCGACTCCGTACGGTGATGCGTCGCAAGCCAAAAGCAGAGGCTTCCTTTCGTCGTAGTGGCGGAGGACTGTACATCTTCGAATCAGGTCTTTCAGGGCATCGAATGACTGCTGATGGCGTGGCGACCATGTCCATGTCACATCTTTCCGAAGGAGTTGGTATAAGTCGTTGGCCACGGTAGCTCTTTGTTCCAAGAACCGGTCGTAGAACGTCAAGAGTCCGAGAAAAGCCTGTAGCTCCTGCTTGTTTGTTGGAGCTCGTGCTTCTGTGATCGCTCGCACTTTGTCCTCGGTAGGGTGAATGCCTTCCGCATCAATTCGGTGTCCCAGAAATTGCACCTCTGGCACCGCAAAACAGCACTTCGATTTGCTTATGCACAAATTAGCGTTTGCTAGCCTTTCGAGAACGAGCTCTAGGCGCACTGCATGCTCTTCAGTGGAAGTGCCACTGATGATGACATCGTCAAGGTAGACACAAACTCCTGGGATGCCCTGAAGCACTGTCTCCATGAATTTTTGAAATATGGCCGGGGCTGCAGCTACGCCAAAAGGCAGTCGCTTGACTTTGTACAAGCCTTTCAGTGTGTTAATTGCCAATAATTCAGCAGTTGACTCGCTCACCTTCAGCTGCTGATACGCCTGGGTGAGGTCCAATGTGCTGAAGACTCTTGCGCCACGCAGTACACTGAATACTTCTTCAGGTGTCGGTAGCGGGTAAGAGGACGCTTTAGTCGCAAGATTGACGGTGCTCCGGTAGTCTCCGCAGAGGCGTATGGTTCAGTTCTTCTTGCGAACTACGACAAGTGGTGTGGCCCATTCTGAATGCTGCGTCGGCTCGATGACACCTTGCTGCTCCAGTTTGTCCAACTCTTTTTCAACTGAATCTCGGAGAGCAAACGGCACCGGCCTGGCCTTCAGAAATTTGGGTTGCGCGTTGTCCAACAACTCCAGTGTGACCGGGGGCCCTTCGTTTCCTGGAATCTCTTCCGAGAATACTCTTTCGTATTTCTCTTGCAGTTGCTCAACCATGTTCTGGCTCGGCGTCTGGTGTATGCCGCATATCATCACGCCTAGTGGAGAAAACCAGTTTCTCCCTAGAAGGCTTGATCCTGTGCCCTTCACAACAAGCAGAGGTAGCGTATGGGTCTGGCCGTTGTAGTTAACCTGCACGTTGGCAGAGCCCAATAGTGGCAGATTCTGTCCTGACCACGTTCGCAGGTGCGTGTCGTCTTGTTGCAGGGCGGGTGCGTTAGATGGCCATGAAGTTCGGAACGTGTCCTCACTGATCAGAGTACAGGCTGCGCCGGAGTCCACCTCGAACTTAATCAGCTGGTGATGTACGCTTACTTCTGTAAAAATCTTCGGTCGCGTGCCGAGATTCATGGTGTTCAGGTCGTACAACACAGATGGTGTTGCTGATGTTGTTCCATGGAGATCAGATAGCGGCGTATTCTCTGAGGCGTTGACGCTGTGATTAGGCTGGGAAGGTGACTTTATCTTGGCAAGTCTCCGTTTCGTAATGCATGCTCTTTCGATATGCCCTCGCTTGTGGCAAAAATTACACGTGGCTGACTGGAATCGACATCCCTGGGGGTTGTGTTGGTCGTCACACCGCCAGCAGCGTTGTGCCTTTTTGACCGATTTTACAACAACAGAAGGCTTGCGCACCTGGTTGCTTGTCTGGTGTACCGGCTCGGTGTTCCGGCGAATCCCTCTCTGCTGGTGACCGGCGCTCTCCGCTCGAACGGCGATGTCGTAAGCTTTGCTGAATGTGAGGTCCTTCTCAGCGAACAGGCGCTGCTGCAGTGACTCGTCACTCAGTCCGCACACAAATCTGTCGCGTAACATCACGTCCAAGGGAAGCATGGTGGTGTTAGCAGAAGAAGCTGCGTCTCCCTCCTGCCCGGTAGCTGTTGTCGACAGCGTTCCAAAATTGCAGTCGGCAGCGAGCTTCTTGAGCGCGGCTACGTAGGCGCTCACAGTTTCTCCTCCCAGTTGATCTCGTCGTTGGAAGCGAGCCCGGCTGTAGACCTCGGATGGCCTTGGGTCGTAGTGCTTTTGCAGCGCTTTTACGATGTCGTCGTAAGACACTGCCGCTGGTGTGCTTGGCTGAATAAGGGCGCAGACAGTATCGTTGGTCTGCTCCCCGCACAGCGTCAGCAGGTTGGCCCTCTTCAAGGCTGGGTCTGTGATGTTGTTAGCTTCAAAGTAGAACTGAAGGCGTCCAACCCACGATGACCACGATGAGCCGTTGAACTCTGGTATCTGATTGGGAAACCCTCGCGTAGCCATGGCTTGTCAATAGCGTTGCGTAGCGCGGGTCGAATCCACTTTCTCGTCGCCACTGTCGTGTCCGGTCGCTGTGTTGAATGCAGCGAAAGACGCACACGGTACTTTAAGACTTCGTTTATTTAAAGCCGATGAGGGTGCGACCAGCGTCGACCGAGGCAGGAGCCGAACTGGCCGCCCGAAGAAAGGAGGGAACGGAGAAGCGTCCACGGGAGGGAGTGGCTTCCCAAAACAGGAGGAGGATGCGGGGGCGCACCATGGGGGGGCATCTGGCGACAGCGTGCGACGAGGGGCAAGTGGTCGTTAGGAGGAGGATGCGAGTGGTCGTTAGGAGGAGGATGCGAGTGGTCGTTAGGGGCGCACACACACAAAAGCAATAAGGGGACACAACAGGTCCCTTGTATGCCTGTAAGGTGCAGCGATAAGCTCCTTTCGGTCTTTTACAGGTATGGCAGGCAGGCGTGGCACCAGAAGCCAAATGGTTGGGTTGCGTACATAGGGGCTCCAATGCACAACCCCCCACTCCACGCTCGCAATCTTCATGCAATTGGTCTGCCTAGCAAATCAAGAGGCACCCGTGCCCTGTACTTAACTCTTTGCTAAAGCGGTTAATTACATTAGATAGTGTATTTCACAGTTGCAGGATCAAAAAAATTTGATTTTACAGTTGCAGTGTTAGTTTTTATTATAATTAGCAACATTTTCTTACAGTAACTTTTGTGTTGTTTCTACTTGTCATTTTAATGTTTTGTTACGGAAGGTTGTATTTCCGTAGTGGAGAGCAACGGAAGCCTTCCTTTGTACGTGTACCTGTACAGTACACGGGCGTTTTCGCACCCATTCTCCAACCTGGGTGCAGTCTCCGAGGCCGGGTTACTACCCCGTGCACCTGCCAACGCAGTCGCGTAACGCCTTAGCCACTGCGCTACCTCGGAGAGTGGTTAGCTGTGTTGTGAGGGCCCCTCATATGCCTGTGAGGTGCAGCGATAAGCTCCTTTCGGTCTTTTACAGGTATGGCAGGCAGGCGTGGCACCAGAAGCTAAAAGGTTGGGGTGCGTACATAGGGGCTCCAATGCACACCCCCCAACTCCGCGCTCGCAATCTTCATGCGATTGGTCTGGCTAGCAAACGAAAAGGCACCCGCTTCCTGTACTTTACACTTTGCTAAAGCGATTAATTACATTAGATAGTTCATTTCACAGTTGCAGTATAAAAAATTTTATTTCACATTATATATATTATTTTACAGTTCCGGTGTTAGTTTTTATTATAATTGGCAACATTTGCTTACAGTTACATTTGTGTTGTTTCTACTCGTCATTTTATTGTTTTGTTACGGAAGGTTGTATTTCAGTAGTGGAGAGCTACGGAAGCCTTCCTTTGTACGTTTACCTGCACAGTACACGGGCGTTTTCGCACCCATTGTTCAACCTGGGTGCAGTCTCCGAGGCCGGGTTATTACCCCGTGCACCTGCCAACGCAGTCGCGTAACGCCTTAGCCACTGCGCTAGCTCGGAGAGTGGTTACCTGTGGTGTGAGGGCCCCTTATATGCCTGTAAGGTGCAGCGATAAGCTCCTTTCAGTCTTTTACAGGTATGTCAGGCAGGCGTGGCACAAGAAGCCAAAGGGTTGGGGTGCGTACATAGGGGCTCCAATGCGCACCCCCCCACTCCAGGCTCGCAATCTTCATGCAATTGATCTGCCTAGGAAATCAAAAGGCGCCCGTGCCCTGTACTTTACACTTTGCTAAAGCGATTAATTACATTATATAGTTTATTTCAGAGTTGCAGTATAAAAAAATTATTTTACAGTTGGGGTGTTAGTTTTTATTATAATTACCAACATTTTCTTACTGTTACATTTGTGTTGTTTCTATTTGTCATTTTATTGTTTTGTTACGGAAGGTTGTATTTCCGTAGTGGAGAGGTACTGAAGCCTTCCTTTGTACGTGTACTTGTACAGTACACGGGCGTTTTCGCACCCATTGTTCAACCTGGGTGTAGTCTCCGAGGCCGGGCTATTACCCCGTGCACCTGCCAACGCAGTCGCGTAAGGCCTTAGCCACTGCGCTACCTCGGAGAGTGGTTATCTGTGGTGTGAGGGCCCCTTGTATGCCTGTAAGTTGCAGTGATAAGCTCCTTTCGGTCTTTTACAGGTATGGCAGGCAGGCGTGACACCAGAAGCCAAAGGGTTGGGGTGCGTACATAGGGGATCCAATGCACACCCCCCAACTCCACGCTCGCAATATTCATGCAATTGGTCTGCCTAGCAAACGAAAAGGCACCCGCTTCCTGTACTTTACACTTTGCTAAAGCGATTAATTACATTATATAGTTTATTTCAGAGTTGCAGTATAAAAAAAATTATTTTACAGTTGGGGTGTTAGTTTTTATTATAATTACCAACATTTTCTTACTGTTACATTTGTGTTGTTTCTACTTGTCATTTTATTGTTTTGTTACGGAAGGTTGTATTTTCGTAGTGGAGAGGCACGGAAGCCTTCCTTTGTACGTGTACTTGTACAGTACACGGGCGTTTTCGCACCCATTCTCCAACCTGGGTGCAGTCTCCGAGGCCGGATTACTACCCTGTGCACCTGCCATGCAGTCGCGTAACGCCTTAGCCACTGCGCTACCTCGGAGAGTGGTTACCTGTGTTGTGAGGGCCCCTCATGTGCCTGTAAGGTGCAGCGACAAGCTCCTTTCGGTCTTTTACAGGTATGGCAGGCAGGCGTGGCACCAGAAGCCGAAAGGTTATGGTGCGTACATAGGGGCTCCAATGCACACCCCCCAACGCGTAACGCCTTAGCCACTGCGCTACCTCGGAGAGTGGTTACCTGTGGTGTGAGGTCCCCTTGTATGCCTGTAAGGTGCAGCGATAAGCACCTTTCGGTCTTTTCAAGGTATGGCGGGCAGGCGTGGCACCAGAAGCCAAAGGGTTGGGGTGCGTACATAGGGGCTCCAATGCACACCCCCCACTCCACGCTCGCAATCTTCATGCAATTGGTCTGCCTAGCAAATCAAAAGGCACCCGTGTCCTGTGTTTACACTTTGCTAAAGCGATTAATTGCATTATATAGTTTATTTCAGAGTTGCAGTATAAAAAAAATTTATTTTACAGTTGCGGTGTTAGTTTTTATTATAATTACCAACATTTTCCTACTGTTACATTTGTGCTGTTTCTACTTGTCATTTTATTGTTTTGTTACGGAAGGTTGTATTTCCGTAGTGGAGAGCTACGGAAGCCTTCCTTTGTACGTGTACCTGTACAGTACACGGGCGTTTTCGCACCCATTCTCCAACCTGGGTGCAGTCTCCGAGGCCGGGTTATTACCCCGTGCACCTGCCAACGCAGTCGCGTAACGCCTTAGCCAGTGCGCTAGCTCGGAGAGTGGTTACCTGTGGTGTGAGGGCCCCTTATATGCCTGTAATGTGCAGCGATAAGCTCCTTTCAGTCTTTTACAGGTATGGCAGGCAGGCGTGGCACAAGAAGCCAAAGGGTTGGGGTGCGTACATAGGGGCTCCAATGCGCACCCCCCCACTCCAGGCTCGCAATCTTCATGCAATTGATCTGCCTAGGAAATCAAAAGGCACCCGTGCCCTGTACTTTACACTTTGCTAAAGCGATTAATTACATTAGAGAGTTTATTTCAGGGTTGCAGTATAAAAAAAATTATTTTACAGTTGCGGTGTTAGTTTTTATTATAATTACCAACACTTTCTTACAGTTACATCTGTGCTGTTTCTACTTGTCATTTTATTGTTTTGTTACGGAAGGTTGTATTTCCGTAGTGGAGAGCTACGGAAGCCTTCCTTTGTTCGTGTACCTGTACAGTACACGGGCGTTTTCACACCCGTTCTCCAACCTGGGTGCCGTCTCCGAGGCCGGGTTACTACCCCGTGCACCTGCCAACGCAGTCGCGTAACGCCTTAGCCACTGGGCTACCTCGGAGAGTGGTTACCTGTGGTGTGAGGGCCCCTTGTATGCCTGTAAGGTGCAGCGATAAGCTCTTTTCGGTCTTTTAGAGGCATGGCAGGCAGGCGTGGCACCAGAAGCCAAAGGGTTGGGGTGCGTACATAGGGGCTCCAATGCACACCCCCCACTCCACGCTCGCAATCTTCATGCAATTGGTCTGCCTAGGAAATCAAAAGGCACCCGTGTCCTGTGTTTACACTTTGCTAAAGCGATTAATTGCATTATATAGTTTATTTCAGAGTTGCAGTATAAAAAAAATTTATTTTACAGTTGCGGTGTTAGTTTTTATTATAATTACCAACATTTTCCTACTGTTACATTTGTGCTGTTTCTACTTGTCATTTTATTGTTTTGTTACGGAAGGTTGTATTTCCGTAGTGGAGAGCTACGGAAGCCTTCCTTTGTACGTGTACCTGTACAGTACACGGGCGTTTTCGCACCCATTCTCCAACCTGGGTGCAATCTCCGAGGCCGGGTTATTACCCCGTGCACCTGCCACCGCAGTCGCGTAACGCCTTAGCCACTGCGCTAGCTCGGAGAGTGGTTACCTGTGGTGTGAGGGCCCCTTATATGCCTGTAAGGTGCAGCGATAAGCTCCTTTCAGTCTTTTACAGGTATGGCAGGCAGGCGTGGCACAAGAAGCCAAAGGGTTGGGGTGCGTACATAGGGGCTCCAATGCGCACCCCCCACTCCAGGCTCGCAATCTTCATGCAATTGATCTGCCTAGGAAATCAAAAGGCACCCGTGCCCTGTACTTTACACTTTGCTAAAGCGATTAATTACATTAGAGAGTTTATTTCAGAGTTGCAGTATAAAAAAATTATTTTACAGTTGCGGTGTTAGTTTTTATTATATTTAGCAACATTTTCTTACAGTTACATCTGTGCTGTTTCTACTTGTCATTTTATTGTTTTGTTACGGAAGGTTGTATTTCCGTAGTGGAGAGCTACGGAAGCCTTCCTTTGTACGTGTACCTGTACAGTACACGGGCGTTTTCGCACCCATTCTCCAACCTGGGTGCAATCTCCGAGGCCGGGTTATTACCCCGTGCACCTGCCAACGCAGTCGCGTAACGCCTTAGCCACTGCGCTAGCTCGGAGAGTGGTTACCTGTGGTGTGAGGGCCCCTTATATGCATGTAAGGTGCAGCGATAAGCTCCTTTCAGTCTTTTACAGGTATGGCAGGCAGGCGTGGCACAAGAAGCCAAAGGGTTGGGGTGCGTACATAGGGGCTCCAATGCGCACCCCCCACTCCAGGCTCGCAATCTTCATGCAATTGATCTGCCTAGGAAATCAAAAGGCACCCGTGCCCTGTACTTTACACTTTGCTAAAGCGATTAATTACATTAGAGAGTTTATTTCAGGGTTGCAGTATAAAAAAATTATTTTACAGTTGCGGTGTTAGTTTTTATTATAATTACCAACACTTTCTTACAGTTACATCTGTGCTGTTTCTACTTGTCATTTTATTGTTTTGTTACGGAAGGTTGTATTTCCGTAGTGGAGAGCTACGGAAGCCTTCCTTTGTTCGTGTACCTGTACAGTACACGGGCGTGTTCGCACCCATTCCCCAACATGGGTGCAGTCTCTGAGGAGGGGTTACTACCCCGTGCACCTGCCAACGCAGTCGCGTAACGCCTTAGCCACTGGGCTACCTCGGAGAGTGGTTACCTGTGGTGTGAGGGCCCCTTGTATGCCTGTAAGGTGCAGCGATAAGCTCTTTTCGGTCTTTTACAGGTATGGCAGGCAGGCGTTGCACCAGAAGCAGAAGGGTTGGGGTGCGTACATAGGGGCTCCAATGCACACCCCCCCACTCCACGCTCGCAATCTTCATGCAATTGATCTGCCTAGCAAATCAAGAGGCACACGTGCCCTGTACTTAACTCATTGCTAAAGCGATAAATTACCTTAGATAGTTTATTTCACAGTTGCAGTATAAAAAAATTTTATTTTAAAGTTGCAGTGTTAGTTTTTATTATAATTAGCAACATTTTCTTACAGTTACATTTGTGTTGTTTCTACTTGTCATTTTATTGTTTTGTTACGGAAGGTTGTATTTCCGTACTGGAGAGCTACGGAAGCCTTCTTTTGTACGTGTACCTGTACAGTACACGGGCGTTTTCGCACCCATTCTCCAACCTGGGTGCAGTCTCCGAGGCCGGGTTACTACCCCATGCACCTGCCAACGCAGTCGCGTAACGCCTTAGCCACTGCGCTACCTCGGAGAGTGGTTATCTGTGGTGTGAGGGTCCCTTGTATGCCTGTAAGGTGCAGCGATAAGCTCCTTTCGGTCTTTTACAGGTATGGCAGGCAGGCGTGGCACCAGAAGCCAAATGGTTGGGGTGCGACATAGGGGCTCCAATGCACAACCCCCCACTCCACGCTCGCAATCTTCATGCAATTGGTCTGCCTAGCAAATCAAGAGGCACCCGTGCCCTTTATTAACTCTTTGCTAAAGCGGTTAATTACATTAGATAGTGTATTTCACAGTTGCAGGATAAAAAAATTTGATTTTACAGTTGCAGTGTTAGTTTTTATTATAATTAGCAACATTTTCTTACAGTAACTTTTGTGTTGTTTCTACTTGTCATTTTAATGATTTGTTACGGAAGGTTGTATTTCCGTAGTGGAGAGCAACGGAAGCCTTCCTTTGTACGTGTACCTGTACAGTACACGGGCGTTTTCGCACCCATTCTCCAACCTGGGTGCAGTCTCCGAGGCCGGGTTACTACCCCGTGCACCTGCCAACGCAGTCGCGTAACGCCTTAGCCACTGCGCTACCTCGGAGAGTGGTTACCTGTGTTGTGAGGGCCCCTCATATGCCTGTGAGGTGGAGCGATAAGCTCCTTTCGGTCTTTTACAGGTATGGCAGGCAGGCGTGGCACCAGAAGCTAAAAGGTTGGGGTGCGTACATAGGGGCTCCAATGCCCAGCCCCCCACTCCACGCTCGCAATTTTCATGCAATTTATCTGCCTAGCAAATCAAGAGGCACCCGTGCCCTGTACTTAACTCTTTGCTAAAGCGATTAATTACATTAGATAGTTTATTTCACAGTTGCAGTATAAAAAAAAATTTATTTTACAGTTGCAGTGTTAGTTTTTATTATAATTAGCAACATTTTCTTACAGTTACATTTGTGTTGTTTCTACTTGTCATTTTATTGTTTTGTTACGGAAGGTTGTATTTCAGTAGTGGAGAGCTACGGAAGCCTTCCTTTGTACGTTTACCTGCACAGTACACGGGCGTTTTCGCACCCATTGTTCAACATGGGTGCAGTCTCCGAGGCCGGGTTATTACCCCGTGCACCTGCCAACGCAGTCGCGTAACGCCTTAGCCACTGCGCTAGCTCGGAGAGTGGTTACCTGTGGTGTGAGGGCCCCTTATATGCCTGTAAGGTGCAGCGATAAGCTCCTTTCAGTCTTTTACAGGTATGTCAGGCAGGCGTGGCACAAGAAGCCAAAGGGTTGGGGTGCGTACATAGGGGCTCCAATGCGCACCCCCCCACTCCAGGCTCGCAATCTTCATGAAATTGATCTGCCTAGGAAATCAAAAGGCACACGTGCCCTGTACTTTACACTTTGCTAAAGCGATTAATTACATTATATAGTTTATTTCAGAGTTGCAGTATAAAAAAATTATTTTACAGTTGGGGTGTTAGTTTTTATTATAATTACCAACATTTTCTTACTGTTACATTTGTGTTGTTTCTATTTGTCATTTTATTGTTTTGTTACGGAAGGTTGTATTTCCGTAGTGGAGAGCTACGGAAGCCTTCCTTTGTACGTGTACCTGTAGAGTACACGGGCGTTTTCGCACCCGTTCTCCAACCTGGGTGCAGTCTCCGAGGCCGGGTTACTACCCCGTGCACCTGCCAACGCAGTCGCGTAAGGCCTTAGCCACTGCGCTACCTCGGAGAGTGGTTACCAGTGGTGTGAGGGCCCCTTATATGCCTGTAAGGTGCAGCGATAAGCTCCTTTCGGTCTTTTACAGCCATGGCAGGCAGGCGTGGCACCAGAAGACAAAGGGTTGGGGTGCGTACATAGGGGCTCCAATGCCCAGCCCCCCACTCCACGCTCGCAATTTTGATGCAATTTATCTGCCTAGCAAATCAAGAGGCACCCGTGCCCTGTACTTAACTCTTTGCTAAAGCGATTAATTACATTAGATAGTTTATTTCACAGTTGCAGTATAAAAAAAAAATTATTTTACAGTTGCAGTGTTAGTTTTTATTATAATTAGCAACATTTTCTTACAGTTACATTTGTGTTGTTTCTACTTGTCATTTTATTGTTTTGTTACGGAAGGTTGTATTTCCGTAGTGGAGAGGTACGGAAGCCTTCCTTTGTACGTGTACTTGTACAGTACACGGGCGTTTTCGCACCCATT
Organism: Amblyomma mixtum; assembly: GCF_055824585.1. Taxonomy (NCBI): domain Eukaryota; kingdom Metazoa; phylum Arthropoda; class Arachnida; order Ixodida; family Ixodidae; genus Amblyomma; species Amblyomma mixtum. The sequence continues at coordinate 18,695,517 of NC_143021.1, read as the reverse complement.
GTTCAACCTGGGTGCAGTCTCCGAGGCCGGGCTATTACCCCGTGCACCTGCCAACGCAGTCGCGTAACGCCTTAGCCACTGCGCTACCTCGGAGAGTGGTTATCTGTGATGTGAGGGCCCCTTGTATGCCTGTAAGGTGCAGTGATAAGCTCCTTTCGGTATTTTACAGGTATGGCAGGCAGGCGTGGCACCAGAAGCCAAAGGGTTGGGGTGCGTACATAGGGGATCCAATGCACACCCCCCAACTCCACGCTCGCAATATTCATGCAATTGGTCTGCCTAGCAAACGAAAAGGCACCCGCTTCCTGTACTTTACACTTTGCTAAAGCGATTAATTACATTATATAGTTTATTTCAGAGTTGCAGTAAAAAAAAATTATTTTACAGTTGGGGTGTTAGTTTTTATTATAATTACCAACATTTTCTTACTGTTACATTTGTGTTGTTTCTACTTGTCATTTTAATGTTTTGTTACGGAAGGTTGTATCTCCGTACTGGAGAGCTACGGAAGCCTTCTTTTGTACGTGTACCTGTACAGTACACGGGCGTTTTCGCACCCATTCTCCAACCTGGGTGCAGTCTCCGAGGCCGGGTTACTACCCCGTGCACCTGCCAACGCAGTCGCGTAACGCCTTAGCCACTGCGCTACCTCGGAGAGTGGTTACCTGTGTTGTGAGGGCCCCTCATATGCCTGTGAGGTGCAGCGATAAGCTCCTTTCCGTCTTTTACAGGTATGGCAGGCAGGCGTGGCACCAGAAGCTAAAAGGTTGGGGTGCGTACATAGGGGCTGCAATGCACACCCCCCAACTCCGCGCTCGCAATCTTCATGCGATTGGTCCGCCTAGCAAACGAAAAGGCACCCGCTTCCTGTACTTTACACTTTGCTAAAGCGATTAATTACATTAGATAGTTTATTTCACAGTTGCAGTACAAAAATTTTTATTTCACATTATATATATTATTTTACAATTCCGGTGTTAGTTTTTATTATAATTATCAACATTTTTCTACAGTTACATTTGTGTTGTTTCTACTCGTCATTTTATTGTTTTGTTACGGAAGGTTGTATTTCCGTAGTGGGACCTACGGAAGCCTTCCTTTGTACGTGTACCTGTACAGTACACGGGCGTTTTCACACCCGCTCTCCAACCTGGGTGCAGTCTCCGAGGCCGGGTTACTACCCCGTGCATCTGCCAACACAGTCCTGCCAGTCCTGCCAACGTAACGCCTTAGCCACTGCGCTACCACGGAGAGGTGTTACCTGTGGTGTGAGGGCCCCTTATATGCCTGTAAGGTGCAGTGATAAGCTCCTTTCGGTCTTTTACAGGTATGGCAGGCAGGCGTGGCACCAGAAGCCAAAGGGTTGGGGTGCGTACATAGGGGATCCAATGCACACCCCCCAACTCCACGCTCGCAATCTTCATGCAATTGGTCTGCCTAGCAAACGAAAAAGCACCCGCTTCCTGTACTTTACACTTTGCTAAAGCGATTAATTACATTATATAGTTTATTTCAGAGTTGCAGTATAAAAAAATTATTTTACAGTTGCGGTGTTAGTTTTTATTATAATGACCAACATTTTCTTACTGTTACATTTGTGTTGTTTCTACTTGTCATTTTATTCTTTTGTTACGGAAGGTTGTATTTCCGTAGTGGAGAACTACGGAAGCCTTCCTTTGTACGTGTACCTCTACAGTACGCGGGCGTTTTCGCACCCATTCTCCAACCTGGGTGCAGTCTCCGAGGCCGGGTTACTACCCCGTGCACCTGCCAACACAGTCCTGCCAGTCCTACCAACGTAACGCCTTAGCCACTGCGCTACCTCGGAGAGTGGTTACCTGTGGTGTGAGGGCCGCTTATATGCCTGTAAGGTGCAGCGATAAGCTCCTTTCGGTCTTTTACAGGCATGGCAGGCAGGCGTGGCACCAGAAGCCAAAGGGTTGGGGTGCGTACATAGGGGCTCCAATGCACACCCCCCACTCCACGCTCGCAATCTTCATGCAATTGGTCTGCCTAGCAAATCAAAAGGCACCCGTGTCCTGTGTTTACACTTTGCTAAAGCGATTAATTGCATTATATAGTTTATTTCAGAGTTGCAGTATAAAAAAATTTATTTTACAGTTGCGGTGTTAGTTTTTATTATAATTAGCAACATTTTCCTACTGTTACATTTGTGCTGTTTCTACTTGTCATTTTATTGTTTTGTTACGGAAGGTTGTATTTCCGTAGTGGAGAGCTACGGAAGCCTTCCTTTGTACGTGTACCTGTAGAGTACACGGGCGTTTTCGCACCCGTTCTCCAACCTGGGTGCAGTCTCCGAGGCCGGGTTACTACCCCGTGCACCTGCCAACGCAGTCGCGTAAGGCCTTAGCCACTGCGCTACCTCGGAGAGTGGTTACCAGTGGTGTGAGGGCCCCTTATATGCCTGTAAGGTGTAGCGATAAGCTCCTTTCGGTCTTTTACAGCCATGGCAGGCAGGCGTGGCACCAGAAGACAAAGGGTTGGGGTGCGTACATAGGGGCTCCAATGCCCAGCCCCCCACTCCACGCTCGCAATTTTCATGCAATTTATCTGCCTAGCAAATCAAGAGGCACCCGTGCCCTGTACTTAACTCTTTGCTAAAGCGATTAATTACATTAGATAGTTTATTTCACAGTTGCAGTATAAAAAAAAATTTATTTTACAGTTGCAGTGTTAGTTTTTATTATAATTAGCAACATTTTCTTACAGTTACATTTGTGTTGTTTCTACTTGTCATTTTATTGTTTTGTTACGGAAGGTTGTATTTCAGTAGTGGAGAGCTACGGAAGCCTTCCTTTGTACGTTTACCTGCACAGTACACGGGCGTTTTCGCACCCATTGTTCAACATGGGTGCAGTCTCCGAGGCCGGGTTATTACCCCGTGCACCTGCCAACGCAGTCGCGTAACGCCTTAGCCACTGCGCTAGCTCGGAGAGTGGTTACCTGTGGTGTGAGGGCCCCTTATATGCCTGTAAGGTGCAGCGATAAGCTCCTTTCAGTCTTTTACAGGTATGTCAGGCAGGCGTGGCACAAGAAGCCAAAGGGTTGGGGTGCGTACATAGGGGCTCCAATGCGCACCCCCCCACTCCAGGCTCGCAATCTTCATGCAATTGATCTGCCTAGGAAATCAAAAGGCACACGTGCCCTGTACTTTACACTTTGCTAAAGCGATTAATTACATTATATAGTTTATTTCAGAGTTGCAGTATAAAAAAATTATTTTACAGTTGGGGTGTTAGTTTTTATTATAATTACCAACATTTTCTTACTGTTACATTTGTGTTGTTTCTATTTGTCATTTTATTGTTTTGTTACGGAAGGTTGTATTTCCGTAGTGGAGAGGTACGGAAGCCTTCCTTTGTACGTGTACTTGTACAGTACACGGGCGTTTTCGCACCCATTGTTCAACCTGGGTGCAGTCTCCGAGGCCGGGCTATTACCCCGTGCACCTGCCAACGCAGTCGCGTAACGCCTTAGCCACTGCGCTACCTCGGAGAGTGGTTATCTGTGATGTGAGGGCCCCTTGTATGCCTGTAAGGTGCAGTGATAAGCTCCTTTCGGTCTTTTACAGGTATAGCAGGCAGGCGTGGCACCAGAAGCCAAAGGGTTGGGGTGCGTACATAGGGGATCCAATGCACACCCCCCAACTCCACGCTCGCAATATTCATGCAATTGGTCTGCCTAGCAAACGAAAAGGCACCCGCTTCCTGTACTTTACACTTTGCTAAAGCGATTAATTACATTATATAGTTTATTTCGGAGTTGCAGTAAAAAAAAATTATTTTGCAGTTGGGGTGTTAGTTTTTATTATAATTACCAACATTTTCTTACTGTTACATTTGTGTTGTTTCTACTTGTCATTTTAATGTTTTGTTACGGAAGGTTGTATCTCCGTACTGGAGAGCTACGGAAGCCTTCTTTTGTACGTGTACCTGTACAGTACACGGGCGTTTTCGCACCCATTCTCCAACCTGGGTGCAGTCTCCGAGGCCGGGTTACTACCCCGTGCACCTGCCAACGCAGTCGCGTAACGCCTTAGCCACTGCGCTACCTCGGAGAGTGGTTATCTGTGGTGTGAGGGCCCCTTGCATGCCTGTAAGGTGCAGTTATAAGCTCCTTTCGGTCTTTTACAGGTATGGCAGGCAGGCGTGGCACCAGAAGCCAAAGGGTTGGGGTGCGTACATAGGGGATCCAATGCACACCCCCCAACTCCACGCTCGCAATATTCATGCAATTGGTCTGCCTAGCAAACGAAAAGGCACCCGCTTCCTGTACTTTACACTTTGTTAAAGCGATTAATTACATTATATAGTTTATTTCAGAGTTGCAGGATAAAAAAATTTGATTTTACAGTTGCAGTGTTAGTTTTTATTATAATTAGCAACATTTTCTTACAGTTACTTTTGTGTTGTTTCTACTTGTCAGTTTAATGTTTTGTTACGGAAGGTGTTATTTCCGTAGTGGAGAGCAACGGAAGCCTTCCTTTGTACGTGTGCCTGTACAGTACACGGGCGTTTTCGCACCCATTCTCCAACCTGGGTGCAGTCTCCGAGGCCGGGTTACTACCCCGTGCACCTGCCAACGCAGTCGCGTAACGCCTTAGCCACTGCGCTACCTCGGAGAGTGGTTACCTGTGTTGTGAGGGCCCCTCATATGCCTGTGAGGTGCAGCGATAAGCTCCTTTCCGTCTTTTACAGGTATGGCAGGCAGGCGTGGCACCAGAAGCTAAAAGGTTGGGGTGCGTACATAGGGGCTGCAATGCACACCCCCCAACTCCGCGCTCGCAATCTTCATGCGATTGGTCCGCCTAGCAAACGAAAAGGCACCCGCTTCCTGTACTTTACACTTTGCTAAAGCGATTAATTACATTAGATAGTTTATTTCACAGTTGCAGTACAAAAATTTTTATTTCACATTGTATATATTATTTTACAATTCCGGTGTTAGTTTTTATTATAATTATCAACATTTTTCTACAGTTACATTTGTGTTGTTTCTACTCGTCATTTTATTATTTTGTTACGGAAGGTTGTATTTCCGTAGTGGGACCTACGGAAGCCTTCCTTTGTACGTGTACCTGTACAGTACACGGGCGTTTTCACACCCGCTCTCCAACCTGGGTGCAGTCTCCGAGGCCGGGTTACTACCCCGTGCACCTGCCAACACAGTCCTGCCAGTCCTGCCAACGTAACGCCTTAGCCACTGCGCTACCTCGGAGAATGGTTACCTGTGGTGTGAGGGCCCCTTGTATGCCTGTAAGGTGCAGCGATAAGCACCTTTCGGTCTTTTAAAGGTATGGCGGGCAGGCGTGGCACCAGAAGCCAAAGGGTTGGGGTGCGTACATAGGCGCTATAATGCACACACCCCCACTCCACGCTCGCAATCTTCATGCAATTGGTCTGCCTAGCAAATCAAGAGGCACCCGTGCCCTGTACTTAACTCTTTGCTAAAGTGATTAATTACATCAGATAGTTTATTTCACAGTTGCAGGATAAAAAAAATTTTGTTTTACAGTTGCAGTGTTAGTTTTTATTATAATTAGCAACATTTTCTTACACTTACATTTGTGTTTTTTCTACTTGTCATTTTATTGTTTTGTTACGGAAGGTTGTATTTCCGTAGTGGAGAGCTACGGAAGCCTTCCTTTGTACGTGTACCTGTACAGTACACGGGCGTTTTCGCACCCATTCTCCAACCTGGGTGCAGTCTCTGAGGCCGGGTTACTACCCCGTGCACCTGCCAACGCAGTCGCGTAAGGCCTTAGCCACTGCGCTACCTCGGAGAGTGGTTACCTGTGGTGTGAGGGCTCCTTGTATGTGTGTAAGGTGCAGCGATAAGCTCCTTTCGGTGTTTTACAGGTATGGCAGGCAGGCGTGGCACCAGAAGCCAAAGGGTTGGGGTGCGTACATAGGGGCACCAATGCACACCCCCCCACTCCACGCTCGCAATCTTCATGCAATTGGTCTGCCTAGCAAATCAAGAGGCACCCGTGCCCTGTACTTAACTCTTTGCTAAAGCGATTAATTACATTAGATAGTTTATTTCACAGTTGCAGGATAAAAAAAATTTTATTTTACAGTTGCAGTGTTAGTTTTTATTATAATTAGCAACATTTTCTTACAGTTACATTTGTGTTGTTTCTACTTGTCTTTTTATTGTTTTGTTACGGAAGGTTGTATTTCCGTAGTGGCGACCTACGGAAGCCTTCCTTTGTACGTGTACCTGTACAGTACACGGGCGTTTTCACACCCGCTCTCCAACCTGGGTGCAGTCTCCGAGGCCGGGTTACTACCCCGTGCACCTGCCAACACAGTCCTGCCAGTCCTGCCAACGTAACGCCTTAGCCACTGCGCTACCACGGAGAGTGGTTACCTGTGGTGTGAGGGCCCCTTATATACCTGTAAGGTGCAGCGATAAGCTCCTTTCTGTCTTTTACAGCCATGGCAGGCAGGCGTGGCACCAGAAGCCAAAGGGTTGGGGTGCGTACATAGGGGCACCAATGCACACCCCCCCACTCCACGCTCGCAATCTTCATGCAATTGGTCTGCCTAGCAAATCAAGAGGCACCCGTGCCCTGTACTTAACTCTTTGCTAAAGCGATTAATTACATTAGATAGTTTATTTCACAGTTGCAGGATAAAAAAATTTTATTTTACAGTTGCAGTGTTAGTTTTTATTATAATTAGCAACATTTTCTTACAGTTACATTTGTGTTGTTTCTACTTGTCTTTTTATTGTTTTGTTACGGAAGGTTGTATTTCCGTAGTGGAGAGCTACGGAAGCCTTCCTTTGTACGTGTACCTGTACAGTACACGGGCGTTTTCGCACCCATTCTCCAACCTGGGTGCAGTCTCCGAGGCCGGGTTACTACCCCGTGCACCTGCCAACGCAGTCGCGTAACGCCTTAGCCACTGCGCTACCTCGGAGAGTGGTTACCTGTGTTGTGAGGGCCCCTCATATGCCTGTGAGGTGCAGCGATAAGCTCCTTTCGGTCTTTTACAGGTATGGCAGGCAGGCGTGGCACCAGAAGCCAAAAGGTTGGGGTGCGTACATAGGGGCTCCAATGCACACCCCCCAACTCCGCGCTCGCAATCTTCATGCGATTGGTCTGGCTAGCAAACGAAAAGGCACCCGCTTCCTGTACTTTACACTTTGCTGAAGCGATTAATTACATTAGATAGTTTATTTCACAGTTGCAGTATAAAAATTTTTATTTCACATTATATATATATTTTTTACAGTTCAGGTGTTAGGTTTTATTATAATTAGCAACATTTTTCTACAGTTACATTTGTGTTGTTTCTACTCGTCATTTTATTGTTTTGTTACGGAAGGTTGTATTTCCGTAGTGGGGACCTACGGAAGCCTTCCTTTGTACGTGTACCTGTACAGTACACGGGCGTTTTCACACCCGCTCTCCAACCTGGGTGCAGTCTCCGAGGCCGGGTTACTACCCCGTGCACCTGCCAACACAGTCCTGCCAGTCCTGCCAACGTAACGCCTTAGCCACTGCGCTACCACGGAGAGTGGTTACCTGTGGTGTGAGGGCCCCTTATATACCTGTAAGGTGCAGCGATAAGCTCCTTTATGTCTTTTACAGCCATGGCAGGCAGGCGTGGCACCAGACGCCAAAGGGTTGGGGTACGTACATACGGGCTCCAATGCACACCCCCCCACTCCACGCTCGGAATCTTCATGCAATTGGTCTGCCTAGCAAATCAAAACGCACCCGTGTCCTGTGCTTTACACTTTGCTAAAGCGATTAATTACATTATATAGTTTTTTTCAGAGTTGCAGTATAAAAAAATTATTTTACAGTTGCAGTGTTAGTTTTTATTATAATTAGCAACATTTTCTTACAGTTACATTTGTGTTGTTTCTACTTGTCATTTTATTGTTTTGTTACGGAAGGTTGTATTTCCGTACTGGAGAGCTACGGAAGCCTTCCTTTGTACGTGTACCTGTACAGTACACGGGCGTTTTCGCACCCATTCTCCAACCTGGGTGCAGTCTCCGAGGCCGGGTTACTACCCCGTGCACCTGCCAACGCAGTCGCGTAAAGCCTTAGCCACTGCGCTACCTCGGAGAGTGGTTATCTGTGGTGTGAGGGCCCCTTGTATGCCTGTAAGGTGCAGTGATAACATCCTTTCGGTCTTTTACAGGTATGGCAGGCAGGCGTGGTACCAGAAGCCAAAGGGTTGGGGTGCGTACATAGGGGATCCAATGCACACCCCCCAACTCCACGCTCGCAATATTCATGCAATTGGTCTGCCTAGCAAACGAAAAGGCACCCGTGTCCTGTGTTTACACTTTGCTAAAGCGATTAATTGCATTATATAGTTTATTTCAGAGTTGCAGTATAAAAAAATTTATTTTACAGTTGCGGTGTTAGTTTTTATTATAATTACCAACATTTTCCTACTGTTACATTTGTGCTGTTTCTACTTGTCATTTTATTGTTTTGTTACGGAAGGTTGTATTTCCGTAGTGGAGAGCTACGGAAGCCTTCCTTTGTACGTGTACCTGTAGAGTACACGGGCGTTTTCGCACCCGTTCTCCAACCTGGGTGCAGTCTCCGAGGCCGGGTTACTACCCCGTGCACCTGCCAACGCAGTCGCGTAACGCCTTAGCCACTGCGCTACCTCGGAGAGTGGTTACCAGTGGTGTGAGGGCCCCTTATATGCCTGTAAGGTGCAGCGATAAGCTCCTTTCGGTCTTTTACAGCCATGGCAGGCAGGCGTGGCACCAGAAGCCAAAGGGTTGGGGTGCGTACATAGGGGCTCCAATGCCCAGCCCCCCACTCCACGCTCGCAATTTTCATGCAATTTATCTGCCTAGCAAATCAAGAGGCACCCGTGCCCTGTACTTAACTCTTTGCTAAAGCGATTAATTACATTAGATAGTTTATTTCACAGTTGCAGTATAAAAAAAATTTTATTTTACAGTTGCAGTGTTAGTTAATATAATTAGCAACATTTTCTTACAGTTACATTTGTGTTGTTTCTACTTGTCATTTTATTGTTTTGTTACGGAAGGTTGTATTTCAGTAGTGGAGAGCTACGGAAGCCTTCCTTTGTACGTGTACCTGTACAGTACACGGGCGTTTTCGCACCCATTCTCCAACCTGGGTGCAGTCTCTGACGCCGGGTTACTACCCCGTGCACCTGCCAACGCAGTCGCGTAAGGCCTTAGCCACTGCGCTACCTCGGAGAGTGGTTACCTGTGGTGTGAGGGCTCCTTGTATGTGTGTAAGGTGCAGCGATAAGCTCCTTCCGGTGTTTTACAGGTATGGCAGGCAGGCGTGGCACCAGAAGCCAAAGGGTTGGGGTGCGTACATAGGGGCACCAATGCACACCCCCCACTCCACGCTCGCAATCTTCATGCAATTGGTCTGCCTAGCAAATCAAGAGGCACCCGTGCCCTGTACTTAACTCTTTGCTAAAGCGATTAATTACATTAGATAGTTTATTTCACAGTTGCAGGATAAAAAAAATTTTATTTTACAGTTGCAGTGTTAGTTTTTATTATAATTAGCAACATTTTCTTACAGTTACATTTGTGTTGTTTCTACTTGTCTTTTTATTGTTTTGTTACGGAAGGTTGTATTTCCGTAGTGGAGAGCTACGGAAGCCTTCCTTTGTACGTGTACCTGTACAGTACACGGGCGTTTTCGCACCCATTCTCCAACCTGGGTGCAGTCTCCGAGGCCGGGTTACTACCCCGTGCACCTGCCAACGCAGTCGCGTAACGCCTTAGCCACTGCGCTACCTCGGAGAGTGGTTACCTGTGTTGTGAGGGCCCCTCATATGCCTGTGAGGTGCAGCGATAAGCTCCTTTCGGTCTTTTACAGGTATGGCAGGCAGGTGTGGCACCAGAAGCCAAAAGGTTGGGGTGCGTACATAGGGGCTCCAATGCACACCCCCCAACTCTGCGCTCGCAATCTTCATGCGATTGGTCTGCCTAGGAAATCAAAAGGCACTCATGCACTGTACTTTACACTTTGCTAAAGCGATTAATTACATTATATAGTTTATTTCAGAGTTGCAGTATAAAAAAAATTATTTTACAGTTGGGGTGTTAGTTTTTATTATAATTACCAACATTTTCTTACTGTTACATTTGTGTTGTTTCTACTTGTCATTTTATTGTTTTGTTACGGAAGGTTGTATTTCCGTAGTGGAGAGGTACGGAAGCCTTCCTTTGTACGTGTACTTGTACAGTACACGGGCGTTTTCGCACCCATTGTTCAACCTGGGTGCAGTCTCCGAGGCCGGGTTATTACCCCGTGCACCTGCCAACGCAGTCGCGTAACGCCTTAGCCACTGCGCTACCTCGGAGAGTGGTTATCTGTGTTGTGAGGGCCCCTCATATGCCTGTGAGGTGCAGCGATAAGCTCCTTTCGGTCTTTTACAGGTATGGCAGGCAGGTGTGGCACCAGAAGCCAAAGGGTTGGGGTGCGTACATAGGGGATCCAATGCACACCCCCCAACGCGTAACGCCTTAGCCACTGCGCTACCTCGGAGAGTGGTTACCTGTGGTGTGAGGGCCCCTTGTATGCCTGTAAGGTGCAGCGATAAGCACCTTTCGGTCTTTTCAAGGTATGGCGGGCAGGCGTGGCACCAGAAGCCAGAGGGTTGGGGTGCGTACATAGGGGCTATAATGCACACCCCCTCACTCCACGCTCGCAATCTTCATGCAATTGGTCTGCCTAGCAAATCAAGAGGCACCCGTGCCCTGTACTTAACCCTTTGCTAAAGCGATTAATTACATTAGATAGTTTATTTCACAGTTGCAGGATAAAAAAAAATTTATTTTACAGTTGCAGTGTTAGTTTTTATTATAATTAGCAACATTTTCTTACAGTTACATTTGTGTTGTTTCTACTTGTCATTTTATTGTTTTGTTACGGAAGGTTGTATTTCCGTACTGGAGAGCTACGGAAGCCTTCTTTTGTACGTGTACCTGTACAGTACACGGGCGTTTTCGCACCCATTCTCCAACCTGGGTGCAGTCTCCGAGGCCGGGTTACTACCCCGTGCACCTGCCAACGCAGTCGCGTAACGCCTTAGCCACTGCGCTACCTCGGAGAGTGGTTATCTGTGGTGTGAGGGCCCCTTGTATGCCTGTAAGGTGCAGTTATAAGCTCCTTTCGGTCTTTTAGAGGTATGGCAGGCAGGCGTGGCACCAGAAGCCAAAGGGTTGGGGTGCGTACATAGGGGATCCAATGCACACCCCCCAACTCCACGCTCGCAATATTCATGCAATTGGTCTGCCTAGCAAACGAAAAGGCACCTGCTTCCTGTACTTTACACTTTGCTAAAGCGATTAATTACATTATATAGTTTATTTCAGAGTTGCAGGATAAAAAAATTTGATTTTACAGTTGCAGTGTTAGTTTTTATTATAATTAGCAACATTTTCTTACAGTTACTTTTGTGTTGTTTCTACTTGTCATTTTAATGTTTTGTTACGGAAGGTGTTATTTCCGTAGTGGAGAGCAACGGAAGCCTTCCTTTGTACGTGTACCTGTACAGTACACGGGCGTTTTCGCACCCATTCTCCAACCTGGGTGCAGTCTCCGAGGCCGGGTTACTACCCCGTGCACCTGCCAACGCAGTCGCGTAACGCCTTAGCCACTGCGCTACCTCGGAGAGTGGTTACCTGTGTTGTGAGGGCCCCTCATATGCCTGTGAGGTGCAGCGATAAGCTCCTTTCGGTCTTTTACAGGTATGGCAGGCAGGCGTGGCACCAGAAGCTAAAAGGTTGGGGTGCGTACATAGGGGCTGCAATGCACACCCCCCAACTCCGCGCTCGCAATCTCCATGCGATTGGTCTGCCTAGCAAACGAAAAAGCACCCGCTTCCTGTACTTTACACTTTGCTAAAGCGATTAATTACATTATATAGTTTATTTCAGAGTTGCAGTATAAAAAAAAATTATTTTACAGTTGGGGTGTTAGTTTTTATTATAATTACCAACATTTTCTTACTGTTACATTTGGGTTGTTAGTTTTTATTATAATTACCAACATTTTCTTACTGTTACATTTGTGTTGTTTCTACTTGTCATTTTATTGTTTTGTTACGGAAGGTTGTATTTCCATAGTGGAGAGGTACGGAAGCCTTCCTTTGTACGTGTACTTGTACAGTACACGGGCGTTTTCGCACCCATTCTCCAACCTGGGTGCAGTCTCCGAGGCCTGATTACTACCCTGTGCACCTGCCATGCAGTCGCGTAACGCCTTAGCCACTGCGCTACCTCGGAGAGTGGTTACCTGTGTTGTGAGGGCCCCTCATATGCCTGTAAGGTGCAGCGACAAGCTCCTTTCGGTCTTTTACAGGTATGGCAAGCAGGCGTGGCACCAGAAGCCAAAAGGTTATGGTGCGTACATAGGGGCTCCAATGCACACCCCCCAACGCGTAACGCCTTAGCCACTGCGCTACCTCGGAGAGTGGTTACCTGTGGTGTGAGGGCCCCTTGTATGCCTGTAAGGTGCAGCGATAAGCACCTTTCGGTCTTTTAAAGGTATGGCGGGCAGGCGTGGCACCAGAAGCCAAAGGGTTGGGGTGCGTACATAGGGGCTATAATGCACACCCCCCCACTCCACGCTCGCAATCTTCATGCAATTGGTCTGCCTAGCAAATCAAGAGGCACCCGTGCCCTGTACTTAACTCTTTGCTAAAGCGATTAATTACATTAGATAGTTTATTTCACAGTTGCAGGATAAAAAAAAAATTCATTTTACAGTTGCAGTGTTAGTTTTTATTATAATTAGCAACATTTTCTTACAGTTACATTTGTGTTGTTTCTACTTGTCATTTTAATGTTTTGTTACGGAAGGTTGTATTTCCGTAGTGGAGAGCTACGGAAGCCTTCCTTTGTACGTGTACCTGTACAGTACACGGGCGTTTTCGCACCCATTCTCCAACCTGGGTGCAGTCTCCGAGGCCGGGTTACTACCCCGTGCACCTGCCAACGCAGTCGCGTAACGCCTTAGCCACTGCGCTACCTCGGAGAGTGGTTACCTGTGGTGTGGGGGCCCCTTATATGCCTGTAAGGAGCAGCGATAAGCTCCTTTCGGTCTTTTACAGCCATGGCAGGCAGGCGTGGCACCAGACGCCAAAGGGTTGGGGTACGTACATAGGGGCTCCAATGCACACCCCCCCACTCCACGCTCGGAATCTTCATGCAATTGGTCTGCCTAGCAAATCAAAACGCACCCGTGTCCTGTGCTTTACACTTTGCTAAAGTGATTAATTACATTATATAGTTTATTTCAGAGTTGCAGTATAAAAAAATTATTTTACAGTTGCAGTGTTAGTTTTTATTATAATTAGCAACATTTTCTTACAGTTACATTTGTGTTGTTTCTACTTGTCATTTTATTGTTTTGTTACGGAAGGTTGTATTTCCGTACTGGAGAGCTACGGAAGCCTTCTTTTGTACGTGTACCTGTACAGTACACGGCCGTTTTCGCACCCATTCTCCAACCTGGGTGCAGTCTCCGAGGCTGGGTTACTACCCCGTGCACCTGCCAACGCAGTCGCGTAACGCCTTAGCCACTGCGCTACCTCGGAGAGTGGTTATCTGTGGTGTGAGGGCCCCTTGTATGCCTGTAAGGTGCAGTGATAAGCTCCTTTCGGTCTTTTACAGGTATGGCAGGCAGGCGTGGCACCAGAAGCCAAAGGGTTGGGGTGCGTACATAGGGGATCCAATGCACACCCCCCAACTCCACGCTCGCAATATTCATGCATTTGGTCTGCCTAGCAAACGAAAAGGCACCCGCTTCCGATACTTTACACTTTGCTAAAGCGATTAATTACATTATATAGTTTATTTCAGAGTTGCAGTATAAAAAAAAATTATTTTACAGTTGGGGTGTTAGTTTTTATTATAATTACCAACATTTTCTTACTGTTACATTTGTGTTGTTTCTACTTGTCATTTTATTGTTTTGTTACGGAAGGTTGTATTTCCGTAGTGGAGAGGTACGGAAGCCTTCCTTTGTACGTGTACTTGTACAGTACACGGGCGTTTTCGCACCCATTCTCCAACCTGGGTGCAGTCTCCGAGGCCGGATTACTACCCTGTGCACCTGCCATGCAGTTGCGTAACGCCTTAGCCACTGCGCTACCTCGGAGAGTGGTTACCTGTGTTGTGAGGGCCCCTCGTATGCCTGTAAGGTGCAGCGACAAACTCCTTTCGGTCTTTTACAGGTATGGCAGGCAGGCGTGGCACCAGAAGCCAAAAGGTTATGGTGCGTACATAGGGGCTCCAATGCACACCCCCAACGCGTAACGCCTTAGCCACTGCGTTACCTCGGAGAGTGGTTACCTGTGGTGTGAGGGCCCCTTGTATGCCTGTAAGGTGCAGCGATAAGCACCTTTCGGTCTTTTAAAGGTATGGCGGGCAGGCGTGGCACCAGAAGCCAAAGGGTTGGGGTGCGTACATAGGGGCTATAATGCACACCCCTCACTCCACGCTCGCAATCTTCATGCAATTGGTCTGCCTAGCAAATCAAGAGGCACCCGTGCCCTGTACTTAACTCTTTGCTAAAGCGATTAATTACATTAGATAGTTTATTTCACAGTTGCAGGATAAAAAAATTTTATTTTACAGTTGCAGTGTTAGTTTTTATTATAATTAGCAACATTTTCTTACAGTTACATTCGTGTTGTTTCTACTTGTCATTTTAATGTTTTGTTACGGAAGGTTGTATTTCCGTAGTGGAGAGCTACGGAAGCCTTCCTTTGTAAGTGTACCTGTACAGTACACGGGCGTTTTCGCACCCATTCTCCAACCTGGGTGCAGTCTCCGAGGCCGGGTTACTACCCCGTGCACCTGCCAACGCAGTCGCGTAACGCCTTAGCCACTGCGCTACCTCGGAGAGTGGTTACCTGTGGTGTGAGGGCCCCTTGTATGTGTGTAAGGTGCAGCGATAAGCTCCTTTCGGTCTTTTACAGGTATGGCAGGCAGGCGTGGCACCAGAAGCCAAATGGTTGGGGTGCGTACATAGGGGCTCCAATGCACAACCCCCCACTCCACGCTCGCAATCTTCATGCAATTGGTCTGCCTAGCAAATCAAGAGGCACCCGTGCCCTGTACTTAACTCTTTGCTAAAGCGATTAATTACATTAGATAGTTTATTTCACAGTTGCAGGATAAAAAAAATTTTATTTTACAGTTGCAGTGTTAGTTTTTATTATAATTAGCAACATTTTCTTACAGTTACTTTTGTGTTGTTTCTACTTGTCATTTTAATGTTTTGTTACGGAAGGTTGTATTTCCGTAGTGGAGAGCTACGGAAGCCTTCCTTTGTACGTGTACCTGTACAGTACACGGGCGTTTTCGCACCCATTCTCCAACCTGGGTGCAGTCTCCGAGGCCGGGTTACTACCCCGTGCACCTGCCAACGCAGTCGCGTAACGCCTTAGCCACTGCGCTACCTCGGAGAGTGGTTACCTGTGGTGTGAGGGCCCCTTATATGCCTGTAAGGAGCAGCGATAAGCTCCTTTCTGTCTTTTACAGCCATGGCAGGCAGGCGTGGCACCAGACGCCAAAGGGTTGGGGTACGTACATAGGGGCTCCAATGCACACCCCCCCCACTCCACGCTCGGAATCTTCATGCAATTGGTCTGCCTAGCAAATCAAAACGCACCCGTGTCCTGTGCTTTACACTTTGCTAAAGCGATTAATTACATTATATAGTTTATTTCAGAGTTGCAGTATAAAAAAATTATTTTACTGTTGCAGTGTTAGTTTTTATTATAATTAGCAACATTTTCTTACAGTTACATTTGTGTTGTTTCTACTTGTCATTTTATTGTTTTGTTACGGAAGGTTGTATTTCCGTACTGGAGAGCTACGGAAGCCTTCTTTTGTACGTGTACCTGTACAGTACACGGGCGTTTTCGCACCCATTCTCCAACCTGGGTGCAGTCTCCGAGGCCGGGTTACTACCCCGTGCACCTGCCAACGCAGTCGCGTAACGCCTTAGCCACTGCGCTACCTCGGAGAGTGGTTATCTGTGGTGTGAGGGCCCCTTGTATGCCTGTAAGGTGCAGTTATAAGCTCCTTTCGGTCTTTTAGAGGTATGGCAGGCAGGCGTGGCACCAGAAGCCAAAGGGTTGGGGTGCGTACATAGGGGATCCAATGCACACCCCCCAACTCCACGCTCGCAATATTCATGCAATTGGTCTGCCTAGCAAACGAAAAGGCACCTGCTTCCTGTACTTTACACTTTGCTAAAGCGATTAATTACATTATATAGTTTATTTCAGAGTTGCAGGATAAAAAAATTTGATTTTACAGTTGCAGTGTTAGTTTTTATTATAATTAGCAACATTTTCTTACAGTTACTTTTGTGTTGTTTCTACTTGTCATTTTAATGTTTTGTTACGGAAGGTGTTATTTCCGTAGTGGAGAGCAACGGAAGCCTTCCTTTGTACGTGTACCTGTACAGTACACGGGCGTTTTCGCACCCATTCTCCAACCTGGGTGCAGTCTCCGAGGCCGGGTTACTACCCCGTGCACCTGCCAACGCAGTCGCGTAACGCCTTAGCCACTGCGCTACCTCGGAGAGTGGTTACCTGTGTTGTGAGGGCCCCTCATATGCCTGTGAGGTGCAGCGATAAGCTCCTTTCGGTCTTTTACAGGTATGGCAGGCAGGCGTGGCACCAGAAGCTAAAAGGTTGGGGTGCGTACATAGGGGCTGCAATGCACACCCCCCAACTCCGCGCTCGCAATCTTCATGCGATTGGTCTGCCTAGCAAACGAAAAAGCACCCGCTTCCTGTACTTTACACTTTGCTAAAGCGATTAATTACATTATATAGTTTATTTCAGAGTTGCAGTATAAAAAAAAATTATTTTACAGTTGGGGTGTTAGTTTTTATTATAATTACCAACATTTTCTTACTGTTACATTTGGGTTGTTAGTTTTTATTATAATTACCAACATTTTCTTACTGTTACATTTGTGTTGTTTCTACTTGTCATTTTATTGTTTTGTTACGGAAGGTTGTATTTCCATAGTGGAGAGGTACGGAAGCCTTCCTTTGTACGTGTACTTGTACAGTACACGGGCGTTTTCGCACCCATTCTCCAACCTGGGTGCAGTCTCCGAGGCCTGATTACTACCCTGTGCACCTGCCATGCAGTCGCGTAACGCCTTAGCCACTGCGCTACCTCGGAGAGTGGTTACCTGTGTTGTGAGGGCCCCTCATATGCCTGTAAGGTGCAGCGACAAGCTCCTTTCGGTCTTTTACAGGTATGGCAAGCAGGCGTGGCACCAGAAGCCAAAAGGTTATGGTGCGTACATAGGGGCTCCAATGCACACCCCCCAACGCGTAACGCCTTAGCCACTGCGCTACCTCGGAGAGTGGTTACCTGTGGTGTGAGGGCCCCTTGTATGCCTGTAAGGTGCAGCGATAAGCACCTTTCGGTCTTTTAAAGGTATGGCGGGCAGGCGTGGCACCAGAAGCCAAAGGGTTGGGGTGCGTACATAGGGGCTATAATGCACACCCCCCCACTCCACGCTCGCAATCTTCATGCAATTGGTCTGCCTAGCAAATCAAGAGGCACCCGTGCCCTGTACTTAACTCTTTGCTAAAGCGATTAATTACATTAGATAGTTTATTTCACAGTTGCAGGATAAAAAAAAATTCATTTTACAGTAGCAGTGTTAGTTTTTATTATAATTAGCAACATTTTCTTACAGTTACATTTGTGTTGTTTCTACTTGTCATTTTAATGTTTTGTTACGGAAGGTTGTATTTCCGTAGTGGAGAGCTACGGAAGCCTTCCTTTGTACGTGTACCTGTACAGTACACGGCCGTTTTCGCACCCATTCTCCAACCTGGGTGCAGTCTCCGAGGCTGGGTTACTACCCCGTGCACCTGCCAACGCAGTCGCGTAACGCCTTAGCCACTGCGCTACCTCGGAGAGTGGTTATCTGTGGTGTGAGGGCCCCTTGTATGCCTGTAAGGTGCAGTGATAAGCTCCTTTCGGTCTTTTACAGGTATGGCAGGCAGGCGTGGCACCAGAAGCCAAAGGGTTGGGGTGCGTACATAGGGGATCCAATGCACACCCCCCAACTCCACGCTCGCAATATTCATGCATTTGGTCTGCCTAGCAAACGAAAAGGCACCCGCTTCCGATAATTTACACTTTGCTAAAGCGATTAATTACATTATATAGTTTATTTCAGAGTTGCAGTATAAAAAAAAATTATTTTACAGTTGGGGTGTTAGTTTTTATTATAATTACCAACATTTTCTTACTGTTACATTTGTGTTGTTTCTACTTGTCATTTTATTGTTTTGTTACGGAAGGTTGTATTTCCGTAGTGGAGAGGTACGGAAGCCTTCCTTTGTACGTGTACTTGTACAGTACACGGGCGTTTTCGCACCCATTCTCCAACCTGGGTGCAGTCTCCGAGGCCGGATTACTACCCTGTGCACCTGCCATGCAGTTGCGTAACGCCTTAGCCACTGCGCTACCTCGGAGAGTGGTTACCTGTGTTGTGAGGGCCCCTCGTATGCCTGTAAGGTGCAGCGACAAACTCCTTTCGGTCTTTTACAGGTATGGCAGGCAGGCGTGGCACCAGAAGCCAAAAGGTTATGGTGCGTACATAGGGGCTCCAATGCACACCCCCAACGCGTAACGCCTTAGCCACTGCGCTACCTCGGAGAGTGGTTACCTGTGGTGTGAGGGCCCCTTGTATGCCTGTAAGGTGCAGCGATAAGCACCTTTCGGTCTTTTAAAGGTATGGCGGGCAGGCGTGGCACCAGAAGCCAAAGGGTTGGGGTGCGTACATAGGGGCTATAATGCACACCCCTCACTCCACGCTCGCAATCTTCATGCAATTGGTCTGCCTAGAAAATCAAGAGGCACCCGTGCCCTGTACTTAACTCTTTGCTAAAGCGATTAATTACATTAGATAGTTTATTTCACAGTTGCAGGATAAAAAAATTTTTTTTTACAGTTGCAGTGTTAGTTTTTATTATAATTAGCAACATTTTCTTACAGTTACATTTGTGTTGTTTCTACTTGTCATTTTAATGTTTTGTTACGGAAGGTTGTATTTCCGTAGTGGAGAGCTACGGAAGCCTTCCTTTGTAAGTGTACCTGTACAGTACACGGGCGTTTTCGCACCCATTCTCCAACCTGGGTGCAGTCTCCGAGGCCGGGTTACTACCCCGTGCACCTGCCAACGCAGTCGCGTAACGCCTTAGCCACTGCGCTACCTCGGAGAGTGGTTACCTGTGGTGTGAGGGCCCCTTGTATGTGTGTAAGGTGCAGCGATAAGCTCCTTTCGGTCTTTTACAGGTATGGCAGGCAGGCGTGGCACCAGAAGCCAAATGGTTGGGGTGCGTACATAGGGGCTCCAATGCACAACCCCCCACTCCACGCTCGCAATCTTCATGCAATTGGTCTGCCTAGCAAATCAAGAGGCACCCGTGCCCTGTACTTAACTCTTTGCTAAAGCGATTAATTACATTAGATAGTTTATTTCACAGTTGCAGGATAAAAAAATTTTATTTTACAGTTGCAGTGTTAGTTTTTATTATAATTAGCAACATTTTCTTACAGTTACTTTTGTGTTGTTTCTACTTGTCATTTTAATGTTTTGTTACGGAAGGTTGTATTTCCGTAGTGGAGAGCTACGGAAGCCTTCCTTTGTACGTGTACCTGTACAGTACACGGGCGTTTTCGCACCCATTCTCCAACCTGGGTGCAGTCTCCGAGGCCGGGTTACTACCCCGTGCACCTGCCAACGCAGTCGCGTAACGCCTTAGCCACTGCGCTACCTCGGAGAGTGGTTACCTGTGGTGTGAGGGCCCCTTATATGCCTGTAAGGAGCAGCGATAAGCTCCTTTCTGTCTTTTACAGCCATGGCAGGCAGGCGTGGCACCAGACGCCAAAGGGTTGGGGTACGTACATAGGGGCTCCAATGCACACCCCCCCCACTCCACGCTCGGAATCTTCATGCAATTGGTCTGCCTAGCAAATCAAAACGCACCCGTGTCCTGTGCTTTACACTTTGCTAAAGCGATTAATTACATTATATAGTTTATTTCAGAGTTGCAGTATAAAAAAATTATTTTACTGTTGCAGTGTTAGTTTTTATTATAATTAGCAACATTTTCTTACAGTTACATTTGTGTTGTTTCTACTTGTCATTTTATTGTTTTGTTACGGAAGGTTGTATTTCCGTACTGGAGAGCTACGGAAGCCTTCTTTTGTACGTGTACCTGTACAGTACACGGGCGTTTTTCGCACCCATTCTCCAACCTGGGTGCAGTCTCCGAGGCCGGGTTACTACCCCGTGCACCTGCCAACGCAGTCGCGTAACGCCTTAGCCACTGCGCTACCTCGGAGATTGGTTATCTGTGGTGTAAGGGCTCCTTGTATGCCTGTAAGGTGCAGTGATAAGCTCCTTTCGGTCTTTTACAGGTATGGCAGGCAGGCGTGGCACCATAAGCCAAAGGGTTGGGGTGCGTACATAGGGGATCCAATGCACACCCCCCAACTCCACGCTCGCAATATTCATGCAAGTGGTCTGCCTAGCAAACGAAAAGGCACCCGCTTCCTGTACTTTACACTTTGCTAAAGGGATTAATTACATTATATAGTTTATTTCAGAGTTGCAGTATAAAAAAAAATTATTTTACAGTTGGGGTGTTAGTTTTTATTATAATTACCAACATTTTCTTACTGTTACATTTGTGTTGTTTCTACTTGTCATTTTATTGTTTTGTTACGGAAGGTTGTATTTCCGTAGTGGAGAGGTACGGAAGCCTTCCTTTGTACGTGTACTTGTACAGTACACGGGCGTTTTCGCACCCATTCTCCAACCTGGGTGCAGTCTCCGAGGCCGGATTACTACCCTGTGCACCTGGCATGCAGTCGCGTAACGCCTTAGCCACTGCGCTACCTCGGAGAGTGGTTACCTGTGTTGTGAGGGCCCCTCGTATGCCTGTAAGGTGCAGCGACAAGCTCCTTTCGGTCTTTTACAGGTATGGCAGGCAGGCGTGGCACCAGAAGCCAAAAGGTTATGGTGCGTACATAGGGGCTCCAATGCACACCCCCCAACGCGTAACGCCTTAGCCACTGCGCTACCTCGGAGAGTGGTTACCTGTGGTTTGAGGGCCCCTTGTATGCCTGTAAGGTGCAGCGATAAGCACCTTTCGGTCTTTTAAAGGTATGGCGGGCAGGCGTGGCACCAGAAGCCAAAGGGTTGGGGTGCGTACATAGGGGCTATAATGCACACCCCCCACTCCACGCTCGCAATCTTCATGCAATTGGTCTGCCTAGCAAATCAAGAGGCACCCGTGCCCTGTACTTAACTCTTTGCTAAAGCGATTAATTACATTAGATAGTTTATTTCACAGTTGCAGGATAAAAAAATTTTATTTTACAGTTGCAGTGTTAGTTTTTATTATAATTAGCAACATTTTCTTACAGTTACATTTGTGTTGTTTCTACTTGTCATTTTAATGTTTTGTTACGGAAGGATGTATTTCCGTAGTGGAGAGCTACGGAAGCCTTCCTTTGTACGTGTACCTGTACAGTACACGGGCGTTTTCGCACCCATTCTCCAACCCGGGTGCAGTCTCCGAGGCCGGGTTACTACCCCGTGCACCTGCCAACGCAGTCGCGTAACGCCTTAGCCACTGCGCTACCTCGGAGAGTGGTTACCTGTTGTGTGAGGGCCCCTTGTATGTGTGTAAGGTGCAGCGATAAGCTCCTTTCGGTCTTTTACAGGTATGGCAGGCAGGCGTGGCACCAGAAGCCAAATGGTTGGGGTGCGTACATAGGGGCTCCAATGCACAACCCCCCACTCCACGCTCGCAATCTTCATGCAATTGGTCTGCCTAGCAAATCAAGAGGCACCCGTGCCCTGTACTTAACTCTTTGCTAAAGCGATTAATTACATTAGATAGTTTATTTCACAGTTGCAGGATAAAAAAAATTTTATTTTACAGTTGCAGTGTTAGTTTTTATTATAATTAGCAACATTTTCTTACAGTTACTTTTGTGTTGTTTCTACTTGTCATTTTAATGTTTTGTTACGGAAGGTTGTATTTCCGTAGTGGAGAGCTACGGAAGCCTTGCTTTGTACGTGTACCTGTACAGTACACGGGCGTTTTCGCACCCATTCTCCAACCTGGGTGCAGTCTCCGAGGCCGGGTTACTACCCCGTGCACCTGCCAACGCAGTCGCGTAAGGCCTTAGCCACTGCGCTACCTCGGAGAGTGGTTACCTGTGTTGTGAGGGCCCCTCATATGCCTGTGAGGTGCAGCGATAAGCTCCTTTCGGTCTTTTACAGGTATGGCTGGCAGGCGTGGCACCAGAAGCTAAAAGGTTGGGGTGCGTACATAGGGGCTCCAATGCACACCCCTCAACTCTGCGCTCGCAATCTTCATGCGATTGGTCTGCCTAGCAAACGAAAAGGCACCCGCTTCCTGTACTTTACACTTTGCTAAAGCGATTAATTACATTAGATAGTTTATTTCACAGTTGCAGTACAAAAATTTTTATTTCACATTATATATATTATTTTACAATTCCGGTGTTAGTTTTTATTATAATTAGCAACATTTTTCTACAGTTACATTTGTGTTGTTTCTACTCGTCATTTTATTGTTTTGTTACGGAAGGTTGTATTTCCGTAGTGGGGACCTACGGAAGCCTTCCTTTGTACGCGTACCTGTACAGTACACGGGCGTTTCACACCCGCTCTCCAACCTGGGTGCAGTCTCCGAGGCCGGGTTACTACCCTGTGCACCTGCCAACACAGTCCTGCCAGTCCTGCCAACGTAACGCCTTAGCCACTGCGCTACCACGGAGAGTGGTTACTTGTGTTGTGAGGGCCCCTTATATGCCTGTAAGGTGCAGCGATAAGGTCCTTTCCGTCTTTTACAGCCATGGCAGGCAGGCGTGGCACCAGACGCCAAAGGGGTAGGGGTACGTACATAGGGGCTCCAATGCACACCCCCCCACTCCACGCTCGGAATCTTCATGCAATTGGTCTGCCTAGCAAATCAAAACGCACCCGTGTCCTGTGCTTTACACTTTGCTAAAGCGATTAATTACATTAGATAGTTCATTTCAGAGTTGCAGTATAAAAAAATTATTTTACAGTTGCGGTGTTAGTTTTTATTATAATGACCAACATTTTCTTACAGTTACATTTGTGTTGTTTCTACTCGTCATTTTATTGTTTTGTTACGGAAGGTTGTATTTCCGTAGTGGGGACCTACGGAAGCCTTCCTTTGTACGCGTACCTGTACAGTACACGGGCGTTTCACACCCGCTCTCCAACCTGGGTGCAGTCTCCGAGGCCGGGTTACTACCCTGTGCACCTGCCAACACAGTCCTGCCAGTCCTGCCAACGTAACGCCTTAGCCACTGCGCTACCACGGAGAGTGGTTACTTGTGGTGTGAGGGCCCCTTATATGCCTGTAAGGTGCAGCGATAAGGTCCTTTCCGTCTTTTACAGCCATGGCAGGCAGGCGTGGCACCAGACGCCAAAGGGGTAGGGGTACGTACATAGGGGCTCCAATGCACACCCCCCCACTCCACGCTCGGAATCTTCATGCAATTGGTCTGCCTAGCAAATCAAAACGCACCCGTGTCCTGTGCTTTACACTTTGCTAAAGCGATTAATTACATTAGATAGTTCATTTCAGAGTTGCAGTATAAAAAAATTATTTTACAGTTGCGGTGTTAGTTTTTATTATAATGACCAACATTTTCTTACAGTTACATTTGTGTTGTTTCTACTTGTCATTTTATTCTTTTGTTACGGAAGGTTGTATTTCCGTAGTGGAGAGTTACGGAAGCCTTCCTTTGTACGTGTACCTGTACAGTACACGGGCGTTTTCGCACCCATTCTCCAACCTGGGTGCAGTCTCCGAGGCCGGTTTACTACCCCGTGCACCTGCCAACGCAGTCGCGTAACGCCTTAGCCACTGCGCTACCTCGGAGAATGGTTACCTGTGGTGTGAGGGCCCCTTGTATGCCTGTAAGGTGCAGCGATAAGCACCTTTCGGTCTTTTAAAGGTATGGCGGGCAGGCGTGGCACCAGAAGCCAAAGGGTTGGGGTGCGTACATAGGGGCTATAATGCACACACCCCCACTCCACGCTCGCAATCTTCATGCAATTGGTCTGCCTAGGAAATCAAGAGGCACCCGTGCCCTGTACTTAACTCTTTGCTAAAGCGATTAATTACATCAGATAGTTTACTTCACAGTTGCAGGATAAAAAAAAATTTATTTTACAGTTGCAGTGTTAGTTTTTATTATAATTAGCAACATTTTCTTACAGTTACATTTGTGTTGTTTCTACTTGTCATTTTATTGTTTTGTTACGGAAGGTTGTATTTCCGTAGTGGAGAGCTACGGAAGCCTTCCTTTGTACGTGTAATTGTACAGTACACGGGCGTTTTCGCACCCATTCTCCAACCTGGGTGCAGTCTCCGAGGCCGGGTTACTACCCCGTGCACCTGCCAACGCAGTCGCGTAACGCCTTAGCCACTGCGCTACCTCGGAGAGTGGTTACCTGTGGTGTGAGGGCTCTTTGTATGTGTGTAAGGTGCAGCGATAAGCTCCTTTCGGTCTTTTGCAGGTATGGCAGGCAGGCGTGGCACCAGAAGCCAAAGGGTTGGGGTGCGACATAGGGGCACCAATGCACACCCCCCCCACTCCACGCTCGCAATCTTCATGCATTTGGTCTGCCTAGCAAATCAAGAGGCACCCGTGCCCTGTACTTAACTCTTTACTAAAGCGATTAATTACATTAGATAGTTTATTTCACAGTTGCAGGATAAAAAAAAATTTATTTTACAGTTGCAGTGTTAGTTTTTATTATAATTAGCAACATTTTCTTACAGTTACATTTGTGTTATTTCTACTTGTCATTTTATTGTTTTGTTACGGAAGGTTGTATTTCCGTAGTGGAGAGCTACGGAAGCCTTCCTTTGTACGTGTACCTGTACAGTACACGGGCGTTTTCGCACCCATTCTCCAACTTGGGTGCAGTCTCCGAGGCCGGGTTACTACCCCGTGCACCTGCCAACGCAGTCGCGTAACGCCTTAGCCACTGCGCTACCTCGGAGAGTGCTTACCTGTGTTGTGAGGGCCCCTCATATGCCTGTGAGGTGCAGCGATAAGCTCCTTTCTGTCTTTTACAGGTATGGCAGGCAGGCGTGGCACCAGAAGCCAAAAGGTTGGGGTGCGTACATAGGGGCTCCAATGCACACCCCCCAACTCCGCGCTCGCAATCTTCATGCGATTGGTCTGGCTAGCAAACGAAAAAGCACCCGCTTCCTGTACTTTACACTTTGCTGAAGCGATTAATTACATTAGATAGTTTATTTCACAGTTGCAGTATAAAAATTTTTATTTCACATTATATATATTATTTTACAGTTGAGGTGTTAGGTTTTATTATAATTAGCAACATTTTTCTACAGTTACATTTGTGTTGTTTCTACTCGTCATTTTATTGTTTTGTTACGGAAGGTTGTATTTCCATAGTGGGGACCTACGGAAGCCTTCCTTTGTACGTGTACCTGTACAATACACGGGCGTTTTCACACCCGCTCTCCAACCTGGGTGCAGTCTCCGAGGCCGGGTTACTACCCCGTGCACCTGCCAACACAGTCCTGCCAGTCCTGCCAACGTAACGCCTTAGCCACTGCGCTACCACGGAGAGTGGTTACCTGTGGTGTGAGGGCCCCTTATATGCCTGTAAGGTGCAGCGATAAGCTCCTTTCTGTCTTTTACAGCCATGGCAGGCAGGCGTGGCACCAGAAGCCAAAGGGTTGGGGTGCGTACATAGGGGCTCCAATGCACACCCCCCCACTCCACGCTCGCAATCTTCATGCGATGGGCCTGCCTAGCAAACGAAAAGGCACCCGTGCCCTGTACTTTACACTTTGCTAAAGCGATCAATTACATTAGATAGCTTATTTCAGAGTTGCAGCATAAAAATTTTTATTTTACAGTTGCGGTTTTAGTTTTTATTATAATTAGCAACATTTTCTTACAGTTACATTTGTGTTGTTTCTACTTGTCATTTTATTGGTTTGTTACGGAAGGTTGTATTTCCGTAGTGGAGAGCTACGGAAGCTTTCCCTTGTACATGTACATGTACAGTACACGGGCGTTTTCGCACCCATTCTCCAACCTGGGTGCAGTCTCCGAGGCCGGGTTACTACCCCGTGCACCTGCCAACGCAGTCGCGTAACGCGTTAGCCACTGCGCTACATCGGTAAGTGTTTACATGTGGTGTGAGGGCGCCTTATATGCCTGTAAGGTGCAACGATAAGCTCCTTTCGGTCTTTTACAGGTATGGCAGGCAGGCGTGGCACCAGAAGCCAAAGGGTTAGGGTGCGTACATAGGGGCTCCAATGCACACCCCCCCACTCCACGCTCGCAATCTTCATGCAATTGGCCTGCCTAGGAAATCAAAAGGCACCCGTACCCTGTACTTAACTCTTTGCTAAAGCGATTAATTACATTATATAGTTTATTTCACAGTTGCAGTATAAAAAAACTTTATTTTACAGTTGCAGTGTTAGTTTTTATTATAATTACCAACATTTTCTTACAGTTACATTTGTGTTGTTTCTACTTGTCATTTTATTGTTTTGTTACGGAAAGTTGTATTTCCGTAGTGGAGAACTACGGAACTCTTCCTTTGTACGTGTACCTGTACAGTACACGGGCGTTTTTGCACCCATTCTCCAACCTGGGTGCAGTCTCCGAGGCCGGGTTACTACCCCGTGCACCTGCCAACGCAGTTGCGTAATGCCTTAGCCACTGCGCTACCTCGCAGAGCGGTTACCTGTGGTGTGAGGGCCCCTTGTATGCCTGTAAGGTGCAGCGATAAGCTTTTTTCGGTCTTTTACAGCCATGGCAGGCAGGCGTGGCACGAAGAAGTCAGAGGGTTGGGGTGCGTACACAGGGGCCCCAATACACCCCCCTCCAAACTCCACCCTCGCAATTTTCATGCTATTGCTCTGCCTAGCAAATCAAAAGGCACCCGTGTCCTGTACTTAACACTTTGCTAAAGCGATTAACGACATTAGATAGTTTATTTCACAGTTGCCGTATAAAATTTTTTATTTTCCATTGTGTATTTTATTTTACAGTTGCGGTGTTAGTTTTTATTATACTAACTACATTTTCTTACAGTTGCAGTTTTGTTGTTTTGTTACGAAAGGTTCTATTTCTGTAGTGGAGACCTAAGGAAGCCTTCTATTTGTACGTGTACCTGTACAGTACACGGGCGTATTCGGACCCTTTCTCCAACCTGGGTGCAGTCTCCGAGGCCGGGTTGCTAGCCCGTGCACCTGCCAACGCAGTCGCGTAATGCCTTAGCCACTGCGCTACCTCGGAAAGTGGTTACCTGTGGTGTTAGGGTCCCTTATATGCCTGTAAATTGCAGCGATAAGCTCCTTTCGTGCTTTTACAGGCATGGCAGGCAGGCGTTGCGTCAAGAAGCCAAAGGGTTGGGGTGCGTACATAGGGGCTCCAATGCACACCCCCAGTCCACGCTCGCAATCTTCATGCAATTGGTCTGCCTAGCAAATCAAAAGGCACCCGTACTTAACTTTTTGCTAAAGCGATTAATTACATTAGATAGTTTATTTCACATTTTATTTTACATTATATATTTTATTTTACAGTTGCGGTGTTAGTTTTTATTATAATTAGCAACATTTTCTTACAGTTACATTTGTGTTGTTTCTACTCGTCATTTTATTGTTTTGCTACGGAAGGTTGTATTATCCGTAGTGGAGAGCTAGGGAAGCCTTCGTTTGTACGTGTACCTGTACAGTACACGGGCATTTCGCACCCATTCTCGAACCTGGGTGCAGTCTCCGAGGCCGGGTTACTACCCCGTGCACCTGACAACGCAGTCGCGTAACGCCTTAGCCACTGCGCTACCTCGGAGATTGGTTACCTGCGGTGTGAGGGCCCCTTATATTCCTGTAAGGTGCAGCGATAAGCTCCTTTAGGTCTTTTACAGGTTTGGCAGGCAGGCGTGGCACCAGAAGCCAAAGGGTTGGGGTGCGCACATAGGGGCTCCAATGCAGACCGTCCCACACCACGCTCGCAATCTTCATGCGATTGGTCTGCCTAGCAAACGAAAAGGCACCCGCTTCCTGTACTCTACGCTTTGCTAAAGCGATTAATTACATTATATTGTTTATTTCAGAGTTGCAGTATAAAAAAAATTTATTTTACATTATATATATTATTTTACAGTTGCGGTGTGAGTTTTTATTATAAATAGCAACATTTTCTTACAGTTACATTTGTGTTGTTTCTACTCGTCATTTTATTGTTTTGTTACGGAAGGTTGTATTTCCGTAGTGGGAAGCTACGGAAGCCTTCCTTTGTACGTGTACCTGTACAGTACACGGGCGTTTTCGCACCAACTCTCCAACCTGGGTGCAGTCTCCGAGGCCGGGTTACTACCCCGTGCACCTGCCAGCACAGTCCTGCCAGTCCTGCCAACGTAACGCCTTAGCCACTTCGGTACCTCGGAGAGTGGTTACCTGTGGTGTGAGGGCCGCTTATATGCCTGTAAGGTGCAGCGATAAGCTCCTTTCGGTCTTTTACAGGCATGGCAGGCAGGCGTTGCACCAGAAGCCAAATTTCTGGGGTGCATACATAGGGGCTCCAATGCACACCCCCAGTCCACGCTCGCAATCTTCATGCATTTGGTCTGCTTAGGAAATCAGAAGGCACCCGCTTCCTGTACTTTACACTTTGCTAAAGCGATTAATTACATTATATAGTTTATTTCAGAGTTGCAGTATGAAAAAAATTATTTTACAGTTGCGGTGCTAGCTTTTATTATAATTACCAACATTTTCTTACTGTTATATTTGTGTTGTTTTACTTGTCATTTTATTGTTTTGTTACGGAATGTTGTATTTCCGTAGGGGAGAGCTACGGAAGCCTTCCTTTGTACGTGTACCTGTAGAGTACACGGGCGTTTTCGCACCCATTCTCCAACCTGGGTGGAGTCTCTGAGGCCGGGTTACTACCCCGAGCACCTGCCAACGTAGTCGCGTAACGCCTTAGCCACTGCGCTACCTCGGAGAGTGGTTACCTGTGGGGTGAGGGCCCCTTATATGCCTGTAAGGTGCAGCGATAAGCTCCTTTCGGTCTTTTACAGGTATGGCAGGCAGGCGTGGCACCAGAAGCCAAAGGGTTAGGGTGCGTACATAGGGGCTCCAACGCACACCCCCCAACTCCACGCTCGCAATCTTCATGCAATTTATCTGCCTAGCAAATCAAAAGGCACCCGTGTCCTGTGTTTACACTTTGCTAAAGCGATTAATTGCATTATATAGTTTATTTAAGAGTTGCAGTATAAAAAAAATTTATTTTACAGTTGCGGTGTTAGTTTTTATTATAATTACCAACATTTTCTTACAGTTACATTTGTGTTGTTTCTACTTGTCATTTTATTGTTTTGTTACGGAAGGTTGTATTTCCGTAGTGGAGAGCTACGGAAGCCTTCCTTTGTGCGTTTACCTGCACAGTACACGGGCGTTTTCGCACCCATTCTTCAACCTGGGTGCAGTCTCCGAGGCCGCGTTATTACCCCGTGCACCTGCCAACGCAGTCGCGTGACGGCTTAGCCACTGCGCTAGCTCGGAGAGTGGTTACCTGTGGTGTGAGGGCCCCTTATATGCCTGTAAGGTGCAGCGATAAGCTCCTTTCAGTCTTTTACAGGTATGGCAGGCAGGCGTGGCACCAGAAGCCAAAGGGTTGGGGTGCGTACATAGGGGCTCCAATGCGCACCCCCCACTCCAGGCTCGCAATCTTCATGCAATTGTTTTTCCTAGCAAATCAAAAGGCACCCGTGTCCTGTGCTTTACACTTTGCTAAAGCGATTAATTACATTAGATACTTTATTTCACAGTAGCAGTATAAAAAAATTTTATTTCACGTTATATATTATTTTACAGTTCCGGTGTTAGTTTTTATTATAATTATCAACATTTTCTTACAGTTACATTTGTGTTGTTTCTACTCGTCATTTTATTGTTTTGTTACGGAAGGTTGTATTTCCGTAGTGGGGACCTACGGAAGCCTTCCTTTGTACGTGTACCTGTACAGTACACGGGCGTTTTCACACCCGCTCTCCAACCTGGGTGCAGTCTCCGAGGCCGGGTTACTACCCCGTGCACCTGCCAACACAGTCCTGCCAGTCCTGCCAACGTAACGCCTTAGCCACTGCGCTACCTCGGAGAGTGGTTACCTGTGGTGTGATGGCCGCTTATATGCCTGTAAGGTGCAGCGATAAGCTCCTTTCGGTCTTTTACAGGCATGGCAGGCAGGCGTGGCACCAGAAGCCAAAGGGTTGGGGTGCGTACATAGGGGCTCCAATGCACACCCCCCACTCCACGCTCGCAATGTTCATGCAATTGGTCTGCCTAGCAAATCAAAAGGCACCCGTGTCCTGTGTTTACACTTTGCTAAAGCGATTAATTGCATTATATAGTTTATTTCAGAGTTGCAGTATAAAAAAAATTATTTTACAGTTGCGGTGTTAGTTTTTATTATAATTACCAACATTTTCCTACTGTTACATTTGTGCTGTTTCTACTTGTCATTTTATTGTTTTGTTACGGAAGGTTGTATTTCCCCAAGCAGCACATGACAGTGGTCCAGTGTAGGAATTGAGTTGGCAAACAACGGTCCTATGAAGGCCCCGCGTTGCCAATGTTCTCCCCGCCTTGGCTCAGCCATTTTCAAAAGTTGGCAGTATTGGACCAGTTCTCGGGCGTTTTCCCCGCCTTGGCTCAGCCATTTTTATAAGTTGGCAGTATTGGGCCTGTTTCTCGGGCGTTTTCACCGCCTTGGCTAAGCCATTTCTAGAAGTTGGCAGTATTGGACCAATTTCTCGGACGTTTTCCCTGCGTTGGCTCAGCCATATTTCGAAGCTGGCAGTATCTCACCAGTTCTACAATCGCTTCCTGCAATAGGCAGCTCGACCTCGTGTCGTAGGCAGCGCGACGCTGCCTACGACATTGAGAGCAGTCTAGGAGCGGAAAGAAGGGTGGGTTAGATAAACAAAAATGAAAAGTCTTGATCCCCGTTACCAAGTTGCGAAGCTATGTTGGAAAGCTTTTTCTGAAATCTGGAGATTAATCGGGCATTATCCCTCCTGTAGCTTGAAGAAGAATTAGTTGGGCGAGAACGAAGGCTCTCTAAGATTAGCTCCGCGTTTACATAAATACCGCAGTAGCGCATCGTAATTCCCAGTGGCGGGGCTAGTTGCTGATTCTCTTTTCCCGAAATTTCCTCGCGGAGGGGAGACGCCACGCTCGCATGTAAGAATACGCCACGCGGAAGTAGGGGGGGCAGCCGGTCACAACTTGAGCGTGGT
The DNA here is from genome assembly GCF_055824585.1 of Amblyomma mixtum. Lineage (NCBI taxonomy): Eukaryota > Metazoa > Arthropoda > Arachnida > Ixodida > Ixodidae > Amblyomma > Amblyomma mixtum. The sequence continues at coordinate 18,664,071 of NC_143021.1, read as the reverse complement.
CTGCTTTGTTTTCCTTCCGAGAGGGTATTGCGTAGGCGCCCAGGGCGGAAGAGGGGGCCCCGAAACTAGGGTGTCTCGATGTGTGGGAGGGGAGAGCGCAGAGAAGCGCACGCACATCTAGGCGCCCTACGAGCACCTGTTTCTATTCACCCCAGCACAGGACTTGCACTTGCCGATCTGCGCCCTGCCTGTGGGATTAATGCATTTTCCTGGCGCATTTTCCCTGTTTACATGAGTGGGATGCACGAGAAAGTTGACATGATGCGCTGCTCTCGCGTTTATGTAAACGGAGCTTATCAGACGTCCTAGTGTTATGCGCTTTTCTTACAGTTGCACTGTAAAAACTAGCCGTCACTTTGACGGTCACCCTTTGGTCAATTTCGACGGGTTCTCGGTGTATTCCGAAAAGACTGTTCCTTCGGCGTGAATCAGGGGGAGAGGGCAGAGCAACGAGGAGCACAAAAAAATAAACAAAATTTTCGGCTTTCTGATTAGCTCTTCTTCGTAAACGTCATACGACCGATGACCTATCGCGATGCGGTCGCGTTTGGCGCCGCACGGACTGCGCGTGCGATTTTCCAGTCTCCCCGGAGCCTTCGAAGGGAGCGGACCTGCGTCGCTCGCTTCTCTGTTCCTTGCTGCCTCGTTTTCGCTGCCAGTCTCGCCCTAGCAGTCAACGCGGTCGGTCGCGCGCGGCGCTCGCTCCGTCGAGTTCGTGCGCGCCTCGAGGCCGCGGTGTGTGCCGCTGGCCCTTGCGGCCCTCCGCCATCCTGTGCCTACCGTGATCGTGTGTGCCCTGTGCGCTGGAGCCCTGTGTTTTGGATTACCGCTCCTAACCAAGTGTTCCTCGGCCCTTCCACCATACCAACTACCTGGTGTGGTTATCCTCGTGCCTTTTCAGGAGCCTGGACCGACGGCCGCAAAAGTAAGTTTTTGCCACTTTTCTTAGGCCTTTCGCCGCCCGCCCACGTGGTTCGCGTCTCCTGATTTCGCCTTTTTCCGATCTCACTCACTTTAAATCTAGTCTTCCCTCACTATTTTCTCTTTTCCTTCCAAATCTTCCTACTCTTCGCGTGCTCACTGTGTTTTCTAGCGCTCGCATTTCTTCTCATCTTTCTTCTCTTTTCCACTATCCCTTTGTCCGACCAGTAGCCCTATTCCTTCCACCCTCGTGTCCTAAGCCTTTTTTTCCTTGCCGTTCCGCGTGGGACTCACCACGTCACTTAAACTTTCTTAAGTCATTTACTTCAACACCAGTCTTTTCTATTTATTTCCACTCTTCCTTCCAAGTCTTTCTACTCTTCTTCCCGTGTTCACTTGTTTTTTACTCGTGTTCCCTGACCACCTCCCTCGTGTCCTAAGCCTTTTCTCGCCCACCCAAGTGGGACTCACCTGTCCCTTGAGCTTTCCTAACTCACTTACTTCAACACTAGTCCTTTTCTCCTTATTTTCTCTTTTCCTTCCAAATCTTTCTATTCTTTCTCGCGTATTCGGTCGTGTCTTTTACACCCGAGGGCAAACATTTCCTCGTTCTTCTGCCTATCCTTGACCATCCCTTTGTCCCACCCCTAGCCCTATTTCTTCTACAAGCCTGATGCAATAAGGGAACAAGACAGTACACCTTCGAACTAAAGTGTAAAATTTTTCCGCAAGGTGCGATATATCACAGCGGTGGACTGTCGCCGCAACTTGACAAAGCCCATGCCTTGCAAGCGACATTAAAGAGTTAGAGTCAGGTTAAAATTCATTGTTGTGCATGACAGTTGAAGCGCAACACAGTTCATAAATGGAACTTGGACAGATGCGTTATCTCCCTTTTATAGAAAAGAGAACTATGTTTTGATTTCATTTACAAGTATTTAATGATGGCAACAAATTCTAGCTTTAGTAAATAGTTTTTCATGTTCCCTTTATTTAACATGCTTTCACAGTTTTATTTTAATTGTTTGGAAAGCTTATTGGAGCTGAAAATGCCCTTCGAACCTGCGGTGTGTAATAGAAGCTGCAGTCACTTGCCTTCTATTTATGGGCATCTATGATGCCACTTAGCAGGCGCAAGGTGGTCAATCGCAACGACAAGTCAGTGTCAATGGATTGAGGCCCCTCTAGTGATTCTTTACTTCATTGTTTAGTTGTGTCCACGTTTTGTATGTTGCCTTGATTATGAGGCACGTAATAATATATCTGTTTACTATATTTTTTACCTGATGTCCTTCCTGACTCAGGTGCTCAGCTACTGATTCCAAGTGAGGGATCAAACACCATCCATAGTAGCTGCATTGCTCTGGAGGCTAAATGCAAAGAAGCACGTGTGCTAAGCGATGTCGGTGCATCTTAAATTAAGAACTCTAGGTGGCCAAAATTAATCAGGAGCCCTTCAGTACAGCCTTTCTCATTGGCCATATCCTGAAATTTATTTTCTTACAATTTTCTAAAACGATGGACATGATTTTTGTGTGCTTGGAAATAATGTCTATTTTCTTTGTTCACTTTTCCTGTGCAGATGCCATTTGCGACAAACTGCATTTGACGCATCACAGGCACAAGGTTTTATTTGCAGCTGGCTGCCCGGTTCATGTGATGGAAGGAAGAGACGCCTTGCCGAAGTCTTCTCCCCTCTCCAACCAAGCACGCCACCTGCGAGTGCGGGGACAGCCCCCTGCACTGTGCCCGCATGTGTGCCTCCCAAACCCCTGGCCTCTTCCACTTCCTGAGGGCCCTCCCTCCATACAGCCCCTGCCACCACCCATCCCACAGCACCTGGCACCAGCCTTCCCGGCCCCTAACGATTAATTCTATTTGGACTTTTTCATAAAATAAATGTTTTCATGAATACTTTGGTTGTCTCATTTTAAGAATATTTGCATGGTTGCTTACGAGTGAACATTTGCATTAATGTTGGCCACTGAAGATAAAAATTAACATAGGCTTTACTGGCGAGTCATAAATAGAAAAGGGCAGTGGCATGCCAATCTTTAAGCCACTGATGTGACAGGTTGTATGCACTGTCATGAATGGAAAAGCCTGTGCTTAGTCTGCATTGACAGTGCCAAATGGCTGAACATATCAATCTTGGCATCAACAGTGAGATATGAATAGAGTATATGAAAGGAGTAGCCGGTTTTCAGTACATATTGGTATGGCCAGAATGGCTATCCATGGGACTAATATTGGCATCAACAATGGGACATCAATGGAATAGCTGATATTCAGTACGTATTGGTAGCACCAGCATGGCTGAACATTGGACCGATACTTGCAGGACCAATGAAGTATGAGTGGATAGGCCAGTGATATGCCCATACTGGCAGTGCCAGAATGGCTGAACAATGGGACAATCTTGGTATGAAGTATGGGCCAAGGTTGGAAAATGTAGTAATGTGCTCCTATGCCAATGCTAGCCCAATATTGATGCCAATGTATTCCAACAATGAGCCATTGTTGGTACAATGCTGGCGTGCTGCCTGGGTCCGCAGTGGAGAGCTACGGAAGCCTTCCTTTGTACGTGTACCTGTAGAGTACACGGGCGTTTTCGCACCCATTCTCCAACCTGGGTGCAGTCTCCGAGGCCGGGTTATTACCCCGTGCACCTGCCAACGCAGTCGCGTAACGCCTTAGCCACTGCGCTAGCTCGGAGAGTGGTTACCTGTGGTGTGAGGGCCCCTTATATGCCTGTAAGGTGCAGCGATAAGCTCCTTTCAGTCTTTTACAGGTATGGCAGGCAGGCGTGGCACAAGAAGCCAAAGGGTTGGGGTGCGTACATAGGGGCTCCAATGCGCACCCTCCCACTCCAGGCTCGCAATCTTCATGCAATTGATCTGCCTAGCAAATCAAAAGGCACCCGTGCCCTGTACTTTACACTTTGCCAAAGCGATTAATTACATTAGAGAGTTTATTTCAGAGTTGCAGTATAAAAAAAAATTATTTTACAGTTGCAGCGTTAGTTTTTATTATAATTAGCAACATTTTCTTACAGTTACATTTGTGTTGTTTCTACTTGTCATTTTATTGTTTTGTTACGGAAGGTTGTATTTCAGTAGTGGAGAGCTACGGAAGCCTTCCTTTGTGCGTTTACCTGCACAGTACACGGGCGTTTTCGCACCCATTCTTCAACCTGGGTGCAGTCTCCGAGGCCGGGTTATTACCCCGTGCACCTGCCAACGCAGTCGCGTGACGCCTTAGCCACTGCGCTAGCTCGGAGAGTGGTTACCTGTGGTGTGAGGGCCCCTTATATGCCTGTAAGGTGCAGCGATAAGCTCCTTTCAGTGTTTTACAGGTATGGCAGGCAGGCGTGGCACAAGAAGCCAAAGGGTTGGGGTGCGTACATAGGGGCTCCAATGCGCACCCCCCCACTCCAGGCTCGCAATCTTCATGCAATTCATTTGCCTAGCAAATCAAAAGGCACCCGTGCCCTGTACTTTACACTTTGCTAAAGCGATTAATTACATTATATAGTTTAGTTCAGAGTTGCAGTATAAAAAAATTATTTTACAGTTGCGGTGTTAGTTTTTATTATAATTACCAACATTTTCTTACTGTTACATTTGTGCTGTTTCTACTTGTCATTTCATTGTTTTGTTACGGAAGGTTGTATTTCTGTAGTGGAGAGCTACGGAAGCCTTCCTTTGTACGTGTACCTGTACAGTACACGGGCGTTTTCGCACCCATTCTCCAACCTGGGTGCAGTCTCCGAGGCCGGATTACTACCCTGTGCACCTGCCAATGCAGTCGCGTAACGCCTTAGCCACTGCGCTACCTCGGAGAGTGGTTACCTGTGTTGTGAGGGCCCCTTGTATGCCTGTAAGGTGCAGTGATAAGCTCCATTCGGTCTTTTACAGGTATGGCAGGCAGGCGTGGCACCAGAAGCCAAAGGGTTGGGGTGCGTACATAGGGGCTCCAGTGCACACCCCCCCATTCCACGCTCGCAATCTTCATGCGATTGGTCTGCCTAGCAAATCGAGAGGCACCCGTGCCCTGTACTTAACTCTTTGCTAAAGCGATTAATTACATTAGATAGTTTATTTCACAGTTGCAGGATAAAAAATATTTTATTTTACAGTTGCGGTGTTAGTTTTTATTAAAATTAGCAACATTTTCTTACAGTTACATTTGTGTTGTTTCTACTTGTCATTTTATTGTTTTGTTACGGAAGGTTGTATTTCCGTAGTGGAGAGCTACGGAAGCCTTCCTTTGTACGTGTACCTGTACAGTACACGGGCGTTTTCGCACCCATTCTCCAACCTGGGTGCAGTCTCCGAGGCCGGGTTACTACCCCGTGCACTTGCCAACACAGTCCTGCCAGTCCTGCCAACGTAACGCCTTAGCCACTGCGCTACCACGGAGAGTGGTTACCTGTGGTGTGAGGGCCCCTTATATGCCTGTAAGGTGCAGCGATAAGCTCCTTTCCGTCTTTTACAGCCATGGCAGGCAGGCGTGGCACCAGACGCCAAAGGGGTAGGGGTACGTACATAGGGGCTCCAATGCACACCCCCCCCACTCCACGCTCGGAATCTTCATGCAATTGGTCTGCCTAGCAAATCAAAACGCACCCGTGTCCTGTGCTTTACACTTTGCTAAAGCGATTAATTACATTATATAGTTTATTTCAGAGTTGCAGTATAAAAAAAATTATTTTACAGTTGCGGTGTTAGTTTTTATTATAATTACCAACATTTTCTTACTGTTACATTTGTGTTGTTTCTACTTGTCATTTTATTGTTTTGTTACGGAAGGTTGTATTTCCGTAGTGGAGAGCTACGGAAGCCTTCCTTTGTACGCGTACCTGTACAGTACACGGGCGTTTTCGCACCCATTCTCCAACCTGGCTGCAGTCTCCGAGGCCGGGTTACTACCCCGTGCACCTGCCAACGCAGTCGCGTAACGCCTTAGCCACTGCGCTACCTCGGAGAGTGGTTACCTGTGGTGTGAGGGCCCCTTGTATGTGTGTAAGGTGCAGCGATAAGCTCCTTTCGGTCTTTTACAGGTATGGCAGGCAGGCGTGGCACCAGAAGCCAAAGGGTTGGGGTGCGTACATAGGGGCTCCAATGCACACCCCCCCACTCCACGCTCGCAATCTTCATGCAATGGTCTGCCTAGCAAATCAAGAGGCACCCGTGCCCTGTACTTAACTCTTTGCTAAAGCGATTAATTACATTAGATAGTTTATTTCACAGTTGCAGGATAAAAAATATTTTATTTTACAGTTGCAGTGTTAGTTTTTATTATAATTAGCAGCATTTTCTTACAGTTACATTTGTGTTGTTTCTACTTGTCATTTTATTGTTTTGTTACGGAAGGTTGTATTTCGGTAGTGGAGAGATACGGAAGCCTTCCTTTGTACGTGTACCTGTACAGTACACGGGCGTTTTCGCACCCATTCTCCAACCTGGGTGCAGTCTCCGAGGCCGGGTTACTACCCCGTGCACTTGCCAACACAGTCCTGCCAGTCCTGCCAACGTAACGCCTTAGCCACTGCGCTACCACGGAGAGTGGTTACCTGTGGTGTGAGGGCCCCTTATATGCCTGTAAGGTGCAGCGATAAGCTCCTTTCCGTCTTTTACAGCCATGGCAGGCAGGCGTGGCACCAGACGCCAAAGGGGTAGGGGTACGTACATAGGGGCTTCAATGCACACCCCCCCACTCCACGCTCGGAATCTTCATGCAGTTGGTCTGCCTAGCAAATCAAAACACACCCGTGTCCTGTGCTTTACACTTTGCTAAAGCGATTAATTACATTATATAGTTTATTTCAGAGTTGCAGTATAAAAAAAATTATTTTACAGTTGCGGTGTTAGTTTTTATTATAATTACCAACATTTTCTTACTGTTACATTTGTGTTGTTTCTACTTGTCATTTTATTCTTTTGTTACCGAAGGTTGTATTTCCGTAGTGGAGAGATACGGAAGCCTTCCTTTGTACGTGTACCTGTACAGTACACGGGCGTTTTCGCACCCATTCTCCAACCTGGGTGCAGTCTCCGAGGCCGGGTTACTACCCCGCGCACTTGCCAACGCAGTCGCGTAACGCCTTAGCCACTGCGCTACCTCGGAGAGTGGTTACCTGTGGTGTGAGGGCCCCTTGTATGCCTGTAAGGTGCAGCGATAAGCACCTTTCGGTCTTTTAAAGGTATGGCGGGCACGCGTGGCACCAGAAGCCAAAGGGTTGGGGTGCGTGCATAGGGGCTATAATGCACACCCCCCACTCCACGCTCGCAATCTTCATGCGATTGGTCTGCCTAGCAAACGAAAAGGCACCCGCTTCCTGTACTTTACGCTTCGCTAAAGCGATTAATTACATTATATTGTTTATTTCAGAGTTGCAGTATAAAAAAAATTTATTTTACATTATATATATTATTTCACAGTTGCGGTGTTAGTTTTTATTATAAATAGCAACATTTTCTTACAGTTACATTTGTGTTTCTACTCGTCATTTTATTGTTTTGTTACGGAAGGTTGTATTTCCGTAGTGGGGACCTACGGAAGCCTTCCTTTGTACGTGTACCTGTACAGTACACGGGCGTTTTCGCACCAACTCTCCAACCTGGGTGCAGTCTCCGAGGCCGGGTTACTACCCCGTGCACCTGCCAGCACAGTCCTGCCAGTCCTGCCAACGTAACGCCTTAGCCACTTCGCTACCTCGGAGAGTGGTTACCTGTGGTGTGAGGGCCCCTTATATGCCTGTAAGGTGCAGCGATAAGCTCCTTTCAGTCTTTTACAGGTATGGCAGGCAGGCGTGGCACAAGAAGCCAAAGGGTTGGGGTGCGTACATAAGGGCTCCAATGCGCACCCTCCCACTCCAGGCTCGCAATCTTCATGCAATTGATCTGCCTAGCAAATCAAAAGGCACCCGTGCCCTTTACTTTACACTTTGCTAAAGCGATTAATTACATTAGATAGTTTATTTCACAGTTGCAGGATAAAAAATATTTTATTTTACAGTTGCAGTGTTAGTTTTTATTAAAATTAGCAACATTTTCTTACAGTTACATTTGTGTTGTTTCTACTTGTCATTTTATTGTTTTGTTACGGAAGGTTGTATTTCCGTAGTGGAGAGCTACGGAAGCCTTCCTTTGTACGTGTACCTGTACAGTACACGGGCGTTTTCGCACCCATTCTCCAACCTGGGTGCAGTCTCCGAGGCCGGGTTACTACCCCGTGCACTTGCCAACACAGTCCTGCCAGTCCTGCCAACGTAACGCCTTAGCCACTGCGCTACCACGGAGAGTGGTTACCTGTGGTGTGAGGGCCCCTTATATGCCTGTAAGGTGCAGCGATAAGCTCCTTTCCGTCTTTTACAGCCATGGCAGGCAGGCGTGGCACCAGACGCCAAAGGGGTAGGGGTACGTACATAGGGGCTCCAATGCACACCCCCCCCCCACTCCACGCTCGGAATCTTCATGCAATTGGTCTGCCTAGCAAATCAAAACGCACCCGTGTCCTGTGCTTTACACTTTGCTAAAGCGATTAATTACATTATATAGTTTATTTCAGAGTTGCAGTATAAAAAAAATTATTTTACAGTTGCGGTGTTAGTTTTTATTATAATTACCAACATTTTCTTACTGTTACATTTGTGTTGTTTCTACTTGTCATTTTATTGTTTTGTTACGGAAGGTTGTATTTCCGTAGTGGAGAGCTACGGAAGCCTTCCTTTGTACGCGTACCTGTACAGTACACGGGCGTTTTCGCACCCATTCTCCAACCTGGCTGCAGTCTCCGAGGCCGGGTTACTACCCCGTGCACCTGCCAACGCAGTCGCGTAACGCCTTAGCCACTGCGCTACCTCGGAGAGTGGTTACCTGTGGTGTGAGGGCCCCTTGTATGTGTGTAAGGTGCAGCGATAAGCTCCTTTCGGTCTTTTACAGGTATGGCAGGCAGGCGTGGCACCAGAAGCCAAAGGGTTGGGGTGCGTACATAGGGGCTCCAATGCACACCCCCCCACTCCACGCTCGCAATCTTCATGCAATGGTCTGCCTAGCAAATCAAGAGGCACCCGTGCCCTGTACTTAACTCTTTGCTAAAGCGATTAATTACATTAGATAGTTTATTTCACAGTTGCAGGATAAAAAATATTTTATTTTACAGTTGCAGTGTTAGTTTTTATTATAATTAGCAGCATTTTCTTACAGTTACATTTGTGTTGTTTCTACTTGTCATTTTATTGTTTTGTTACGGAAGGTTGTATTTCGGTAGTGGAGAGATACGGAAGCCTTCCTTTGTACGTGTACCTGTACAGTACACGGGCGTTTTCGCACCCATTCTCCAACCTGGGTGCAGTCTCCGAGGCCGGGTTACTACCCCGTGCACTTGCCAACACAGTCCTGCCAGTCCTGCCAACGTAACGCCTTAGCCACTGCGCTACCACGGAGAGTGGTTACCTGTGGTGTGAGGGCCCCTTATATGCCTGTAAGGTGCAGCGATAAGCTCCTTTCCGTCTTTTACAGCCATGGCAGGCAGGCGTGGCACCAGACGCCAAAGGGGTAGGGGTACGTACATAGGGGCTTCAATGCACACCCCCCCACTCCACGCTCGGAATCTTCATGCAGTTGGTCTGCCTAGCAAATCAAAACACACCCGTGTCCTGTGCTTTACACTTTGCTAAAGCGATTAATTACATTATATAGTTTATTTCAGAGTTGCAGTATAAAAAAAATTATTTTACAGTTGCGGTGTTAGTTTTTATTATAATTACCAACATTTTCTTACTGTTACATTTGTGTTGTTTCTACTTGTCATTTTATTCTTTTGTTACCGAAGGTTGTATTTCCGTAGTGGAGAGATACGGAAGCCTTCCTTTGTACGTGTACCTGTACAGTACACGGGCGTTTTCGCACCCATTCTCCAACCTGGGTGCAGTCTCCGAGGCCGGGTTACTACCCCGCGCACTTGCCAACGCAGTCGCGTAACGCCTTAGCCACTGCGCTACCTCGGAGAGTGGTTACCTGTGGTGTGAGGGCCCCTTGTATGCCTGTAAGGTGCAGCGATAAGCACCTTTCGGTCTTTTAAAGGTATGGCGGGCACGCGTGGCACCAGAAGCCAAAGGGTTGGGGTGCGTGCATAGGGGCTATAATGCACACCCCCCACTCCACGCTCGCAATCTTCATGCGATTGGTCTGCCTAGCAAACGAAAAGGCACCCGCTTCCTGTACTTTACGCTTCGCTAAAGCGATTAATTACATTATATTGTTTATTTCAGAGTTGCAGTATAAAAAAAATTTATTTTACATTATATATATTATTTCACAGTTGCGGTGTTAGTTTTTATTATAAATAGCAACATTTTCTTACAGTTACATTTGTGTTTCTACTCGTCATTTTATTGTTTTGTTACGGAAGGTTGTATTTCCGTAGTGGGGACCTACGGAAGCCTTCCTTTGTACGTGTACCTGTACAGTACACGGGCGTTTTCGCACCAACTCTCCAACCTGGGTGCAGTCTCCGAGGCCGGGTTACTACCCCGTGCACCTGCCAGCACAGTCCTGCCAGTCCTGCCAACGTAACGCCTTAGCCACTTCGCTACCTCGGAGAGTGGTTACCTGTGGTGTGAGGGCCCCTTATATGCCTGTAAGGTGCAGCGATAAGCTCCTTTCAGTCTTTTACAGGTATGGCAGGCAGGCGTGGCACAAGAAGCCAAAGGGTTGGGGTGCGTACATAAGGGCTCCAATGCGCACCCTCCCACTCCAGGCTCGCAATCTTCATGCAATTGATCTGCCTAGCAAATCAAAAGGCACCCGTGCCCTTTACTTTACACTTTGCTAAAGCGATTAATTACATTAGAGAGTTTATTTCAGAGTTGCAGTATAAAAAAAATTATTTTACAGTTGCAGTGTTAGTTTTTATTATAATTACCAACATTTTCTTACAGTTACATTTGTGTTGTTTCTACTTGTCATTTTATTGTTTTGTTACGGAAGGTTGTATTTCAGTAGTGGAGAGCTACGGAAGCCTTCCTTTGTACGTTTACCTGCACAGTACACGGGCGTTTTCGCACCCATTCTTCAACCTGGGTGCAGTCTCCGAGGCCGGGTTACTACCCCGTGCACCTGCCAGCACAGTCCTGCCAGTCCTGCCAACGTAACGCCTTAGCCACTTCGCTACCTCGGAGAGTGGTTACCTGTGGTGTGAGGGCCCCTTATATGCCTGTAAGGTGCAGCGATAAGCTCCTTTCAGTCTTTTACAGGTATGGCAGGCAGGCGTGGCACAATAAGCCAAAGGGTTGGGGTGCGTACATAAGGGCTCCAATGCGCACCCTCCCACTCCAGGCTCGCAATCTTCATGCAATTGATCTGCCTAGCAAATCAAAAGGCACCCGTGCCCTGTACTTTACACTTTGCTAAAGCGATTAATTACATTAGAGAGTTTATTTCAGAGTTGCAGTATAAAAAAAATTATTTTACAGTTGCAGTGTTAGTTTTTATTATAATTACCAACATTTTCTTACAGTTACATTTGTGTTGTTTCTACTTGTCATTTTATTGTTTTGTTACGGAAGGTTGTATTTCAGTAGTGGAGAGCTACGGAAGCCTTCCTTTGTACGTTTACCTGCACAGTACACGGGCGTTTTCGCACCCATTCTTCAACCTGGGTGCAGTCTCCGAGGCCGGGTTATTACCCCGTGCACCTGCCAACGCAGTCGCGTGACGCCTTAGCCACTGCGCTAGCTCGGAGAGTGGTTACCTGTGGTGTGAGGGCCCCTTATATACCTGTAAGGTGCAGCGATAAGCTCCTTTCAGTCTTTTACAGGTATGGCAGGCAGGCGTGGCACAAGAAGCCAAAGGGTTGGGGTGCGTACATAGGGGCTCCAATGCGCACCCCCCCACTCCAGGCTCGCAATCTTCATGCAATTCATTTGCCTAGCAAATCAAAAGGCACCCGTGCCCTGTACTTTACACTTTGCTAAAGCGATTAATTACATTATATAGTTTAGTTCAGAGTTGCAGTATAAAAAAATTATTTTACAGTTGCGGTGTTAGTTTTTATTATAATTACCAACATTTTCTTACTGTTACATTTGTGCTGTTTCTACTTGTCATTTCATTGTTTTGTTACGGAAGGTTGTATTTCTGTAGTGGAGAGCTACGGAAGCCTTCCTTTGTACGTGTACCTGTACAGTACACGGGCGTTTTCGCACCCATTCTCCAACCTGGCTGCAGTCTCCGAGGCCGGGTTACTACCCCGTGCACCTGCCAACGCAGTCGCGTAACGCCTTAGCCACTGCGCTACCTCGGAGAGTGGTTACCTGTGGTGTGAGGGCCCCTTGTATGTGTGTAAGGTGCAGCGATAAGCTCCTTTCGGTCTTTTACAGGTATGGCAGGCAGGCGTGGCACCAGACGCCAAAGGGGTAGGGGTACGTACATAGGGGCTCCAATGCACACCCCCCCCCACTCCACGCTCGGAATCTTCATGCAATTGGTCTGCCTAGCAAATCAAAACGCACCCGTGTCCTGTGCTTTACACTTTGCTAAAGCGATTAATTACATTATATAGTTTATTTCAGAGTTGCAGTATAAAAAAAATTATTTTACAGTTGCGGTGTTAGTTTTTATTATAATTACCAACATTTTCTTACTGTTACATTTGTGTTGTTTCTACTTGTCATTTTATTGTTTTGTTACGGAAGGTTGTATTTCCGTAGTGGAGAGCTACGGAAGCCTTCCTTTGTACGCGTACCTGTACAGTACACGGGCGTTTTCGCACCCATTCTCCAACCTGGCTGCAGTCTCCGAGGCCGGGTTACTACCCCGTGCACCTGCCAACGCAGTCGCGTAACGCCTTAGCCACTGCGCTACCTCGGAGAGTGGTTACCTGTGGTGTGAGGGCCCCTTGTATGTGTGTAAGGTGCAGCGATAAGCTCCTTTCGGTCTTTTACAGGTATGGCAGGCAGGCGTGGCACCAGAAGCCAAAGGGTTGGGGTGCGTACATAGGGGCTCCAATGCACACCCCCCCACTCCACGCTCGCAATCTTCATGCAATGGTCTGCCTAGCAAATCAAGAGGCACCCGTGCCCTGTACTTAACTCTTTGCTAAAGCGATTAATTACATTAGATAGTTTATTTCACAGTTGCAGGATAAAAAATATTTTATTTTACAGTTGCAGTGTTAGTTTTTATTATAATTAGCAGCATTTTCTTACAGTTACATTTGTGTTGTTTCTACTTGTCATTTTATTGTTTTGTTACGGAAGGTTGTATTTCGGTAGTGGAGAGATACGGAAGCCTTCCTTTGTACGTGTACCTGTACAGTACACGGGCGTTTTCGCACCCATTCTCCAACCTGGGTGCAGTCTCCGAGGCCGGGTTACTACCCCGTGCACTTGCCAACACAGTCCTGCCAGTCCTGCCAACGTAACGCCTTAGCCACTGCGCTACCACGGAGAGTGGTTACCTGTGGTGTGAGGGCCCCTTATATGCCTGTAAGGTGCAGCGATAAGCTCCTTTCCGTCTTTTACAGCCATGGCAGGCAGGCGTGGCACCAGACGCCAAAGGGGTAGGGGTACGTACATAGGGGCTTCAATGCACACCCCCCCACTCCACGCTCGGAATCTTCATGCAGTTGGTCTGCCTAGCAAATCAAAACACACCCGTGTCCTGTGCTTTACACTTTGCTAAAGCGATTAATTACATTATATAGTTTATTTCAGAGTTGCAGTATAAAAAAAATTATTTTACAGTTGCGGTGTTAGTTTTTATTATAATTACCAACATTTTCTTACTGTTACATTTGTGTTGTTTCTACTTGTCATTTTATTCTTTTGTTACCGAAGGTTGTATTTCCGTAGTGGAGAGATACGGAAGCCTTCCTTTGTACGTGTACCTGTACAGTACACGGGCGTTTTCGCACCCATTCTCCAACCTGGGTGCAGTCTCCGAGGCCGGGTTACTACCCCGCGCACTTGCCAACGCAGTCGCGTAACGCCTTAGCCACTGCGCTACCTCGGAGAGTGGTTACCTGTGGTGTGAGGGCCCCTTGTATGCCTGTAAGGTGCAGCGATAAGCACCTTTCGGTCTTTTAAAGGTATGGCGGGCACGCGTGGCACCAGAAGCCAAAGGGTTGGGGTGCGTGCATAGGGGCTATAATGCACACCCCCCACTCCACGCTCGCAATCTTCATGCGATTGGTCTGCCTAGCAAACGAAAAGGCACCCGCTTCCTGTACTTTACGCTTCGCTAAAGCGATTAATTACATTATATTGTTTATTTCAGAGTTGCAGTATAAAAAAAATTTATTTTACATTATATATATTATTTCACAGTTGCGGTGTTAGTTTTTATTATAAATAGCAACATTTTCTTACAGTTACATTTGTGTTTCTACTCGTCATTTTATTGTTTTGTTACGGAAGGTTGTATTTCCGTAGTGGGGACCTACGGAAGCCTTCCTTTGTACGTGTACCTGTACAGTACACGGGCGTTTTCGCACCAACTCTCCAACCTGGGTGCAGTCTCCGAGGCCGGGTTACTACCCCGTGCACCTGCCAGCACAGTCCTGCCAGTCCTGCCAACGTAACGCCTTAGCCACTTCGCTACCTCGGAGAGTGGTTACCTGTGGTGTGAGGGCCCCTTATATGCCTGTAAGGTGCAGCGATAAGCTCCTTTCAGTCTTTTACAGGTATGGCAGGCAGGCGTGGCACAAGAAGCCAAAGGGTTGGGGTGCGTACATAAGGGCTCCAATGCGCACCCTCCCACTCCAGGCTCGCAATCTTCATGCAATTGATCTGCCTAGCAAATCAAAAGGCACCCGTGCCCTTTACTTTACACTTTGCTAAAGCGATTAATTACATTAGAGAGTTTATTTCAGAGTTGCAGTATAAAAAAAATTATTTTACAGTTGCAGTGTTAGTTTTTATTATAATTACCAACATTTTCTTACAGTTACATTTGTGTTGTTTCTACTTGTCATTTTATTGTTTTGTTACGGAAGGTTGTATTTCAGTAGTGGAGAGCTACGGAAGCCTTCCTTTGTACGTTTACCTGCACAGTACACGGGCGTTTTCGCACCCATTCTTCAACCTGGGTGCAGTCTCCGAGGCCGGGTTACTACCCCGTGCACCTGCCAGCACAGTCCTGCCAGTCCTGCCAACGTAACGCCTTAGCCACTTCGCTACCTCGGAGAGTGGTTACCTGTGGTGTGAGGGCCCCTTATATGCCTGTAAGGTGCAGCGATAAGCTCCTTTCAGTCTTTTACAGGTATGGCAGGCAGGCGTGGCACAATAAGCCAAAGGGTTGGGGTGCGTACATAAGGGCTCCAATGCGCACCCTCCCACTCCAGGCTCGCAATCTTCATGCAATTGATCTGCCTAGCAAATCAAAAGGCACCCGTGCCCTGTACTTTACACTTTGCTAAAGCGATTAATTACATTAGAGAGTTTATTTCAGAGTTGCAGTATAAAAAAAATTATTTTACAGTTGCAGTGTTAGTTTTTATTATAATTACCAACATTTTCTTACAGTTACATTTGTGTTGTTTCTACTTGTCATTTTATTGTTTTGTTACGGAAGGTTGTATTTCAGTAGTGGAGAGCTACGGAAGCCTTCCTTTGTACGTTTACCTGCACAGTACACGGGCGTTTTCGCACCCATTCTTCAACCTGGGTGCAGTCTCCGAGGCCGGGTTATTACCCCGTGCACCTGCCAACGCAGTCGCGTGACGCCTTAGCCACTGCGCTAGCTCGGAGAGTGGTTACCTGTGGTGTGAGGGCCCCTTATATACCTGTAAGGTGCAGCGATAAGCTCCTTTCAGTCTTTTACAGGTATGGCAGGCAGGCGTGGCACAAGAAGCCAAAGGGTTGGGGTGCGTACATAGGGGCTCCAATGCGCACCCCCCCACTCCAGGCTCGCAATCTTCATGCAATTCATTTGCCTAGCAAATCAAAAGGCACCCGTGCCCTGTACTTTACACTTTGCTAAAGCGATTAATTACATTATATAGTTTAGTTCAGAGTTGCAGTATAAAAAAATTATTTTACAGTTGCGGTGTTAGTTTTTATTATAATTACCAACATTTTCTTACTGTTACATTTGTGCTGTTTCTACTTGTCATTTCATTGTTTTGTTACGGAAGGTTGTATTTCTGTAGTGGAGAGCTACGGAAGCCTTCCTTTGTACGTGTACCTGTACAGTACACGGGCGTTTTCGCACCCATTCTCCAACCTGGGTGCAGTCTCCGAGGCCGGGTTACTACCCCGTGCACCTGCCAACGCAGTCGCGTAACGCCTTAGCCACTGCGCTACCTCAGAGAGTGGTTATCTGTGGTGTGAGGGCCCCTTGTATGCCTGTAAGGTGCAGTGATAAGCTCCATTCGGTCTTTTACAGGTATGGCAGGCAGGCGTGGCACCAGAAGCCAAAGGGTTGGGGTGCGTACATAGGGGATCCAATGCACACCCCCCAACTCCACGCTCGCAATCTTCATGCGATTGGTCTGCCTAGCAAACGAAAAGGCACCCGCTTCCTGTACTTTACACTTTGCTAAAGCGATTAATTACATTATATAGTTTATTTCAGAGTTGCAGTATAAAAAAAATTATTTTACAGTTGGGGTGTTAGTTTTTATTATAATTACCAACATTTTCTTACTGTTACATTTTTGTTGTTAGTTTTTATTATAATTAACAACATTTTCTTACTGTTACATTTGTGTTGTTTCTACTTGTCATTTTATTGTCTTGTTACGGAAGGTTGTATTTGCGTAGTGGAGAGGTACGGAAGCCTTCCTTTGTACGTGTACCTGTACAGTACACAGGCGTTTTCGCACCCATTCTCCAACCTGGGTGCAGTCTCCGAGGCCGGATTACTACCCTGTGCACCTGCCAATGCAGTCGCGTAACGCCTTAGCCACTGCGCTACCTCGGAGAGTGGTTACCTGTGTTGTGAGGGCCCCTCATATGCCTGTAAGGTGCAGTGACAAGCTCCTTTCGGTCTTTTACAGGTATGGCAGGCAGGCGTGGCACCAGAAGCCAAAAGGTTATGGTGCGTACATAGGGGCTCCAATGCACACCCCCCAACTCCACGCTCGCAATCTTCATGCGATTGGTCTGCCTAGCAAACGAAAAGGCACCCGCTTCCTGTACTTTACACTTTGCTGAAGCGATTAATTACATTATATAGTTTATTTCAGAGTTGCAGTATAAAAAAAAATTAATTTACAGTTGGGGTGTTAGTTTTTATTATAATTACCAACATTTTCTTACTGTTACATTTGTGTTGTTTCTACTTGTCATTTTATTGTTTTGTTACGGAAGGTTGTATTTCCGTAGTGGAGAGCTACGGAAGCCTTCATTTGTTCGTGTACCTGTACAGTACACGGGCGTTTACGCACCCATTCTCCAACCTGGGTGCAGTCTGCGAGGCCGGGTTACTACCCTCTGCACCGGCCAACGCAGTCGCGTAACGCCTTAGCCACTGCGCTACCTCGGAGACTGGTTACCTGTGGTGTGAGAGCCCCTTGTTTGCCTGTAAGGTGCAGCGATAAGCTCCTTTCGGTCTTTTACAGGTTTGGCAGGCAGGCGTGGCACCAGAAGCCAAAGGGTTGGGGTGCGTACATAGGGGCTCCCATTCAGACCCCCCCACTCCACGCTCGCAATCTTCATGCGATTGGTCTGCCTAGCAAACGAAAAGGCACCCGCTTCCTGTACTTTACACTTTTCTAAAGCGATTAATTACATTATATAGTTTATTTCAGAGCTGCAGTATAAAAAAAATTTTATTTTACATTATATATATTATTTTACAGTTCCGGTGTTAGTTTTTATTATAAATAGCAACATTTTCTTACAGTTACATTTGCGTTGTTTCTACTTGTCTTTTTATTGTTTTGTTACGGAAGGTTGTATTTCCGTAGTGGGGAGCTACGGAAGCCTTCCTTTGTACGTGTACCTGAACAGTACACGGGCGTTTTCGCACCAACTCTCCCACCTGGGTGCAGTCTCCGAGGCCGGGTTACTACCCCGTGCACTTGCCAACGCAGTCGCGTAACGCCTTAGCCACTCCGCTACCTCGGAGAGTGGTTACCTGTGGTGTGAGGGCCCCTTGTATGCCTGTAAGGTGCATCGATAAGCACCTTTTGGTCTTTTAAAGGTATGGCGGGCAGGCGTGGCACCAGAAGCCAAAGGGTTGGGGTGCGTACATAGGGGCTATAATGCACACCCCCCACTCCACGCTCGCAATCTTCATGCAATTGGTCTGCCTAGCAAATCAAGAGGCACCCGTGCCCTGTACTTAACTCTTTGCTAAAGCGATTAATTACATTAGATAGTTTATTTCACAGTTGCAGTATAAAAAAAATTTTATTTTACAGTTGCAGTGTTAGTTTTTATTATAATTAGCAACATTTGCTTACAGTTTCATTTGTGTTGTTTCTACTTGTCATTTTATTGTTTTGTTACGGAAGGTTGTATTTCCGTAGTGGAGAGCTACGGAAGCCTTCCTTTGTACGTGTACCTGTACAGTACACGGGCGTTTTCGCAGCCATTCTCCAACCTGGGTGCAGTCTCCGAGGCCGGGTTACAACCCCGTGCTCCTGCCAACGCAGTCGCGTAACGCCTTAGCCACTGCGCTACCTCGGAGAGTGGTTACCTGTGTTGTGAGGGCCCCTCATATGCCTGTGAGGTGCAGCGATAAGCTCCTTTCGGTCTTTTACAGGTATGGCAGGCAGGCGTGGCACCAGAAGCCAAAAGGTTGGGGTGCGTACATAGGGGCTCCAATGCACACCCCCCAACTCCGCGCTCGCAATCTTCATGCGATTGGTCTGGCTAGCAAACGAAAAGGCACCCGCTTCCTGTACTTTACACTTTGCTAAAGCGATTAATTACATTAGATAGTTTATTTCACAGTTGCAGTACAAAAATTTTTATTTCACATTATATATATTATTTTACAGTTCCGGTGTTAGTTGTTATTATAATTAGCAACATTTTTCTACAGTTACATTTGTGTTGTTTCTACTCGTCATTTTATTGTTTTGTTACGGAAGGTTGTATTTCCGTAGTGGGGACCTACGGAAGCCTTCCTTTGTACGTGTACCTGTACAGTACACGGGCGTTTTCACACCCGCTCTCCAACCTGGGTGCAGTCTCCGAGGCCGGGTTACTACCCCGTGCACCTGCCAACACAGTCCTGCCAGTCCTGCCAACGTAACGCCTTAGCCACTGCGCTACCACGGAGAGTGGTTACCTGTGGTGTGAGGGCCCCTTATATGCCTGTAAGGTGCAGCGATAAGCTCCTTTCGGTCTTTTACAGGTATGGCAGGCAGGCGTCGCACCAGAAGCCAAAGCATTGGGGTGCGTACATAGGTGCTCCAATGCACACCCCCCACTCCACGCTCGCAATCTTCATGCAATTGGTCTGCCTAGCAAATCAAGAGGCACCCGTGCCCTGTACTTAACTCTTTGCTAAAGCGATTAATTACATTAGATAGTTTATTTCACAGTTGCAGGATAAAAAAAAATTTATTTTACAGTTGCAGTGTTAGTTTTTATTATAATTAGCAACATTTTCTTACAGTTACATTTGCGTTGTTTCTACTAGTCTTTTTATTGTTTTGTTACGGAAGGTTGTATTTCCGTAGTGGAGAGCTACGGAAGCCTTCCTTTGTACGTGTACCTGTACAGTACACGGGCGTTTTCGCACCCATTCTCCAACCTGGGTGCAGTCTCCGAGGCCGGGTTACTACCCCGTGCACCTGCCAACGCAGTCGCGTAACGCCTTAGCCACTGCGCTACCTCGGAGAGTGGTTAGCTGTGGTGTGAGGGCCCCTTGTATGTGTGTAAGGTGCAGCGATAAGCTCCTTTCGGTCTTTTACAGGTATGGCAGGCAGGCGTGGCACCAGAAGCCAAAGGGTTGGGGTGCGTACATAGGGGCTCCAATGCACACCCCCCACTCCACGCTCGCAATCTTCATGCAATTGGTCTGCCTAGCAAATCAAGAGGCACCCGTGCCCTGTACTTAACTCTTTGCTAAAGCGATTAATTACATTAGATAGTTTATTTCACAGTTGCAGGATAAAAAAAAATTTATTTTACAGTTGCAGTGTTAGTTTTTATTATAATTAGCAACATTTGCTTACAGTTTCATTTGTGTTGTTTCTACTTGTCATTTTATTGTTTTGTTACGGAAGGTTGTATTTCCGTAGTGGAGAGCTACGGAAGCCTTCCTTTGTACGTGTACCTGTACAGTACACGGGCGTTTTCGCACTCATTCTCGAACCTGGGTGCAGTCTCCGAGGCCGGGTTACTACCCCGTGCACCTGCCAACGCAGTCGCGTAACGCCTTAGCCACTGCGCTACCTCGGAGATTGGTTACCTGTGTTGTGAGGGCCCCTCATATGCCTGTGAGGTGCAGCGATAAGCTCCTTTCGGTCTTTTACAGGTATGGCAGGCAGGCGTGGCACCAGAAGCCAAAAGGTTGGGGTGCGTACATAGGGGCTCCAATGCACACCCCCCAACTCCGCGCTCGCAATCTTCATGCGATTGGTCTGGCTAGCAAACGAAAAGGCACCCGCTTCCTGTACTTTACACTTTGCTAAAGCGATTAATTACATTAGATAGTTTATTTCACAGTTGCAGTACAAAAATTTTTATTTCACATTATATATATTATTTTACAGTTCCGGTGTTAGTTTTTATTATAATTAGCAACATTTTTCTACAGTTACATTTGTGTTGTTTCTACTCGTCATTTTATTGTTTTGTTACGGAAGGTTTTATTTCTGTAGTGGGGACGTACGGTAGCCTTCCTTTGTACGTGTACCTGTACAGTACACGGGCGTTTTCACACCCGCTCTCCAACCTGGGTGCAGTCTCCGAGGCCGGGTTACTACCCCGTGCACCTGCCAACACAGTCCTGCCAGTCCTGTCAACGTAACGCCTTAGCCACTGCGCTACCATGGAGAGTGGTTACCTGTGGTGTGAGGGCCCCTTATATGCCTGTAAGGTGCAGCGATAAGCTCCTTTCTGTCTTTTACAGCCATGGCAGGCAGGCGTGGCACCAGACGCCAAAGGGTTGGGGTTCGTACATAGGGGCTCCAATGCACACCCCCCCACTCCACGCTCGGAATCTTCATGCAATTGGTCTGCCTAGCAAATCAAGAGGCACCCGTGCCCTGTACTTAACTCTATGCTAAAGCGATTAATTACATTAGATAGTTTATTTCACAGTTGCAGGATAAAAAAAAATTATTTTACAGTTGCAGTGTTAGTTTTTATTATAATTAGCAACATTTTCTTACAGTTACATTTGTGTTGTTTCTACTTGTCATTTTAATGTTTTGTTACGGAAGGTTGTATTTCCGTAGTGGAGAGCTACGGAAGCCTTCCTTTGTACGTGTACCTGTACAGTACACGGGCGTTTTCACACCCATTCTCCAACCTGGGTGCAGTCTCCGAGGCCGGGTTACTAACCCGTGCACCTGCCAACGCTACCGCGTAACGCCTTAGCCACTGCGCTACCTCGGAGAGTGGTTACCTGTGGTGTGAGGGCCCCTTGTATGCCTGTAAGGTGCAGCGATAAGCTCCTTTCGGTCTTTTACAGGTATGGCAGGCAGGCGTGGCACCAGAAGCCAAAGGGTTGGGGTGCGTACATAGGGGCTATAATGCACACCCCCCCACTCCACGCTCGCAATCTTCATGCAATTGGTCTGCCTAGCAAATCAAGAGGCACCCGTGCCCTGTACTTAACTCTATGCTAAAGCGATTAATTACATTAGATAGTTTATTTCACAGTTGCAGGATAAAAAAAAATTATTTTACAGTTGCAGTGTTAGTTTTTATTATAATTAGCAACATTTTCTTACAGTTACATTTGTGTTGTTTCTACTTGTCATTTTAATGTTTTGTTACGGAAGGTTGTATTTCCGTAGTGGAGAGCTACGGAAGCCTTCCTTTGTACGTGTACCTGTACAGCACACGGGCGTCTTCGCACCCATTCTCCAACCTGGGTGCAGTCTCCGAGGCTGGGTTACTACCCCGTGCACCTGCCAACGCAGTCGCGTAACGCCTTAGCCACTGCGCTACCTCGGAGAGTGATTACCTGTGGTGTGAGGGCCCCTTGTATGTGTGTAAGGTGCAGCGATAAGCTCCTTTCGGTCTTTTACAGGTATGGCAGGCGGGCGTGGCACCAGAAGCCAAAGGGTTGGGGTGCGTACATAGGGGCTCCAATGCACACCCCCCACTCCACGCTCGCAATCTTCATGCAATTGGTCTGCCTAGCAAATCAAGAGGCACCCGTGCCCTGTACTTAACTCTTTGCTAAAGCGATTAATTACATTAGATAGTTTATTTCACAGTTGCAGGATAAAAAAAAATTTATTTTACAGTTGCAGTGTTAGTTTTTATTATAATTAGCAACATTTTCTTACAGTTACATTTGTGTTGTTTCTACTTGTCTTTTTATTGTTTTGTTACGGAAGGTTGTATTTCCGTAGTGGAGAGCTACGGAAGCCTTCCTTTGTACGTGTACCTGTACAGTACACGGGCGTTTTCGCACCCATTCTCCAACCTGGGTGCAGTCTCCGAGTTCGGGTTACTACCCCGTGCACCTGCCAACGCAGTCGCGTAACGCCTTAGCTGCTGCGCTACCTCGGAGAGTGGTTACCTAAGGTGTGAGGGCCCCTTGTATGGGTGTAAGGTGCAGCGATAAGCTCCTTTCGGTCTTTTACAGGTATGGCAGGCAGGCGTGGCACCAGAAGCCAAAGGGTTTGGGTGCGTACATAGGGGCTCCAATGCACACCCCCCACTCCACGCTCGCAATCTTCATGCAATTGGTCTGCCTAGCAAATCAAGAGGCACCCGTGCCCCGTACTAAACTCTTTGCTAAAGCGATTAATTACATTAGATAGTTTGTTTCACAGTTGCAGGATAAAAAAAAATATTTTACAGTTGCAGTGTTAGTTTTTATTATAATTAGCAACATTTGCTTACAGTTACATTTGTGTTGTTTCTACTTGTCATTTTATTGTTTTGTTACGGAAGATTGTATTTCCGGAGTGGAGAGCTACGGAAGCCTTCCTTTGTACGTGTACATGTACAGTACGCGGGCGTTTTCGCAGCCATTCTCCAACCTGGGTGCAGTCTCCGAGGCCGGGTTACTACCCCGTGCACCTGCCAACGCAGTCGCGTAACGCCTTAGCCACTGCGCTACCTCGGAGAGTGGTTACCTGTGTTGTGAGGGCCCCTCATATGCCTGTGAGGTGCAGCGACAAGCTCCTTTCGGTCTTTTACAGGTATGGCAGGCAGGCGTGCCACCAGAAGCCAAAAGGTTGGGGTGCGTACATAGGGGCTCCAATGCACACCCCCCAACTCCGCGCTCGCAATCTTCATGCGATTGGTCTGGCTAGCAAACGAAAAGGCACCCGCTTCCTGTACTTTACACTTTGCTAAAGCGATTAATTACATTTTATAGTTTATTTCACAGTTGCAGTACAAAAATTTTTATTTCACATTATATATATTATTTTACAGTTCCGGTGTTAGTTTTTATTATAATTAGCAACATTTTTCTACAGTTACATTTGTGTTGTTTCTACTCGTCATTTTATTGTTTTGTTACGGAAGGTTGTATTTCCGTAGTGGGGACCTACGGAAGCCTTCCTTTGTACGTGTACCTGTACAGTACACGGGCGTTTTCACACCCGCTCTCCAACCTGGGTGCAGTCTCCGAGGCCGGGTTACTACCCCGTGCACCTGCCAACGCAGTCCTGCCAGTCCTGCCAACGTAACGCCTTAGCCACTGCGCTACCACGGAGAGTGGTTACCTGTGGTGTGAGGGCCCCTTATATGCCTGTAAGGTGCAGCGATAAGCACCTTTCGGTCTTTTAAAGGTATGGCGGGCAGGCGTGGCACCAGAAGCCAAAGGGTTGGGGTGCGTACATAGGGGCTATAATGCACACCCCCCTCTCCACGCTCGCAATCTTCATGCAAATGGTCTGCCTAGCAAATCAAGAGGCACCCGTGCCCTGTACTTAACTCTTTGCTAAAGCGAATAATTACATTAGATAGTTTATTTCACAGTTGCAGGATAAAAAAATTTATTTGACAGTTGCAGTGTTAGTTTTTATTATAATTAGCAACATTTTCTTACAGTTACATTTGTGTTGTTTCTACTTGTCATTTTAATGTTTTGTTACGGAAGGTTGTATTTCCGTAGTGGAGAGCTACGGAAGCCTTCCTTTGTACGTGTACCTGTACAGTTCACGGGCGTTTTCGCACCCATTCTCCAACCTGGGTGCAGTCTCCGAGGCCGGGTTACTACCCCGTGCACCTGCCAACGCAGTCGCGTAACGCCTTAGCCACTGCGCTACCTCGGAGAGTGGTTACCTGTGGTGTGAGGGCCCCTTGTATGTGTGTAAGGTGCAGCGATAAGCTCCTTTCGGTCTTTTACAGGTATGGCTGGCAGGCGTGGCACCAGAAGCCAAAGGGTTGGGGTGCGTACATAGGGGCTCCAATGCACACCCCCCCACTCCACGCTCGCAATCTTCATGCAATTGGTCTGCCTAGCAAATCAAGAGACACCCGTGCCCTGTACTTAACTCTTTGCTAAAGCGATTAATACATTAGATAGTTTATTTCAGAGTTGCAGTATAAAAAAAATTATTTTACAGTTGCGGTGTTAGTTTTTATTATAATTAGCAACATTTTCTTACAGTTACATTTGTGTTGTTTCTACTTGTCATTTTAATGTTTTGTTACGGAAGGTTGTATTTCCGTAGTGGAGAGCTACGGAAGCCTTCCTTTGTACGTGTACCTGTACAGTTCACGGGCGTTTTCGCACCCATTCTCCAACCTGGGTGCAGTCTCCGAGGCCGGGTTACTACCCCGTGCACCTGCCAACGCAGTCGCGTAACGCCTTAGCCACTGCGCTACCTCGGAGAGTGGTTACCTGTGGTGTGAGGGCCCCTTGTATGTGTGTAAGGTGCAGCGATAAGCTCCTTTCGGTCTTTTACAGGTATGGCAGGCAGGCGTGGCACCAGAAGCCAAAGGGTTGGGGTGCGTACATAGGGGCTCCAATGCACACCCCCCCACTCCACGCTCGCAATCTTCATGCAATTGGTCTGCCTAGCAAATCAAGAGACACCCGTGCCCTGTACTTAACTCTTTGCTAAAGCGATTAATTACATTAGATAGTTTATTTCACAGTTGCAGGATAAAAAAAATTTTATTTTACAGTTGCAGTGTTAGTTTTTATTATAATTAGCAACATTTTCTTACAGTTACATTTGTGTTGTTTCTACTTGTCTTTTTATGGTTTTGTTACGGAAGGTTGTATTTCCGTAGTGGAGAGCTACGGAAGCCTTCCTTTTTACGTGTACCTGTACAGTACACGGGCGTTTTCGCACCCATTCTCCAACCTAGGTGCAGTCTCCCAGGCCGGGTTACTACCCCGTACACCTGCCAACGCAGTCGCGTAAAGCCTTAGCCACTGCGCTACCTCGGAGAGTGGTTACCTGTGGTGTGAGGGCCCTTTGTATGCCTGTAAGGTGCAGCGATAAGCACCTTTCGGTCTTTTAAAGGTATGGCGGGCAGGCGTGGCACCAGAAGGCAAAGGGTTGGGGTGCGTACATAGGGGCTATAATGCACACCCCCCACTCCACGCTCGCAATCTTCATGCAATTGGTCTGCCTAGCAAATCAAGAGGCACCCGTGCCCTGTACTTAACTCTTTGCTAAAGCGATTAATTACATTAGATAGTTTATTTCACAGTTGCAGGATAAAAAAAAAATTATTTTACAGTTGCAGTGTTAGTTTTTATTATAATTAGCAACATTTTCTTAGAGTTACATTTGTGTTGTTTCTACTTGTCTTTTTATTGTTTTGTTACGGAAGGTTGTATTTCCGTAGTGGGGACGTACGGAAGCCTTCCTTTGTACGTGTACCTGTACAGTACACGGGCGTTTTCACACCCGCTCTCCAACCTGGGTGCAGTCTCCGAGGCCGGGTTACTACCCCGTGCACCTGCCAACACAGTCCTGCCAGTCCTGTCAACGTAACGCCTTAGCCACTGCGCTACCATGGAGAGTGGTTACCTGTGGTGTGAGGGCCCCTTATATGCCTGTAAGGTGCAGCGATAAGCTCCTTTCTGTCTTTTACAGCCATGGCAGGCAGGCGTGGCACCAGACGCCAAAGGGTTGGGGTTCGTACATAGGGGCTCCAATGCACACCCCCCACTCCACGCTCGGAATCTTCATGCAATTGGTCTGCCTAGCAAATCAAAACGCACCCGTGTCCTGTGCTTTACACTTTGCTAAAGCGATTAATTACATTATATAGTTTATTTCAGAGTTGCAGTATAAAAAAAATTATTTTACAGTTGCGGTGTTAGTTTTTATTATAATTACCAACATTTTCTTACTGTTACATTTGTGTTGTTTCTACTTGTCATTTTATTGTTTTGTTACGGAAGGTTGTATTTCCATAGTGGAGAGCTACGGAAGCCTTCCTTTGTACGTGTACCTGTACAGTACACGGGCGTTTTCACACCCATTCTCCAACCTGGGTGCAGTCTCCGAGGCCGGGTTACTACCCCGTGCACCTGCCAACGCAGTCGCGTAACGCCTTAGCCACTGCGCTACCTCGGAGAGTGATTACCTGTGGTGTGAGGGCCCCTTGTATGTGTGTAAGGTGCAGCGATAAGCTCCTTTCGGTCTTTTACAGGTATGGCAGGCAGGCGTGGCACCAGAAGCCAAAGGGTTGGGGTGCGTACATAGGGGCTCCAATGCACACCCCCCACTCCACGCTCGCAATCTTCATGCAATTGGTCTGCCTAGCAAATCAAGAGGCACCCGTGCCCTGTACTTGGCTCTTTGCTAAAGCGATTAATTACATTAGATAGTTTATTTCACAGTTGCAGGATAAAAAAAAATTATTTTACAGTTGCTGTGTTAGTTTTTATTATAATTAGCAACATTTTCTTACAGTTACATTTGTGTTGTTTCTACTTGTCTTTTTATTGTTTTGTTACAGAAGGTTGTATTTCCGTAGTGGAGAGCTACGGAAGCCTTCCTTTGTACGTGTACCTGTACAGTACACGGGCGTTTTCGCACCCATTCTCCAACCTGGGTGCAGTCTCCGAGTTCGGGTTACTACCCCGTGCACCTGCCAACGCAGTTGCGTAACGCCTTAGCTGCTGCGCTACCTCGGAGAGTGGTTACCTAAGGTGTGAGGGCCCCTTGTATGGGTGTAAGGTGCAGCGATAAGCTCCTTTCGGTCTTTTACAGGTATGGCAGGCAGGCGTGGCACCAGAAGCCAAAGGGTTTGGGTGCGTACATAGGGGCTCCAATGCACACCCCCCCCTCCACGCTCGCAATCTTCATGCAATTGGTCTGCCTAGCAAATCAAGAGGCACCCGTGCCCTGTACTAAACTCTTTGCTAAAGCGATTAATTACATTAGATAGTTTGTTTCACAGTTGCAGGATAAAAAAAATATTTTACAGTTGCAGTGTTAGTTTTTATTATAATTAGCAACATTTGCTTACAGTTACATTCGTGTTGTTTCTACTTGTCATTTTATTGTTTTGTTACGGAAGATTGTATTTCCGGAGTGGAGAGCTACGGAAGCCTTCCTTTGTACGTGTACATGTACAGTACGCGGGCGTTTTCGCAGCCATTCTCCAACCTGGGTGCAGTCTCCGAGGCCGGGTTACTACCCCGTGCACCTGCCAACGCAGTCGCGTAACGCCTTAGCCACTGCGCTACCTCGGAGAGTGGTTACCTGTGTTGTGAGGGCCCCTCATATGCCTGTGAGGTGCAGCGATAAGCTCCTTTCGGTCTTTTACAGGTATGGCAGGCAGGCGTGGCACCAGAAGCCAAAAGGTTGGGGTGCGTACATAGGGGCTCCAATGCACACCCCCCAACTCCGCGCTCGCAATCTTCATGCGATTGGTCTGGCTAGCAAACGAAAAGGCACCCGCTTCCTGTACTTTACACTTTGCTAAAGCGATTAATTACATTAGATAGTTTATTTCACAGTTGCAGTACAAAAATTTTTATTTCACATTATATATATTATTTTACACTTCCGGTGTTAGTTTTTATTATAATTAGCAACATTTTTCTACAGTTACATTTGTGTTGTTTCTACTCGTCATTTTATTGTTTTGTTACGGAAGGTTGTATTTCCGTAGTGGGGACCTACGGAAGCCTTCCTTTGTACGTGTACATGTACAGTACACGGGCGTTTTCACACCCGCTCTCCAACCTGGGTGCAGTCTCCGAGGCCGGGTTACTACCCCGTGCACCTGCCAACGCAGTCCTGCCAGTCCTGCCAACGTAACGCCTTAGCCACTGCGCTACCACGGAGAGTGGTTACCTGTGGTGTGAGGGCCCCTTATATGCCTGTAAGGTGCAGCGATAAGCACCTTTCGGTCTTTTAAAGGTATGGCGGGCAGGCGTGGCACCAGAAGCCAAAGGGTTGGGGTGCGTACATAGGGGCTATAATGCACACCATCCCCTCTCCACGCTCGCAATCTTCATGCAATTGGTCTGCCTAGCAAATCAAGAGGCACCCGTGCCCTGTACTTAACTCTTTGCTAAAGCGAATAATTACATTAGATAGTTTATTTCACAGTTGCAGGATAAAAAAAATTTTATTTTACAGTTGCAGTGTTAGTTTTTATTATGATTAGCAACATTTTCTTACAGTTACATTTGTGTTGTTTCTACTTGTCATTTTAATGTTTTGTTACGGAAGGTTGTATTTCCGTAGTGGAGAGCTACGGAAGCCTTCCTTTGTACGTGTACCTGTACAGTTCACGGGCGTTTTCGCACCCATTCTCCAACCTGGGTGCAGTCTCCGAGGCCGGGTTACTACCCCGTGCACCTGCCAACGCAGTCCTGCCAGTCCTGCCAACGTAACGCCTTAGCCACTGCGCTACCACGGAGAGTGGTTACCTGTGGTGTGAGGGCCCCTTATATGCCTGTAAGGTGCAGCGATAAGCACCTTTCGGTCTTTTAAAGGTATGGCGGGCAGGCGTGGCACCAGAAGCCAAAGGGTTGGGGTGCGTACATAGGGGCTATAATGCACACCCCCCCTCTCCACGCTCGCAATCTTCATGCAATTGGTCTGCCTAGCAAATCAAGAGGCACCCGTGCCCTGTACTTAACTCTTTGCTAAAGCGAATAATTACATTAGATAGTTTATTTCACAGTTGCAGGATAAAAAAAATTTATTTGACAGTTGCAGTGTTAGTTTTTATTATAATTAGCAACATTTTCTTACAGTTACATTTGTGTTGTTTCTACTTGTCATTTTAATGTTTTGTTACGGAAGGTTGTATTTCCGTAGTGGAGAGCTACGGAAGCCTTCCTTTGTACGTGTACCTGTACAGTTCACGGGCGTTTTCGCACCCATTCTCCAACCTGGGTGCAGTCTCCGAGGCCGGGTTACTACCCCGTGCACCTGCCAACGCAGTCGCGTAACGCCTTAGCCACTGCGCTACCTCGGAGAGTGGTTACCTGTGGTGTGAGGGCCCCTTGTATGTGTGTAAGGTGCAGCGATAAGCTCCTTTCGGTCTTTTACAGGTATGGCAGGCAGGCGTGGCACCAGAAGCCAAAGGGTTGGGGTGCGTACATAGGGGCTCCAATGCACACCCCCCCACTCCACGCTCGCAATCTTCATGCAATTGGTCTGCCTAGCAAATCAAGAGACACCCGTGCCCTGTACTTAACTCTTTGCTAAAGCGATTAATTACATTAGATAGTTTATTTCACAGTTGCAGGATAAAAAAAATTTTATTTTACAGTTGCAGTGTTAGTTTTTATTATAATTAGCAACATTTTCTTACAGTTACATTTGTGTTGTTTCTACTTGTCTTTTTATGGTTTTGTTACGGAAGGTTGTATTTCCGTAGTGGAGAGCTACGGAAGCCTTCCTTTTTACGTGTACCTGTACAGTACACGGGAGTTTTCGCACCCATTCTCCAACCTAGGTGCAGTCTCCCAGGCCGGGTTACTACCCCGTGCACCTGCCAACGCAGTCGCGTAACGCCTTAGCCACTGCGCTACCTCGGAGAGTGATTACCTGTGGTGTGAGGGCCCCTTGTATGTGTGTAAGGTGCAGCGATAAGCTCCTTTCGGTCTTTTACAGGTATGGCAGGCAGGCGTGGCACCAGAAGCCAAAGGGTTGGGGTGCGTACATAGGGGCTCCAATGCACACCCCCCACTCCACGCTCGCAATCTTCATGCAATTGGTCTGCCTAGCAAATCAAGAGGCACCCGTGCCCTGTACTTGGCTCTTTGCTAAAGCGATTAATTACATTAGATAGTTTATTTCACAGTTGCAGGATAAAAAAAAATTATTTTACAGTTGCTGTGTTAGTTTTTATTATAATTAGCAACATTTTCTTACAGTTACATTTGTGTTGTTTCTACTTGTCTTTTTATTGTTTTGTTACAGAAGGTTGTATTTCCGTAGTGGAGAGCTACGGAAGCCTTCCTTTGTACGTGTACCTGTACAGTACACGGGCGTTTTCGCACCCATTCTCCAACCTGGGTGCAGTCTCCGAGTTCGGGTTACTACCCCGTGCACCTGCCAACGCAGTTGCGTAAGGCCTTAGCTGCTGCGCTACCTCGGAGAGTGGTTACCTAAGGTGTGAGGGCCCCTTGTATGGGTGTAAGGTGCAGCGATAAGCTCCTTTCGGTCTTTTACAGGTATGGCAGGCAGGCGTGGCACCAGAAGCCAAAGGGTTTGGGTGCGTACATAGGGGCTCCAATGCACACCCCCCCCTCCACGCTCGCAATCTTCATGCAATTGGTCTGCCTAGCAAATCAAGAGGCACCCGTGCCCTGTACTAAACTCTTTGCTAAAGCGATTAATTACATTAGATAGTTTGTTTCACAGTTGCAGGATAAAAAAAATATTTTACAGTTGCAGTGTTAGTTTTTATTATAATTAGCAACATTTGCTTACAGTTACATTCGTGTTGTTTCTACTTGTCATTTTATTGTTTTGTTACGGAAGATTGTATTTCCGGAGTGGAGAGCTACGGAAGCCTTCCTTTGTACGTGTACATGTACAGTACGCGGGCGTTTTCGCAGCCATTCTCCAACCTGGGTGCAGTCTCCGAGGCCGGGTTACTACCCCGTGCACCTGCCAACGCAGTCGCGTAACGCCTTAGCCACTGCGCTACCTCGGAGAGTGGTTACCTGTGTTGTGAGGGCCCCTCATATGCCTGTGAGGTGCAGCGATAAGCTCCTTTCGGTCTTTTACAGGTATGGCAGGCAGGCGTGGCACCAGAAGCCAAAAGGTTGGGGTGCGTACATAGGGGCTCCAATGCACACCCCCCAACTCCGCGCTCGCAATCTTCATGCGATTGGTCTGGCTAGCAAACGAAAAGGCACCCGCTTCCTGTACTTTACACTTTGCTAAAGCGATTAATTACATTAGATAGTTTATTTCACAGTTGCAGTACAAAAATTTTTATTTCACATTATATATATTATTTTACACTTCCGGTGTTAGTTTTTATTATAATTAGCAACATTTTTCTACAGTTACATTTGTGTTGTTTCTACTCGTCATTTTATTGTTTTGTTACGGAAGGTTGTATTTCCGTAGTGGGGACCTACGGAAGCCTTCCTTTGTACGTGTACATGTACAGTACACGGGCGTTTTCACACCCGCTCTCCAACCTGGGTGCAGTCTCCGAGGCCGGGTTACTACCCCGTGCACCTGCCAACGCAGTCCTGCCAGTCCTGCCAACGTAACGCCTTAGCCACTGCGCTACCACGGAGAGTGGTTACCTGTGGTGTGAGGGCCCCTTATATGCCTGTAAGGTGCAGCGATAAGCACCTTTCGGTCTTTTAAAGGTATGGCGGGCAGGCGTGGCACCAGAAGCCAAAGGGTTGGGGTGCGTACATAGGGGCTATAATGCACACCATCCCCTCTCCACGCTCGCAATCTTCATGCAATTGGTCTGCCTAGCAAATCAAGAGGCACCCGTGCCCTGTACTTAACTCTTTGCTAAAGCGAATAATTACATTAGATAGTTTATTTCACAGTTGCAGGATAAAAAAAATTTTATTTTACAGTTGCAGTGTTAGTTTTTATTATGATTAGCAACATTTTCTTACAGTTACATTTGTGTTGTTTCTACTTGTCATTTTAATGTTTTGTTACGGAAGGTTGTATTTCCGTAGTGGAGAGCTACGGAAGCCTTCCTTTGTACGTGTACCTGTACAGTTCACGGGCGTTTTCGCACCCATTCTCCAACCTGGGTGCAGTCTCCGAGGCCGGGTTACTACCCCGTGCACCTGCCAACGCAGTCCTGCCAGTCCTGCCAACGTAACGCCTTAGCCACTGCGCTACCACGGAGAGTGGTTACCTGTGGTGTGAGGGCCCCTTATATGCCTGTAAGGTGCAGCGATAAGCACCTTTCGGTCTTTTAAAGGTATGGCGGGCAGGCGTGGCACCAGAAGCCAAAGGGTTGGGGTGCGTACATAGGGGCTATAATGCACACCCCCCCTCTCCACGCTCGCAATCTTCATGCAATTGGTCTGCCTAGCAAATCAAGAGGCACCCGTGCCCTGTACTTAACTCTTTGCTAAAGCGAATAATTACATTAGATAGTTTATTTCACAGTTGCAGGATAAAAAAAATTTATTTGACAGTTGCAGTGTTAGTTTTTATTATAATTAGCAACATTTTCTTACAGTTACATTTGTGTTGTTTCTACTTGTCATTTTAATGTTTTGTTACGGAAGGTTGTATTTCCGTAGTGGAGAGCTACGGAAGCCTTCCTTTGTACGTGTACCTGTACAGTTCACGGGCGTTTTCGCACCCATTCTCCAACCTGGGTGCAGTCTCCGAGGCCGGGTTACTACCCCGTGCACCTGCCAACGCAGTCGCGTAACGCCTTAGCCACTGCGCTACCTCGGAGAGTGGTTACCTGTGGTGTGAGGGCCCCTTGTATGTGTGTAAGGTGCAGCGATAAGCTCCTTTCGGTCTTTTACAGGTATGGCAGGCAGGCGTGGCACCAGAAGCCAAAGGGTTGGGGTGCGTACATAGGGGCTCCAATGCACACCCCCCCACTCCACGCTCGCAATCTTCATGCAATTGGTCTGCCTAGCAAATCAAGAGACACCCGTGCCCTGTACTTAACTCTTTGCTAAAGCGATTAATTACATTAGATAGTTTATTTCACAGTTGCAGGATAAAAAAAATTTTATTTTACAGTTGCAGTGTTAGTTTTTATTATAATTAGCAACATTTTCTTACAGTTACATTTGTGTTGTTTCTACTTGTCTTTTTATGGTTTTGTTACGGAAGGTTGTATTTCCGTAGTGGAGAGCTACGGAAGCCTTCCTTTTTACGTGTACCTGTACAGTACACGGGAGTTTTCGCACCCATTCTCCAACCTAGGTGCAGTCTCCCAGGCCGGGTTACTACCCCGTACACCTGCCAACGCAGTCGCGTAACGCCTTAGCCACTGCGCTACCTCGGAGAGTGGTTACCTGTGGTGTGAGGGCCCTTTGTATGCCTGTAAGGTGCAGCGATAAGCACCTTTCGGTCTTTTAAAGGTATGGCGGGCAGGCGTGGCACCAGAAGACAAAGGGTTGGGGTGCGTACATAGGGGCTATAATGCACACCCCCCACTCCACGCTCGCAATCTTCATGCAATTGGTCTGCCTAGCAAATCAAGAGGCACCCGTGCCCTGTACTTAACTCTTTGCTAAAGCGATTAATTACATTAGATAGTTTATTTCACAGTTGCAGGATAAAAAAAAAATTATTTTACAGTTGCAGTGTTAGTTTTTATTATAATTAGCAACATTTTCTTACAGTTACATTTGTGTTGTTTCTACTTGTCTTTTTATTGTTTTGTTACGGAAGGTTGTATTTCCGTAGTGGGGACGTACGGAAGCCTTCCTTTGTACGTGTACCTGTACAGTACACGGGCGTTTTCACACCCGCTCTCCAACCTGGGTGCAGTCTCCGAGGCCGGGTTACTACCCCGTGCACCTGCCAACACAGTCCTGCCAGTCCTGTCAACGTAACGCCTTAGCCACTGCGCTACCATGGAGAGTGGTTACCTGTGGTGTGAGGGCCCCTTATATGCCTGTAAGGTGCAGCGATAAGCTCCTTTCTGTCTTTTACAGCCATGGCAGGCAGGCGTGGCACCAGACGCCAAAGGGTTGGGGTTCGTACATAGGGGCTCCAATGCACACCCCCCCACTCCACGCTCGGAATCTTCATGCAATTGGTCTGCCTAGCAAATCAAAACGCACCCGTGTCCTGTGCTTTACACTTTGCTAAAGCGATTAATTACATTATATAGTTTATTTCAGAGTTGCAGTATAAAAAAAATTATTTTACAGTTGCGGTGTTAGTTTTTATTATAATTACCAACATTTTCTTACTGTTACATTTGTGTTGTTTCTACTTGTCATTTTATTGTTTTGTTACGGAAGGTTGTATTTCCGTAGTGGAGAGCTACGGAAGCCTTCCTTTGTACGTGTACCTGTACAGTACACGGGCGTTTTCACACCCATTCTCCAACCTGGGTGCAGTCTCCGAGGCCGGGTTACTACCCCGTGCACCTGCCAACGCAGTCGCGTAACGCCTTAGCTGCTGCGCTACCTCGGAGAGTGGTTACCTAAGGTGTGAGGGCCCCTTGTATGGGTGTAAGGTGCAGCGATAAGCTCCTTTCGGTCTTTTACAGGTATGGCACGCAGGCGTGGCACCAGAAGCCAAAGGGTTTGGGTGCGTACATAGGGGCTCCAATGCACACCCCCCACTCCACGCTCGCAATCTTCATGCAATTGGTCTGCCTAGCAAATCAAGAGGCACCCGTGCCCTGTACTTTACACTTTGCTAAAGCGATTAATTACATTAGATAGTTTATTTCACAGTTGCAGTACAAAAATTTTTATTTCACATTATATATATTATTTTACAGTTCCGGTGTTAGTTTTTATTATAATTAGCAACATTTTTCTACAGTTACATTTGTGTTGTTTCTACTCGTCATTTTATTGTTTTCTTACGGAAGGTTGTATTTCCGTAGTGGGGACCTACGGAAGCCTTCCTTTGTACGTGTACATGTACAGTACACGGGCGTTTTCACACCCGCTCTCCAACCTGGGTGCAGTCTCCGAGGCCGGGTTACTACCCCGTGCCCTGCCAACGCAGTCCTGCCAGTCCTGCCAACGTAACGCCTTAGCCACTGCGCTACCACGGAGAGTGGTTACCTGTGGTGTGAGGGCCCCTTATATGCCTGTAAGGTGCAGCGATAAGCACCTTTCGGTC
Organism: Amblyomma mixtum; assembly: GCF_055824585.1. Classification (NCBI taxonomy): domain Eukaryota; kingdom Metazoa; phylum Arthropoda; class Arachnida; order Ixodida; family Ixodidae; genus Amblyomma; species Amblyomma mixtum. The sequence goes on along the minus strand of NC_143021.1, from coordinate 18,628,839 downwards.
TTTTAAAGGTATGGCGGGCAGGCGTGGCACCAGAAGCCAAAGGGTTGGGGTGCGTACATAGGGGCTATAATGCACACCATCCCCTCTCCACGCTCGCAATCTTCATGCAATTGGTCTGCCTAGCAAATCAAGAGGCACCCGTGCCCTGTACTTAACTCTTTGCTAAAGCGAATAATTACATTAGATAGTTTATTTCACAGTTGCAGGATAAAAAAAATTTTATTTTACAGTTGCAGTGTTAGTTTTTATTATGATTAGCAACATTTTCTTACAGTTACATTTGTGTTGTTTCTACTTGTCATTTTAATGTTTTGTTACGGAAGGTTGTATTTCCGTAGTGGAGAGCTACGGAAGCCTTCCTTTGTACGTGTACCTGTACAGTTCACGGGCGTTTTCGCACCCATTCTCCAACCTGGGTGCAGTCTCCGAGGCCGGGTTACTACCCCGTGCACCTGCCAACGCAGTCGCGTAACGCCTTAGCCACTGCGCTACCTCGGAGAGTGGTTACCTGTGGTGTGAGGGCCCCTTGTATGTGTGTAAGGTGCAGCGATAAGCTCCTTTCGGTCTTTTACAGGTATGGCAGGCAGGCGTGGCACCAGAAGCCAAAGGGTTGGGGTGCGTACATAGGGGCTCCAATGCACACCCCCCCACTCCACGCTCGCAATCTTCATGCAATTGGTCTGCCTAGCAAATCAAGAGGCACCCGTGCCCTGTACTTAACTGTTTGCTAAAGCGATTAATTACATTAGATAGTTTATTTCACAGTTGCAGGATAAAAAAAATTTTATTTTACAGTTGCAGTGTTAGTTTTTATTATAATTAGCAACATTTTCTTACACTTACATTTGTGTTTTTCTACTTGTCTTTTTATTGTTTTGTTACGGAAGGTTGTATTTCCGTAGTGGAGAGCTACGGAAGCCTTCCTTTGTACGTGTACCTGTACAGTACACGGGCTTTTTCGCACCCATTCTCCAACCTGGGTGCAGTCTCCGAGGCCGGGTTACTACCCCGTGCACCTGCCAACGCAGTCGCGTAACGCCTTAGCCACTGCGCTACCTCGGAGAGTGGTTACCTGTGGTGTGAGAGCACCTTGTATGTGTGTAAGGTGCAGCGATAAGCTCCTTTCGGTCTTTTACAGGTATGGCTGGCAGGCGTGGCACCAGAAGCCAGAGGGTTGGGGTGCGTACATAGGGGCTCCAATGCACACCCCCCACTCCACGCTCGCAATCTTCATGCAATTGGTCTGCCTATTAAATCAAGAGGCAACCGTGCCCTGTACTTAACTCTTTGTTAAAGCGATTAATTACATTAGATAGTTTATTTCACAGTTGCAGTACAAAAATTTTATTTCACATTATATATATTATTTTTCAGTTCCGGTGTTAGTTTTTATTATAATTAGCAACATTTTTCTACAGTTACATTTGTGTTGTTTCTACTCGTCATTTTATTGTTTTGTTACGGAAGGTTGTATTTCCGTAGTGGGGACCTACGGAAGCCTTCCTTTGTACGTGTACCTGTACAGTACACGGGCGTTTTCACACCCGCTCTCCAACCTGGGTGCAGTCTCCGAGGCCGGGTTACTACCCCGTGCACCTGCCAACACAGTCCTGCCAGTCCTGCCAACGTAACGCCTTAGCCACTGCGCTACCACGGAGAGTGGTTACCTGTGGTGTGAGGGCCCCTTATATGCCTGTAAGGTGCAGCGATAAGCTCCTTTCTGTCTTTTACAGCCATGGCAGGCAGGCGTGGCACCAGACGCCAAAGGGTTGGGGTACGTACATAGGGGCTCCAATGCACACCCCCCCCCCACTCCACGCTCGGAATCTTCATACAATTGGTCTGCCTAGCAAATCTAAACGCACCCGTGTCCTGTGCTTTACACTTTGCTAAAGCGATTAATTACATTAGATAGTTTATTTCACAGTTGCAGGATAAAAAAAATTTTATTTTACAGTTGCAGTGTTAGTTTTTATTATGATTAGCAACATTTTCTTACAGTTACATTTGTGTTGTTTCTACTTGTCATTTTAATGTTTTGTTACGGAAGGTTGTATTTCCGTAGTGGAGAGCTACGGAAGCCTTCCTTTGTACGTGTACCTGTACAGTTCACGGGCGTTTTCGCACCCATTCTCCAACCTGGGTGCAGTCTCCGAGGCCGGGTTACTACCCCGTGCACCTGCCAACGCAGTCGCGTAACGCCTTAGCCACTGCGCTACCTCGGAGAGTGGTTACCTGTGGTGTGAGGGCCCCTTGTATGTGTGTAAGGTGCAGCGATAAGCTCCTTTCGGTCTTTTACAGGTATGGCAGGCAGGCGTGGCACCAGAAGCCAAAGGGTTGGGGTGCGTACATAGGGGCTCCAATGCACACCCCCCCACTCCACGCTCGCAATCTTCATGCAATTGGTCTGCCTAGCAAATCAAGAGGCACCCGTGCCCTGTACTTAACTGTTTGCTAAAGCGATTAATTACATTAGATAGTTTATTTCACAGTTGCAGGATAAAAAAAATTTTATTTTACAGTTGCAGTGTTAGTTTTTATTATAATTAGCAACATTTTCTTACAGTTACATTTGTGTTTTTCTACTTGTCTTTTTATTGTTTTGTTACGGAAGGTTGTATTTCCGTAGTGGAGAGCTACGGAAGCCTTCCTTTGTACGTGTACCTGTACAGTACACGGGCTTTTTCGCACCCATTCTCCAACCTGGGTGCAGTCTCCGAGGCCGGGTTACTACCCCGTGCACCTGCCAACGCAGTCGCGTAACGCCTTAGCCACTGCGCTACCTCGGAGAGTGGTTACCTGTGGTGTGAGAGCACCTTGTATGTGTGTAAGGTGCAGCGATAAGCTCCTTTCGGTCTTTTACAGGTATGGCTGGCAGGCGTGGCACCAGAAGCCAGAGGGTTGGGGTGCGTACATAGGGGCTCCAATGCACACCCCCCACTCCACGCTCGCAATCTTTATGCAATTGGTCTGCCTATTAAATCAAGAGGCAACCGTGCCCTGTACTTAACTCTTTGTTAAAGCGATTAATTACATTAGATAGTTTATTTCACAGTTGCAGTACAAAAATTTTTATTTCACATTATATATATTATTTTTCAGTTCCGGTGTTAGTTTTTATTATAATTAGCAACATTTTTCTACAGTTACATTTGTGTTGTTTCTACTCGTCATTTTATTGTTTTGTTACGGAAGGTTGTATTTCCGTAGTGGGGACCTACGGAAGCCTTCCTTTGTACGTGTACCTGTACAGTACACGGGCGTTTTCACACCCGCTCTCCAACCTGGGTGCAGTCTCCGAGGCCGGGTTACTACCCCGTGCACCTGCCAACACAGTCCTGCCAGTCCTGCCAACGTAACGCCTTAGCCACTGCGCTACCACGGAGAGTGGTTACCTGTGGTGTGAGGGCCCCTTATATGCCTGTAAGGTGCAGCGATAAGCTCCTTTCTGTCTTTTACAGCCATGGCAGGCAGGCGTGGCACCAGACGCCAAAGGGTTGGGGTACGTACATAGGGGCTCCAATGCACACCCCCCCCCCCACTCCACGCTCGGAATCTTCATGCAATTGGTCTGCCTAGCAAATCTAAACGCACCCGTGTCCTGTGCTTTACACTTTGCTAAAGCGATTAATTACATTAGATAGTTTAATTCACAGTTGCAGGATAAAAAAAATTTTATTTTACAGTTGCAGTGTTAGTTTTTATTATAATTAGCAACATTTTCTTACAGTTACATTTGTGTTGTTTCTACTTGTCATTTTAATGTTTTGTTACGGAAGGTTGTATTTCCGTAGTGGAGAGCTACGGAAGCCTTCCTTTGTACGTGTACCTGTACAGTACACGGGCGTTTTCGCACCCATTCTCCAACCTGGGTGCAGTCTCCGAGGCCGGGTTACTACCCCGTGCACCTGCCAACGCAGTCGCGTAGCGCCTTACCTCGGAGAGTGGTTACCTGTGGTGTGAGGGCCGCTTGTATGTGTGTAAGGTGCAGCGATAAGCTCCTTTTGGTCTTTTACAGGTATGGCAGGCAGGCGTGGCACCGGAAGCCAAAGGGTTGGGGTGCGTACATAGGGGCTCCAATGCACACCCCCAGCTCCACGCTCGCAATCTTCATGCAATTGGTCTGCCTAGCAAATCAAGAGGCACCCGTGCCCTCTACTTAACTCTTTGCTAAAGCGATTAATTACATTAGATAGTTTATTTCACAGTTGCAGGATAAAACAAATTTTATTTTACAGTTGCAGTGTTAGTTTTTATTATAATTAACAACATTTTCTTACAGTTACATTTGTGTTGTTTCTACTTGTCTTTTTATTGTTTTGTTACGGAAGGTTGTATTTCCGTAGTGGAGAGCTACGGAAGCCTTCCTTTGTACGTGTACCTGTACAGTACACGGGCGTTTTCGCACCCATTCTCCAACCTGGGTGCAGTCTCCGAGGCCGGGTTACTACCCCGTGCACCTGCCAACGCAGTCTCGTAAGGCCTTAGCCACTGCGCTACCTCGGAGAGTGGTTACCTGTGGTGTGAGGGCCCCTTGTATGTGTGTAAGGTGCAGCGATAAGCTCCTTTCGGTCTTTTACAGGTATGGCAGGCAGGCCTGGCAACAGAAGCCAAAGGGTTGGGGTGCGTACATAGGGGCTCCAATGCACCCCCCCCCCCACTCCACGCTCGCAATCTTCATGCAATTGGTCTGCCTAGCAAATCAAGAGGCACCCGTGCCCTGTACTTAACTCTTTGCTAAAGCGATTAATTACGTTAGATAGTTTATTTCACAGTTGCAGGATAAAAAAAATTTTATTTTACAGTTGCAGTATTAGTTTTTATTATATTTAGCAACATTTGCTTACAGTTACATTTGTGTTGTTTCTACTTGTCATTTTATTGTTTTGTTACGGAAGGTTGTATTTCCGTAGTGGAGAGCTACGGAAGCCTTCCTTTGTACGTGTACCTGTACAGTACACGGGAGTTTTCGCAGCCATTCTCCAACCTGGGTGCAGTCTCCGAGGCCGGGTTACTACCCCGTGCACCTGCCAACGCAGTCGCGTAACGCCTTAGCCACTGCGCTACCTCGGAGAGTGGTTACCTGTGTTGTGAGGGCCCCTCATATGCCTGTGAGGTGCAGCGATAAGCTCCTTTCGGTCTTTTACAGGTATGGCAGGCAGGCGTGGCACCAGAAGCCAAAAGGTTGAGGTGCGTACATAGGGGCTCCAATGCACACCCCCCAACTGCGCGCTCGCAACCTTCATGCGATTGGTCTGGCTAGCAAACGAAAAGGCACCCGCTTCCTGTACTTTACACTTTGCTAAAGCGATTAATTACATTAGGTAGTTTATTTCACAGTTGCAGAACAAAAATTTTTATTTCACATTATATATTATTTTACAGTTCCGGTGTTAGTTTTTATTATAATTAGCAACATTTTTCTACAGTTACATTTGTGTTGTTTCTACTCGTCATTTTATTGTTTTGTTACGGAAGGTTGTATTTCCGCAGTGGGGACCTACGGAAGCCTTCCTTTGTACGTGTACCTGTACAGTACACGGGCGTTTTCGCTGCCATTCTCCAACCTGGGTGCAGTCTCCGAGGCCGGGTTACTACCCCGTGCACCTGCCAACGCCGTCGCGTAACGCCTTAGCCACTGCGCTACCTCGGAGAGTGGTTACCTGTGTTGTGAGGGCCCCTCATATGCCTGTGAGGTGCAGCGATAAGCTCCTTTCGGTCTTTTACAGGTATGGCAGGCAGGCGTGGCACCAGAAGCCAAAAGGTTGAGGTGCGTACATAGGGGCTCCAATGCACACCCCCCACTCCACGCTCGCAATCTTCATGCAATTGGTCTGCCTAGCAAATCAAGAGGCACCCGTGCCCTGTACTTAACTCTTTGCTAAAGCGATTAATTACATTAGATAGTTTATTTCACAGTTGCAGGATAAAAAAAATTTTATTTTACAGTTGCAGTGTTAGTTTTTATTATAATTAGCAACATTTTCTTACAGTTACATTTGTGTTGTTTCTACTTGTCTTTTTTATTGTTTTGTTACGGAAGGTTGTATTTCCGTAGTGGAGAGCTACGGAAGCCTTCCTTTGTACGTGTACCCGCACAGTACACGGGCGTTTTCGCACCCATTCTCCAACCTGGGTGCAGTCTCCGAGGCCGGGTTACTGCCCCGTGCACCTGCCAACGCAGTCGCGTAACGCCTTAGCCACTGCGCTACCTCGGAGAGGTGGTTACCTGTGGTGTGAGGGCCCCTTGTATGCCTGTAAGGTGCAGCGATAAGCACCTTTCGGTCTTTTAAAGGTATGGCGGGCAGGCGTGGCACCAGAAGCCAAAGGGTTGGGGTGCGTACATAGGGGCTATAATGCACACCCCCCCACTACACGCTCGCAATCTTCATGCAATTGGTCTGCCTAGCAAATCAAGAGGCACCCGTGCCCTGTACTTAACTCTTTGCTAAAGCGATTAATTAGATTAGATAGTTTATTTCACAGTTGCGGGATAAAAAAAAATTTACTTTACAGTTGCAGTGTTAGTTTTTATTATAATAAGCAACATTTTCTTACATTTACATTTGTGTTGTTTCTACTTGTCATTTTAATGTTTTGTTACGGAAGGTTGTATTTCCGTAGTGGAGAGCTACGGAAGCCTTCCTTTGTACGTGTACCTGTACAGTACACGGGCGTTTTCGCACCCATTCTTCAACCTGGGTGCAGTCTCCGAGGCCGGGTTACTACCCCGTGCACCTGCCAACGCAGTCGCGTAACGCCTTAGCCACTGCGCTACCTCGGAGAGTTGTTACCTGTGGTGTGAGGGCCCCTTGTATGCCTGTAAGGTGCAGCGATAAGCACCTTTCGGTCTTTTAAAGGTATGGCGGGCAGGCGTGGCACCAGAAGCCAAAGAGTTGGGGTGCGTACATAGGGGCTATAATGCACATCCCCCACTCCACGCTCGCAATCTTCATGCAATTGGTCTGCCTAGCAAATCAAGAGGCACCCGTGCCCTGTACTTAACTCTTTGCTAAAGCGATTAATTACATTAGATAGTTTATTTCACAGTTGCAGGATAAAAAAAATTTTATTTTACAGTTGCAGTGTTAGTTTTTATTATAATTAGCAACATTTTCTTACAGTTACATTTGTGTTGTTTCTACTTGTCATTTTAATGTTTTGTTACGGAAGGTTGTATTTCCGTAGTGGAGAGCTACGGAAGCCTTCCTTTGTACGTGTACCTGTACAGTACACGGGCGTTTTCGCACCCATTCTCCAACCTGGGTGCAGTCTCCGAGGCCGGGTTACTACCCCGTGCACCTGCCAACGCAGTCGCGTAACGCCTTAGCCACTGCGCTACCTCGGAGAGTGGTTACGTGTGGTGTGAGGGCCCCTTGTATGTGTGTAAGGTGCAGCGATAAGCTCCTTTCGGTCTTTTACAGGTATGGCAGGCAGGCGTGGCACCAGTTGCCAAAGGGTTGGGGTGCGTACATAGGGGCTCCAATGCACACCCCCCACTCCACGCTCGCAATCTTCATGCAATTGGTCTGCTTAGCAAATCAAGAGGCACTCGTGCCCTCTACTTAACTCTTTGCTAAAGCGATTAATTACATTAGATAGTTTATTTCACAGTTGCTGGATAAAAAAAAAAATTTATTTTACAGTTGCAGTGTTAGTTTTTATTATAATTAGCAACATTTTCTTACATTTACATTTGTGTTGTTTCTACTTGTCATTTTAATGTTTTGTTACGGAAGGTTGTATTTCCGTAGTGGAGAGCTACGGAAGCCTTCCTTTGTACGTGTACCTGTACAGTAAACGGGCGTTTTCGCACCCATTCTCGAACCTGGGTGCAGTCTCCGAGGCCGGGTTACTACCCCGTGCACCTGCCAACGCAGTCGCGTAACGCCTTAGCCACTGCGCTACCTCGGAGAGTGGTTACCTGTGTTGTGACGGCCCCTCATATGCCTGTGAGGTGCAGCGATAAGCTCCTTTCGGTCTTTTACAGGTATGGCAGGCAGGCGTGGCACCAGAAGCCAAAAGGTTGAGGTGCGTACATAGGTTCTCCAATGCACACCCCCCAACTCCGCGCTCGCAATCTTCATGCGATTGGTCTGGCTAGCAAACGAAAAGGCACCCGCTTCCTGTACTTTACACTTTGCTAAAGCGATTAATTACATTAGGTAGTTTATTTCACAGTTGCAGTACAAAAATTTTTATTTCACATTATATATATTATTTTACAGTTCCGGTGTTAGTTTTTATTATAATTAGCAACATTTTTCTACAGTTACATTTGTGTTGTTTCTACTCGTCATTTTATTGTTTTGTTACGGAAGGTTGTATTTCCGTAGAGGGGACCTACGGAAGCCTTCCTTTGTACGTGTACCTGAACAGTACACGGGCGTTTTCACACCCGCTCTCCAAACTGGGTGCAGTCTCCGAGGCCGGGTTACTACCCCGTGCACCTGCCAACACAGTCCTGCCAGTCCTGCCAACGTAACGCCTTAGCCACTGCGCTACCACGGAGAGTGGTTACCTGTGGTTTGAGGACCCCTTATATGCCTGTAAGGTGCAGCGATAAGCACCTTTCGGTCTTTTAAAGGTATGGCGGGCAGGCGTGGCACCAGAAGCCAAAGGGTTGGGGTGCGTACATAGGGGCTATAATGCACACCCCCCTACTCCACGCTCGCAATCTTCATGCAATTGGTCTGCCTAGCAAATCAAGAGGCACACGTGCCCTGTACTTAACTCTTTGCTAAAGCGATTAATTAGATTATATAGTTTATTTCACAGTTGCAGGATAAAAAAAAATTTTATTTTACAGTTGCAGTGTTAGTTTTTATTATAATAAGCAACATTTTCTTACATTTACATTTGTGTTGTTTCTACTTGTCATTTTAATGTTTTGTTACGGAAGGTTGTATTTCCGTAGTGGAGAGCTACGGAAGCCTTCCTTTGTACGTGTACCTGTACAGTAAACGGGCGTTTTCGCACCCATTCTCCAACCTGGGTGCAGTCTCCGAGGCCGGGTTACTACCCCGTGCACCTGCCAACGCAGTCGCGTAACGCCTTAGCCACTGCGCTACCTCGGAGAGTGGTTACCTGTGGTGTGAGGGCCCCTTGTATGCCTGCAAGGTGCAGCGATAAGCTCCTTTCAGTCTTTTAAAGGTATGGCGGGCAGGCGTGGCACCAGAAGCCAAAGGGTTGGGGTGCGTACATAGGGGCTATAATGCACACCCCCCCACTCCACGCTCGCAATCTTCATGCAATTGGTCTGCCTAGCAAATCAAGAGGCACACGTGCCCTGTACTTAACTCTTTGCTAAAGCGATTAATTAGATTAGATAGTTTATTTCACAGTTGCAGGATAAAAAAAAATTTTATTTTACAGTTGCAGTGTTAGTTTTTATTATAATAAGCAACATTTTCTTACATTTACATTTGTGTTGTTTCTACTTGTCATTTTAATGTTTTGTTACGGAAGGTTGTATTTCCGTAGTGGAGAGCTACGGAAGCCTTCCTTTGTACGTGTACCTGTACAGTAAACGGGCGTTTTCGCACCCATTCTCCAACCTGGGTGCAGTCTCCGAGGCCGGGTTACTACCCCGTGCACCTGCCAACGCAGTCGCGTAACGCCTTAGTCACTGCGCTACCTCGGAGAGTGGTTACGTGTGGTGTGAGGGCCCCTTGTATGTGTGTAAGGTGCAGCGATAAGCTCCTTTCGGTCTTTTACAGGTATGGCAGGCAGGCGTGGCACCAGAAGCCAAAGGGTTGGGGTGCGTACATAGGGGCTCCAATGCACACCCCCCACTCCACGCTCGCAATCTTCATGCAATTGGTCTGCCTAGCAAATCAAGAGGCACTCGTGCCCTCTACTTAACTCTTTGCTAAAGCGATTAATTACATTAGATAGTTTATTTCACAGTTGCAGGATAAAAAAAATTTTATTTTAGAGTTGCAGTGTTAGTTTTTATTATAATTAGAAACATTTTCTTACAGTTACATTTGTGTTGTTTCTACTTGTCTTTTTATTGTTTTGTTACGGAAGGTTGTATTTCCGTAGTGGAGAGCTACGGAAGCCTTCCTTTGTACGTGTACCTGTACAGTACACGGGCGTTTTCGCACCCATTCTCCAACCTGGGTGCAGTCTCCGAGGCCGGGTTACTACTCCGTGCACCTGCCAACGCAGTCGCGTAACGCCTTAGCCACTGCGCTACCTCGGAGAGTGGTTACCTGTGTTGTGAGGGCGCCTCATATGCCTGTGAGGTGCAGCGATAAGCTCCTTTCGGTCTGTTACAGGTATGGCAGGCAGGCGTGGCACCAGAAGCCAAAAGGTTGAGGTGCGTACATAGGGGCTCCAATGCCCACCCCCCAACTCCGCGCTCGCAATCTTCATGCGATTGGTCTGGCTAGCAAACGAAAAGGCACCCGCTTCCTGTACTTTACACTTTGCTAAAGCGATTAATTACATTAGGTAGTTTATTTCACAGTTGCAGTACAAAAATTTTTATTTCACATTAGATATATTATTTTACAGTTCCGGTGTTAGTTTTTATTATAATTAGCAACATTTTTCTACAGTTACATTTGTGTTGTTTCTACTCGTCATTTTATTGTTTTGTTACGGAAGGTTGTATTTCCGTAGTGGGGACCTACGGAAGCCTTCCTTTGTACGTGTACCTGTAAAGTACACGGGCGTTTTCACACCCGCTCTCCAAACTGGGTGCAGTCTCCGAGGCCGGGTTACTACCCCGTGCACCTGCCAACACAGTCCTGCCAGTCCTGCCAACGTAACGCCTTAGCCACTGCGCTACCACGGAGAGTGGTTACCTGTGGTTTGAGGACCCCTTATATGCCTGTAAGGTGCAGCGATAAGCACCTTTCGGTCTTTTAAAGGTATGGCGGGCAGGCGTGGCACCAGAAGCCAAAGGGTTGGGGTGCGTCATTAGGGGCTATAATGCACACCCCCCCTCTCTACGCTCGCAATCTTCATGCAATTGGTCTGCCTAGCAAATCAAGAGGCACCCGTGCCCTGTACTTAACTCTTTGCTAAAGCGATTAATTAGATTAGATAGTTTATTTCACAGTTGCGGGATAAAAAAAAATTTACTTTACAGTTGCAGTGTTAGTTTTTATTATAATAAGCAACATTTTCTTACATTTACATTTGTGTTGTTTCTACTTGTCATTTTAATGTTTTGTTACGGAAGGTTGTATTTCCGTAGTGGAGAGCTACGGAAGCCTTCCTTTGTACGTGTACCTGTACAGTACACGGGCGTTTTCGCACCCATTCTTCAACCTGGGTGCAGTCTCCGAGGCCGGGTTACTACCCCGTGCACCTGCCAACGCAGTCGCGTAACGCCTTAGCCACTGCGCTACCTCGGAGAGTTGTTACCTGTGGTGTGAGGGCCCCTTGTATGCCTGTAAGGTGCAGCGATAAGCACCTTTCGGTCTTTTAAAGGTATGGCGGGCAGGCGTGGCACCAGAAGCCAAAGAGTTGGGGTGCGTACATAGGGGCTATAATGCACATCCCCCACTCCACGCTCGCAATCTTCATGCAATTGGTCTGCCTAGCAAATCAAGAGGCACCCGTGCCCTGTACTTAACTCTTTGCTAAAGCGATTAATTACATTAGATAGTTTATTTCACAGTTGCAGGATAAAAAAAATTTTATTTTACAGTTGCAGTGTTAGTTTTTATTATAATTAGCAACATTTTCTTACAGTTACATTTGTGTTGTTTCTACTTGTCATTTTAATGTTTTGTTACGGAAGGTTGTATTTCCGTAGTGGAGAGCTACGGAAGCCTTCCTTTGTACGTGTACCTGTACAGTACACGGGCGTTTTCGCACCCATTCTCCAACCTGGGTGCAGTCTCCGAGGCCGGGTTACTACCCCGTGCACCTGCCAACGCAGTCGCGTAACGCCTTAGCCACTGCGCTACCTCGGAGAGTGGTTACGTGTGGTGTGAGGGCCCCTTGTATGTGTGTAAGGTGCAGCGATAAGCTCCTTTCGGTCTTTTACAGGTATGGCAGGCAGGCGTGGCACCAGTTGCCAAAGGGTTGGGGTGCGTACATAGGGGCTCCAATGCACACCCCCCACTCCACGCTCGCAATCTTCATGCAATTGGTCTGCTTAGCAAATCAAGAGGCACTCGTGCCCTCTACTTAACTCTTTGCTAAAGCGATTAATTACATTAGATAGTTTATTTCACAGTTGCTGGATAAAAAAAAAAATTTATTTTACAGTTGCAGTGTTAGTTTTTATTATAATTAGCAACATTTTCTTACATTTACATTTGTGTTGTTTCTACTTGTCATTTTAATGTTTTGTTACGGAAGGTTGTATTTCCGTAGTGGAGAGCTACGGAAGCCTTCCTTTGTACGTGTACCTGTACAGTAAACGGGCGTTTTCGCACCCATTCTCGAACCTGGGTGCAGTCTCCGAGGCCGGGTTACTACCCCGTGCACCTGCCAACGCAGTCGCGTAACGCCTTAGCCACTGCGCTACCTCGGAGAGTGGTTACCTGTGTTGTGACGGCCCCTCATATGCCTGTGAGGTGCAGCGATAAGCTCCTTTCGGTCTTTTACAGGTATGGCAGGCAGGCGTGGCACCAGAAGCCAAAAGGTTGAGGTGCGTACATAGGTTCTCCAATGCACACCCCCCAACTCCGCGCTCGCAATCTTCATGCGATTGGTCTGGCTAGCAAACGAAAAGGCACCCGCTTCCTGTACTTTACACTTTGCTAAAGCGATTAATTACATTAGGTAGTTTATTTCACAGTTGCAGTACAAAAATTTTTATTTCACATTATATATATTATTTTACAGTTCCGGTGTTAGTTTTTATTATAATTAGCAACATTTTTCTACAGTTACATTTGTGTTGTTTCTACTCGTCATTTTATTGTTTTGTTACGGAAGGTTGTATTTCCGTAGAGGGGACCTACGGAAGCCTTCCTTTGTACGTGTACCTGAACAGTACACGGGCGTTTTCACACCCGCTCTCCAAACTGGGTGCAGTCTCCGAGGCCGGGTTACTACCCCGTGCACCTGCCAACACAGTCCTGCCAGTCCTGCCAACGTAACGCCTTAGCCACTGCGCTACCACGGAGAGTGGTTACCTGTGGTTTGAGGACCCCTTATATGCCTGTAAGGTGCAGCGATAAGCACCTTTCGGTCTTTTAAAGGTATGGCGGGCAGGCGTGGCACCAGAAGCCAAAGGGTTGGGGTGCGTACATAGGGGCTATAATGCACACCCCCCTACTCCACGCTCGCAATCTTCATGCAATTGGTCTGCCTAGCAAATCAAGAGGCACACGTGCCCTGTACTTAACTCTTTGCTAAAGCGATTAATTAGATTAGATAGTTTATTTCACAGTTGCAGGATAAAAAAAAATTTTATTTTACAGTTGCAGTGTTAGTTTTTATTATAATAAGCAACATTTTCTTACATTTACATTTGTGTTGTTTCTACTTGTCATTTTAATGTTTTGTTACGGAAGGTTGTATTTCCGTAGTGGAGAGCTACGGAAGCCTTCCTTTGTACGTGTACCTGTACAGTAAACGGGCGTTTTCGCACCCATTCTCCAACCTGGGTGCAGTCTCCGAGGCCGGGTTACTACCCCGTGCACCTGCCAACGCAGTCGCGTAACGCCTTAGCCACTGCGCTACCTCGGAGAGTGGTTACCTGTGGTGTGAGGGCCCCTTGTATGCCTGCAAGGTGCAGCGATAAGCTCCTTTCAGTCTTTTAAAGGTATGGCGGGCAGGCGTGGCACCAGAAGCCAAAGGGTTGGGGTGCGTACATAGGGGCTATAATGCACACCCCCCCACTCCACGCTCGCAATCTTCATGCAATTGGTCTGCCTAGCAAATCAAGAGGCACACGTGCCCTGTACTTAACTCTTTGCTAAAGCGATTAATTAGATTAGATAGTTTATTTCACAGTTGCAGGATAAAAAAAAATTTTATTTTACAGTTGCAGTGTTAGTTTTTATTATAATAAGCAACATTTTCTTACATTTACATTTGTGTTGTTTCTACTTGTCATTTTAATGTTTTGTTACGGAAGGTTGTATTTCCGTAGTGGAGAGCTACGGAAGCCTTCCTTTGTACGTGTACCTGTACAGTAAACGGGCGTTTTCGCACCCATTCTCCAACCTGGGTGCAGTCTCCGAGGCCGGGTTACTACCCCGTGCACCTGCCAACGCAGTCGCGTAACGCCTTAGTCACTGCGCTACCTCGGAGAGTGGTTACGTGTGGTGTGAGGGCCCCTTGTATGTGTGTAAGGTGCAGCGATAAGCTCCTTTCGGTCTTTTACAGGTATGGCAGGCAGGCGTGGCACCAGAAGCCAAAGGGTTGGGGTGCGTACATAGGGGCTCCAATGCACACCCCCCACTCCACGCTCGCAATCTTCATGCAATTGGTCTGCCTAGCAAATCAAGAGGCACTCGTGCCCTCTACTTAACTCTTTGCTAAAGCGATTAATTACATTAGATAGTTTATTTCACAGTTGCAGGATAAAAAAAATTTTATTTTAGAGTTGCAGTGTTAGTTTTTATTATAATTAGAAACATTTTCTTACAGTTACATTTGTGTTGTTTCTACTTGTCTTTTTATTGTTTTGTTACGGAAGGTTGTATTTCCGTAGTGGAGAGCTACGGAAGCCTTCCTTTGTACGTGTACCTGTACAGTACACGGGCGTTTTCGCACCCATTCTCCAACCTGGGTGCAGTCTCCGAGGCCGGGTTACTACTCCGTGCACCTGCCAACGCAGTCGCGTAACGCCTTAGCCACTGCGCTACCTCGGAGAGTGGTTACCTGTGTTGTGAGGGCGCCTCATATGCCTGTGAGGTGCAGCGATAAGCTCCTTTCGGTCTGTTACAGGTATGGCAGGCAGGCGTGGCACCAGAAGCCAAAAGGTTGAGGTGCGTACATAGGGGCTCCAATGCCCACCCCCCAACTCCGCGCTCGCAATCTTCATGCGATTGGTCTGGCTAGCAAACGAAAAGGCACCCGCTTCCTGTACTTTACACTTTGCTAAAGCGATTAATTACATTAGGTAGTTTATTTCACAGTTGCAGTACAAAAATTTTTATTTCACATTAGATATATTATTTTACAGTTCCGGTGTTAGTTTTTATTATAATTAGCAACATTTTTCTACAGTTACATTTGTGTTGTTTCTACTCGTCATTTTATTGTTTTGTTACGGAAGGTTGTATTTCCGTAGTGGGGACCTACGGAAGCCTTCCTTTGTACGTGTACCTGTAAAGTACACGGGCGTTTTCACACCCGCTCTCCAAACTGGGTGCAGTCTCCGAGGCCGGGTTACTACCCCGTGCACCTGCCAACACAGTCCTGCCAGTCCTGCCAACGTAACGCCTTAGCCACTGCGCTACCACGGAGAGTGGTTACCTGTGGTTTGAGGACCCCTTATATGCCTGTAAGGTGCAGCGATAAGCACCTTTCGGTCTTTTAAAGGTATGGCGGGCAGGCGTGGCACCAGAAGCCAAAGGGTTGGGGTGCGTCATTAGGGGCTATAATGCACACCCCCCCTCTCTACGCTCGCAATCTTCATGCAATTGGTCTGCCTAGCAAATCAAGAGGCACCCGTGCCCTGTACTTAACTCTGCTAAAGTGAATAATTACATTAGATAGTTTATTTCACAGTTGCAGGATAAAAAAAAATTTATTTTACAGTTGCAGTGTTAGTTTTTATTATAATTAGCAACATTTTCTTACAGTTACATTTGTGTTGTTTTTACTTGTCATTTTAATGTTCTGTTACGGAAGGTTGTATTTCCGTAGTGGAGAGCTACGGAAGCCTTCCTTTGTACGTGTACCTGAACAGTACACGGGCGTTTTCGCACCCATTCTCACACCTGGGTGCAGTCTCCGAAGCCGGGTTACTACCCCGTGCACCTGCCAACGCAGTCGCGTAAGGCCTTAGCCACTGCGCTACCTCGGAGAGTGGTTAGCTGTGGTGTGAGGGCCCCTTGTATGTGTGTAAGGTGCAGCGATAAGCTCCTTTCGGTCTTTTACAGGTATGGCAGGCAGGCGTGGCACCAGAAGCCAAAGGGTTGGGGTGCGTACATTGGGGCTCCAATGCACACCCCCCACTCCACGCTCGCAATCTTCATGCAATTGGTCTGCCTAGCAAATCAAGAGGCACCCGTGCCCTGTACTTAACTCTTTGCTAAAGCGATTAATTACATTAGATAGTTTATTTCACTGTTGCAGGATAAAAAAAAAATTATTTTACAGTTGCAGTGTTAGTTTTTATTATAATTAGCAACATTTTCTTACAGTTACATTTGTGTTGTTTCTACTTGTCTTTTTATTGTTTTGTTACGGAAGTTTGTATTTCCGTAGTGGAGAGCTACGGAAGCCTTCCTTTGTACGTGTACCTGTACAGTACACGGGCGTTTTCGCACCCATTCTCCAACCTGGGTGCAGTCTCCGAGGCCGGGTTACTACACCGTGCACCTGCCAACGCAGTCGCGTAACGCCTTAGCCACTGCGCTACCTCGGAGAGTGGTTACCTGTGTTGTGACGGCCCCTCATATGCCTGTGAGGTGCAGCGATAAGCTCCTTTCGGTCTTTTACAGGTATGGCAGGCAGGCGTGGCACCAGAAGCCAAAAGGTTGAGGTGCGTACATAGGTTCTCCAATGCACACCCCCCAACTCCGCGCTCGCAATCTTCATGCGATTGGTCTGGCTAGCAAACGAAAAGGCACCCGCTTCCTGTACTTTACACTTTGCTAAAGCGATTAATTACATTAGGTAGTTTATTTCACAGTTGCAGTACAAAAATTTTTATTTCACATTATATATATTATTTTACAGTTCCGGTGTTAGTTTTTATTATAATTAGCAACATTTTTCTACAGTTACATTTGTGTTGTTTCTACTCGTCATTTTATTGTTTTGTTACGGAAGGTTGTATTTCCGTAGTGGGGACCTACGGAAGCCTTCCTTTGTACGTGTACCTGTACAGTACACGGGCGTTTTCACACCCGCTCTCCAAACTGGGTGCAGTCTCCGAGGCCGGGTTACTACCCCGTGCACCTGCCAACACAGTCCTGCCAGTCCTGCCAACGTAACGCCTTAGCCACTGCGCTACCACGGAGAGTGGTTACCTGTGGTTTGAGGACCCCTTATATGCCTGTAAGGTGCAGCGATAAGCACCTTTCGGTCTTTTAAAGGTATGGCGGGCAGGCGTGGCACCAGAAGCCAAAGGGTTGGGGTGCGTACATAGGGGCTATAATGCACACCCCCCTACTCCACGCTCGCAATCTTCATGCAATTGGTCTGCCTAGCAAATCAAGAGGCACACGTGCCCTGTACTTAACTCTTTGCTAAAGCGATTAATTAGATTAGATAGTTTATTTCACAGTTGCAGGATAAAAAAAAAATTTTATTTTACAGTTGCAGTGTTAGTTTTTATTATAATAAGCAACATTTTCTTACATTTACATTTGTGTTGTTTCTACTTGTCATTTTAATGTTTTGTTACGGAAGGTTGTATTTCCGTAGTGGAGAGCTACGGAAGCCTTCCTTTGTACGTGTACCTGTACAGTAAACGGGCGTTTTCGCACCCATTCTCCAACCTGGGTGCAGTCTCCGAGGCCGGGTTACTACCCCGTGCACCTGCCAACGCAGTCGCGTAACGCCTTAGCCACTGCGCTACCTCGGAGAGTGGTTACCTGTGGTGTGAGGGCCCCTTGTATGCCTGCAAGGTGCAGCGATAAGCTCCTTTCAGTCTTTTAAAGGTATGGCGGGCAGGCGTGGCACCAGAAGCCAAAGGGTTGGGGTGCGTACATAGGGGCTATAATGCACACCCCCCCACTCCACGCTCGCAATCTTCATGCAATTGGTCTGCCTAGCAAATCAAGAGGCACACGTGCCCTGTACTTAACTCTTTGCTAAAGCGATTAATTAGATTAGATAGTTTATTTCACAGTTGCAGGATAAAAAAAAATTTTATTTTACAGTTGCAGTGTTAGTTTTTATTATAATAAGCAACATTTTCTTACATTTACATTTGTGTTGTTTCTACTTGTCATTTTAATGTTTTGTTACGGAAGGTTGTATTTCCGTAGTGGAGAGCTACGGAAGCCTTCCTTTGTACGTGTACCTGTACAGTAAACGGGCGTTTTCGCACCCATTCTCCAACCTGGGTGCAGTCTCCGAGGCCGGGTTACTACCCCGTGCACCTGCCAACGCAGTCGCGTAACGCCTTAGTCACTGCGCTACCTCGGAGAGTGGTTACGTGTGGTGTGAGGGCCCCTTGTATGTGTGTAAGGTGCAGCGATAAGCTCCTTTCGGTCTTTTACAGGTATGGCAGGCAGGCGTGGCACCAGAAGCCAAAGGGTTGGGGTGCGTACATAGGGGCTCCAATGCACACCCCCCACTCCACGCTCGCAATCTTCATGCAATTGGTCTGCCTAGCAAATCAAGAGGCACTCGTGCCCTCTACTTAACTCTTTGCTAAAGCGATTAATTACATTAGATAGTTTATTTCACAGTTGCAGGATAAAAAAAATTTTATTTTAGAGTTGCAGTGTTAGTTTTTATTATAATTAGAAACATTTTCTTACAGTTACATTTGTGTTGTTTCTACTTGTCTTTTTATTGTTTTGTTACGGAAGGTTGTATTTCCGTAGTGGAGAGCTACGGAAGCCTTCCTTTGTACGTGTACCTGTACAGTACACGGGCGTTTTCGCACCCATTCTCCAACCTGGGTGCAGTCTCCGAGGCCGGGTTACTACTCCGTGCACCTGCCAACGCAGTCGCGTAACGCCTTAGCCACTGCGCTACCTCGGAGAGTGGTTACCTGTGTTGTGAGG
Source organism: Amblyomma mixtum (assembly GCF_055824585.1). NCBI lineage: Eukaryota > Metazoa > Arthropoda > Arachnida > Ixodida > Ixodidae > Amblyomma > Amblyomma mixtum. Next base: position 18,610,006 of record NC_143021.1, on the reverse strand, counting down.
GCGCCTCATATGCCTGTGAGGTGCAGCGATAAGCTCCTTTCGGTCTGTTACAGGTATGGCAGGCAGGCGTGGCACCAGAAGCCAAAAGGTTGAGGTGCGTACATAGGGGCTCCAATGCCCACCCCCCAACTCCGCGCTCGCAATCTTCATGCGATTGGTCTGGCTAGCAAACGAAAAGGCACCCGCTTCCTGTACTTTACACTTTGCTAAAGCGATTAATTACATTAGGTAGTTTATTTCACAGTTGCAGTACAAAAATTTTTATTTCACATTAGATATATTATTTTACAGTTCCGGTGTTAGTTTTTATTATAATTAGCAACATTTTTCTACAGTTACATTTGTGTTGTTTCTACTCGTCATTTTATTGTTTTGTTACGGAAGGTTGTATTTCCGTAGTGGGGACCTACGGAAGCCTTCCTTTGTACGTGTACCTGTAAAGTACACGGGCGTTTTCACACCCGCTCTCCAAACTGGGTGCAGTCTCCGAGGCCGGGTTACTACCCCGTGCACCTGCCAACACAGTCCTGCCAGTCCTGCCAACGTAACGCCTTAGCCACTGCGCTACCACGGAGAGTGGTTACCTGTGGTTTGAGGACCCCTTATATGCCTGTAAGGTGCAGCGATAAGCACCTTTCGGTCTTTTAAAGGTATGGCGGGCAGGCGTGGCACCAGAAGCCAAAGGGTTGGGGTGCGTCATTAGGGGCTATAATGCACACCCCCCCTCTCTACGCTCGCAATCTTCATGCAATTGGTCTGCCTAGCAAATCAAGAGGCACCCGTGCCCTGTACTTAACTCTGCTAAAGTGAATAATTACATTAGATAGTTTATTTCACAGTTGCAGGATAAAAAAAAATTTATTTTACAGTTGCAGTGTTAGTTTTTATTAGAATTAGCAACATTTTCTTACAGTTACATTTGTGTTGTTTTTACTTGTCATTTTAATGTTCTGTTACGGAAGGTTGTATTTCCGTAGTGGAGAGCTACGGAAGCCTTCCTTTGTACGTGTACCTGAACAGTACACGGGCGTTTTCGCACCCATTCTCACACCTGGGTGCAGTCTCCGAAGCCGGGTTACTACCCCGTGCACCTGCCAACGCAGTCGCGTAAGGCCTTAGCCACTGCGCTACCTCGGAGAGTGGTTAGCTGTGGTGTGAGGGCCCCTTGTATGTGTGTAAGGTGCAGCGATAAGCTCCTTTCGGTCTTTTACAGGTATGGCAGGCAGGCGTGGCACCAGAAGCCAAAGGGTTGGGGTGCGTACATTGGGGCTCCAATGCACACCCCCCACTCCACGCTCGCAATCTTCATGCAATTGGTCTGCCTAGCAAATCAAGAGGCACCCGTGCCCTGTACTTAACTCTTTGCTAAAGCGATTAATTACATTAGATAGTTTATTTCACTGTTGCAGGATAAAAAAAAAATTATTTTACAGTTGCAGTGTTAGTTTTTATTATAATTAGCAACATTTTCTTACAGTTACATTTGTGTTGTTTCTACTTGTCTTTTTATTGTTTTGTTACGGAAGTTTGTATTTCCGTAGTGGAGAGCTACGGAAGCCTTCCTTTGTACGTGTACCTGTACAGTACACGGGCGTTTTCGCACCCATTCTCCAACCTGGGTGCAGTCTCCGAGGCCGGGTTACTACACCGTGCACCTGCCAACGCAGTCGCGTAACGCCTTAGCCACTGCGCTACCTCGGAGAGTGGTTACCTGTGTTGTGACGGCCCCTCATATGCCTGTGAGGTGCAGCGATAAGCTCCTTTCGGTCTTTTACAGGTATGGCAGGCAGGCGTGGCACCAGAAGCCAAAAGGTTGAGGTGCGTACATAGGTTCTCCAATGCACACCCCCCAACTCCGCGCTCGCAATCTTCATGCGATTGGTCTGGCTAGCAAACGAAAAGGCACCCGCTTCCTGTACTTTACACTTTGCTAAAGCGATTAATTACATTAGGTAGTTTATTTCACAGTTGCAGTACAAAAATTTTTATTTCACATTATATATATTATTTTACAGTTCCGGTGTTAGTTTTTATTATAATTAGCAACATTTTTGTACAGTTACATTTGTGTTGTTTCTACTCGTCATTTTATTGTTTTGTTACGGAAGGTTGTATTTCCGTAGTGGGGACCTACGGAAGCCTTCCTTTGTACGTGTACCTGTACAGTACACGGGCGTTTTCACACCCGCTCTCCAAACTGGGTGCAGTCTCCGAGGCCGGGTTACTACCCCGTGCACCTGCCAACACAGTCCTGCCAGTCCTGCCAACGTAACGCCTTAGCCACTGCGCTACCACGGAGAGTGGTTACCTGTGGTTTGAGGACCCCTTATATGCCTGTAAGGTGCAGCGATAAGCACCTTTCGGTCGTTTAAAGGTATGGCGGGCAGGCGTGGCACCAGAAGCCAAAGGGTTGGGGTGCGTACATAGGGGCTATAATGCACACCCCCCTACTCCACGCTCGCAATCTTCATGCAATTGGTCTGCCTAGCAAATCAAGAGGCACACGTGCCCTGTACTTAACTCTTTGCTAAAGCGATTAATTAGATTAGATAGTTTATTTCACAGTTGCAGGATAAAAAAAAAATTTTATTTTACAGTTGCAGTGTTAGTTTTTATTATAATAAGCAACATTTTCTTACATTTACATTTGTGTTGTTTCTACTTGTCATTTTAATGTTTTGTTACGGAAGGTTGTATTTCCGTAGTGGAGAGCTACGGAAGCCTTCCTTTGTAGTGTACCTGTACAGTAAACGGGCGTTTTCGCACCCATTCTCCAACCTGGGTGCAGTCTCCGAGGCCGGGTTACTACCCCGTGCACCTGCCAACGCAGTCGCGTAACGCCTTAGCCACTGCGCTACCTCGGAGAGTGGTTACCTGTGGTGTGAGGGCCCCTTGTATGCCTGTAAGGTGCAGCGATAAGCACCTTTCAGTCTTTTAAAGGTATGGCGGGCAGGCGTGGCACCAGAAGCCAAAGGGTTGGGGTGCGTACATAGGGGCTATAATGCACACCCCCCCACTCCACGCTCGCAATCTTCATGCAATTGGTCTGCCTAGCAAATCAAGAGGCACACGTGCCCTGTACTTAACTCTTTGCTAAAGCGATTAATTAGATTAGATAGTTTATTTCACAGTTGCAGGATAAAAAAAAATTTTATTTTACAGTTGCAGTGTTAGTTTTTATTATAATAAGCAACATTTTCTTACATTTACTTTTGTGTTGTTTCTACTTGTCATTTTAATGTTTTGTTACGGAAGGTTGTATTTCCGTAGTGGAGAGCTACGGAAGCCTTCCTTTGTACGTGTACCTGTACAGTAAACGGGCGTTTTCGCACCCATTCTCCAACCTGGGTGCAGTCTCCGAGGCCGGGTTACTACCCCGTGCACCTGCCAACGCAGTCGCGTAACGCCTTAGTCACTGCGCTACCTCGGAGAGTGGTTACGTGTGGTGTGAGGGCCCCTTGTATGTGTGTAAGGTGCAGCGATAAGCTCCTTTCGGTCTTTTACAGGTATGGCAGGCAGGCGTGGCACCAGAAGCCAAAGGGTTGGGGTGCGTACATAGGGGCTCCAATGCACACCCCCCACTCCACGCTCGCAATCTTCATGCAATTGGTCTGCCTAGCAAATCAAGAGGCACTCGTGCCCTCTACTTAACTCTTTGCTAAAGCGATTAATTACATTAGATAGTTTATTTCACAGTTGCAGGATAAAAAAAATTTTATTTTAGAGTTGCAGTGTTAGTTTTTATTATAATTAGAAACATTTTCTTACAGTTACATTTGTGTTGTTTCTACTTGTCTTTTTATTGTTTTGTTACGGAAGGTTGTATTTCCGTAGTGGAGAGCTACGGAAGCCTTCCTTTGTACGTGTACCTGTACAGTACACGGGCGTTTTCGCACCCATTCTCCAACCTGGGTGCAGTCTCCGAGGCCGGGTTACTACTCCGTGCACCTGCCAACGCAGTCGCGTAACGCCTTAGCCACTGCGCTACCTCGGAGAGTGGTTACCTGTGTTGTGAGGGCGCCTCATATGCCTGTGAGGTGCAGCGATAAGCTCCTTTCGGTCTGTTACAGGTATGGCAGGCAGGCGTGGCACCAGAAGCCAAAAGGTTGAGGTGCGTACATAGGGGCTCCAATGCCCACCCCCCAACTCCGCGCTCGCAATCTTCATGCGATTGGTCTGGCTAGCAAACGAAAAGGCACCCGCTTCCTGTACTTTACACTTTGCTAAAGCGATTAATTACATTAGGTAGTTTATTTCACAGTTGCAGTACAAAAATTTTTATTTCACATTAGATATATTATTTTACAGTTCCGGTGTTAGTTTTTATTATAATTAGCAACATTTTTCTACAGTTACATTTGTGTTGTTTCTACTCGTCATTTTATTGTTTTGTTACGGAAGGTTGTATTTCCGTAGTGGGGACCTACGGAAGCCTTCCTTTGTACGTGTACCTGTAAAGTACACGGGCGTTTTCACACCCGCTCTCCAAACTGGGTGCAGTCTCCGAGGCCGGGTTACTACCCGGTGCACCTGCCAACACAGTCCTGCCAGTCCTGCCAACGTAACGCCTTAGCCACTGCGCTACCACGGAGAGTGGTTACCTGTGGTTTGAGGACCCCTTATATGCCTGTAAGGTGCAGCGATAAGCACCTTTCGGTCTTTTAAAGGTATGGCGGGCAGGCGTGGCACCAGAAGCCAAAGGGTTGGGGTGCGTCATTAGGGGCTATAATGCACACCCCCCCTCTCTACGCTCGCAATCTTCATGCAATTGGTCTGCCTAGCAAATCAAGAGGCACCCGTGCCCTGTACTTAACTCTGCTAAAGTGAATAATTACATTAGATAGTTTATTTCACAGTTGCAGGATAAAAAAAAATTTATTTTACAGTTGCAGTGTTAGTTTTTATTATAATTAGCAACATTTTCTTACAGTTACATTTGTGTTGTTTTTACTTGTCATTTTAATGTTCTGTTACGGAAGGTTGTATTTCCGTAGTGGAGAGCTACGGAAGCCTTCCTTTGTACGTGTACCTGAACAGTACACGGGCGTTTTCGCACCCATTCTCCAACCTGGGTGCAGTCTCCGAAGCCGGGTTACTACCCCGTGCACCTGCCAACGCAGTCGCGTAAGGCCTTAGCCACTGCGCTACCTCGGAGAGTGGTTACCTGTGGTGTGAGGGCCCCTTGTATGTGTGTAAGGTGCAGCGATAAGCTCCTTTCGGTCTTTTACAGGTATGGCAGGCAGGCGTGGCACCAGAAGCCAAAGGGTTGGGGTGCGTACATTGGGGCTCCAATGCACACCCCCCACTCCACGCTCGCAATCTTCATGCAATTGGTCTGCCTAGCAAATCAAGAGGCACCCGTGCCCTGTACTTAACTCTTTGCTAAAGCGATTAATTACATTAGATAGTTTATTTCACTGTTGCAGGATAAAAAAAAATTATTTTACAGTTGCAGTGTTAGTTTTTATTATAATTAGCAACATTTTCTTACAGTTACATTTGTGTTGTTTCTACTTGTCTTTTTATTGTTTTGTTACGGAAGGTTGTATTTCCGTAGTGGAGAGCTACGGAAGCCTTCCTTTGTACGTGTACCTGTACAGTACACGGGCGTTTTCGCACCCATTCTTCAACCTGGGTGCAGTCTCCGAGGCCGGGTTACTACGCCGTGCACCTGCCAACGCAGTCGCGTAACGCCTTAGCCACTGCGCTACCTCGGAGAGTGGTTACCTGTGGTGTGAGGGCCCCTTGTATGCCTGTAAGGTGCAGCGATAAGCACCTTTCAGTCTTTTAAAGGTATGGCGGGCAGGCGTGGCACCAGAAGCCAAAGGGTTGGGGTGCGTACATAGGGGCTATAATGCACACCCCCCCACTCCACGCTCGCAATCTTCATGCAATTGGTCTGCCTAGCAAATCAAGAGGCACACGTGCCCTGTACTTAACTCTTTGCTAAAGCGATTAATTAGATTAGATAGTTTATTTCACAGTTGCAGGATAAAAAAAAATTTTATTTTACAGTTGCAGTGTTAGTTTTTATTATAATAAGCAACATTTTCTTACATTTACATTTGTGTTGTTTCTACTTGTCATTTTAATGTTTTGTTACGGAAGGTTGTATTTCCGTAGTGGAGAGCTACGGAAGCCTTCCTTTTTACGTGTACCTGTACAGTAAACGGGCGTTTTCGCACCCATTCTCCAACCTGGGTGCAGTCTCCGAGGCCGGGTTACTACCCCGTGCACCTGCCAACGCAGTCGCGTAACGCCTTAGTCACTGCGCTACCTCGGAGAGTGGTTACGTGTGGTGTGAGGGCCCCTTGTATGTGTGTAAGGTGCAGCGATAAGCTCCTTTCGGTCTTTTACAGGTATGGCAGGCAGGCGTGGCACCAGAAGCCAAAGGGTTGGGGTGCGTACATAGGGGCTCCAATGCACACCCCCCACTCCACGCTCGCAATCTTCATGCAATTGGTCTGCCTAGCAAATCAAGAGGCACTCGTGCCCTCTACTTAACTCTTTGCTAAAGCGATTAATTACATTAGATAGTTTATTTCACAGTTGCAGGATAAAAAAAATTTTATTTTAGAGTTGCAGTGTTAGTTTTTATTATAATTAGAAACATTTTCTTACAGTTACATTTGTGTTGTTTCTACTTGTCTTTTTATTGTTTTGTTACGGAAGGTTGTATTTCCGTAGTGGAGAGCTACGGAAGCCTTCCTTTGTACGTGTACCTGTACAGTACACGGGCGTTTTCGCACCCATTCTCCAACCTGGGTGCAGTCTCCGAGGCCGGGTTACTACTCCGTGCACCTGCCAACGCAGTCGCGTAACGCCTTAGCCACTGCGCTACCTCGGAGAGTGGTTACCTGTGTTGTGAGGGCGCCTCATATGCCTGTGAGGTGCAGCGATAAGCTCCTTTCGGTCTGTTACAGGTATGGCAGGCAGGCGTGGCACCAGAAGCCAAAAGGTTGAGGTGCGTACATAGGGGCTCCAATGCCCACCCCCAACTCCGCGCTCGCAATCTTCATGCGATTGGTCTGGCTAGCAAACGAAAAGGCACCCGCTTCCTGTACTTTACACTTTGCTAAAGCGATTAATTACATTAGGTAGTTTATTTCACAGTTGCAGTACAAAAATTTTTATTTCACATTATATATATTATTTTACAGTTCCGGTGTTAGTTTTTATTATAATTAGCAACATTTTTCTACAGTTACATTTGTGTTGTTTCTACTCGTCATTTTATTGTTTTGTTACGGAAGGTTGTATTTCCGTAGTGGGGACCTACGGAAGCCTTCCTTTGTACGTGTACCTGTAAAGTACACGGGCGTTTTCACACCCGCTCTCCAAACTGGGTGCAGTCTCCGAGGCCGGGTTACTACCCCGTGCACCTGCCAACACAGTCCTGCCAGTCCTGCCAACGTAACGCCTTAGCCACTGCGCTACCACGGAGAGTGGTTACCTGTGGTTTGAGGACCCCTTATATGCCTGTAAGGTGCAGCGATAAGCACCTTTCGGTCTTTTAAAGGTATGGCGGGCAGGCGTGGCACCAGAAGCCAAAGGGTTGGGGTGCGTCATTAGGGGCTATAATGCACACCCCCCCTCTCTACGCTCGCAATCTTCATGCAATTGGTCTGCCTAGCAAATCAAGAGGCACCCGTGCCCTGTACTTAACTCTTTGCTAAAGTGAATAATTACATTAGATAGTTTATTTCACAGTTGCAGGATAAAAAAAAATTTATTTTACAGTTGCAGTGTTAGTTTTTATTATAATTAGCAACATTTTCTTACAGTTACATTTGTGTTGTTTTTACTTGTCATTTTAATGTTCTGTTACGGAAGGTTGTATTTCCGTAGTGGAGAGCTACGGAAGCCTTCCTTTGTACGTGTACCTGAACAGTACACGGGCGTTTTCGCACCCATTCTCCAACCTGGGTGCAGTCTCCGAAGCCGGGTTACTACCCCGTGCACCCGCCAACGCAGTCGCGTAAGGCCTTAGCCACTGCGCTACCTCGGAGAGTGGTTACCTGTGGTGTGAGGGCCCCTTGTATGTGTGTAAGGTGCAGCGATAAGCTCCTTTCGGTCTTTTACAGGTATGGCAGGCAGGCGTGGCACCAGAAGCCAAAGGGTTGGGGTGCGTACATTGGGGCTCCAATGCACACCCCCCACTCCACGCTCGCAATCTTCATGCAATTGGTCTGCCTAGCAAATCAAGAGGCACCCGTGCCCTGTACTTAACTCTTTGCTAAAGCGATTAATTACATTAGATAGTTTATTTCACTGTTGCAGGATAAAAAAAAAATTATTTTACAGTTGCAGTGTTAGTTTTTATTATAATTAGCAACATTTTCTTACAGTTACATTTGTGTTGTTTCTACTTGTCTTTTTATTGTTTTGTTACGGAAGGTTGTATTTCCGTAGTGGAGAGCTACGGAAGCCTTCCTTTGTACGTGTACCTGTACAGTACACGGGCGTTTTCGCACCCATTCTTCAACCTGGGTGCAGTCTCCGAGGCCGGGTTACTACGCCGTGCACCTGCCAACGCAGTCGCGTAACGCCTTAGCCACTGCGCTACCTCGGAGAGTGGTTACCTGTGGTGTGAGGGCCCCTTGTATGCCTGTAAGGTGCAGCGATAAGCACCTTTCGGTCTTTTAAAGGTATGGCGGGCAGGCGTGGCACCAGAAGCCAAAGGGTTGGGGTGCGTACATAGGGGCTATAATGCACACCCCCCCACTCCACGCTCGCAATCTTCATGCAATTGGTCTGCCTAGCAAATCAAGAGGCACACGTGCCCTGTACTTAACTCTTTGCTAAAGCGATTAATTACATTAGATAGTTTATTTCACAGTTGCTGGATAAAAAAAATTTTATTTTACAGTTGCAGTGTTAGTTTTTATTATAATTAGCAACATTTTCTTACAGTTACATTTGTGTTGTTTTTACTTGTCATTTTAATGTTCTGTTACGGAAGGTTGTATTTCCGTAGTGGAGAGCTACGGAAGCCTTCCTTTGTACGTGTACCTGAACAGTACACGGGCGTTTTCGCACCCATTCTCCAACCTGGGTGCAGTCTCCGAAGCCGGGTTACTACCCCGTGCACCTGCCAACGCAGTCGCGTAAGGCCTTAGCCACTGCGCTACCTCGGAGAGTGGTTACCTGTGGTGTGAGGGCCCCTTGTATGTGTGTAAGGTGCAGCGATAAGCTCCTTTCGGTCTTTTACAGGTATGGCAGGCAGGCGTGGCACCAGAAGCCAAAGGGTTGGGGTGCGTACATTGGGGCTCCAATGCACACCCCCCACTCCACGCTCGCAATCTTCATGCAATTGGTCTGCCTAGCAAATCAAGAGGCACCCGTGCCCTGTACTTAACTCTTTGCTAAAGCGATTAATTACATTAGATAGTTTATTTCACTGTTGCAGGATAAAAAAAAAATTATTTTACAGTTGCAGTGTTAGTTTTTATTATAATTAGCAACATTTTCTTACAGTTACATTTGTGTTGTTTCTACTTGTCTTTTTATTGTTTTGTTACGGAAGGTTGTATTTCCGTAGTGGAGAGCTACGGAAGCCTTCCTTTGTACGTGTACCTGTACAGTACACGGGCGTTTTCGCACCCATTCTTCAACCTGGGTGCAGTCTCCGAGGCCGGGTTACTACGCCGTGCACCTGCCAACGCAGTCGCGTAACGCCTTAGCCACTGCGCTACCTCGGAGAGTGGTTACCTGTGGTGTGAGGGCCCCTTGTATGCCTGTAAGGTGCAGCGATAAGCACCTTTCGGTCTTTTAAAGGTATGGCGGGCAGGCGTGGCACCAGAAGCCAAAGGGTTGGGGTGCGTACATAGGGGCTATAATGCACACCCCCCCACTCCACGCTCGCAATCTTCATGCAATTGGTCTGCCTAGCAAATCAAGAGGCACACGTGCCCTGTACTTAACTCTTTGCTAAAGCGATTAATTACATTAGATAGTTTATTTCACAGTTGCTGGATAAAAAAAATTTTATTTTACAGTTGCAGTGTTAGTTTTTATTATAATTAGCAACATTTTCTTACAGTTACATTTCTGTTGTTTCTACTTGTCTTTTTATTGTTTTGTTACGGAAGGTTGTATTTCCGTAGTGGAGAGCTACGGAAGCCTTCCTTTGTACGTGTACCTGTACAGTACACGGGCGTTTTCGCACCTATTCTCCAACCTGGGTGCAGTCTCCGAGGCCGGGTTACTACCCCGTGCACCTGCCAACGCAGTCGCGTAACGCCTTAGCCACTGCGCTACCTCGGAGAGTGGTTACGTGTGGTGTGAGGGCCCCTTGTATGTGTGTAAGGTGCAGCGATAAGCTCCTTTCGGTCTTTTACAGGTATGGCAGGCAGGCGTGGCACCAGAAGCCAAAGGGTTGGGGTGCGTACATAGGGGCTCCAATGCACACCCCCACTCCACGCTCGCAATCTTCATGCAATTGGTCTGCCTAGCAAATCAAGAGGCACTCGTGCCCTCTACTTAACTCTTTGCTAAAGCGATTAATTACATTAGATAGTTTATTTCACAGTTGCTGGATAAAAAAAATTTTATTTTACAGTTGCAGTGTTAGTTTTTATTATAATTAGCAACATTTTCTTACAGTTACATTTCTGTTGTTTCTACTTGTCTTTTTATTGTTTTGTTACGGAAGGTTGTATTTCCGTAGTGGAGAGCTACGGAAGCCTTCCTTTGTACGTGTACCTGTACAGTACACGGGCGTTTTCGCACCCATTCTCCAACCTGGTTGCAGTCTCCGAGGCCGGGTTACTACCCCGTGCACCTGCCAACGCAGTCGCGTAACGCCTTAGCCACTGCGCTGCCTCGGAGAGTGGTTACCTGTGGTGTGAGGGCCCCTTGTATGCCTGTAAGGTGCAGCGATAAGCACCTTTCGGTCTTTTAAAGGTATGGCGGGCAGGCGTGGCACCAGAAGCCAAAGGGTTGGGGTGCGTACATAGGGGCTATAACGCACCCCCCCCCACTCCACGCTCGCAATCTTCATGCAATTGGTCTGCCTAGCAAATCAAGAGGCACCCGTGCCCTGTACTTAACTCTTTGCTAAAGCGATTAATTACATTAGATAGTTTATTTCACAGTTGCAGGATAAAAAAATTTTATTTTACAGTTGCAGTGTTAGTTTTTATTATAATTAGCAACATTTTCTTACAGTTACATTTGTGTTGTTTCTACTTGTCATTTTAATGTTTTGTTACAGAAGGTTGTATTTCCGTAGTGGAGAGCTACGGAAGCCTTCCTTTGTACGTGTACCTGTACACTACACGGGCGTTTTCGCACCCATTCTCCAACCTGGGTGCAGTCTCCGAAGCCGGGTTACTACCCCGTACACCTGCCAACGCAGTCGCGTAACGCCTTAGCCACTGCGCTACCTCGGAGAGTGGTTACCTGTGGTGTGAGGGCCCCTTGTATGTGTGTAAGGTGCAGCGATAAGCTCCTTTCGGTCTTTTACAGGTATGGCAGGCATGCGTGGCACCAGAAGCCAAAGGGTTGGGGTGCGTACATAGGGGCTCCAATGCACACCCCCCACTCCACGCTCGCAATCTTCATGCAATTGGTCTGCCTAGCAAATCAAGAGGCACCCGTGCCCTGTACTTAACTCTTTGCTAAAGCGATTAATTACATTAGATAGTTTATTTCACAGTTGCAGGATCAAAAAAATTTTATTTTACAGTTGCAGTGTTAGTTTTTATTATAATTAGCAACATTTTCTTACAGTTACATTTGTGTTGTTTCTACTTGTCTTTTTATTGTTTTGTTACGGAAGGTTGTATTTCCGTAGTGGAGAGCTACGGAAGCCTTCCTTTGTACGTGTACCTGTACAGTACACGGGCGTTTTCGCACCCATTCTCCAACCTGGTTGCAGTCTCCGAGGCCGGGTTACTACCCCGTGCACCTGCCAACGCAGTCGCGTAACGCCTTAGCCACTGCGCTACCTCGGAGAGTGGTTACCTGTGGTGTGAGGGCCCCTTGTATGCCTGTAAGGTGCAGCGATAAGCACCTTTCGGTCTTTTAAAGGTATGGCGGGCAGGCGTGGCACCAGAAGCCAAAGGGTTGGGGTGCGTACATAGGGGCTATAATGCACACCCCCCCACTCCACGCTCGCAATCTTCATGCAATTGGTCTGCCTAGCAAATCAAGAGGCACACGTGCCCTGTACTTAACTCTTTGCTAAAGCGATTAATTAGATTAGATAGTTTATTTCACAGTTGCAGGATAAAAAAAAAATTTTATTTTACAGTTGCAGTGTTAGTTTTTATTATAATTAGAAACATTTTCTTACAGTTACATTTGTGTTGTTTCTACTTGTCTTTTTATTGTTTTGTTACGGAAGGTTGTATTTCCGTAGTGGAGAGCTACGGAAGCCTTCCTTTGTACGTGTACCTGTACAGTACCCGGGCGTTTTCGCACCCATTCTCCAACCTGGGTGCAGTCTCCGAGGCCGGGTTACTACCCCGTGCACCTGCCAACGCAGTCACGTAAGGCCTTAACCACTGCGCTACCTCGGAGAGTGGTTACCTGTGGTGTGAGGGCCCCTTGTATGTGTGTAAGGTGCAGCGATAAGCTCCTTTCGGTCTTTTACAGGTATGGCAGGCAGGCGTGGCACCAGAAGCCAAAGGGTTGGGGTGCGTACATAGGGGCTCCAATGCACACCCCCCCCACTCCACGCTCGCAATCTTCATGCAATTGGTCTGCCTAGCAAATCAAGAGGCACCCGTGCCCTGTACTTAACTCTTTGCTAAAGCGATTAATTACATTAGATAGTTTATTTCTAAGTCGCAGGATAAAAAAAGATTATTTTACAGTTGCAGTGTTAGTTTTTATTATAATTAGCAACATTTGCTTACAGTTACATTTGTGTTGTTTCTACTTGTCATTTTATTGTTTTGTTACGGAAGGTTGTATTTCCGTAGTGGAGAGCTACGGAAGCCTTCCTTTGTACGTGTACCTGTACAGTACACGGGCGTTTTCGCACCCATTCTCCAACCTGGGTGCAGTCTCCGAGGCCGGGTTACTACTCCGTGCACCTGCCAACGCAGTCGCGTAACGCCTTAGCCACTGCGCTACCTCGGAGAGTGGTTACCTGTGTTGTGAGGGCGCCTCATATGCCTGTGAGGTGCAGCGATAAGCTCCTTTCGGTCTGTTACAGGTATGGCAGGCAGGCGTGGCACCAGAAGCCAAAAGGTTGAGGTGCGTACATAGGGGCTCCAATGCCCACCCCCCAACTCCGCGCTCGCAATCTTCATGCGATTGGTCTGGCTAGCAAACGAAAAGGCACCCGCTTCCTGTACTTTACACTTTGCTAAAGCGATTAATTACATTAGGTAGTTTATTTCACAGTTGCAGTACAAAAATTTTTATTTCACATTATATATATTATTTTACAGTTCCGGTGTTAGTTTTTATTATAATTAGCAACATTTTTTACAGTTACATTTGTGTTGTTTCTACTCGTCATTTTATTGTTTTGTTACGGAAGGTTGTATTTCCGTAGTGGGGACCTACGGAAGCCTTCCTTTGTACGTGTACCTGTACAGTACACGGGCGTTTTCACACCCGCTCTCCAAACTGGGTGCAGTCTCCGAGGCCGGGTTACTACCCCGTGCTCCTGCCAACACAGTCCTGCCAGTCCTGCCAACGTAACGCCTTAGCCACTGCGCTACCACGGAGAGTGGTTACCTGTGGTTTGAGGACCCCTTATATGCCTGTAAGGTGCAGCGATAAGCACCTTTCAGTCTTTTAAAGGTATGGCGGGCAGGCGTGGCACCAGAAGCCAAAGGGTTGGGGTGCGTCATTAGGGGCTATAATGCACACCCCCCCCTCTCCACGCTCGCAATCTTCATGCAATTGGTCTGCCTAGCAAATCAAGAGGCACCCGTGCCCTGTACTTAACTCTTTGCTAAAGTGAATAATTACATTAGATAGTTTATTTCACAGTTGCAGGATAAAAAAAATTTTATTTTACAGTTGCAGTGTTAGTTTTTATTATAATTAGCAACATTTTCTTACAGTTACATTTGTGTTGTTTTTACTTGTCATTTTAATGTTCTGTTACGGAAGGTTGTATTTCCGTAGTGGAGAGCTACGGAAGCCTTCCTTTGTACGTGTACCTGTACAGTACACGGGCGTTTTCGCACCCATTCTCCAACCTGGGTGCAGTCTCCGAAGCCGGGTTACTACCCCGTGCACCTGCCAACGCAGTCGCGTAAGGCCTTAGCCACTGCGCTACCTCGGAGAGTGGTTACCTGTGGTGTGAGGGCCCCTTGTATGTGTGTAAGGTGCAGCGATAAGCTCCTTTCGGTCTTTTACAGGTATGACAGGCAGGCGTGGCACCAGAAGCCAAAGGGTTGCGGTGCGTACATTGGGGCTCCAATGCACACCCCCCACTCCACGCTCGCAATCTTCATGCAATTGGTCTGCCTAGCAAATCAAGAGGCACCCGTGCCCTGTACTTAACTCTTTGCTAAAGCGATTAATTACATTAGATAGTTTATTTCACAGTTGCAGGATAAAAAAAAATTTATTTTACAGTTGCAGTGTTAGTTTTTATTATAATTAGCAACATTTTCTTACAGTTACATTTGTGTTGTTTTTACTTGTCATTTTAATGTTCTGTTACGGAAGGTTGTATTTCCGTAGTGGAGAGCTACGGAAGCCTTCCTTTGTACGTGTACCTGTACAGTACACGGGCGTTTTCGCACCCATTCTTCAACCTGGGTGCAGTCTCCGAGGCCGGGTTACTACCCCGTGCACCTGCCAACGCAGTCGCGTAACGCCTTAGCCACTGCGCTACCTCGGAGAGTGGTTACCTGTGGTGTGAGGGCCCCTTGTATGCCTGTAAGGTGCAGCGATAAGCACCTTTCGGTCTTTTAAAGGTATGGCGGGCAGGCGTGGCACCAGAAGCCAAAGGGTTGGGGTGCGTACATAGGGGCTATAATGCACACCCCCCACTCCACGCTCGCAATCTTCATGCAATTGGTCTGCCTAGCAAATCAAGAGGCACACGTGCCCTGTACTTAACTCTTTGCTAAAGCGATTAATTAGATTAGATAGTTTATTTCACAGTTGCAGGATAAAAAAAAAATTTTATTTTACAGTTGCAGTGTTAGTTTTTATTATAATAAGCAACATTTTCTTACATTTACATTTGTGTTGTTTCTACTTGTCATTTTAATGTTTTGTTACGGAAGGTTGTATTTCCGTAGTGGAGAGCTACGGAAGCCTTCCTTTGTACGTGTACCTGTACAGTACACGGGCGTTTTCGCACCTATTCTCCAACCTGGGTGCAGTCTCCGAGGCCGGGTTACTACCCCGTGCACCTGCCAACGCAGTCGCGTAACGCCTTAGCCACTGCGCTACCTCGGAGAGTGGTTACGTGTGGTGTGAGGGCCCCTTGTATGTGTGTAAGGTGCAGCGATAAGCTCCTTTCGGTCTTTTACAGGTATGGCAGGCAGGCGTGGCACCAGAAGCCAAAGGGTTGGGGTGCGTACATAGGGGCTCCAATGCACACCCCCACTCCACGCTCGCAATCTTCATGCAATTGGTCTGCCTAGCAAATCAAGAGGCACTCGTGCCCTCTACTTAACTCTTTGCTAAAGCAATTAATTACATTAGATAGTTTATTTCACAGTTGCTGGATAAAAAAAATTTTATTTTACAGTTGCAGTGTTAGTTTTTATTATAATTAGCAACATTTTCTTACAGTTACATTTCTGTTGTTTCTACTTGTCTTTTTATTGTTTTGTTACGGAAGGTTGTATTTCCGTAGTGGAGAGCTACGGAAGCCTTCCTTTGTACGTGTACCTGTACAGTACACGGGCGTTTTCGCACCCATTCTCCAACCTGGTTGCAGTCTCCGAGGCCGGGTTACTACCCCGTGCACCTGCCAACGCAGTCGCGTAACGCCTTAGCCACTGCGCTGCCTCGGAGAGTGGTTACCTGTGGTGTGAGGGCCCCTTGTATGCCTGTAAGGTGCAGCGATAAGCACCTTTCGGTCTTTTAAAGGTATGGCGGGCAGGCGTGGCACCAGAAGCCAAAGGGTTGGGGTGCGTACATAGGGGCTATAACGCACCCCCCCCCACTCCACGCTCGCAATCTTCATGCAATTGGTCTGCCTAGCAAATCAAGAGGCACCCGTGCCCTGTACTTAACTCTTTGCTAAAGCGATTAATTACATTAGATAGTTTATTTCACAGTTGCAGGATAAAAAAAATTTATTTTACAGTTGCAGTGTTAGTTTTTATTATAATTAGCAACATTTTCTTACAGTTACATTTGTGTTGTTTCTACTTGTCATTTTAATGTTTTGTTACAGAAGGTTGTATTTCCGTAGTGGAGAGCTACGGAAGCCTTCCTTTGTACGTGTACCTGTACACTACACGGGCGTTTTCGCACCCATTCTCCAACCTGGGTGCAGTCTCCGAAGCCGGGTTACTACCCCGTACACCTGCCAACGCAGTCGCGTAACGCCTTAGCCACTGCGCTACCTCGAAGAGTGGTTACCTGTGGTGTGAGGGCCCCTTGTATGTGTGTAAGGTGCAGCGATAAGCTCCTTTCGGTCTTTTACAGGTATGGCAGGCAGGCGTGGCACCAGAAGCCAAAGGGTTGGGGTGCGTACATAGGGGCTCCAATGCACACCCCCCACTCCACGCTCGCAATCTTCATGCAATTGGTCTGCCTAGCAAATCAAGAGGCACCCGTGCCCTGTACTTAACTCTTTGCTAAAGCGATTAATTACATTAGATAGTTTATTTCACAGTTGCAGGATCAAAAAAATTTTATTTTACAGTTGCAGTGTTAGTTTTTATTATAATTAGCAACATTTTCTTACAGTTACATTTGTGTTGTTTCTACTTGTCTTTTTATTGTTTTGTTACGGAAGGTTGTATTTCCGTAGTGGAGAGCTACGGAAGCCTTCCTTTGTACGTGTACCTGTACAGTACACGGGCGTTTTCGCACCCATTCTCCAACCTGGTTGCAGTCTCCGAGGCCGGGTTACTACCCCGTGCACCTGCCAACGCAGTCGCGTAACGCCTTAGCCACTGCGCTACCTCGGAGAGTGGTTACCTGTGGTGTGAGGGCCCCTTGTATGCCTGTAAGGTGCAGCGATAAGCACCTTTCGGTCTTTTAAAGGTATGGCGGGCAGGCGTGGCACCAGAAGCCAAAGGGTTGGGGTGCGTACATAGGGGCTATAATGCACACCCCCCCACTCCACGCTCGCAATCTTCATGCAATTGGTCTGCCTAGCAAATCAAGAGGCACACGTGCCCTGTACTTAACTCTTTGCTAAAGCGATTAATTAGATTAGATAGTTTATTTCACAGTTGCAGGATAAAAAAAAATTTTATTTTACAGTTGCAGTGTTAGTTTTTATTATAATTAGAAACATTTTCTTACAGTTACATTTGTGTTGTTTCTACTTGTCTTTTTATTGTTTTGTTACGGAAGGTTGTATTTCCGTAGTGGAGAGCTACGGAAGCCTTCCTTTGTACGTGTACCTGTACAGTACCCGGGCGTTTTCGCACCCATTCTCCAACCTGGGTGCAGTCTCCGAGGCCGGGTTACTACCCCGTGCACCTGCCAACGCAGTCACGTAAGGCCTTAACCACTGCGCTACCTCGGAGAGTGGTTACCTGTGGTGTGAGGGCCCCTTGTATGTGTGTAAGGTGCAGCGATAAGCTCCTTTCGGTCTTTTACAGGTATGGCAGGCAGGCGTGGCACCAGAAGCCAAAGGGTTGGGGTGCGTACATAGGGGCTCCAATGCACACCCCCCCCACTCCACGCTCGCAATCTTCATGCAATTGGTCTGCCTAGCAAATCAAGAGGCACCCGTGCCCTGTACTTAACTCTTTGCTAAAGCGATTAATTACATTAGATAGTTTATTTCTAAGTCGCAGGATAAAAAAAAATTATTTTACAGTTGCAGTGTTACTTTTTATTATAATTAGCAACATTTGCTTACAGTTACATTTGTGTTGTTTCTACTTGTCATTTTATTGTTTTGTTACGGAAGGTTGTATTTCCGTAGTGGAGAGCTACGGAAGCCTTCCTTTGTACGTGTACCTGTACAGTACACGGGCGTTTTCGCGCCCATTCTCCAACCTGGGTGCAGTCTCCGAGGCCGGGTTACTACTCCGTGCACCTGCCAACGCAGTCGCGTAACGCCTTAGCCACTGCGCTACCTCGGAGAGTGGTTACCTGTGTTGTGAGGGCGCCTCATATGCCTGTGAGGTGCAGCGATAAGCTCCTTTCGGTCTGTTACAGGTATGGCAGGCAGGCGTGGCACCAGAAGCCAAAAGGTTGAGGTGCGTACATAGGGGCTCCAATGCCCACCCCCCAACTCCGCGCTCGCAATCTTCATGCGATTGGTCTGGCTAGCAAACGAAAAGGCACCCGCTTCCTGTACTTTACACTTTGCTAAAGCGATTAATTACATTAGGTAGTTTATTTCACAGTTGCAGTACAAAAATTTTTATTTCACATTATTATATTATTTTACAGTTCCGGTGTTAGTTTTTATTATAATTAGCAACATTTTTCTACAGTTACATTTGTGTTGTTTCTACTCGTCATTTTATTGTTTTGTTACGGAAGGTTGTATTTCCGTAGTGGGGACCTACGGAAGCCTTCCTTTGTACGTGTACCTGTACAGTACACGGGCGTTTTCACACCCGCTCTCCAAACTGGGTGCAGTCTCCGAGGCCGGGTTACTACCCCGTGCTCCTGCCAACACAGTCCTGCCAGTCCTGCCAACGTAACGCCTTAACCACTGCGCTACCACGGAGAGTGGTTACCTGTGGTTTGAGGACCCCTTATATGCCTGTAAGGTGCAGCGATAAGCACCTTTCAGTCTTTTAAAGGTATGGCGGGCAGGCGTGGCACCAGAAGCCAAAGGGTTGGGGTGCGTCATTAGGGGCTATAATGCACACCCCCCCCTCTCCACGCTCGCAATCTTCATGCAATTGGTCTGCCTAGCAAATCAAGAGGCACCCGTGCCCTGTACTTAACTCTTTGCTAAAGTGAATAATTACATTAGATAGTTTATTTCACAGTTGCAGGATAAAAAAAATTTTATTTTACAGTTGCAGTGTTAGTTTTTATTATAATTAGCAACATTTTCTTACAGTTACATTTGTGTTGTTTTTACTTGTCATTTTAATGTTCTGTTACGGAAGGTTGTATTTCCGTAGTGGAGAGCTACGGAAGCCTTCCTTTGTACGTGTACCTGTACAGTACACGGGCGTTTTCGCACCCATTCTCCAACCTGGGTGCAGTCTCCGAAGCCGGGTTACTACCCCGTGCACCTGCCAACGCAGTCGCGTAAGGCCTTAGCCACTGCGCTACCTCGGAGAGTGGTTACCTGTGGTGTGAGGGCCCCTTGTATGTGTGTAAGGTGCAGCGATAAGCTCCTTTCGGTCTTTTACAGGTATGACAGGCAGGCGTGGCACCAGAAGCCAAAGGGTTGCGGTGCGTACATTGGGGCTCCAATGCACACCCCCCACTCCACGCTCGCAATCTTCATGCAATTGGTCTGCCTAGCAAATCAAGAGGCACCCGTGCCCTGTACTTAACTCTTTGCTAAAGCGATTAATTACATTAGATAGTTTATTTCACAGTTGCAGGATAAAAAAAAATTTATTTTACAGTTGCAGTGTTAGTTTTTATTATAATTAGCAACATTTTCTTACAGTTACATTTGTGTTGTTTTTACTTGTCATTTTAATGTTCTGTTACGGAAGGTTGTATTTCCGTAGTGGAGAGCTACGGAAGCCTTCCTTTGTACGTGTACCTGTACAGTACACGGGCGTTTTCGCACCCATTCTTCAACCTGGGTGCAGTCTCCGAGGCCGGGTTACTACCCCGTGCACCTGCCAACGCAGTCGCGTAACGCCTTAGCCACTGCGCTACCTCGGAGAGTGGTTACCTGTGGTGTGAGGGCCCCTTGTATGCCTGTAAGGTGCAGCGATAAGCACCTTTCGGTCTTTTAAAGGTATGGCGGGCAGGCGTGGCACCAGAAGCCAAAGGGTTGGGGTGCGTACATAGGGGCTATAATGCACACCCCCCACTCCACGCTCGCAATCTTCATGCAATTGGTCTGCCGAGCAAATCAAGAGGCACCCGTGCCCTGTACTTAACTCTTTGCTAAAGCGATTAATTACATTAGATAGTTTATTTCACAGTTGCAGGATAAAAAAAATTTATTTTACAGTTGCAGTGTTAGTTTTTATTATAATTAGCAACATTTTCTTACAGTTACATTTGTGTTGTTTCTACTTGTCATTTTAATGTTTTGTTATGGAAGGTTGTATTTCCGTAGTGGAGAGCTACGGAAGCCTTCCTTTGTACGTGTACCTGTACAGTACACGGGCGTTTTCGCACCCATTCTCCAACCTGGGTGCAGTCTCCGAGGCCGGGTTACTACCCCGTGCACCTGCCAACGCAGTCGCGTAACGCCTTAGCCACTGCGCTACCTCGGAGAGTGGTTACCTGTGGTGTGAGTGTGAAGGCCCCTTGTATGTGTGTAAGGTGCAGCGATAAGCTCCTTTCGGTCTTTTACAGGTATGGCAGGCAGGCGTGGCACCAGAAGCCAAAGGGTTGGGGTGCGTACATAGGGGCTCCAATGCACACCCCCCCCACTCCACGCTCGCAATCTTCATGCAATTGGTCTGCCTAGCAAATCAAGAGGCACCTGTGCCCTGTACTTAACTCTTTGCTAAAGCGATTAATTACATTAGATAGTTTATTTCTAAGTCGGAGGATAAAAAAAAATTTATTTTACAGTTGCAGTGTTAGTTTTTATTATAATTAGCAACATTTGCTTACAGTTACATTTGTGTTGTTTCTACTTGTCATTTTATTGTTTTGTTACGGAAGGTTGTATTTCCGTAGTGGAGAGCTAGGGAAGCCTTCCTTTGTACGTGTACCTGTACAGTATACGGGCGTTTTCGCACCCATTCTCCAACCTGGGTGCAGTCTCCGAGGCCGGGTTACTACCCCGTGCACCTGCCAAAGACGTCGCGTAACGCCTTAGCCACTGCGCTACCTCGGAGAGTGGTTACCTGTGTTGTGAGGGCCCCTCATATGCCTGTGAGGTGTAGCGATAAGCTCCTTTCGGTCTTTTACAGGTATGGCAGGCAGGCGTGGCACCAGAAGACAGAAGGTTGGGGTGCGTACATAGGGGCTCCAATGCACACCCCCCAACTCCGCGCTCGCAATCTTCATGCGATTAGTCTGGCTAGCAAACGAAAAGGCACCCGCTTCCTGTAATTTACACTTTGCTAAAGCGATTAATTACATTAGATAGTTTATTTCACAGTTGCAGTACAAAAATTTTTATTTCACATTATATATATTATTTTACAGTTCCGGTGTTAGTTTTTATTATAATTAGCAACATTTTTCTACAGTTACATTTGTGTTGTTTCTACTCGTCATTTTATTGTTTGGTTACGGAAGGTTGTATTTCCGTAGTGGGGACATACGGAAGCCTTCCTTTGTACGTGTACCTGTACAGTACACGGGCGTTTTCACACCCGCTCTCCAACCTGGGTGCAGTCTCCGAGGCCGGGTTACTACCCCGTGCACCTGCCAACACAGTCCTGCCAGTCCTGCCAACGTAACGCCTTAGCCACTGCGCTACCACGGAGAGTGGTTACCTGTGGTGTGAGGGCCCCTTATATGCCTGTAAGGTGCAGCGATAAGCTCCTTTCGGTCTTTTACAGCCATGGCAGGCAGGCGTGGCACCAGACGCCAAAGGGTTGGGGTACGTACATAGGGGCTCCAATGCACACCCCCCCACTCCACGCTCGGAATCTTCATGCAATTGGTCTGCCTAGCAAATCAAAACGCACCCGTGCCCTCTACTTAACTCTCTGCTAAAGCGATTAATTACATTAGATAGTTTATTTCACAGTTGCAGGATAAAAAAAAAATTATTTTACAGTTGCAGTGTTAGTTTTTATTATAATTAGCAACATTTTCTTACAGTTACATTTGTGTTGTTTCTACTTGTCACTTTAATGTTTTGTTACGGAAGGTTGTATTTCCGTAGTGGAGAGCTACGGAAGCCTTCCTTTGTACGTGCACCTGTACAGTACACGGGCGTTTTCGCACCCATTCTCCAACCTGGGTGCAGTCTCCGAGGCCGGGTTGCTACCCCGTGCAGCTGCCAACGCAGTCGCGTAACGCCTTAGCCACTGCGCTACCTCGGAGAGTGGTTACCTGTGGTGTGAGGGCCCCTTGTATGTGTGTAAGGTGCAGCGATAACCTCCTTTCGGTCTTTTACAGGCATCGCAGGCAGGCGCGGCACCAGAAGCCAAAGGGTTGGGGTGCGACATAGGGGCTCCAATGCACCCCCCCCCACTCCACGCTCGCAATCTTCATGCAATTGGTCTGCCTAGCAAATCAAGAGGCACCCGTGCCCTGTGCTTTACACTTTGCTGAAGCGATTAATTACATTAGATAGTTTATTTCACAGTTGCAGGATAAAAAAATAATTTTACAGTTGCGGTGTTAGTTTTTACTATAATTAGCAACATTTTCTTACTGTTACATTTGTGTTGTTTCTACTTGTCATTTTATTCTTTTGTTACGGAAGGTTGTATTTCCGTAGTGGAGAGCTACGGAAGCCTTCCTTTGTACGTGTACCTGTACAGTACACGGGCGTTTTCGCACCCATTCTCCAACCTGGGTGCAGTCTCCGAGGCCGGGTTGCTACCCCGTGCAGCTGCCAACGCAGTCGCGTAACGCCTTAGCCACTGCGCTACCTCGGAGAGTGGTTACCTGTGGTGTGAGGGCCCCTTGTATGTGTGTAAGGTGCAGCGATAAGCTCCTTTCGGTCTTTTACAGGCATCGCAGGCAGGCGCGGCACCAGAAGCCAAAGGGTTGGGGTGCGGCATAGGGGCTCCAATGCACACCCCCCACTCCACGCTCGCAATCTTCATGCAATTGGTCTGCCTAGCAAATCAAAACGCACCCGTGTCCTGTGCTTTACACTTTGCTAAAGCGATTAATTACATTATATAGTTTATTTCACAGTTGCAGTATAAAAAAATAATTTTACAGTTGCGGTGTTAGTTTTTATTATAATTACCAACATTTTCTTACTGTTACATTTGTGTTGTTTCTACTTGTCATTTTATTCTTTTGTTACGGAAGGTTGTATTTCCGTAGTGGAGAGCTACGGAAGCCTTCCTTTGTACGTGTACCTGTACAGTACACGGGCGTTTTCGCACCCATTCTCCAACCTGGGTGCAGTCTCCGAGGCCGGGTTACTACCCCGTGCACCTGCCAACGCAGTCGCGTAACGCCTCAGCCACTGCGCTACCTCGGAGAGTGGTTACCTGTGTTGTGAGGGCCCCTCATATGCCTGTGAGGTGCAGCGATAAGCTCATTTCGGTCTTTTGCAGGTATGGCAGGCAGGCGTGGCACCAGAAGCCAAAAGGTTGGGGTGCGTACGTAGGGGCTCCAATGCACACACCCCACTCCACGCTCGCAATCTTCATGCAATTGGTCTGCCTAGCAAATCAAAAGGCACCCGTGTCCTGTGCTCTACACTTTGCTAAAGCGATTAATTGCATTATATAGTTTATTTCAGAGTTGCAGTATAAAAAAAAATTATTTTACAGTTGCGGTGTTAATTTTTATTATAATTACCAACATTTTCTTACTGTTACATTTGTGCTGTTTCTACTTGTCATTTTATTGTTTTGTTACGGAAGGTTGTATTTCCGTAGTGGAGAGCTACGGAAGCCTTCCTTTGTACGTGTACCTGTACAGTACACGGGCGTTTTCGCACCCATTCTCCAACCTGGGTGCCGTCTCCGAGGCCGGGTTACTACCCCGTGCACCTGCCAACGCAGTCTCGTAACGCCTTAGCCACTGCGCTACCTCGGAGAGTGGTTACCTGTGTTGTGAGGGCCCCTCATATGCCTGTGAGGTGCAGCGATAAGCTCCTTTCGGTCTTTTACAGGTATGGCAGGCAGGCGTGGCACCAGAAGCCAAAAGGTTGGGCTGCATACATAGGGGCTCCAATGCACACCCCCCAACTCCACGCTCGCAATCTTCATGCGATTGGTCTGCCTAGCAAACGAAAAGGCACCCGCTTCCTGTACTTTACACTTTGCTGAAGCGATTAATTACATTATATAGTTTATTTCAGAGTTGCAGCATAAAAAAAATTATTTTACAGTTGGGGTGTTAGTTTTTATTATAATTACCAACATTTTCTTACTGTTACATTTGTGTTGTTTCTACTTGTCATTTTATTGTTTTGTTACGGAAGGTTGTATTCCCGTAGTGGAGAGCTACGGAAGCCTTCCTTTGTACGTGTACCTGTACAGTACACGGGCGTTTTCGCACCCATTCTCCAACCTGGGTGCAGTCTCCGAGGCCGGGTTACTACCCCGTGCACCTGCCAACGCGGTCGCGTAACGCCTTAGGCACTGCGCTACCTCGGAGAGTGGTTACCTGTGTTGTGAGGGCCCCTCATATGCTTGTGAGGTGCAGCGATAAGCTCCTTTCGGTCTTTTACAGGTATGGCAGGCAGGCGTGGCACCAGAAGCCACAAGGTTGGGGTGCGTACATAGGGGCTCAATGCACACCCCCCAACTCCGCGCTCGCAATCTTCATGCGATTGGTCTGCCTAGCAAACGAAGAGGCACCCGCTTCCTGTACTTTACACTTTGCTAAAGCGATTAATTACATTAGATAGTTTATTTCGCAGTTGCAGTACAAAAATTTTTATTTCACATTATATATATTATTTTACAGTTCCGGTGTTAGTTTTTATTATAATTAGCAACATTTTTCTACAGTTACATTTGTGTTGTTTCTACTCGTCATTTTATTGTTTTGTTACGGAAGGTTGTATTTCCGTAGTGGGGACCTACGGAAGCCTTCCTTTGTACGTGTACCTGTACAGTACACGGGCGTTTTCACACCCGCTCTCCAACCTGGGTGCAGTCTCTGAGGCCGGGTTACTACCCCGTGCACCTGCCAACACAGTCCTGCCAGTCCTGCCAGCGTAACGCCTTAGCCACTGCGATACCACGGAGAGTGGTTACCTTTGGTGTGAGGGCCCCTTATATGCCTGTAAGGTGCAGCGATAAGCTCCTTTCTGTCTTTTACAGCCATGGCAGGCAGGCGTGGCACCAGACGCCAAAGGGTTGGGGTACGTACATAGGGGATCCAATGCACACCCCCCCACTCCACGCTCGGAATCTTCATGCAATTGGTCTGCCTAGCAAATCAAAACGCACCCGTGTCCTGTGCTTTACACTTTGCTAAAGCGATTAAATACATTATATAGTTTATTTCAGAGTTGCAGTATAAAAAAAATTATTTTACAGTTGCGGTGTTAGTTTTTATTATAATTACCAACATTTTCTTACTGTTACATTTGTGCTGTTTCTACTTGTCATTTTATTCTTTTGTTACGGAAGGTTGTATTTCCGTAGTGGAGAGCTACGGAAGCCTTCCTTTGTACGTGTACCTGTACAGTACACGGGCGTTTTCGCACCCATTCTCCAACCTGGGTGCAGTCTCCGAGGCCGGGTTACTACCCCGTGCACCTGCCAACGCAGTCGCGTAACGCCTTAGCCACTGCGATACCTCGGAGAGTGGTTACCTGTGTTGTGAGGGCCCCTCATATGCCTGTGAGGTGCAGCGATAAGCTCCTTTCGGTCTTTTACAGGTATGGCAGGCAGGCGTGGCACCAGAAGCCAAAAGGTTGGGGTGCGTACATAGGGGCTCCAATGCACACACCCCAACTCCGCGCTCGCATCTTCATGCGATTGGTCTGCCTAGCAAACGAAAAGGCACCCGCTTCCTGTTCTTTACACTTTGCTAAAGCGATTAATTACATTAGATAGTTTATTTCACAGTTGCAGTACAAAAATTTTTATTTCACATTATATATATTATTTTACAGTTCCAGTGTTAGTTTTTATTATAATTAGCAACATTTTTCCACAGTTAGATTTGTGTTGTTTCTACTCGTCATTTTATTGTTTTGTTACGGAAGGTTGTATTTCCGTAGTGGGGACCTACGGAAGCCTTCCTTTGTACGTGTACCTGTACAGTACACGGGCGTTTTCACACCCGCTCTCCAACCTGGGTGCAGTCTCCGAGGCCGGGTTACTACCCCGTGCACCTGCCAACAGAGTCCTGCCAGTCCTGCCAACGTAACGCCTTAGCCACTGCGCTACCACGGAGAGTGGTTACCTGTGGTGTGAGGGCCGCTTATATGCCTGTAAGGTGCAGCGATAAGCTCCTTTCGGTCTTTTACAGGCATCGCAGGCAGGCGCGGCACCAGAAGCCGAAGGGTTGGGGTGCGTACATAGGGGCTCCAATGCACACCCCCCACTCCACGCTCGCAATCTTCATGCAATTGGTCTGCCTAGCAAATCAAAACGCACCCGTGTCCTGTGCTTTACACTTTGCTAAAGCGATTAATTACATTAGATAGTTTATTTCACAGTTGCAGGATAAAAAAAATTTTATTTTACAGTTGCAGTGTTAGTTTTTATTATAATTAGCAACATTTTCTTACAGTTACATTTGTGTTGTTTCTACTTGTCATTTTAATGTTTTGTTACAGAAGGTTGTATTTCCGTAGTGGAGAGCTACGGAAGCCTTCCTTTCTACGTGTACCTGTAGTATACACGGGCGTTTTCGCACCCATTCTCCAACCTGGGTGCAGTCTCCGAGGCCGGGTTACTACCCCGTGCACCTGCCAACGCAGTCGCGTAACGCCTTAGCCACTGCGCTACATCGGAGTGTTTACATGTGGTGTGAGGGCCCCTTATATGCCTGTAAGGTGCAGCGATAAGCACCTTTCGGTCTTTTACAGGTATGGCGGGCAGGCGTGGCACCAGAAGCCAAAGGGTTGGGGTGCGTACATAGGGGCTATAATGCACACCCCCCACTCCACGCTCGCAATCTTCATGCAATTGGTCTGCCTAGCAAATCAAGAGGCACCCGTGCCCTGTACTTAACTCTTTGCTAAAGCGATTAATTACATTAGATAGTTTATTTCACAGTTGCGGGATAAAAAAAATTATATTTTACAGTTCCAGTGTTAGTTTTTATTATAATTAGCAACATTTGCTTACAGTTACATTTGTGTTGTTTCTACTTGTCATTTTAATGTTTTGTTATGGAAGGTTGTATTTCCGTAGTGGAGAGCTACGGAAGCCTTCCTTTGTACGTGTACCTGTACAGTACACGGGCGTTTTCGCACCCATTCTCCAACCTGGGTGCAGTCTCCGAGGCCGGGTTACTACCCCGTGCACCTGCCAACGCAGTCGCGTAACGCCTTAGCCACTGCGCTACCTCGGAGAGTGGTTACCTGTGGTGTGAGTGTGAAGGCCCCTTGTATGTGTGTAAGGTGCAGCGATAAGCTCCTTTCGGTCTTTTACAGGTATGGCAGGCAGGCGTGGCACCAGAAGCCAAAGGGTTGGGGTGCGTACATAGGGGCTCCAATGCACACCCCCCCACTCCACGCTCGCAATCTTCATGCAATTGGTCTGCCTAGCAAATCAAGAGGCACCTGTGCCCTGTACTTAACTCTTTGCTAAAGCGATTAATTACATTAGATAGTTTATTTCTAAGTCGGAGGATAAAAAAAAATTTATTTTACAGTTGCAGTGTTAGTTTTTATTATAATTAGCAACATTTGCTTACAGTTACATTTGTGTGATTTCTACTTGTCATTTTATTGTTTTGATACGGAAGGTTGTATTTCCGTAGTGGAGAGCTACGGAAGCCTTCCTTTGTACGTGTACCTGTACAGTATACGGGCGTTTTCGCACCCATTCTCCAACCTGGGTGCAGTCTCCGAGGCCGGGTTACTACCCCGTGCACCTGCCAAAGCAGTCGCGTAACGCCTTAGCCACTGCGCTACCTCGGAGAGTGGTTACCTGTGTTGTGAGGGCCCCTCATATGCCTGTGAGGTGTAGCGATAAGCTCCTTTCGGTCTTTTACAGGTATGGCAGGCAGGCGTGGCACCAGAAGACAGAAGGTTGGGGTGCGTACATAGGGGCTCCAATGCACACCCCCCAACTCCGCGCTCGCAATCTTCATGCGATTAGTCTGGCTAGCAAACGAAAAGGCACCCGCTTCCTGTAATTTACACTTTGCTAAAGCGATTAATTACATTAGATAGTTTATTTCACAGTTGCAGTACAAAAATTTTTATTTCACATTATATATATTATTTTACAGTTCCGGTGTTAGTTTTTATTATAATTAGCAACATTTTTCTACAGTTACATTTGTGTTGTTTCTACTCGTCATTTTATTGTTTGGTTACGGAAGGTTGTATTTCCGTAGTGGGGACATACGGAAGCCTTCCTTTGTACGTGTACCTGCACAGTACACGGGCGTTTTCAGACCCGCTCTCCAACCTGGGTGCAGTCTCCGAGGCCGGGTTACTACCCCGTGCACCTGCCAACACAGTCCTGCCAGTCCTGCCAACGTAACGCCTTAGCCACTGCGCTACCACGGAGAGTGGTTACCTGTGGTGTGAGGGCCCCTTATATGCCTGTAAGGTGCAGCGATAAGCTCCTTTCGGTCTTTTACAGCCATGGCAGGCAGGCGTGGCACCAGACGCCAAAGGGTTGGGGTACGTACATAGGGGCTCCAATGCACACCCCCCCACTCCACGCTCGGAATCTTCATGCAATTGGTCTGCCTAGCAAATCAAAACGCACCCGTGCCCTCTACTTAACTCTCTGCTAAAGCGATTAATTACATTAGATAGTTTATTTCACAGTTGCAGGATAAAAAAAAATTATTTTACAGTTGCAGTGTTAGTTTTTATTATAATTAGCAACATTTTCTTACAGTTACATTTGTGTTGTTTCTACTTGTCACTTTAATGTTTTGTTACGGAAGGTTGTATTTCCGTAGTGGAGAGCTACGGAAGCCTTCCTTTGTACGTGCACCTGTACAGTACACGGGCGTTTTCGCACCCATTCTCCAACCTGGGTGCAGTCTCCGAGGCCGGGTTGCTACCCCGTGCAGCTGCCAACGCAGTCGCGTAACGCCTTAGCCACTGCGCTACCTCGGAGAGTGGTTACCTGTGGTGTGAGGGCCCCTTGTATGTGTGTAAGGTGCAGCGATAAGCTCCTTTCGGTCTTTTACAGGCATCGCAGGCAGGCGCGGCACCAGAAGCCAAAGGGTTGGGGTGCGACATAGGGGCTCCAATGCACCCCCCCCCACTCCACGCTCGCAATCTTCATGCAATTGGTCTGCCTAGCAAATCAAGAGGCACCCGTGCCCTGTGCTTTACACTTTGCTGAAGCGATTAATTACATTAGATAGTTTATTTCACAGTTGCAGGATAAAAAAATAATTTTACAGTTGCGGTGTTAGTTTTTATTATAATTAGCAACATTTTCTTACTGTTACATTTGTGTTGTTTCTACTTGTCATTTTATTCTTTTGTTACGGAAGGTTGTATTTCCGTAGTGGAGAGCTACGGAAGCCTTCCTTTGTACGTGTACCTGTACAGTACACGGGCGTTTTCGCACCCATTCTCTAACCTGGGTGCAGTCTCCGAGGCCGGGTTACTACCCCGTGCACCTGCCAACGCAGTCGCGTAACGCCTTAGCCACTGCGCTACCTCGGAGAGTGGTTACCTGTGGTGTGAGGGCCCCTTGTATGCCTGTAAGGTGCAGCGATAAGATCTTTCGGTCTTTTAAAGGTATGACGGGCAGGCGTGGCACCAGAAGCCAAAGGGTTGGGGTGCGTACATAGGGGCTATAATGCACACCCCCCACTCCACGCTCGCAATCTTCATGCAATTGGTCTGCATAGCAAATCAAGAGGCACCCGTGCCCTGTACTTAACTCTTTGCTAAAGCGATTAATTACATTAGATAGTTTATTTCACAGTTGCAGGATAAAAAAAATTTTATTTTACAGTTGCAGTGTTAGTTTTTATTATAATTAGCAACATTTTTTTACAGTTACATTTGTTTTGTTTCTACTTGTCATTTTAATGTTTTGTTACGGAAGGTTGTATTTCCGTAGTGGAGAGCTACGGAAGCCTTCCTTTGTACGTGTACCTGTACAGTACACGGGCGTTTTCGCACCCATTCTCCAACCTGGGTGCAGTCTCCGAGGCCGGGTTGCTACCCCGTGCAGCTGCCAACGCAGTCGCGTAACGCCTTAGCCACTGCGCTACCTCGGAGAGTGGTTACCTGTGGTGTGAGGGCCCCTTGTATGTGTGTAAGGTGCAGCGATAAGCTCCTTTCGGTCTTTTACAGGCATCGCAGGCAGGCGCGGCACCAGAAGCCAAAGGGTTGGGGTGCGGCATAGGGGCTCCAATGCACACCCCCCACTCCACGCTCGCAATCTTCATGCAATTGGTCTGCCTAGCAAATCAAAACGCACCCGTGTCCTGTGCTTTACACTTTGCTAAAGCGATTAATTACATTATATAGTTTATTTCACAGTTGCAGTATAAAAAAATAATTTTACAGTTGCGGTGTTAGTTTTTATTATAATTACCAACATTTTCTTACTGTTACATTTGTGTTGTTTCTACTTGTCATTTTATTCTTTTGTTACGGAAGGTTGTATTTCCGTAGTGGAGAGCTACGGAAGCCTTCCTTTGTACGTGTACCTGTACAGTACACGGGCGTTTTCGCACCCATTCTCCAACCTGGGTGCAGTCTCCGAGGCCGGGTTACTACCCCGTGCACCTGCCAACGCAGTCGCGTAACGCCTTAGCCACTGCGCTACCTCGGAGAGTGGTTACCTGTGTTGTGAGGGCCCCTCATATGCCTGTGAGGTGCAGCGATAAGCTCATTTCGGTCTTTTGCAGGTATGGCAGGCAGGCGTGGCACCAGAAGCCAAAAGGTTGGGGTGCGTACGTAGGGGCTCCAATGCACACACCCCACTCCACGCTCGCAATCTTCATGCAATTGGTCTGCCTAGCAAATCAAAAGGCACCCGTGTCCTGTGCTCTACACTTTGCTAAAGCGATTAATTGCATTATATAGTTTATTTCAGAGTTGCAGTATAAAAAAAAATTATTTTACAGTTGCGGTGTTAATTTTTATTATAATTACCAACATTTTCTTACTGTTACATTTGTGCTGTTTCTACTTGTCATTTTATTGTTTTGTTACGGAAGGTTGTATTTCCGTAGTGGAGAGCTACGGAAGCCTTCCTTTGTACGTGTACCTGTACAGTACACGGGCGTTTTCGCACCCATTCTCCAACCTGGGTGCCGTCTCCGAGGCCGGGTTACTACCCCGTGCACCTGCCAACGCAGTCGCGTAACGCCTTAGCCACTGCGCTACCTCGGAGAGTGGTTACCTGTGTTGTGAGGGCCCCTCATATGCCTGTGAGGTGCAGCGATAAGCTCCTTTCGGTCTTTTACAGGTATGGCAGGCAGGCGTGGCACCAGAAGCCAAAAGGTTGGGCTGCATACATAGGGGCTCCAATGCACACCCCCCAACTCCACGCTCGCAATCTTCATGCGATTGGTCTGCCTAGCAAACGAAAAGGCACCCGCTTCCTGTACTTTACACTTTGCTGAAGCGATTAATTACATTATATAGTTTATTTCAGAGTTGCAGCATAAAAAAAATTATTTTACAGTTGGGGTGTTAGTTTTTATTATAATTACCAACATTTTCTTACTGTTACATTTGTGCTGTTTCTACTTGTCATTTTATTCTTTTGTTACGGAAGGTTGTATTTCCGTAGTGGAGAGCTACGGAAGCCTTCCTTTGTACGTGTACCTGTACAGTACACGGGCGTTTTCGCACCCATTCTCCAACCTGGGTGCAGTCTCCGAGGCCGGGTTACTACCCCGTGCACCCGCCAACGCAGTCGCGTAACGCCTTAGCCACTGCGATACCTCGGAGAGTGGTTACCTGTGTTGTGAGGGCCCCTCATATGCCTGTGAGGTGCAGCGATAAGCTCCTTTCGGTCTTTTACAGGTATGGCAGGCAGGCGTGGCACCAGAAGCCAAAAGGTTGGGGTGCGTACATAGGGGCTCCAATGCACACACCCCAACTCCGCGCTCGCATCTTCATGCGATTGGTCTGCCTAGCAAACGAAAAGGCACCCGCTTCCTGTTCTTTACACTTTGCTAAAGCGATTAATTACATTAGATAGTTTATTTCACAGTTGCAGTACAAAAATTTTTATTTCACATTATATATATTATTTTACAGTTCCAGTGTTAGTTTTTATTATAATTAGCAACATTTTTCCACAGTTAGATTTGTGTTGTTTCTACTCGTCATTTTATTGTTTTGTTACGGAAGGTTGTATTTCCGTAGTGGGGACCTACGGAAGCCTTCCTTTGTACGTGTACCTGTACAGTACACGGGCGTTTTCACACCCGCTCTCCAACCTGGGTGCAGTCTCCGAGGCCGGGTTACTACCCCGTGCACCTGCCAACAGAGTCCTGCCAGTCCTGCCAACGTAACGCCTTAGCCACTGCGCTACCACGGAGAGTGGTTACCTGTGGTGTGAGGGCCGCTTATATGCCTGTAAGGTGCAGCGATAAGCTCCTTTCGGTCTTTTACAGGCATCGCAGGCAGGCGCGGCACCAGAAGCCGAAGGGTTGGGGTGCGTACATAGGGGCTCCAATGCACACCCCCCACTCCACGCTCGCAATCTTCATGCAATTGGTCTGCCTAGCAAATCAAAACGCACCCGTGTCCTGTGCTTTACACTTTGCTAAAGCGATTAATTACATTAGATAGTTTATTTCACAGTTGCAGGATAAAAAAAATTTTATTTTACAGTTGCAGTGTTAGTTTTTATTATAATTAGCAACATTTTCTTACAGTTACATTTGTGTTGTTTCTACTTGTCATTTTAATGTTTTGTTACAGAAGGTTGTATTTCCGTAGTGGAGAGCTACGGAAGCCTTCCTTTGTACGTGTACCTGTAGTATACACGGGCGTTTTCGCACCCATTCTCCAACCTGGGTGCAGTCTCCGAGGCCGGGTTACTACCCCGTGCACCTGCCAACGCAGTCGCGTAACGCCTTAGCCACTGCGCTACATGGGAGTGTTTACATGTGGTGTGAGGGCCCCTTATATGCCTGTAAGGTGCAGCGATAAGCACCTTTCGGTCTTTTACAGGTATGGCGGGCAGGCGTGGCACCAGAAGCCAAAGGGTTGGGGTGCGTACATAGGGGCTATAATGCACACCCCCCACTCCACGCTCGCAATCTTCATGCAATTGGTCTGCCTAGCAAATCAAGAGGCACCCGTGCCCTGTACTTAACTCTTTGCTAAAGCGATTAATTACATTAGATAGTTTATTTCACAGTTGCGGGATAAAAAAAATTATATTTTACAGTTCCAGTGTTAGTTTTTATTATAATTAGCAACATTTTCTTACAGTTACATTTGTGTTGTTTCTACTTGTCATTTTAATGTTTTGTTACGGAAGGTTGTATTTCCGTAGTGGAGAGCTACGGAAGCCTTCCTTTGTACGTGTACCTGTACAGTACACGGCCGTTTTCGCACCCATTCTCCAACCTGGGTGCAGTCTCCGAGGCCGGGTTACTACCCCGTGCACCTGCCAACGCAGTCGCGTAACGCCTTAGCCACTGCGCTACATCGGAGAGTGGTTACCTGTGGTGTGAGGGCCCCTTGTATGTGTGTAAGGTGCAGCGATAAGCTCCTTTCGGTCTTTTACAGGTATGGCAGGCAGGCGTGGCACCAGAAGCAAAAGGGTTGGGGTGCGTACATAGGGGCTCCAATGCACCCCCCCCCCACTCCACGCTCGCAATCTTCATGCAATTGGTCGGCCTAGCAAATCAAGAGGCACCCGTGCCCTGTGCTTTACACTTTGCTGAAGCGATTAATTACATTAGATAGTTTATTTCACAGTTGCAGGATAAAAAAATAATTTTACAGTTGCGGTGTTAGTTTTTATTATAATTAGCAACATTTTCTTACTGTTACATTTGTGTTGTTTCTACTTGTCATTTTATTCTTTTGTTACGGAAGGTTGTATTTCCGTAGTGGAGAGCTACGGAAGCCTTCCTTTGTACGTGTACCTGTACAGTACACGGGCGTTTTCGCACCCATTCTCTAACCTGGGTGCAGTCTCCGAGGCCGGGTTACTACCCCGTGCACCTGCCAACGCAGTCGCGTAACGCCTTAGCCACTGCGCTACCTCGGAGAGTGGTTACCTGTGGTGTGAGGGCCCCTTGTATGCCTGTAAGGTGCAGCGATAAGATCTTTCGGTCTTTTAAAGGTATGACGGGCAGGCGTGGCACCAGAAGCCAAAGGGTTGGGGTGCGTACATAGGGGCTATAATGCACACCCCCCCACTCCACGCTCGCAATCTTCATGCAATTGGTCTGCATAGCAAATC
Source organism: Amblyomma mixtum (assembly GCF_055824585.1). NCBI lineage: Eukaryota > Metazoa > Arthropoda > Arachnida > Ixodida > Ixodidae > Amblyomma > Amblyomma mixtum. Next base: position 18,575,630 of record NC_143021.1, on the reverse strand, counting down.
AAGAGGCACCCGTGCCCTGTACTTAACTCTTTGCTAAAGCGATTAATTACATTAGATAGTTTATTTCACAGTTGCAGGATAAAAAAAATTTTATTTTACAGTTGCAGTGTTAGTTTTTATTATAATTAGCAACATTTTTTTACAGTTACATTTGTGTTGTTTCTACTTGTCATTTTAATGTTTTGTTACGGAAGGTTGTATTTCCGTAGTGGAGAGCTACGGAAGCCTTCCTTTGTACGTCTACCTGTACAGTACACGGGCGTTTTCGCACCCATTCTCCAACCTGGGTGCAGTCTCCGAGGCCGGTTTGCTACCCCGTGCAGCTGCCAACGCAGTCGCGTAACGCCTTAGCCACTGCGCTACCTCGGAGAGTGGTTACCTGTGGTGTGAGGGCCCCTTGTATGTGTGTAAGGTGCAGCGATAAGCTCCTTTCGGTCTTTTACAGGCATCGCAGGCAGGCGCGGCACCAGAAGCCAAAGGGTTGGGGTGCGGCATAGGGGCTCCAATGCACACCCTCCACTCCACGCTCGCAATCTTCATGCAATTGGTCTGCCTAGCAAATCAAAACGCACCCGTGTCCTGTGCTTTACACTTTGGTAAAGCGATTAATTACATTATATAGTTTATTTCACAGTTGCAGTATAAAAAAATAATTTTACAGTTGCGGTGTTAGTTTTTATTATAATTACCAACATTTTCTTACTGTTACATTTGTGTTGTTTCTACTTGTCATTTTATTCTTTTGTTACGGAAGGTTGTATTTCCGTAGTGGAGAGCTACGGAAGCCTTCCTTTGTGTACCTGTACAGTACACGGGCGTTTTCGCACCCATTCTCCAACCTGGGTGCAGTCTCCGAGGCCGGGTTACTACCCCGTGCACCTGCCAACGCAGTCGCGTAACGCCTTAGCCACTGCGCTACCTCGGAGAGTGGTTACCTGTTTGTGAGGGCCCCTCATATGCCTGTGAGGTGCAGCGATAAGCTCCTTTCGGTCTTTTGCAGGTATGGCAGGCAGGCGTGGCACCAGAAGCCAAAAGGTTGGGGTGCGTACATAGGGGCTCCAATGCACACACCCCACTCCACGCTCGCAATCTTCATGCAATTGGTCTGCCTAGCAAATCAAAAGGCACCCGTGTCCTGTGATCTACACTTTGCTAAAGCGATTAATTGCATTATATAGTTTATTTCAGAGTTGCAGTATAAAACAAAATTATTTTACAGTTGCGGTGTTAATTTTTATTATAATTACCAACATTTTCTTACTGTTACATTTGTGCTGTTTCTACTTGTCATTTTATTGTTTTGTTACGGAAGGTTGTATTTCCGTAGTGGAGAGCTACGGAAGCCTTCCTTTGTACGTGTACCTGTACAGTACACGGGCGTTTTCGCACCCATTCTCCAACCTGGGTGCCGTCTCCGAGGCCGGGTTACTACCCCGTGCACCTGCCAACGCAGTCGAGTAACGCGTTAGCCACTGCGCTACCTCGGAGAGTGGTTACCTGTGTTGTGAGGGCCCCTCATATGCCTGTGAGGTGCAGCGATAAGCTCCTTTCGGTCTTTTACAGGTATGGCAGGCAGGCGTGGCACCAGAAGCCAAAAGGTTGGGCTGCATACATAGGGGCTCCAATGCACACCCCCCAACTCCGCGCTCGCAATCTTCATGCGATTGGTCTGCCTAGCAAACGAAGAGGCACCCGCTTCCTGTACTTTACACTTTGGTAAAGCGATTAATTACATTAGATAGTTTATTTCGCAGTTGCAGTACAAAAATTTTTATTTCACATTATATATATTATTTTACAGTTCCGGTGTTAGTTTTTATTATAATTAGCAACATTTTTCTACAGTTACATTTGTGTTGTTTCTACTCGTCATTTTATTGTTTTGTTACGGAAGGTTGTATTTCCGTAGTGGGGACCTACGGAAGCCTTCCTTTGTACGTGTACCTGTACAGTACACGGGCGTTTTCACACCCGCTCTCCAACCTGGGTGCAGTCTCTGAGGCCGGGTTACTACCCCGTGCACCTGCCAACACAGTCCTGCCAGTCCTGCCAGCGTAACGCCTTAGCCACTGCGATACCACGGAGAGTGGTTACCTTTGGTGTGAGGGCCCCTTATATGCCTGTAAGGTGCAGCGATAAGCTCCTTTCTGTCTTTTACAGCCATGGCAGGCAGGCGTGGCACCAGACGCCAAAGGGTTGGGGTACGTGCATAGGGGATCCAATGCACACCCCCCACTCCACGCTCGGAATCTTCATGCAATTGGTCTGCCTAGCAAATCAAAACGCACCCGTGTCCTGTGCTTTACACTTTGCTAAAGCGATTAATTACATTATATAGTTTATTTCAGAGTTGCAGTATAAAAAAAATTATTTTACAGTTGCGGTGTTAGTTTTTATTATAATTACCAACATTTTCTTACTGTTACATTTGTGTTGTTTCTACTTGTCATTTTATTCTTTTGTTACGGAAGGTTGTATTTCCGTAGTGGAGAGCTACGGAAGCCTTCCTTTGTACGTGTACCTGTACAGTACACGGGCGTTTTCGCACCCATTCTCCAACCTGGGTGCAGTCTCCGAGGCCGGGTTACTACCCCGTGCACCTGCCAACGCAGTCGCGTAACGCCTTAGCCACTGCGATACCTCGGAGAGTGGTTACCTGTGTTGTGAGGGCCCCTCATATGCCTGTGAGGTGCAGCGATAAGCTCCTTTCGGTCTTTTACAGGTATGGCAGGCAGGCGTGGCACCAGAAGCCAAAAGGTTGGGGTGCGTACATAGGGGCTCCAATGCACACACCCCAACTCCGCGCTCGCAATCTTCATGCGATTGGTCTGCCTAGGAAACGAAAAGGCACCCGCTTCCTGTTCTTTACACTTTGCTAAAGCGATTAATTACATTAGATAGTTTATTTCACAGTTGCAGTACAAAAATTTTTATTTCACATTATATATATTATTTTACAGTTCCGGTGTTAGTTTTTATTATAATTAGCAACATTTTTCTACAGTTACATTTGTGTTGTTTCTACTCGTCATTTTATTGTTTTGTTACGGAAGGTTGTATTTCCGTAGTGGGGACCTACGGAAGCCTTCCTTTGTACGTGTACCTGTACAGTACACGGGCGTTTTCACACCCGCTCTCCAACCTGGGTGCAGTCTCCGAGGCCGGGTTACTACCCCGTGCACCTGCCAACAGAGTCCTGCCAGTCCTGCCAACGTAACGCCTTAGCCACTGCGCTACCATGGAGAGTGGTTACCTGTGGTGTGAGGGCCGCTTATATGCCTGTAAGGTGCAGCGATAAGCTCCTTTCGGTCTTTTACAGGCATCGCAGGCAGGCGCGGCACCAGAAGCCGAAGGGTTGGGGTGCGTACATAGGGGCTCCAATGCACACCCCCCACTCCACGCTCGCAATCTTCATGCAATTGGTCTGCCTAGCAAATCAAAACGCACCCGTGTCCTGTGCTTTACACTTTGCTAAAGCGATTAATTACATTAGATAGTTTATTTCACAGTTGCAGGATAAAAAAAATTTTATTTTACAGTTGCAGTGTTAGTTTTTATTATAATTAGCAACATTTTCTTACAGTTACATTTGTGTTGTTTCTACTTGTCATTTTAATGTTTTGTTACGGAAGGTTGTATTCCCGTAGTGGAGAGCTACGGAAGCCTTCCTTTGTACGTGTACCTGTACAGTACACGGGCGTTTTCGCACCCATTCTCCAACCTGGGTGCAGTCTCCGAGGCCGGGTTACTACCCCGTGCACCTGCCAACGCAGTCGCGTAACGCCTTAGGCACTGCGCTACCTCGGAGAGTGGTTACCTGTGGTGTGAGGGCCCTTGTATGTGTGTAAGGTGCAGCGATAAGCTCCTTTCGGTCATTTACAGGTATGGCAGGCAGGCGTGGCACCAGAAGCCAAAGGGTTGGGGTGCGTACATAGGGGCTCCAATGCACACCCCCCACTCCACGCTCGCAATCTTCATGCAGTTGGTCTGCCTAGCAAATCAAGAGGCACCCGTGCCCTGTACTTAACGCTTTGCTAAAGCGATTAATTACATTAGATAGTTTATTTCACAGTTGCGGGATAATAAAATTTATTTTACAGTTGCAGTGTTTGTTTTTATTATAATTACCAACATTTTCTTACAGTTACATTTGTGCTGTTTCTACTTGTCATTTTATTGTTTTGTTACGGAAGGTTGTATTTCCGTAGTGGAGAGCTACGGAAGCCTTCCTTTGTACGTGTACCTGTACAGTACACGGGCGTTTTCGCACCCATTCTCCAACCTGGGTGCAGTCTCCGAGGCCGGGTTACTACCCCGTGCACCTGCCAACGCAGTCGCGTAACGCCTTAGCCACTGCGCTACCTCGGAGAGTGGTTACCTGTGGTGTGAGGGCCCCTTGTATGCCTGTAAGGTGCAGCGATAAGCACCTTTCGGTCTTTTAAAGGTATGGCGGGCAGGCGTGGCACCAGAAGCCAAAGGGTTGGGGTGCGTACATAGGGGCTATAATGCACACCCCCCACTCCACGCTCGCAATCTTCATGCAATTGGTCTGCCTAGCAAATCAAGAGGCACCCGTGCCCTGTACTTAACTCTTTGCTAAAGCGATTAATTACATTAGATAGTTTATTTCACAGTTGCAGGATAAAAAAAACTATATTTTACAGTTCCAGTGTTAGTTTTTATTATAATTAGCAACATTTTCTTACAGTTACATTTGTGTTGTTTCTACTTGTCATTTTAATGTTTTGTTACGGAAGGTTGTATTTCCGTAGTGGAGAGCTACGGAAGCCTTCCATTGTACGTGTACCTGTACAGTACACGGGCGTTTTCGCACCCATTCTCCAACCTGGGTGCAGTCTCCGAGGCCGGGTTACTACCCCGTGCACCTGCCAACGCAGTCGCGTAACGCCTTAGCCACTGCGCTACCTCGGAGAGTGGTTACCTGTGGTGTGAGGGCCCCTTGTATGTGTGTAAGGTGCAGCGATAAGCTCCTTTCGGTCTTTTACAGGTATGGCAGGCAGGCGTGGCACCAGAAGCAAAAGGGTTGGGGTGCGTACATAGGGGCTCCAATGCACACCCCCCACTCCACGCTCGCAATCTTCATGCAATTGGTCTGCCTAGCAAATCAAGAGGCACTCGTGCCCTCTACTTAATTCTTTGCTAAAGCGATTAATTACATTAGATAGTTTATTTCACAGTTGCAGGATAAAAAAAAATTTATTTTACAGTTGCAGTGTTAGTTTTTATTATAATTAGCAACATTTTCTTACAGTTACATTTGTGTTGTTTCTACTTGTCTTTTTATTGTTTTTTTACGGAAGGTTGTATTTCCGTAGTGGAGAGCTACGGAAGCCTTCCTTTGTACGTGTACCTGTACAGTACACGGGCGTTTTCGCACCCATTCTCCAACCTGGGTGCAGTCTCCGAGGCCGGATTCTACCCCGTGCACCTGCCAACGCAGTCGCGTAAGGCCTTAGCCACTGCGCTACCTCGGAGAGTGGTTACCTGTGGTGTGAGGGCCCCGTGTATGTGTGTAAGGTGCAGCGATAAGCTCCTTTCGGTCTTTTACAGGTATGGCAGGCAGGCGTGGCACCAGAAGCCAAAGAGTTGGGGTGCGTACATAGGGGCTCCAGTGCACCCCCCCCCACTCCACGCTCGCAATCTTCATGCAATTGGTCTGCCTAGCAAATCAAGAGGCACCCGTGCCCTGTACTTAACTATTTGCTTAAGCGATTAATTACATTAGATAGTTTATTTCACAGTTGCAGGATAAAAAAATTTTATATTACAGTTGCAGTGTTAGTTTTTATTATAATTACCAACATTTTCTTACAGTTACATTTGTGTTGTTTCTACTTGTCTTTTTATTGTTTTTTTACGGAAGGTTGTATTTCCGTAGTGGAGACCCAGTTGAAAAATACACCAGGATGGCTTGGTGTGTTCTGGTGTTTCCTAGTGTGAACACCAGACCGGGCTGGTGTGTTCTGATGTTAACACCAGACCGGGCTGGTGTGTTCTGATGTTAACACCAGACCGGGCTGGTGTGTTGTAACGTGCACACCAGCCCGCTTTGGTGTGTCTTAGTGTGCACACCAGCCCGGTTTGGTGTGTCTTAGTGTGCACACCAGCCCGGTTTGGTGTGTGGCAGCGTGCACGCCAGACTGGGCTGGTGTGTTGCAGCGTGCACGCCAGACTGGGCTGGTGTGTTGCAGTGTGCACACCAGACTGGGTTGGTGTGCTGCAGCGGGCACACCACAACGGGTTGGCGTGTTGTAGCGTGCACACCAGAAAGCGTTGGTGTGTTGTAGCATGCACACTACACTTGATTGGTGTATTTTGGTACCCACAGCGTGCAGTGTTAGTGTGTTGTAGTGCATACACCAGACTGCATGGGTTGTGGTGTGCACACTGTTTTGGTCGTCAATTGCACTTAAGAGTGGATTGGTTAATTTTGGCACGAAAAACACTTTGAATAGGCATTAAGGTTTGGACACCAATCAACCACATTCTGGCTGACACACACAGGAAGTTAGTGTGCTGTTGTAAACGTATACAACTACACTGCAGTACCTAATTTAGTTTACTTTAGTTTGGGGGCATACACAGCAAAGACAAATATTGGCAGAGTGCATCCATCCTAATCTGGACTTCTTGTCTAACGCGCGTCGCACTGATCACAAAGTGCAGTATAGAACTATACCAACCATTTTTCAGGGAAAGCGAAGGGCAGAAGTGTTTCATGCTTAAGCGTGCCTTAACTTTGCTTCACTGGATGTTATGTGCTGATGCAAATGCCTCAACATACCATTTCAAGCAGAACGTATGCAGCAGAAGGTCGCCCTTTTAGATCTAATCGCCTCTGTGAAACAATGTTGAGTAGAATGATAATTAAGGTAACCTCCTAACATGTTTTCATAAACATGTGTGAAAATTATATATCAAACATCATAATTCTTTATTTACACTACAAATGAAGCGCTATTTTAACAAACCTCACATAACAAACTAACAATCTCACATAACAAACCAAAACACGTACATTTGAACCTTAGGCCAAATATGGCATATGAAAAATGCGATTACAAGCCACATTCAACTTTAGTAATTACAAACAGGACTACACACTGGACATTAGACAGAATGCTTCTTCTATATACAATGACCTATAGCAGTGCAACACAGAGATGCAGAGATGTTTCACAATAATCGAGAACTGCACAAGGAAATAAACTTCAAATGACATATGCAGCAAAAGGTGCACACCTTCCATACAACTGAGGCAAATATTGTCACAGAGTGGTGACTGCAGTACGGAGAGCAAGAAGACAGCGAAAATTGCTTCTAACCGAAACTCTTTTTGTGCCGACTTGCACAAGCAAAGAACTGAATGACTCCGCGGCGGCGTAGCAACAGGCGAACTCTGCGGTCGGACAGAATGCCTGCCGCTCTTGGCCATGCTGAATTTAAAGCTGATAGCGAACTTTCGAGATAAAGCGTGCAAAGTTACTAGAACATTCTGGTATAACGTAGAAGCGGCTCCGCCTGGATGCGATCAATCGAGATAAATCTGGTCGCGTCTTGCATCACAGCCAAAGCAATAAAGCGGCGCACCGGCAACACTGAAGAATAAACAAACACTACAAAGGTTAAGAGAATTTCTCCCCTTTCAAAGAAGCATCGACCCAATGCTTTAAAACATAAGACTACAAACAAATAAAATGGACTGTGCAAAAGAAAACAGTGTGGGAACAGTGTCCTTCAGCATGCATAATTGGGCTCTAGACGGACAACATAGAAAACTTCTGGTCATACGCAGCGTCGCAGGGATTGGCTATAAGCCAATTTAAATTTGTCCCTGGCATCTGTTCCTAATCACTTTCATAGAGATTGGGCACCTTCACAATATGTGACTGGTCGCTCTGTGCCACAAGCACACAAGGTGAAATAACTTTCTGCTCACAAATTAGGCACAACCCAACATCAGTCGGAGGGTGTTCAGCAGTGAACATGAAAGGCATAAAGCTTTCCTCGGTAATTAGTTCTTGGCAGAGTAAGAAGATACTGTTTTCCACTAAAAAGATTTTGATCACTCGCAAGAACTTGCCATCATCTGTTAGCATATATTCAGAGCACGTTTTCTCGGTCCTGTTGTAATTGGCACTATGTACAGTGAACCCTTTAATACGTGCTCTGAGGTATTCACTCATACTGGGCACAGCACCAATGGTCTGGCTGATCAAATCCAGAACATGGCATTCAAGACTGCCAGGCTGCAATGGCGAACCTAATACTCCTAACTGGAGCTTATTGCCTTGCTTCCCCGAGATCAGCTTTTGCTGCTTGTTCAGGTAGGGTGGCAGTAGTACCAGACGCTTCAGGGACTTCTGCACCTCTCGCATGATGAAGCGCTCTGCTATTTGATGTGGAACACCTTTCGCTGCAGAAACCAGCTTGGGAACGTCACCATTCCCTCCTTCAAATGGGAAGGTAGAGGTTGCCCACAGTGGCCCAGTCATGCGCACAGATTTTGCAAGGTGCACAAGTTGGTGCACATTGAATGTCAGGGTGTGTTCACCATAGAGAATTGGCATCTGCTCAACAAACTCCACAAGAAGCCTTTCGGCACAAAAAATATCTGTCTCTTCAACACTTGCTTATAAGAGTAAACTCTGCAAGAAGGCAGAAATGCGTCAAATATCTCTGCGGGAGCATATCGAAGAGACAAGGTGCACTGTAGTAAAGAAGCCAATATCTCCACTCTGTAGCTTTCCAAAACGAGCGCTCAGTTACCAGTCTTGGCAATCTGGTGAAATTGGTGGCCGAACTTTCAACAGGCGGTCATTCAACTCCCTCACATGATTCCCAATGTGCCAGGCACTTCCTGGTGAACACAGCCAAAGTTCCATTTGCTGCGATGTGACACCTTCCAGTACGCAGTGCATGTAGTCCGGCGGAAAGCCCCACGCCAGGTCCAATGTGCTGAGGGTTGCGACGGCTGACAAGCCCTTCATACCATCCACAGGACGGTCTCACCTGGCTGCAAGTTTCATTGTACTGTACACAGTGTCATGGCATCGCTCGACCATATCTCGCCCCTCCATGATATATTTCAGGGTGCCTGAAAAAAGAAATGACAGATAAATTTCTCATAGTACTATGCATAATAAACAAAGAAATACATGCTAAAGAACTGACAGGAGAGTACGAATGCACATGTAAGTGACGGTTATGAAATGCTACAATAACTTAAACTACATGCAATGGTACCACATCTACCTTTAATCAATGCACAAGCCCATTTTACAAAATTAGGCTTTTCATGTTACACTCAGAATATGTAAATGGGCAATAAGTCAACATGTGGAGCTTGCATGCCCTATTTTTCACTGCAGAACCCAACTTCCAAGAGGTAGACCTAGGCTATGGGAGATGCTAATGAAAAGCTCTGGATTATTAGGATCACTATGGAATCTGACCTGCACAGTCAATCTTCCTGACCTTTAATGTGCATAGCTTCTGCAGGAAGAGGTACAAAAGTTTACAAGAGTGCTTGTGTAAGATAGAACTTCCAAGTGACAATTTTTTCCATTCTGAATCCATACATGTGCACCACAGGTGACAACTGTGATTCCAGTCTTCACACCTCGTACGTCTTGGATCACCAGACAATAAACTTATCACAAGTTTAAACAGACAGCACAGACATTTGCTCACATAATTAACAGCACCAAATCTCCTCGTAGCTAGAAATAAGTGCCCTGTGCATATCTGCACATATTTCTCACAGTAAACACAAAGCTAAATGTGACTGCTCACCAACGCGCAAAATGACCGTCCTTTGTCATTATGCCTGCTAGAGAGTAAACTAAGCACCCCACAACAGCCTTTTGTTTCAGAATACTTATGAGGAGTTTTAGAAGACCTGTGATCCCTATGGTCGAAAACTGCTATACCCTGGCACTTGTCAGGCTCCATCTCTGGAATATGTGAATAGAAAAATTTCTTTAAAAGACTAAGCAGCAGAGTTACAGTTGTCACAATCAAGCAACTTTGCCATCCTTTTCTCTGCCATACCATCTTCGAGTCTCTCTCTCCCCCATATGGGTGATAATCCTTCCCAAGTGAAATTTCTTTCACTGCTTTTATGGGGAAGCACAGATTGTCACGTCATCATCATGGCCCTCCATCACCAAGTTGCTGCAACACCAAGTTTTTTGTATTAGAACACAACCTTGTTCAAACTGATATGAACCAGTATTTTTATACCTGGTAACAGTTGATACCAACCACATGGGATACGAGTATGTTGCTTGTTGCATGTGAATGCATTTAAGCAACAAAATTATGTTCTTAGAGCTGTACAGTGTGCAGAAAGCAGAAGAGGCAAAGCTTGTAATATGACTGAAACAATTCTTACCATCAACAAGCGTTTCTTTTTGAAGGCACCAAGAACAGCCATAGTATCCGTTGTATTGCTTAGCATTCAGCAGTGAAGCGCGAGCTGGCGAGTCAACACAAAAGCACAACACATTCACTGTTGACTGCACAACTTTGCTGGCAAATGACCACGTGAAGCTGCCCATAGTGTGGAATTTCTCAACAAATGTCTTCAAGTAGAGGCGAGTAGGTGGGTGACCTTTGGCAAACCAAATGACGCCGATGAGGATGTTCTTCCAACGATAGGGAAGAGGGAGCTCATTAAGCGCTACTTGAATTGGCCAGACTGACCCTTTGCTCGACTTAAATACTGGCGATCCATCGCTGTTAGCGGTAACAGTCAGGTCACTCCAATTCATGTTCCTTTCACGGCGGACCTTTCTGTACAGTTGGCCATCTGTGATATCCTTATAAGCTCCCTGATGAGTTTCAGCTGTGGGTTTCTGGAGGTTTGCGCCAACTATATCCCCAAACTTCTTTAAGAGACACTGTAGCTGATGCTTGAGGTCGACAGTTATGAAAAAGCTTCCTTTTTTTCACCAGCTGTGCCACAGTCATTGTGGCTGCACAATTAGTGCAGTGCTGGAAATCTAGGCCGCAGCTTGATGTCAGGCACTCACACGTTGGGCAGTATGTATGGACTTCCACCATCCTTGATTTGTGCAAATCCCATAACTTCCTAAAGCCATATTTTGTCGATGGGAAGACGTTCTGGCCAAGAAATGCATTCAACAGCTTCAACAAGCTGTCCACTTGTGTCCAAGGAAGGCCAGCAGCAACAACAAATGTTAATAATGTTAATACACGCAGCATCGCCTGCAGGTGGGTAGTGTTCTGTGTGGAAGTCTCGACTTGGAGTTCACTCTGATAAATTCCGACAAGTCTTCATCGGGGTCCTCTAGCACATGGTTGTCAAGCCCATTGGTGTCCTCATCAAGCCTTGGCAGTTGTGCATCAGAAATGCTGTCATCAAGATGCAGGGTTGAAGGCTCATCATCCAAGTTGGGATGACTTGTAGAGGCGTTGTCATGCACCTCATCTTCAGGTTGCTACAAAAAACATTGGAAAGGCTACATCAGCAACAGAAGAAAAAAACATCAGTATTGAAGTGAATGACTGCAACCTGTTCATGTATACCCCGAGTTGGTATCATTCCGCATGAACATCATTCCGATTCCCTTCACATTTTAATATTTTCATCACAGGTTTGTTTTTTTCTTTATAATGATCCATAAGAGATAGTATACATGGACCACCATGTGACACTGACCTACAATCACTAAATAATTTATAATCGAATTTCGTATCTCACCTGTTTCAGCTTCAACAGTCAAGTAATGGCTACAACGTGAAAGGTCAGTATAAGTCACGTGAGACACAAATAAAAAGTGCAACATAATCACTGCTTCATAATTTTAATTCACTGTGATGCTAAAGACAGCTTGCCGCAAGAGCTGGAATGGCAATGGGTTTGGTGCATGGTTCATGGGAGTTGTGGCGTCCTAAAGCGACCCCGGCTATGAGGGATCCCAAAGTGGAGGGCTCCGGATAATTTCACCCACACCTGGGGTTCTCGAATGTGTACTGACATCGCGCAACACATGAGACTCTAGCATTTCAACTCCACTGAAATGTGATCATAGTGGCTGGGACTTAACCCCCGCTTTTCAAGTCAACAGTCGAGAACCATAACTGAGCCACCACAGCAGCAGAATCGCAATGAGTGAAGCAGCAGCGATTATATTGCAGCTGTCTTCATGCCTCATGTGACCTATACTGACCTGACATCGTAGCCATCACACTGCTTTTGTAACAGAAGCCGAATCAGGTGAGAGATGAAATTTGATTATTATTTAGCAGCTGTAGCCAGATACCTCATGGTGTTCCATGTATAGTAATGTCTAACGCACCATTACAAACAAGAAAACATAGGCAACCAAAATTTGGTATCTACACTCCTTTAAATTTTATATGGGAAAGTGTTAAAAAGGTAGGACCAAGAGTGAAAGTGCGACAAGCCGCCTTACAGTTCAGCATTGCCAGTTTCGTTGAGTATGATTTCACAACAGTCACACAAGGCAGACAACAACAAGAGATGCTAATATTTTTAAAAAGAGAGCTGCTCAACAGCGGCATGAGCCCATGCATAGAACAAGCATTAGCACAACTGAGTGGGCAGGAAACATAGGCAAATAAAATAATACATTTTCTCATAATACCGCATCTGCCTGGTTCACAGGCAGCTAACATTAAACTATCAAAAGGGCACACAAGAAACCAAACATGCATTTTCGGGCTCAACTGCCAAGCACCTAAACACATAGTCACCACAGCAAGTCTACGTGCACATATCTATGTGGCTTCGCTTGAATTCAAGAATTGCCTCTGAACACCTCAACATTTACACGAAAATTTAGATTCATTCTGGGGCAAAGGGCAGTAGGGTAGTACATCAGTGTGTGTGTGTGTGTGTGTGTGTGTGTGTGTGTGTGTGTGTGTGTGCGTGTGCGTGCGTGCGTGCGTGTGTGTGTGTGTGTGTGTGTGTGTGTGTGTGTGTAAGGGGGGGGGGGGGGGAGGGCAAACCACTTGAACTGTGTACTGCTTGGAGATTTTTTTTTCTTCGGAAAATTGGGATAAGCAAAGTTTTCCTATGCAAAATTTCAGGCTTGTGGAGGGGGATAGATTGTCCCCTTTCAATGGGTGGGGTGCGTTTCCAGAGTCAGCGCAGAGGCTCATGGAAAAGTCGTCTGCTACAGCTACTTCCGGTTCCAAATTTCTCCCCCTGCTTGTTGCTTCACGGCAGTCGCTGTGTTAATTCGCTTCTAACACTAATTTATTTCCACTGCAACACCGCTGATTGTATTGCATCATCGCAAGACCAACCAGACGTCGACTCTGTTCTGCTTCGTAGCGTGTACTCGCATGAAGTACAACCACAATAATGTAAACGGTCGGATGCTTCCTATGCGTACGCAGTGGGACGTGTTGAGACGCGCTGCGCGCACGGTTGCATGTATGTGCTAGCCCGCTGGCAGCTTTTACACGCTTTGAGGCAAATACATCAATCGTTTGCTAAACTGTGCAAGCTCAGCCTTCGTTGCCTTCGTGATGCAGCAAAAAAAAACAAATATATAACGACCAACGCGTTAAACTATTTCGCGCACACAGCCGACTGCCGTGCATACACTCGAGAAAACACTCGTACCTTTCGTAATTGTCATTTTCTGCGCTCAGGACGCGTTCATACACAGCACGCGCTGATCTTACGGTGCAATACGCAATGTCGCAGCACAAATAGATTAGCGAATAAACGATGCACGAATACAGGGCATTTGCTATGCAGAAGGCAGTGCATGGGAGAAATTTGTAACCGGAAAAAGCTGACAGACGATTCTTCCATGGTCGTTTGCATTCACTTCGGAAACACGCCTCACCTATTCACCACTGCCTGTTAAATCCGCCCCCATCCCTCAAATATGCACTCGCCTCGATTCGGTGCGGGCCCCACGACACGCTAGAAACAGGCTTACTTGCCTCTGCTCATCGATTTTTTATTTTTTTTCGTAGAAGCCCAAGGTACAGCCCAAGGAGTACGGGGAGAAATTGGGGGGTAGCGGGCGTATTTGGAAACGTGTCATGCGCAACGGCTCACCTGTGAAACTTCATTCGACGGTTCCCTTTGCCGCTGGCTCCACACGGTTTGCCGCGGAACTTTCGCTGACGACGCACCGGGCTCAAAATAAGCAAGTTACCGTTTTTTAGGAGGCATGCTGCGATAAAGTGCACGGCCTGCTGGTAAAAGAAAGCCTTCGAACCGAGTACCAAAAAGGCGACACAGATTAACAGACGCACTCAACGAAGGCGAGGCAAGAAGGAGCGCACCATGGAAAAATAGACTGCGCTATTGGCGCGCGGTCTCGGCCTCCACAGTTACGTAACCATCACGCCGCCGCTTTGCACCTCTGAACTCTCAGAACAATACCTTTTTTTTTCATTAATACAAGCGCAAATGACCGTTTTTCACAGTTCTTTCTTCGCGGTAGATACTGTAGATCTGTGAGCAGGGAAATGTTTTGTCATGCTGTTTCGGTTTCGGTTTTTAACAGCCGAACGATGACTGTATCGTCAAAGTGGCTTATAGGTCAAGAAGCGCGAGACATGAAAAAAAAACTACAATATAATCTCTGCTTCTACATTCGTTGTCATTCCGATTCTTGAAGCAGACTGCATTGAAGCGAAGTAAAACGACTAATCAACGTATCGCAGTTTTTTCATGTCTCCCGTGACCTGTGAACCATAAGCACAGTGCAGACAACTGACACAAACAGCACATGCACAGAATAGCAATAGTTATCAGTATCAGTAAGCGCGATATCTGCACTATGAAGGACCAGCTTTAGGTCCCGCTCTTGCCTTGTTAGCTATAAACACACGTTGGCGTCACAGCCATCGCTATAGGCTGTTGAAACCGAAATAGCACGAGAAAGAAATTTGATTATAATTATTTAGCGCTCGTAAGAGAACACCACGGAATAATCCATGTACAGCAATGTCTTGCGCATCATTACAATCAAGACATTACACACAATTAGATGCATATACTACTGTAACCACAACAGCGGCTTTCCTTTAATTGTAATCAGAGATGTCCATCCCTTTTGCTTCCGCGACCTGTACCATTTATTTTGGCTTCCTTTACTGAGATCTTTGTTTCAGTTGCTGTTAACTGGCAAAAGTGAAGAAATATCATAGGCAGTAAAATTAAGCGACCACAGAAAGATACACCATTTGAGGGGCCTGTAATTTATGAGCGAGGGCTCATTTCACATGCGTATACTTCTTGGATATTTTTCGCCGAAAAAGTGGAGTTCGGCATGGCCTTCCTACGTAATTTTTTTTATTGGCGGGGGGGGGGGGGGTTAGAGAGTGCCATATTTCTACTTAAATCATGCCTGAGTTTCTGGGTTTGTCATACGTACGGTTTATTATTCTCAGCTGTTCGCATAAAATGATCGTGAAGCTTTTTTTTTTTTTTACCAAAGAAGCTTTTCTCAGTCTAACTGGATTATTTCCACCACATTTTGAGTTGCATAATGCGCGCAGTTCCTTTTTATGAGATTTCTATAGCTTCGAATGTGACAGCAAGAACTATATATTAGTAAAGCTTTTTGACGGGCTAGTTGGTACATATCCATATTTGAAAGGGTGTGCGCTAAAAAGACGTACACAGGAAAAAGATAGAGACGACAGGAAAGAAGCGCAACTTCCAACTTTACCCAGTCAACCACGGATATCCGGGGTAGGTCCGAGTAAGGTCCGAATCTCCAGTGCCAGGCTGGGATGTCCATAGGGCATGCCTACGTATGTCCATATTCGGATATACGCATCGGAGATTCTGTGTATGTACGAGGGACGTTCGTTTTTAGATGGCTGGCGGACATCCGCCGGCGGATGTCCGAGGAGTATCCGTAAACATCCCTCTTGGGATGTGAGCTTACATGGCATATATAATTTGTTTTCCCTCAGGCGAACATTTTAAAACAAATTCTATTTTGCCAATGCCAAAATTCACACAATCACATTTCTACCACCAACTAGTTTAATATTCAGATTGATTAAGATCACTCAACTATGGTGTTGATGTAAAAGAACCAGAATTAAACGAATCGCTTGGCTTTCTGGCGCCAGTGCTCATAATTAACGCCCTTTTATCCTGCAGCACTCCTTCGAGGTAACCGAGGCATGTAAAAACGTTAAAACAGATGCTTGGGCAAGATGCATGGCTACATGCCGGTGAAAACGAGGCATGTAGCCATGCATGCTGCCTTCCATGAAAACAAACCCGAATAAACTCCTACCAGGGGCCGCGGCAGAGCGGTAAGCCTAAAAGTCAACCCAATCCAATCTATCAGCCAAGCCAATATTTGTGGCGCGATGGTCTCGTTGGTTTTCGTCGCGCGGTGCTCCTTTCGACCTTTACTTTTGCTGCAATGTGCGGTTTGTTCGCTCTGTGGTTGCTTGGCTGTGCTACAAATGTGATGTGTCATCTACGCGCTCGAAAAGACGCTCGTTTGATTCTGAAGCTCTCGTGAAAAAGCTCCGGTGTCGCCTGACCCCTTGCCGAGACATGCTTTGTTGCTTCGGATGAAAGAAGCGGCCATGGTGTTGACACTTGCGAGGTAAGTAACTGTGCTTGAAAATTACTTTCAGGGTGTTGCTGTGGGATGACTAAATCGCATTAACGCAGTTGTACTCTGTTGCGCTACTTGTTTGCCACGGAGTGGAAATTGCAAGCACTATGCATTAGCTGCCGCAAACGTGTTTCTCGTGTTTGTGAAAAAAAAGTCGAGACGGTGTGTAGTTGCATGGTGTGAATCTTAAGGCAATTGCGCGTAGGTTCATAATTACGATAAAACAGAATGCACGAAAACCATAGTGCCAGGACGGTGTTAGTTTTTCAGTGCTTCGCGACTGAGTTTTTCTTTTCTGTTGCCTTTGCAGTGTGGATGTGGCCCGGCTACCGAGTGTATTGGTGCCTACATTAATTATGCCAAGCCGTGCAAAGCACAGGTAGGTTGAAAATGTCATATAAAAGTTGTGCATACTTCCACAGCTTATCAATTTATTTATTAGGCTTGCCAAATGGAAGTCTCCAACCATCCACTCACTGCACAGTACTTTGCACTGTGCAGTAGCATTGTTTAGGACAGCTTAACTGTTGTGTTAAATTTGCGAGCTTCAGTCACATTTTTCACTTACTTCCCAATCACTGAGTGCAATGAGCTCTTGCAGTGCTTTGGTATAACTTTGCCAAACATGTTATGCCCACAGGGCTCAATGCTGAGCCAGATAGCAGGACCATATATGACACCCCTAGAGCCACATGTTCCTGGATTGTGACCAGACCTCTCTTCCTTACTCCTGTGCAGCTGTGGATCATCAAATATGCTGTCAGTGCCCTGATGCGTGATTCATCAGTGAGCCCTGTGGGCATTGTAGTTTCGACAGAGATTGTGTTTTGCTGCATCGTTGACAACGTGCTGTATAAGGTGCTCTCTCGTACTTTATTTTCTTGTCCATACAGTGTGGATGTGACTGACCTAAGCTAGCAGCTATATAGTACCTGCAGCTTACAGCAGCAACCTTCAGGTAAGTTTGAACTACAGTGCAAGTTTGACCCTGTCACATAATGGATACTTTCCTTCTGTTTGCTTTGTGCAGCGGAGGGTATCTAGCTATACTGCAGTGTTCTTGTACAGTAATGGATAAAAATTTGTGGGATGAGAGTTCTTTGTGAAACATTTTCTCTGTACTGTTAGCCAGAGCAATTTAATCAAAAGCCTAGAATGAGGAGGGGACATGGATACTCGATCTTATTGAACAAATTTCAGCTGACTGCCTGGCGAGGCAATGCAAAAATAAATATTTTCGGAAAATCGACATCCAGCAAACTTTTCTCTATGAGTGTACCTTGTGCCCAACCTAAGTCATTAGCTAGCTTGCAACGATGTGGTAAGGATCCCTACTCTTGCACTTGAATTTTTTTGACCATCAGTATGGAAGTGACTGCCTGTGGGAGTAGCTGTGGTGTCTTGCAATGTAAAAGACAAAAGAGCTACTACTGGGGCGAGTTGGAAATACATACTTGAAGGAATTGGTGAGCGCTATAAAAACACTGAAAACGCACAGGACGAAGCGCTTTCTAACTACTGTTTAATCTCAGAAGAAACATGACTATATACACACATTTGACGACAAGAATGAAGGAAAAACAGGTAAAAACTACGCGCGCTTACAACAGCCGAAGATTACTGTTCTTGAGGGAGGTTAATTCTGTTCCCCCTAACATCACTGAAGGGGAGCTGACGCATTGCTTATCTGGTTTGGTTTGGTTTGGTTTGTTTTGGAGCAATGTGCATTGCAAAAGCTTTGATAATTTCTTGTTCCCGTCCGTTTCTAGCCCTACCTATTACCTTGGTGTTTTTTAGCAAGGGTATGCATTTACAGTGTGCGAAATGAGCTGCCAGATTCCCGGACTTTGCAAGTTGTTCACATGATCTTTCGTGTTCCCGGAGCCTCTTGTTAAGGCATCTTCCCGTTTGCCCTGCGTAAGTTTGTTGGCAGCTGAGCGGAATGCTGTAAATGACGTTTTCGTCACACTTTACATAGGTGTTTTCATGTCTGATGTTGCACCCAGGTTTCTTTTTGTGGTCTTCATTCTCGTTGACCTTTTTACACATTCCAATGAGCTTATTGGCAGCTGAAAAAACCACCTGGACTCCGTACTTGTTAGCTGTCCTCCTTATTCTGTGGGAGATATTGTGAACATACGGCATCACGGCAGGGCGTCCCTCGTAGCTCATTTTCTTAGTTTTGTAGGACCCAGTAACTTCTCTTAGTAAGCTTTCAGCAATGCCGCAAAGTAACTGCTCCGGATAACCGCTCTCCTTCAATTGGGAGACCTGTTGGTCTACGCTGTGAATTATCGAGTAGGGTCAAGATTTTTTTATAGCTGGTTTCAGGCAAGACGTAGCTACAGCTCGCTTTACAATTCTGGAATGACTGCCATCTGCCATCACAGAGCGTGGTGTTGAGGTTCACATGAGCCTGGATACTATGCTCTGTTATGGCAGATCACGCAGCAATGTTGTTTTGCTTCGCCCCGCCACGCATCACAGATCCTGCAAACTTTTGCGGCCAACAGTACCGTGTTATGGATGAGGAAACGCCTAATGTACTTGTGGCAAGTGGGTGAATCTCCTTGCAATGGTCAAACAAATGCCAGTATGCTGATTATATACGAAGTGCATGATGACTTGTGCATGATACACATTTGCTGCATTTATATTGGTTATGCCTATGCTTTAATTCTAGTCAACAAAAAAGGTGAAGAAGTTGAGAATGGCTGCGAAAAGAAGTGCCAATGAGGACATTGTGGCACTCAGAGAAAGCAATGCGCTAAAAGAGGAGCTGGAAGCCCTCAAGAAAGAAAATTCGAAGCTGTGGCAGTTAAACATGAAGCTGCAGGAGCAGCTTCTGAAATGCCTCTCAGCTCCAGGTTAGTCTTGTATGGCAGTATGCCTACTTCTTAATCTGGATACCGCTTGCTACAGCCTGTAAGTTATTACTTTTTTCTTGTAAGCTCCAGTCTGTTAAAAATACACAAGTGCATTATAAAAAGGACTTCTTTTTGGGAAAGCAAGTGTTAAAAATTTTGCATGTTTATTACATTCCTCATTGGTTGTAGAAATGCAGTTTTACACTAACTCCATGGCTTTAATGATCCTAACGTCTGCATCACAGTGGAAATGTGAACTTTAGCTGCATATGTTCATGTTCTTAGTGGAGCTTAGATAAATTACCTAAAAAGACCAAAAACAAAAAGATAAGAAAGTATGATGAAACAAGAAAAAATGAACTTGCTAAACGGGAAGTCTAACACAGCAAACGTTTTTGTCAACAGCTGCTGAAGTGAGCAATGTGGCTAGCATTGCACTCGTTGAGAATGCCGCTGAAGACACCCCTCCAAGGGCGGTGACACCGTTACCACAACAGTGCCACCCCATCCTGTCACTGGAAGGGCCCACGCTGCTGTCATCTGAAGTACGCAATGCGTGCTTATCAGCTGAGGAAGGTATGGAAAGTCATCAGCAGCACTCCGGAATCATGTCTATTATCTGTGCCCTGCTGCGGTGGCTCAGTGATTACGGCGCTCGGCTGCTGACCCAAAAGACGCAGGTTCCATCCCGGCCGCGGCGGTCGAATTTCGATGGAGGCAAAATGCTAGAGGCCCGTGTACTGTGCAATGTCAGTGCACGTTAAAGAACCCCGGGTGGTCGAAATCTCCGTAGCCCTTCACTGCGGCGTCCCTCATAGCCTGAGTTGCCTTGGGCCCCAGTAAACCCCAGTAAACCAATAAACCATGCCCACTATCTGTAATTGCCAGTGACATTGTTGCTGAGTCCTTAACCTACCACTGGGCACATTTTTTTCAGTTCGCAGCAAGTTTATAGCCCGTTTTTCAAGCTGCAAGGATAGCCTAATGACGGAACGAACAGGGAAGGGTATAGAAATGAGGAGCTCGTTACAGCATAAATAGGAAGGTAGCCAACAGTCATTGAAACCAAAGGAAGCATACGAGAATGTTGTTTTTAAATCACTATTCATTATGCTAATGGGAAATTCATCGGTACGGGCAGCAGCCATGTTGAGAAGGCTTGAAATTAACCTCAGGACAGCGCAGTGCGTGTAACATTAAGAGACAGAAAGAGAGTAGTGCGGTAGTATATGGTATGGAGGACAGGTGGTGAATGGTCCATTACTACTTATGAAATAGATTCCAAAAAAGGTAAACATTGCAGACGAGATTAGGAAATCTGTGGGCTGTAGGATGGCTGTAGCTGGCCCAATACTAAATTGGGGGTCAGTGGGTAGTGCTTTTAACCTGGTTTGGGCATAGGCAGGATGATGAAGTTCACCACCAGAAATAACTGCATTTTGCTTTTCTTTGCTATGCATTAAACGCAAGTACTAAGGGGTAGCTAGCTGTCTTGCCATAAGTATGGATAAAATTGATTCCATATTTCATGTCTGCATAACAAAAGAATAATCTAATTATTTATTTGATATGCTTCGAGGCTGAGGGTATTGATTTCAGCTTAAATTGTATGAAATGTTGTTCCTACTGCACTAGTCTGAATTGTGGCTTAATCTCTACTAGGTAAATATCAAGCTTGTGTTGTGCCGTATTGCGTGCAGACATGCCGGCTTTGGAAGGAGGTGAGCCATCTGTGATGTCTTGAGAAGTACACCTTCCAGCAGTGCCTGCTGGACCGCCTGCAGCAGAACCACGACCAGTCCAGGGTGTTTGTACTCTGACAGACAGTGGAAAGGTGAAAGCACCTAAATTTCATGTCTTATGAAATGTGACTTTGAGAACTGCTTGCTGTTGCATCAGGGGGGGTAGCATGCACATATATTCATTCACCGGTGTTGAATGTTTAGCAAGTTGATACTTGTCTATACTGGCTATAGCAGCATAAATAAGACGTGGCACCAGCATTCACTTGCCTCTGTAAATTTTTATTCAAGAAACACAGATTATAGAATGAAAGAAAAAAAAGAAACAGAAAAAAAAGGTCACCATCCAAATCGAGCAACATTTGTCCTGCTGCGAAAATTTACTAGACGCTCATGAAACGAATTTCACCTCTACATGTAATTGTTATATCTGCCCTTTTATTCCCTTAGGTAATCTATGGTGTCGCAGTACAATTAACCAACTCCTATAAATACTTGGGTGTAACCTTAAGCCAAGATCTAAGCTGGAATGCGCATGTCACTAACATTCTATCATCAGCTAACAAAACCCTTGGTTTCCTGAAACGTCATTTGCGCCATGCACCGCCAAACGTTAAGCTTCTTGCCTACAAGTCCCTGGTTCGAACAAAACTAGAATATGCATCCCCCATTTGGAGCCCTAACCAAATCTATTTGTTAAAATCACTAGAATCGCTACAGAACCGAGCCACTAGATTCATTCATTCATGTTATTCATATGATATCAGCATGTCATCTTTAAAAGCAGAGTTGAGCCTAGCAAACCTTGCCTGTCGTCGTCGCATCGCCAGTATGTGTTTATTTCAGAAGTTTTTTTACAGCTCATTGCGTATTCCACCCTACATTAGCCCTCCAGGACGCATTTCACTCCGCCTTGGTCATCCCCTGCAAGTTTCCCGTCCACAGACTCATACCACAACGTTTGCTGCATCATTCTTTCCTCGCTCAGCCAAACACTAGAACGGCCTTCCACACGACGTCGCTGCAACTACCTGTCCATTCTCATTTTTGAATTGTATAAACGCCATATTTAATGAATAACATCTTTGTACACAAAATTTAATTCTATTTGTACCCACCCCTTATGTAATACCCCCTAACTGGGGGTCTTTAAGGTAATAAAGTGAAGTGCAGTGAGGTGAACGGAGTGGATTCCAAGAGAAGGCAAGCGTAGCAGGGTGCGGCAGAAAGTTAGGTGGGTGGATGAGATCAAGAAGTTTGCAGGGATACGGTGGCGGCAACTGGCAAAAGGACAGGGTCAGTTGGAGAGACATGGGAGAGGCCTTTGCCCTGCAGTGGGCGCAGTCAGGCTGATGATGATGCATGTGGGTGTCTTATATTTTGGTGTATGCTTTTCAGCTGTGCACTCTTTCTTAGCATTGTCATGCGTAGTAAACAAGCTAGATGCTTTACAAAATTTGTCTATTAGGCCAGTTGGTTTAGCACACTGAATTTTGAATGCACGAGTAAGGACGGAGGAGAAGTGTTTGTCCCGTTGACTTCTGTCCTTCATCATTACCAGTGCTTTTAAAATTCAGTAAGCTATATCCATTTTATTTTGGTGGTTTAACGACAGGTATATGGGACTAGTTTTGGTCAGGCTTGAACAGTCAGATGTTTATTTCTTGCGGCTCGTGCAGTTACTTTACAGGTTCAGTTTGGTCCACAAAGGTAGCCCATATAGTATTGATGATCACTAAAATTTTTCCATATGATCATGCTTAGTGCTGCTTTTAAAAAGAGCACTGGCAGCTAACACATCAATGAGATGTTAGGGGTCAGTGCAGGTTGAGCAGTAGAAGAGCCTGTGTTGCAGCCATGTGCCCCACAATGACAGCAAAAGGGGAGGCATGAGGGTGAAGCATGAGAGGCCAGCTCTGTGTCGGAAGGGTAGCTTGTCTTTGTGTGTGGTCTTTCGCATTGCTTAGTCATCATGACATGTCTTGAGAAGGGCATCTGGTGGCTATAGAAATTTCGTGACCATTCCACTCTACAAGGGGCACCATATCATGTGAAGCACAAACAGCACGGCTTTTTTGTGTGCTGTTCTTATTTTTTTAGCATTTGTTACTGTGCGCACATACTAATTGGCTATGTCCAGCAAGGTAGAGCCATTTTTCTGAAATTATTTGCCGATAGCATTCCAAACATGAATTCAGATTAGCATTAGCCAGTTACAAGCACTGCATGCAGTTACCTTTGATACTCCACTGCTGTTAAGAAGTGCCACTAAATGCCCATCGCACTGTTAATGTCCACGCTTAAGTTCTGCAGTTATTTTCAAGTTTTAAATGATTTTGACCTTGGTGCTGTGGCAAGTGCTAACACTGAGTTTTAAGCCAGAATGCACTCGGTAAACAATGATAATTTGTACATTATGTACGTCCCTTTCAGTTCGGCATGCCATTTTTCTTTTTCCTGCAGGTACACCTGGCCAATGGCCACGAAATATCGAAAGAGGCATACGATGCTCTCATGGCGCTGCCAAAAGATTCGCTGTTTGTCAAAAGAGCGGCAACCACATTGTGGTCAACAGAAGTGCTGGCTCAGCGCAGCTTCACCGGAACGCTGTCCAACAGATTCCTGGCAGAGGGTGGGGACAAGGCACCGCAGAAGCCACTGACGCTGCTGAAGGTGGAGACGATAAGGGGTAATTATTGTATTCTACTGGGGTTAGCACATGTGCATATTGTCATATTGCATTAACATATGAAAGGAGGCTATCTCGACCTTGGCAATAGCTCATGAGAAGGTAATAATTATCAAACACTATTTGACTCATATTAGAGTGGATCAATTCATTGCATGGCTTTTGGTTGTGCACGAGAATTCATGTGCAGTTAGCTACTTGACAGGCACAATGAGAAGCATTTGGTTGAGATAAAAACTTCCTACAGAGCTGAGCCGCTAGATGAGTGTATGACATGAGCACTCCACATCTGTGGCAACAACCAAAGAACATAACTTGTTTTGTGATGCTAAAATAGGCTGTTGTCACATGACAATGTTGAGCTGGAAAGTTAGGTTCTTAAGAGCTGCGCATTTTTAAAACCTTTAAATGTGCACTGAACAGGAATCAGAACTCGTCTTTTTGCCACGGGAACCCGATCTACACATTCCAAGCATTCTTAGAAACTTTGAATTATTGCCCTGTGGGGCTGATTTTCCTCATTTAAATGTGATTAATGTCTGGCTCCCGCCTTTTTTTTTAATTCTCCGCAGTCGGGGAGGAGTCAGCCAACGCATGGAGTGCCTTGCAGGCAGTCGCATGGCGGCTTTGCTTTCGTTTTTATTTTGCTTTTTTTTACATTTCCGTGGATAAATAGATCTATTCAGAGACTACATAGCTGCAAATTAGGCCCACAAAAATAAAAATACGCGTGGACTCTGCTTTCGCCAATCACTCCGTATCGCTCCGCCGATGGCAGAGCGGCAAGCCGCCACAGGACTGGTTGAAAGATTAGTCGACTCCTCCCACTGTCTGCGGGGGAATTAAAAAAAAAGGCGGGAACCGGGTGTTTAATTCGATTTAAACTAGAGAAACCGACTGCACAGGGAAATAATTCGCAGTTTCTAAGAATGTTCGGAATGTGTAGAACGAGTTCCATCGGTAAAAGTATGAGTTCAGATTCCTCTTTAGTGCACCTTTAACGCAAATGCTGATGGTATCATTCTTATGTATCTTCCTGTCCTTTTTTGTTATTGTTTCATCTTTATTGCCTTAGCAAAGGCACTAATTATGGGATGGTTTAGCACAAACATATTCTCGGGAAATGTACGCAGTTCGACCTGTTGTACACTTCGCATACATAGTAATGCTTGGTGTTCTTTGGCTTTGTGTTCAGGACCATACCATGTATGCATGTGCTAGGGCACTGGGCACTGCCTGCATTCTTACAATTGACAAACGCTTTTTTCTGATGACCTTAGTCATTTTTCTGCTTTACACTTGGCGTGAATATTAAGGCGACATGCTCATTCTGATGATGTCGGCAGTGCAAAGTGTCACAGCAGCTGTCGTGCTTGCAGTATTGGCACTCATGGCCTTTGCACATGCACAAGATTTGGCAGCATAGCTTTGTGCAACCTTTCTAGAGTGGAGAAAGTGATTTGTTTACATATCTGCTGAGATTTACCCAGAATCAGAACACCTTGTTGCACTATTACTCATATTAGACAGAAGTCTTCTAGGCTTAATTCTAGGCTCATTTACAACTTTCTTTTGATGTGCTGTGTTTTAGGGTGTTTCGCTTAAATTCGCTCACCATTACTGCTGCACTGTTCTGTTGAGATTGCACATGCTTCTACACTTACTAAGAGCAGAAGGAATGGCATTGTGCATCGTCAGAGCTACAGCTTTGTGCCCTAATTGTGTTACAGGTGTTGAAACATGGACGGTCTCACACCAGGATTTGGCCCTTTTCATGTGTGAATCGAACTATGGGTTCATTTTCTAACCCAATTTTCGCAGCAATGAATGACTCTGCAACATCAACATGGCCCCAAAGCCATACAATTAATTTTTACAAAGAACTAAAGCTGGATGAGGTTGTCCTCTGTGTCCCTTTGATATGATCAGGCGAATGAATTTACTTATCATGTAGCATACTGTTCTTTGTTACAACAAGCCGTGGCGTTACAAGTAGATGCGGCGGTTTTTGTAGTGCTGAGCTAATTGTCAGGCTAAGACTTACTGTATGTCCTGGAAATTGGTTCTACAACAACAATTCTGTCGAAGCCAGAATAATAACAAAGCTTGCGCTATTTTTAACTCTTATGCCTGATTTTCTTTCAGTGTTCTTCAGGCATTATGCCCGCAGTCGGGGAGTGACGGACGAAGCAGCCACGGAAGCTGAAAAAAGCATAAGACTGTGGCTATCACAGAAAACTTGCGAACTTCGCCGAAAGAGGCCCGCTGCTTCAAAGAGCTAAGCGAATCAGAATAAATTTTGTTTCTTTTTTCTTTTCTACATGCCCTTGCAATTTCTTTTGGCAATCATACGAATTGAGTATTGGCGTATGCGTGCAAATTTTGTTTAATTTTCTTTCCCTAAAATTTCTATTGGTAAGTGTAAAAATTGAGTGCTGGTGTATGCATGCTGTTATGTGTATCCTAATGCACTGCATCGCTATCAAAGCACATTGAATTTGCGTTTTTCTCACGGCCACTCTGCGTACACACAACTCTTCTCTTTGAGTTCTCCAGTGATAGTGAACAACTGCGCAAGCATTGCAGAAGCTGGCGGTTTAACTGTACTTGTGCAGTTTATATCAGCAACAGTACCAAAGACAGAAGAGGGCAGCTGTCGAGCTCACACTTGCCTCCTCACGTGTGAAGTTGGCGTCTTGTGGAGCCACACCTTGCCTGCTTCACCCACGTGCGCTTCTTTTCAACCTGTTTTCTCGGTACCAGGTATGCTCGTTATGCTCCACAGCGGGCGGCACATATCGTGAAACAGGCAAATTGTTCCCGAAGGCTCCTAACCCGGTCAGCACGGTACCAAATTAAATCACATCAGAAAACACCAGACCGGGCCACGCCAAAAACATCAGCCCGGGTCACACCAGACCCGGTAACACCAGACCGGGACACACCAGACCGGGACACACCAGACCGGGACACACCAGACCGGGTCACACCAGACCGGGTCACACCAGGCCGGGTCACACCAGGCCGGGTCACACCAGAACCCGTGTCTGAATTTCCGGTCTGGTGTAAACACCAGATACGGGCTGGTGTTTTTTTCGACTGGGGAGCTACGGAAGCGTTCCTTTGTACGTGTACCTGTACAGTACACGGGCGTTTTCGCACCCATTCTCCAACCTGGGTGCAGTCTCCGAGGCCGGGTTACTACCCCGTGCACCTGCCAACGCAGTCGCGTAAGGCCTTAGCCACTGCGCTACCTCGGAGAGTGGTTACCTGTGGTGTGAGGGCCCCTTGTATGCCTGTAAGGTGCAGCGATAAGCACCTTTCGGTCTTTTAAAGGTATGACGGGCAGGCGTGGCACCAGAAGCCAAAGGGTTGGGGTGCGTACATAGGGGCTCCAGTGCACCCCCCCCACTCCACGCTCGCAATCTTCATGCAATTGGTCTGCCTAGCAAATCAAGAGGCACCCGTGCCCTGTACTTAACTATTTGCTTAAGCGATTAATTACATTAGATAGTTTATTTCACAGTTGCAGGATAAAAAAATTTTATTTTACAGTTGCAGTGTTAGTTTTTATTATAATTAGCAACATTTTCTTACAGTTACATTTGTGTTGTTTCTACTTCTCATTTTATGGTTTTGTTACGGAAGGTTGTATTTCCGTAGTGGAGAGCTACGGAAGCGTTCCTTTGTACGTGTACCTGTACAGTACACGGGCGTTTTCGCACCCATTCTCCAACCTGGGTGCAGTCTCCGAGGCCGGGTTACTACCCCGTGCACCTGCCAACGCAGTCGCGTAGCGCCTTAGCCACTGCGCTACCTCGGAGAGTGGTTACCTGTGGTGTGAGGGCCCCTTTTATGTGTGTAAGGTGCAGCGATAAGCTCCTTTCGGTCTTTTACAGGTATGGCAGGCAGGCGTGGCACCAGAAGCCAAAGGGTTGGGGTGCGTACATAGGGGCTCCAATGCACCCCCCCCCACTCCACGCTCGCAATCTTCATGCAATTGGTCTGCCTAGCAAATCAAGAGGCACCCGTGCCCTGTACTTAACTATTTGCTTAAGCGATTAATTACATTAGATAGTTTATTTCACAGTTGCAGTATAAAAAAATAATTTTACAGTTGCGGTGTTAGTTTTTATTATAATTACCAACATTTTCTTACTGTTACATTTGTGTTGTTTCTACTTGTCATTTTATTCTTTTGTTACGGAAGGTTGTATTTCCGTAGTGGAGAGCTACGGAAGCCTTCCTTTGTACGTGTACCTGTACAGTACACGGGCGTTTTCGCACCCATTCTCCAACCTGGGTGCAGTCTCCGAGGCCGGGTTACTACCCCGTGCACCTGCCAACGCAGTCGCGTAACGCCTTAGCCACTGCGCTACCTCGGAGAGTGGTTACCTGTGTTGTGAGGGCCCCTCATATGCCTATGAGGTGCAGCGATAAGCTCCTTTCGGTCTTTTGCAGGTATGGCAGGCAGGCGTGGCACCAGAAGCCAAAAGGTTGGGGTGCGTACATAGGGGCTCCAATGCACACACCCCACTCCACGCTCGCAATCTTCATGCAATTGGTCTGCCTAGCAAATCAAAAGGCACCCGTGTCCTGTGCTCTACACTTTGCTAAAGCGATTAATTGCATTATATTGCCACATTCCTGGACATTCTCGTGGCGCCGTCTTCTGGCCGAACTATCTTAACCGCCATCCTGGCTAGCCTTAGCCATGGTGGCGGGCGGGGCTTCTTCGTCGTCTCTTCTTCGGGTTCCGCTCGGGAGTTCGCTGCTACCTGGCGCTGTTCAGTAAAACGTGACCTGGCTGTCCCGACTGTATAGCCGTGACATATTTGGTGGAGCGGGCTGGGTAACGTCCCATGTACACTGACTCTGAAGACACCTTTGAAGCCAGCCCTCAGTGCGTGGACACAACCCCCGTCCACAAAGCGAGCCGCCGCCTGCGAGGCCTACAGCCAGAGTTCAGCGGCCTGACAAAACCGGCAAGAGATATGACATCAACCACAGCTAGCCAGACCACTCAACATTTTGGAGCTGACGCTCCCTTCGTACTTCACGCGCCCAGGTCACCGCCGACGTTCCACGGTGACAGGTTCGAGGATGTTGAAGACTGGTTGGCCAGTTTCGACCGTGTGGCAGCCTTCAACCAGTGGGACGGTGAGCGCAAGTTGAGGAACGTTTACTTCGCGCTAGAGGACTCGGCAAAGATCTGGTTCGAGAACCACGAGTCCTCTTTTGCCACCTGGGAGGTTTTTCGTCGCGACCTGCTGGCGACATTCGGCACCAGTGAACGAAAAGAGAAGGCGGAAGTCGCTCTGCACTCGAGATCGCAGCAGCCTAATGAGAGCGTCACCATGTTCGTTGAGGACATGATGCGCCTCTTCAGTCGAGCCGACCCTGCTATGGCCGAGGCAAAGAAAGTGCGACACCTGATGCGGGGCGTTAAGGAGCAGCTGTTTGCTGGACTTGTCCGCGACCCTCCAAGGACAGTGGCCGATTTTACGAAGGAGGCAGTGAGCATAGAACGCTCCTTGCAGGAACGCGGTGCACAGTACGGCCGGCAGGCTAGTATGGCAACCGCTCAAACCTGCACGCCTACGACGCTGCCTCCTGAAGATCTTCGAGACCTTGTAAGGAGCATCGTTCGCGAAGAACTCGCGAAACTCCGCTTCGAAGCTCCACAGGCCAGCGTCGCCACCCTGTCGGACGTGGTACGGGATGAAATCCGTCGAGTGGTGCAGCCAGCACCAGTTGTTCCGGAACCGCAACCCTACATCATGACCTACAGCGAGGCACTTCGACGGCCTGCGGCAGTGGCACAAGCTTTTTCACCTGTGCCGGCTGTGCAGTACCCACGTCCAACTGTGCCCACCACCGTGCCGCAGGAATTCCGGCCCGCCATGCGTAAAGCGGACATGTGGCGAACGCCGAGGAACCGGCCACTCTGCTACCACTGCGGTGAGCCCGGCCACATCCTGCGCCACTGCCCCTACCGTCGGATGGGTTTAAGGGGTTTCGCTTCAGACGCTCCTCGACCACGCTACGGCGAGCGACCCCAGCAGATTGAACAATACCTGACGTCCAACGTGCAGGCTCAGACCGTGCCGCGACGCCAGTCTCGATCCCCATCGCCCAGGAGACTCTCTTCTCCCAGCCGCCCGTCGACCTCTGGCGAATTCAGAGGCAGGTCCCCACGGCGGGAAAACTGAAGACGGCGTCCTCTGGGGGTAGGGCCGCCGCAGCTAGAAAGAAACAAGAGCCTCCACTCGACGATCTGCAGCGACGACGAGACCAACGACCACCTGACCCGACGAGCCCACCGCCGACGAAGAGCCAGCAGTTGGCTTCTACGGAAATTCCAGTAACCGCCGATAACTGTGAAGTAACCGCACTTGTAGATACCGGCGCTGATTTCTCTGTGATAAGCAGCCGGCTAGCCACGACCCTTAGAAAGGTTTTGACACCTTGGACTGGGCCCCAGATCCGCACAGCCGGCGGCCATGTTGTGACGCCGACCGGCGTTTGCACCTTACGAATTCAGATCCGCGGCGTCACTTTCCCCGGCTGCTTTGCTGTGCTTCCTTAGTGTTCTAAAGACCTGATTCTCGGTCTGGATTTCCTACAGGAATATGGGGCTGTCATCGACTTTAAGGAGCTGATCGTCTCGTTTGCCGCACACCGTACTGTTGGCGACGAACCGCAGCGACGCAGGACTAAGTTGCGGGTCTGCGATAATAACGTGGTGATTCCGTCGAGAACCACCATGCTAGTAACTGTGGAGTGCGATGACAGCGCCGGCACTCATGGCATCGCTGAAGCCAACATGTCACTGCTCCTGGGTCGGCAAGTGTGTGTAGCTCGCGGGCTTATAGAACTGAACAATAAGCGAGCCGAACTACTGATAACAAATTTCGGTTGTGAACCCCAACGTTTAGCGGCCAACACAACGATTGCTTATTTTGAAGAACTCGGGGAATGCGCCGGAGAGTACGCGTTGACAGGGACTACGAAGTCCGTGGAATCAACGAATGCTCCGGTTAAACTCGACGTGAACCCGAATCTCCTGCCTAGTCAAAAACGCAACCTGCAGACTGTCATTAACTCTTTCCAGGACTGTTTTGCGTCAACCTCCAGAGTTAGGCAAACGCCGATAACAAAACATCGAATTATAGTTGATGAAAGCCAGAGACCATTACGCCAGTCGCCGTACCGGATATCTTCAAAGTAACGGGATGCAATTCGAAGGCAAGTTCAAGAAATGCTCCGCGACGACGTGATCCAGCCTTCGAAGAGCCCGTGGGCGTCGCCTGTGGTCCTAGTTGCAAAGAAAGATGGGACCCTCCGGTTTTGTGTCATTACCGACGTCTGAGCAAAGTCACTAAGAAAGACGTTTATCCTTTGCCGCGCATTGATGACTCCCTAGACCGTCTGCGCCACGCCAGATACTTTTCATCACTCGATTTACGCAGCGGCTACTGGCAGATAGAGGTGGACGAACGTGACCGGGAGAAGACCGCATTTATTACCCCGGACGGTTTGTACGAATTCAGGGTGCTCCCCTTTGGCCTCTGCTCAGCTCCGGCAACTTTCCAACGGATGATGGACACTGTGCTTTCTGATCTCAAATGGCAGTCATGTCTTGTGTACCTGGATGATGTTGTCATCTTGTCCGACACTTTCGAAGAACACCTCAGCCGCTTACGCGCTGTTTTCGAAGCTATCCGTTCAGCTGGTCTCTCCCTTAAGCCCGAAAAATGTCACTTCGCTTTCCAGGAGCTGAAGTTTTTGGGCCACATTGTGAGCGCCAAGGGCGTTAGTCCAGACCCCGACAAAACTGCCGCCGTCGCTTCTTTTCCCATTCCTGCTGACAAGCGAAGTGTGCGCCGTTTTCTGGGTCTCTGCGCCTACTATCGGCGCTTTGTGAAGAACTTCTCCCGAATAGCTGAGCCCCTTACTCGCCTCACCAAAGATAACGAACCGTTCGTCTGGGGTCGGGAGCAACAACATGCCTTTGAAGAGCTACGCACGCGTCTTCAAAATACACCCATACTTGGGCACTTCGATGAGGCAGCTGACACAGAACTGCACACAGACGCGAGTAACGTTGGCCTTGGTGCGGTACTTGTACAGTGGCAGGATGGTGTCGAACGCGTAATCGCTTACGCAAGCCGCACGTTATCACGGTCTGAGGTGAACTATTCCACCACCGAAAAAGAATGTCTAGCTATTGTGTGGGCAGTAACGAAATTTCGACCCTATTTGTATGGCCGCCCTTTCCGAGTGGTGAGCGACCACCACTCGCTGTGTTGGTTGGCAAATCTCAAGGATCCCTCAGGGCGACTCGCACGCTGGAGCCTCCGACTGCAAGAATTTGATGTCACCATCGTGTATAAATCAGGGCAAAAGCACACTGATGCAGACTGTTTGTCCCGTGCCCCACTTCCTGCCAGTCCCGTGGACCTCGATGACGATTCTCTTTTCCTTGGGGTCATTTCCGCGTCCACCCTGGCTCACCGCCAACGAGACGACATTGAATTACGGTCCCTGATTGACTATCTCGAAGGAAGCGCTCAGACTCCGCCCCGCATCTTTTCACGCGGCCTGTCATCATTCTGCTTACGGGAGGGTATCCTGTACAAAAAAGAACTATAGGTCGACGGAGCATGCCTATCTGCTCGTTATCCCTAATGCCTTTCGCGATGAAGTCTTGCAGGCGTGCCACGATGATCCTTCCTCTGGTCACCTTGGGTTCTCCCGAACGTTGGCCCGCATACGGCAAAAATATTACTGGCCCAAGCTCGCGGAGGTTGTTAAACGCTACGTCCGAACTTGCCGCGAGTGTCAACGTAGCAAGACGTCGTCGACTAAGCCGGCCGGACTTTTGCAGCCTATCGATCCACCACAAGTTCCTTTCTACCAAGTCGGCATGGATTTACTCGGCCCCTTTCCGGAGTCTTCGCTGGGTAACCGGTACATTGTGGTCGCCACCGACTACCTCAGTCGATACTGTGAGACGAAAGCTCTTCCCCGCGGAACAGCTGCGGAAATTGCCACCTTCTTCATGCACAACATCGCGCTTCGTCATGGCGCACCCACGGTAGTTATAACTGACAGAGGAACGGCCTTTACCTCGGCGCTGACACAGGAAGTTATGCGACTCAGCGGCACGAGTCACCGACGAACAACAGCTTATCACCCCCAAACTAATGGACTCACTGAGCGCCTAAATAAGACGATCGCCGACATGATTTCCATGTATGTCGACGACGACCACCGCAACTGGGATGCAGTACTCCCTTACGTTACGTTCGCATATAACACCGCGCTGCAAGAGACTACTCACTTCACACCATTTCGCTTAGTCCATGGTCGCGAGGCCGTGACAATGCTCGACGCCATGCTGCTTCCTGGTAGTGTAAACTCCACTGTCGTGGGGGCCGACCGCTTTGTTCACGAAGCCGAGGCCGCCCGCCAACTTGCTCGGCAGCATATCCGGCATCAACAAGAAAAAGACGCTCGCCGTTACAACCATCACCACAGGGATGTCACTTACCTGCCCGGAGAACATGTTTGGGTGTGGAGCCCAGTCCGTCAACGAGGGCGCTCTGAAAAGCTTCTTTGGCGGTACTTTGGCCCCTATAAAGTGTTACGCCAACTCGGCGAGGTAAACTATGAAGTTCTCCCTCAAGGAACTGTTCGTTCCTCTAGGCGACCAACGTCCGAAGTTGTGCATGTCGCCCGAATGAAGCCTTACCACGCCCGCTAGCAGCTCACTCGTCTCTACCTTCTCTCTCTCCACTAGGCTCTTCGCCGTGCGCACCCGTCGAGATGGTGATCGGCCAGAACCGCCTCATGGAATTCGGCAACGTCAACATCCATTCCACACTTGCCGTGCTGTTCAACCACAACACTCTGCAGCTTGAATATTTCGTCGGACGGAGTACCCACGCTTCACTGTCGCGAACGCTGAACGACCGCGTGCTGCTCCCACTGGAAGTAGCCTATGTCCAGACGACTAAGAACGCAAAGATCATGGCATTCTCCATCCTGACCGTCCATATGCTCCAGCTATCCGCACCTATGATGATTGTCTTAATGCCTCCCTCTCCTCGCGTACGAGATCACGACGGCCGAGAAAGTGGATTCCGCGCCCGTCGCCGATACCTACTATATACACCAGGACTACTGCGCCTCTGCAAGGGCACTCTATGATCAGCGGATGTTCGTGCCCCAAAAGCCTGTGCCCGGACCACACGCCCTCTGCCGGACCACACGCCCTCCAGCGCCGCGGGCGGCGCTTTCCAGAGGGGGGGAGCAATGCCACATTCCTGGACATTCTCGTGGCGCCGTCTTCTGGCCGAACTATCTTAACCGCCATCCTGGCTAGCCCTAGCCATGGTGGCGGGCGGGGCTTCTTCGTCGTCTCTTCTTCGGGTTCCGCGCGGGAGTTCGCTGCTACCTGGCGCTGTTCAGTAAAACGTGACCTGGCTGTCCCGACTGTATAGCCGTGACAATATAGTTTATTTCAGAGTTGCAGTATAAAAAAAAATTATTTTACAGTTCCGGTGTTAATTTTTATTATAATTACCAACATTTTCTTACTGTTACATTTGTGCTATTTCTACTTGTCATTTTATTGTTTTGTTACGGAAGGTTGTATTTCCGTAGTGGAGAGCTACGGAAGCCTTCCTTTGTACGTGTACCTGTACAGTACACGGGCGTTTTCGCACCCATTCTCCAACCTGGGTGCCGTCTCCGAGGCCGGGTTACTACCCCGTGCACCTGCCAACGCAGTCGCGTAACGCCTTAGCCACTGCGCTACCTCGGAGAGTGGTTACCTGTGTTGTGAGGGCCCCTCATATGCCTGTGAGGTGCAGCGATAAGCTCCTTTCGGTCTTTTACAGGTATGGCAGGCAGGCGTGGCACCAGAAGCCAAAAGGTTGGGGTGCGTACATAGGGGCTCCAATGCACACCCCCAACTCCACGCTCGCAATCTTCATGCGATTGGTCTGCCTAGCAAACGAAAAGGCACCCGCTTCCTGTACTTTACACTTTGCTGAAGCGATTAATTACATTATATAGTTTATTTCAGAGTTGCAGTATAAAAAAAATTATTTTACAGTTGGGGTGTTAGTTTTTATTATAATTACCAACATTTTCTTACTGTTACATTTGTGTTGTTTCTACTTGTCATTTTATTGTTTTGTTACGGAAGGTTGTATTCCCGTAGTGGAGAGCTACGGAAGCCTTCCTTTGTACGTGTACCTGTACAGTACACGGGCGTTTTCGCACCCATTCTCCAACCTGGGTGCAGTCTCCGAGGCCGGGTTACTACCCCGTGCACTTGCCAACGCAGTCGCGTAACGCCTTAGGCA
This sequence comes from Amblyomma mixtum, assembly GCF_055824585.1. Taxonomy (NCBI): domain Eukaryota; kingdom Metazoa; phylum Arthropoda; class Arachnida; order Ixodida; family Ixodidae; genus Amblyomma; species Amblyomma mixtum. Next base: position 18,540,326 of record NC_143021.1, on the reverse strand, counting down.
CTGCGCTACCTCGGAGAGTGGTTACCTGTGTTGTGAGGGCCCCTAATATGCTTGTGAGGTGCAGCGATAAGCTCCTTTCGGTCTTTTACAGGTATGGCAGGCAGGCGTGGCACCAGAAGCCAAAAGGTTGGGGTGCGTACATAGGGGCTCCAATGCACACCCCCCAACTCCGCGCTCGCAATCTTCATGCGACTGGTCTGCCTAGCAAACGAAGAGGCACCCGCTTCCTGTACTTTACACTTTGCTAAAGCGATTAATTACATTAGATAGTTTATTTCCCAGTTGCAGTACAAAAATTTTTATTTCACATTATATATATTATTTTACAGTTCCGGTGTTAGTTTTTATTATAATTAGCAACATTTTTCTACAGTTACGTTTGTGTTGTTTCTACTCGTCATTTTATTGTTTTGTTACGGAAGGTTGTATTTCCGTAGTGGGGACCTACGGAAGCCTTCCTTTGTACGTGTACCTGTACAGTACACGGGCGTTTTCACACCCGCTCTCCAACCTGGGTGCAGTCTCTGAGGCCGGGTTACTACCCCGTGCACCTGCCAACACAGTCCTGCCAGTCCTGCCAGCGTAACGCCTTAGCCACTGCGATACCACGGAGAGTGGTTACCTGTGGTGTGAGGGCCCCTTATATGCCTGTAAGGTGCAGCGATAAGCTCCTTTCTGTCTTTTACAGCCATGGCAGGCAGGCGTGGCACCAGACGCCAAAGGGTTGGGGTACGTACATAGGGGCTCCAATGCACACCCCCCCACTCCACGCTCGGAATCTTCATGCAATTGGTCTGCCTAGCAAATCAAAACGCACCCGTGTCCTGTGCTTTACACTTTGCTAAAGCGATTAATTACATTATATAGTTTATTTCAGAGTTGCAGTATAAAAAAAATTATTTTACAGTTGCGGTGTTAGTTTTTATTATAATTACCAACATTTTCTTACTGTTACATTTGTGTTGTTTCTACTTGTCATTTTATTCTTTTGTTACGGAAGGTTGTATTTCCGTAGTGGAGAGCTACGGAAGCCTTCCTTTGTACGTGTACCTGTACAGTACACGGGCGTTTTCGCACCCATTCTCCAACCTGGGTGCAGTCTCCGAGGCCGGGTTACTACCCCGTGCACCTACCAACGCAGTCGCGTAACGCCTTAGCCACTGCGATACCTCGGAGAGTGGTTACCTGTGTTGTGAGGGCCCCTCATATGCCTGTGAGGTGCAGCGATAAGCTCCTTTCGGTCTTTTACAGGTATGGCAGGCAGGCGTGGCACCAGAAGCCAAAAGGTTGGGGTGCGTACATAGGGGCTCCAATGCACACCCCCCAACTCCGCGCTCGCAATCTTCATGCGATTGGTCTGCCTAGCAAACGAAAAGGCACCCGCTTCCTGTTCTTTACACTTTGCTAAAGCGATTAATTACATTAGATAGTTTATTTAAGCTGGACACACGGACACACGGACACACGGGCGGCGGCGGCGGTGGCGAAAGGACGCTTGGCTTATCTGCTCTTTTTTGCTTATCCAGACTTCCCCTGCAACTGCTGCCCTGGCTGCAACACTGCGCCCTGCTTGACGTCATCCAACCCGTGATCCACCCACCAAGTGTTGTCGCGTTTCCTGTGCCGGAATTACAGCTGGACACACGGGCGGCGGCGGCGGTGGCGAAAGGACGCTTGGCTTATCTGCTCTTTTTTGCTTATCCAGGTGGGTTTCCAACTTCTGGGCAGGAGGTGCCTGATCGTGCCTTGGAATCGTCGTGCCTGCTGCTGTTTTCCGAGGCAACGGTTCCTTTTCTACGTGTTGTTCAGCGTGAAATTTCTTCACCCTCCAGACTTCCCCTGCAACTGCTGCCCTGGCTGCAACACTGCGCCCTGCTTGACGTCATCCAACCCGTGATCCACCCACCAAGTGTTGTCGCGTTTCCTGTGCCGGAATTACAGCTGGACACACGGGCGGCGGCGGCGGTGGCGAAAGGACGCTTGGCTTATCTGCTCTTTTTTGCTTATCCAGGTTGGTAAAATTCACTTACTCGTTGCTTAACGCTGCGTTACTGCTACCGCCGTTGCCACCGTGTTCCGTGCTTTGCTCAGTGGTATGTGCTCTATATATCTTTGCTGTACTGTGTGATACCTCGGGCTTCTGGTCCACGAGTCATGGCAGACACTTGCCAGTCCTGCAATGAGTCCCTGCCAGATGACGGCCAATTCCTGATGTGCAGCGAATGTGAGTCCTCCTATCATATTGGTAGTTGTTCTGGCTGGTCGGAGTCAACATTTAAGGCCAAAGGAGAGAGCGGCCGCAGAGCATGGCGATACGTGGCATGCCGTCCATCTAAAGCTAAAAGTGGGGACAAAGGGAACATGGACTCTGAGCTAACTGTTTGCCTGGCAGATATAACTCGAAGGCTTGATGCTCTAGCAGGATTGCCTGCTCAGGTTGGGGAAATTAAGGACTCCATCGAGTTATTGTCCCAGAAGTACGACGATATCCTGAATCGACAAGTTAAACAAGAGAAAGGCATTAGTAACTTGAACAGACGTGTAGACAAATTAGAGGCTGTATGTACTTCAAGTGACGTTCACCAACTGAAAGCGACTGTCAATGATTTGGAATTTCGTAGCAGGAAATTGAACGTAGAAGTTCATGGCATCCAAGCTACGCCAAATGAGGACTTGATGTGCAAGTTGAATGCTGTGGCTAAGACTGTTAACCTGCCAGAGCTGACGGCAAATGACATTGGCGCTATTCACAGGCTTCCTTCCAAACCAAACAAAACGCCTGGAATTCTTGTTAGGTTTGCCCAGCAGTCAACTCGAGATAAATGGCTGGAAAAGCGTAAAGCCCTCAGAAATGGTTCATCTGGAGTCTCGATCACTGAAAACATGACACACCAAAACAGAGAGCTGCTCCGTCGCGCTAAGGAATGGGCAGAGGACAATGACTACCGATTTTCATGGCACTGCAATGGCAAGATCCTAGTGAGGAAAAGAGAAGGTGATAGCGCCGTTGTCATTCGTTGCGTGTTGACCTTGATATGCTGTGACATAGTTCAACCTGAAAAAGCCTTCCGTTTATCTCTGTTTTTGCTCCGATCATGCTTGATCCTTCGACTGCGCAGGTAGACGTTGCAAACCTTAAATACTTTTGCGATACTAGTTTTCAGAATTGTCTTAGTTGTGTTCATTTTAACTTGAGGTCTGGTAGAAATAAGCAGGATGCACTTGACTATTTTTTCGGCGAAGCGCAAATACGCTTTAATGTCATGATGTTTTCAGAAACATGGTTTGCCTCGGAAGAGGATGTGTTTACACCTCCGACGTATAAATCTTATTACATGAACCGCACAGGCAAAAGGGGTGGTGGCGTAGCAATGCTAATCTCTAACTCGATGGATTCTGAACTAATGTCAGAATTCAGCTGTATCACTCCTTTTTACGAAACGCTTGCCATTAGATGTGGTACTTCTGTTTTTTGTGTTTGTTATCGCCCGCCTTCAAATGACGTTCGTCTGTTCTTGCCTTTTTTAGACTCTTTCTTAGAATTTGTCAGTGAAAGAAAATATACATTAATTCTAGGTGGTGATCTGAACATTGACATGTTACAGAATAGCAGGGTTAAATTAGAACTAGATTCATTATTAAGCTCTCACTCCTGTCAAAACTTTATAACGTCTCCTACACAAATAACTACACAATCAACTACACTTTTAGATCTGTTTGTCACCAATATTGATCCTTCCCTTGTTAGAGCTGGCACTTTGATTTATGATATCAGCGACCACTTGCCTATATTTATGTTTGTCAGTCAAGTCGTTAACACGCCTACACGAATGCGCTCTGAATTTTCATACAGACGCATTACTCCTGATACGCTCTCCGCTTTTAAAGACTGCTTAAGCAGAGAAAACTGGAACGATGTGTTCGCAGTGAGCGATCCTAACTTAGCGTATGCGTTATTTATGAGCAAGTTCTCTAAGGTATACCTTGCGTGTTTTCCTATCAAGACGTTTAGAATTTGTAAGAAAAGTAGGAAGCCTTGGGTGGATAAAGAGTGCCTCAAGCTTATTAAGAAACGGGACCACTTGTTTAAGGCATTTATAGAGAGCAAGTCCCTTGAAGCCCTCAAAGTGTTTAAGAAGTACAGGAATTCAGTCACAAAACATCTTCGTAATGCAAAAAAGCAATATTACTCTAACCTGTTCGAAGCAACACAAGGACGCACAAACAACGTTTGGAAGGCACTAAACACTGTATTTGGTAATGATTCAGAAGCGGTAACCACAATCGTAAAAGATGGCACAGAACTTCAAGGCACTAAGATAGCTGACGCAATTAATGACTTCTTTTTATCACTCGGTGGTGCTACCAGTAGAAACCCTGATTTAAGATATATGAAGGAGCGAAGTAATCCAACTATATTTTTAGACCCAGTCACTAATAGTGAGCTTGTAGCGACATTTTTAACCCTAAGCAATAGTAGAGTTGCTGACGCGGACGATATTCAAGTGAAACCTGTAAAATTTGCCATTGATGTATTAGCACCTTGTCTTACCCACATTTTTAATATATGTTTGTCCACAGGATGCTTTCCTCAAAAAATGCAGCGAGCAAAAGTGACAGTTGTGTTTAAGAAGGGAAATAGAAATGACATGTCAAACTACCGCCCCATATCCGTTTTACCTGTATTCTCCAAAGGTTTAGAGAAAATAATTCTGAAACGCTTGACCTCTTTCACTGAACGTTACAACTTAATAACGTCTGCTCAGTTTGGCTTCCGCAGGAACAAATCTACGGAACTCGCACTGCTGGCCCAAAAGGAGTTCATTCTCGAAAACTTTGAGTGTAAAAATATGGCACTTGGGCTGTTTCTGGACTTTTCCAAAGCCTTTGACCTCATTAATCATGAAATTCTCCTTCAAAAACTCGATCACTACGGCATAAGAGGCATTTCGCATCAATTAATATCGTCTTACTTACAATACCGTACTCAGTTTGTCGTCATTCAAGGAAAACACTCCACATCAAAGTCAATCAAAACAGGTGTCCCACAGGGAAGCATCCTGGGACCATTTCTTTTCATTCTTTATATTAACGAGATAGTTCGCGTTGATACAACGGCACATTACATAATCTATGCGGACGACACAAGTTTATTCTTTTCAGGCAAATCGTTTGTTGATCTAGGTATCCGAGCGAATAGAACGTTGTCCGAGATCAATGCCTGGGCTCAAATTAACTGCCTAAAGCTAAACATTAATAAAACGAAGGCTATTTTATTTCACCCCCGACACACACATGTCCAGCGACCTTCCATTTTTTTAAATAACACTGAAATTGAAGTGGTAAAGAGCTTTAAATCACTGGGCGTGTATTTCTCAGAAAACATGACATGGGATGATCACGTAAACTATATCGTTGGTAAGCTATCCAGGACAGCTGGCGTTATGCGCCGTTACTGCTACAATTTTCCGATACCTGTTAACATGCTCATATATAACTCTTTATTTTCCTCTTTATTAAATTACGCGTTTTCTGTATGGGCAACAACAACAGCTGGAAACATTAGCAAACTTACTGTCTTGCAAAAAAGGGCTTTACGCCTCGCCTGTAAAGTTCCATATCGCTTCCACACAGCAGGCCTATTCAAGAAGTACCACATAATACAAGTTTCATCGATGAACGATCACAGACTGTGCCGCTTATATAAACTCAGTTTAATAAAAAATAATGATGCCATCACTAGCCTAGCAAGGCTAGAGAAAAACATTTCTGCTTATAATGTGCGCCATCCTGAGATGTGGTATGTTCCAAAATGCAGAACCAATTATGGAAATCAAATGATAAAATTTAAATTGCCTACACTTCTGAATCACATGATAAAGGATGCTAACATTGACATATCAGATATAACACCAAAAGGACTGCGTTTATTGTTTGTATAATGTTGTGATATGATTTTCTAGTTCTTCTTGCCTGTTTTATACTAACTTTTTCAACGATGTTGCCATATCCGACTGTGTTCTCTTGCCGCACGCTTCTGTCCTACCCCGTGTGTTGGGGGGTCAGGGCTTTTCAAGCTGTTCACACAGCTTTTCTCCTGTCCTCCTCGCAGCATCTTTTTGTTGTGGAATAAATTTCAAATTTCAAATTTCACAGTTGCAGTACAAAAATTTTTATTTCACATAATATATATTATTTTACAGTTCCGGTGTTAGTTTTTATTATAATTAGCAACATTTTTCTACAGTTACATTTGTGTTGTTTCTACTCGTCATTTTATTGTTTTGTTACGGAAGGTTGTATTTCCGTAGTGGGGACCTACGGAAGCCTTCCTTTGTACGTGTACCTGTACAGTACACGGGCGTTTTCACACCCGCTCTCCAACCTGGGTGCAGTCTCCGAGGCCGGGTTACTACCCCGTGCACCTGCCAACACAGTCCTGCCAGTCCTGCCAACGTAACGCCTTAGCCACTGCGCTACCACGGAGAGTGGTTACCTGTGGTGTGAGGGCCGCTTATATGCCTGTAAGGTGCAGCGATAAGCTCCTTTCGGTCTTTTACAGGCATCGCAGGCAGGCGCGGCACCAGAATCCAAAAGGTTGGGGTGCGTACATAGGGGCTCCAATGCACACCCCCCACTCCACGCTCGCAATCTTCATGCAATTGGTCTGCCTAGCAAATCAAAACGCACCCGTGTCCTGTGCTCTACACTTTGCTAAAGCGATTAATTGCATTATATAGTTTATTTCAGAGTTGCAGTATAAAAAAAATTATTTTACAGTTGCGGTGTTAGTTTTTATTATAATTACCAACATTTTCTTACTGTTACATTTGTGCTGTTTCTACTTGTCATTTTATTGTTTTGTTACGGAAGGTTGTATTTCCGTAGTGGAGAGCTACGGAAGCCTTCCTTTGTACGTGTACCTGTACAGTACACGGGCGTTTTCGCACCCATTCTCCAACCTGGGTGCAGTCTCCGAGGCCGGGTTACTACCCCGTGCACCTGCCAACGCAGTCGCGTAACGCCTTAGCCACTGCGCTACCTCGGAGAGTGGTTACCTGTGTTGTGAGGGCCCCTCATATGCCTGTGAGGTGCAGCGATAAGCTCCTTTCGGTCTTTTACAGGTATGGCAGGCAGGCGTGGCACCAGAAGCAAAAGGTTGGGATGCGTACATAGGGGCTCCAATGCACACCCCCCAACTCCACGCTCGCAATCTTCATGCGATTGGTCTGCCTAGCAAACGAAAAGGCACCCGCTTCCTGTACTTTACACTTTGCTGAAGCGATTAATTACATTATATAGTTTATTTCAGAGTTGCAGTATAAAAAAAAATTATTTTACAGTTGGGGTGTTAGTTTTTATTATAATTACCAACATTTTCTTACTGTTACATTTGTGTTGTTTCTACTTGTCATTTTATTGTTTTGTTACGGAAGGTTGTATTTCCGTAGTGGAGAGCTACGGAAGCCTTCCTTTGTACGCGTACCTGTACAGTACACGGGCGTTTTCGCACCCATTCTCCAACCTGGGTGCAGTCTCCGAGGCCGGGTTACTACCCCGTGCACCTGCCAACGCAGTCGCGTAACGCCTTAGCCACTGCGCTACCTTGGAGAGTGGTTACCTGTGTTGTGAGGGCCCCTCATATGCCTGTAAGGTGCAGCGATAAGCTCCTTTCGGTCTTTTACAGGTATGGCAGGCAGGCGTGGCACCAGAAGCCAAAAGGTTGGGCTGCATACATAGGGGCTCCAATGCACACCCCCCAACTCCACGCTCGCAATCTTCATGCGATTGGTCTGCCTAGCAAACGAAAAGGCACCCGCTTCCTGTACTTTACACTTTGCTGAAGCGATTAATTACATTATATAGTTTATTTCAGAGTCACAGTATAAAAAAAATGATTTTACAGTGGGGGTGTTTGTTTTTATTATAATTACCAACATTTTCTTACTGTTACATTTGTGTTGTTTCTACTTGTCATTTTATTGTTTTGTTACGGAAGGTTGTATTTCCGTAGTGGAGAGCTACGGAAGCCTTCCTTCGTACGTGTACCTGTACAGTACACGGGCGTGTTCGCACCCATTCCCCAACCTGGGTGAAGTCTCCGAGGCCGGGTTACTACCCCGTGCATCTGCCAGCGCAGTCGCGTAACGCCTTAGCCACTGCGCTACCTCGGAGAGTGGTTACCTGTGGTGTGAGGGCCCCTTGTATGCCTGTAAGGTGCAGTGATAAGCTCCTTTCGGTCTTTCTGGCAGCGGTGGCAGCAACGGAGGGACGTGGCCTGATTCCTCGTCTGTTTCTACCTTTTTACAGTTTACACCAGCCGCTGATTTTCTTCGGCCCTGCGTAGCCTCCAGCCTGGATTGATTTCTGCTACCTTTTGCGGTCTTCAGCCTGACGCACCGATAGGCGTATCAAGTTTATCCGTACGACTGCACCGAAATCCACCGCCCCTTGGTGTTATCGACGGAATCACTGAAAGCGAACTTTTCGACTGGTGTCATGCCGCGGAACATTTCATTTCTGGCAGCGGTGGCAGCGACGGAGGGACGTGGCCTGATTCCTCGTCTGTTTCTACCTTTTTACAGGTTGGTAGTATTGTTTTTGGCACATTGCACAACTTTTTGCTGTTGACTTGCCGATTTTTGTTTTTACTTCTGCCACCACTGCCTACTGCTGCCTACTGATCTTTATGTTGTATGGTGCTGCTTTCATTTGCTTTTTTTTAATACCTTTTTGCAATTAGTTTCCGATTTTGGGTATGGGGACCGAAATAGAAAGTTTCAAGCGCGAACTTCGGAAAGAAATTAGGGAGCTGAAAAGTAGCCTGGAATTTATAAACGACGAGTTTGAAACCCTCAAGACCGAGTGTAGTGATGTGAAGAGGGAAAACTCTGAGCTACAAGCGTCTAACAAGTTACTGATGCAAGAAATTGAAGCTCTGAAAAAACAAGTGCAAGAAAATGCTTTGAAGATCACTGCCCAAGACCAGTATTCAAGGAACAGAAATATAGAAATCAAGGGAATACCACTAAACAAAAATGAAAACTTGATTGATATAATTGGCAAAGTTGGCGACACTCTTGGTGAGCCAATAACGCAGGAGGATGTTGAGGCATGCCATCGCGTACGTGCATGGAATCCATCTGAGGGCCAAAACATTGTTGTGGCTTTCAACCGCAGAGCAAAACGGGATGCGGTTGTCGAGAAGGCAAAAAAGACGAGGTTCACGACTGAAGACTTGGGATTTTCCCCCACCCAATCAGTGTTTGTAAATGAGCACCTGTGCCCGCAACTGAAAAAACTTCTCGGGGAAACTATCAGAAAGAAAAAGGAAATGGGCTGGAAATTTGCCTGGTCGAAGGGCGGAAAGATTTTTGCGCGGAAAACAGAAACTTCCACTGTCGTCCCAATCGCATGCGAAGCTGACTTAGCAAAGATATCTTGAAGTGCCACCCCCAAATGTGCTAGCTTATCTTACCGATTTTCGCGATGAACGGACATCCACACACTATCGAAACAACACCTTAAGTGTTTGTTCACTCACAATTTAGGGAGGTAACGTCAATGTTTTGAAATCTTGTTTTATTATTGCAGCCTTTTGTGCAGGTATTTTTAATGGTGGCTGCATTACACTGTCTGTGGTAAAACTGTGGTCTGTGCTTCTATGCCTGCAAATGTAGCAGGAAATGTTTTTAGTCCTGTATAGCCATATATCAATTTCGCCGTTAGATGTTCTTCAGTGTGCAAAATATTGGTGATTAAGTATTAGTATTCGTCTTATTGAATCCATGTCTATCAGTTACATTGAACCAGTATTATTACTTTTTACTAATATGCAGCATTTTTGTTTGAAATTACTATGTATATTATGTATTTTGTGTTTACTATATATTTTGTGTTTACAGTTTCTATGTATACTACATGCTCTTATCTTCGTACAATTTTAATCGCAGCTTTGTATTATTTCTGCTGTTATCCGTTGCCAAGAGAAAACAAGGGGTAAGAACCGTTGTCAAGCTGCTCGAGAAGCAGCTTTTGTTCTTATCCTTGCATTTATTTCTGTATTGAAAGAAATGCTAAATAAATTGATTTGATTTGATTTCATTTGATTTTAGAGGTATGGCAGGCAGGCGTAAAACCAGAAGCCAAAGGGTCCGGGGGCGTACATAGGGGCTCCAATGCACACCCCCCACTCCACGCTCGCAGTCTTCATGCAATTGGTCTGCCTAGCAAATCAAAAGGCACCCGTGTCCTGTACTTTACAGTTTGCTAAAGCGATTAATTACATTAGATAGTTTATTTCACAGTTGCAGTATAAAAAATTTTTATTTCACATTATATATATTATTTTACAGTTCCGGTGTTAGTTTTTATTATAATTAGCAACATTTTCCTACAGTTACATTTGTGTTGTTTCTACTTGTCATTTTATTGTTTTGTTACGGAAGGTTGTATTTCCGTAGTGGAGAGCTACGGAAGCCTTCCTTTGTACGCGTACCTGTACAGTACACGGGCGTTTTCGCACCCATTCTCCAACCTGGGTGCAGTCTCCGAGGCCGGGTTACTACCCCGTGCACCTGCCAACGCAGTCGCGTAACGCCTTAGCCACTGCGCTATCTTGGAGAGTGGTTACCTGTGTTGTGAGGGCCCCTCATATGCCTGTAAGGTGCAGCGATAAGCTCCTTTCGGTCTTTTACAGGTATGGCAGGCAGGCGTGGCACCAGAAGCCAAAAGGTTGGGCTGCATACATAGGGGCTCCAATGCACACCCCCCAACTCCACGCTCGCAATCTTCATGCGATTGGTCTGCCTAGCAAACGAAAAGGCACCCGCTTCCTGTACTTTACACTTTGCTGAAGCGATTAATTACATTATATAGTTTATTTCAGAGTTGCAGTATAAAGAAAATTATTTTACAGTTGCGGTGTTAGTTTTTATTATAATTACCAACATTTTCTTACAGTTACGTTTGTGTTGTTTCTACTCGTCATTTTATTGTTTTGTTACGGAAGGTTGTATTTCCGTAGTGGGGACCTACGGAAGCCTTCCTTTGTACGTGTACCTGTACAGTACACGGGCGTTTTCACACCCGCTCTCCAACCTGGGTGCAGTCTCTGAGGCCGGGTTACTACCCCGTGCACCTGCCAACACAGTCCTGCCAGCGTAACGCCTTAGCCACTGCGATACCACGGAGAGTGGTTACCTGTGGTGTGAGGGCCCCTTATATGCCTGTAAGGTGCAGCGATAAGCTCCTTTCTGTCTTTTACAGCCATGGCAGGCAGGCGTGGCACCAGACGCCAAAGGGTTGGGGTACGTACATAGGGGCTCCAATGCACACCCCCCCACTCCACGCTCGGAATCTTCATGCAATTGGTCTGCCTAGCAAATCAAAACGCACCCGTGTCCTGTGCTTTACACTTTGCTAAAGCGATTAATTACATTATATAGTTTATTTCAGAGTTGCAGTATAAAAAAAATTATTTTACAGTTGCGGTGTTAGTTTTTATTATAATTACCAACATTTTCTTACTGTTACAATTGTGTTGTTTCTACTTGTCATTTTATTCTTTTGTTACGGAAGGTTGTATTTCCGTAGTGGAGAGCTACGGAAGCCTTCCTTTGTACGTGTACCTGTACAGTACACGGGCGTTTTCGCACCCATTCTCCAACCTGGGTGCAGTCTCCGAGGCCGGGTTACTACCCCGTGCACCTACCAACGCAGTCGCGTAACGCCTTAGCCACTGCGATACCTCGGAGAGTGGTTACCTGTGTTGTGAGGGCCCCTCATATGCCTGTGAGGTGCAGCGATAAGCTCCTTTCGGTCTTTTACAGGTATGGCAGGCAGGCGTGGCACCAGAAGCCAAAAGGTTGGGGTGCGTACATAGGGGCTCCAATGCACACCCCCCAACTCCGCGCTCGCAATCTTCATGCGATTGGTCTGCCTAGCAAACGAAAAGGCACCCGCTTCCTGTTCTTTACACTTTGCTAAAGCGATTAATTACATTAGATAGTTTATTTAAGCTGGACACACGGACACACGGACACACGGGCGGCGGCGGCGGTGGCGAAAGGACGCTTGGCTTATCTGCTCTTTTTTGCTTATCCAGACTTCCCCTGCAACTGCTGCCCTGGCTGCAACACTGCGCCCTGCTTGACGTCATCCAACCCGTGATCCACCCACCAAGTGTTGTCGCGTTTCCTGTGCCGGAATTACAGCTGGACACACGGGCGGCGGCGGCGGTGGCGAAAGGACGCTTGGCTTATCTGCTCTTTTTTGCTTATCCAGGTGGGTTTCCAACTTCTGGGCAGGAGGTGCCTGATCGTGCCTTGGAATCGTCGTGCCTGCTGCTGTTTTCCGAGGCAACGGTTCCTTTTCTACGTGTTGTTCAGCGTGAAATTTCTTCACCCTCCAGACTTCCCCTGCAACTGCTGCCCTGGCTGCAACACTGCGCCCTGCTTGACGTCATCCAACCCGTGATCCACCCACCAAGTGTTGTCGCGTTTCCTGTGCCGGAATTACAGCTGGACACACGGGCGGCGGCGGCGGTGGCGAAAGGACGCTTGGCTTATCTGCTCTTTTTTGCTTATCCAGGTTGGTAAAATTCACTTACTCGTTGCTTAACGCTGCGTTACTGCTACCGCCGTTGCCACCGTGTTCCGTGCTTTGCTCAGTGGTATGTGCTCTATATATCTTTGCTGTACTGTGTGATACCTCGGGCTTCTGGTCCACGAGTCATGGCAGACACTTGCCAGTCCTGCAATGAGTCCCTGCCAGATGACGGCCAATTCCTGATGTGCAGCGAATGTGAGTCCTCCTATCATATTGGTAGTTGTTCTGGCTGGTCGGAGTCAACATTTAAGGCCAAAGGAGAGAGCGGCCGCAGAGCATGGCGATACGTGGCATGCCGTCCATCTAAAGCTAAAAGTGGGGACAAAGGGAACATGGACTCTGAGCTAACTGTTTGCCTGGCAGATATAACTCGAAGGCTTGATGCTCTAGCAGGATTGCCTGCTCAGGTTGGGGAAATTAAGGACTCCATCGAGTTATTGTCCCAGAAGTACGACGATATCCTGAATCGACAAGTTAAACAAGAGAAAGGCATTAGTAACTTGAACAGACGTGTAGACAAATTAGAGGCTGTATGTACTTCAAGTGACGTTCACCAACTGAAAGCGACTGTCAATGATTTGGAATTTCGTAGCAGGAAATTGAACGTAGAAGTTCATGGCATCCAAGCTACGCCAAATGAGGACTTGATGTGCAAGTTGAATGCTGTGGCTAAGACTGTTAACCTGCCAGAGCTGACGGCAAATGACATTGGCGCTATTCACAGGCTTCCTTCCAAACCAAACAAAACGCCTGGAATTCTTGTTAGGTTTGCCCAGCAGTCAACTCGAGATAAATGGCTGGAAAAGCGTAAAGCCCTCAGAAATGGTTCATCTGGAGTCTCGATCACTGAAAACATGACACACCAAAACAGAGAGCTGCTCCGTCGCGCTAAGGAATGGGCAGAGGACAATGACTACCGATTTTCATGGCACTGCAATGGCAAGATCCTAGTGAGGAAAAGAGAAGGTGATAGCGCCGTTGTCATTCGTTGCGTGTTGACCTTGATATGCTGTGACATAGTTCAACCTGAAAAAGCCTTCCGTTTATCTCTGTTTTTGCTCCGATCATGCTTGATCCTTCGACTGCGCAGGTAGACGTTGCAAACCTTAAATACTTTTGCGATACTAGTTTTCAGAATTGTCTTAGTTGTGTTCATTTTAACTTGAGGTCTGGTAGAAATAAGCAGGATGCACTTGACTATTTTTTCGGCGAAGCGCAAATACGCTTTAATGTCATGATGTTTTCAGAAACATGGTTTGCCTCGGAAGAGGATGTGTTTACACCTCCGACGTATAAATCTTATTACATGAACCGCACAGGCAAAAGGGGTGGTGGCGTAGCAATGCTAATCTCTAACTCGATGGATTCTGAACTAATGTCAGAATTCAGCTGTATCACTCCTTTTTACGAAACGCTTGCCATTAGATGTGGTACTTCTGTTTTTTGTGTTTGTTATCGCCCGCCTTCAAATGACGTTCGTCTGTTCTTGCGCTTTTTAGACTCTTTCTTAGAATTTGTCAGTGAAAGAAAATATACATTAATTCTAGGTGGTGATCTGAACATTGACATGTTACAGAATAGCAGGGTTAAATTAGAACAAGATTCATTATTAAGCTCTCACTCCTGTCAAAACTTTATAACGTCTCCTACACGAATAACTACACAATCAAATACACTTTTAGATCTGTTTGTCACCAATATTGATCCTTCCCTTGTTAGAGCTGGCACTTTGATTTATGATATCAGCGACCACTTGCCTATATTTATGTTTGTCAGTCAAGTCGTTAACACGCCTACACGAATGCGCTCTGAATTTTCATACAGACGCATTACTCCTGATACGCTCTCCGCTTTTAAAGACTGCTTAAGCAGAGAAAACTGGAACGATGTGTTCGCAGTGAGCGATCCTAACTTAGCGTATGCGTTATTTATGAGCAAGTTCTCTAAGGTATACCTTGCGTGTTTTCCTATCAAGACGTTTAGAATTTGTAAGAAAAGTAGGAAGCCTTGGGTGGATAAAGAGTGCCTCAAGCTTATTAAAAAACGGGACCACTTGTTTAAGGCATTTATAGAGAGCAAGTCCCTTGAAGCCCTCAAAGTGTTTAAGAAGTACAGGAATTCAGTCACAAAACATCTTCGTAATGCAAAAAAGCAATATTACTCTAACCTGTTCGAAGCAACACAAGGACGCACAAACAACGTTTGGAAGGCACTAAACACTGTATTTGGTAATGATTCAGAAGCGGTAACCACAATCGTAAAAGATGGCACAGAACTTCAAGGCACTAAGATAGCTGACGCAATTAATGACTTCTTTTTATCACTCGGTGGTGCTACCAGTAGAAACCCTGATTTAAGATATATGAAGGAGCGAAGTAATCCAACTATATTTTTAGACCCAGTCACTAATAGTGAGCTTGTAGCGACATTTTTAACCCTAAGCAATAGTAGAGCTGCTGACGCGGACGATATTCAAGTGAAACCTGTAAAATTTGCCATTGATGTATTAGCACCTTGTCTTACCCACATTTTTAATATATGTTTGTCCACAGGATGCTTTCCTCAAAAAATGCAGCGAGCAAAAGTGACAGTTGTGTTTAAGAAGGGAAATAGAAATGACATGTCAAACTACCGCCCCATATCCGTTTTACCTGTATTCTCCAAAGGTTTAGAGAAAATAATTCTGAAACGCTTGACCTCTTTCACTGAACGTTACAACTTAATAACGTCTGCTCAGTTTGGCTTCCGCAGGAACAAATCTACGGAACTCGCACTGCTGGCCCAAAAGGAGTTCATTCTCGAAAACTTTGAGTGTAAAAATATGGCACTTGGGCTGTTTCTGGACTTTTCCAAAGCCTTTGACCTCATTAATCATGAAATTCTCCTTCAAAAACTCGATCACTACGGCATAAGAGGCATTTCGCATCAATTAATATCGTCTTACTTACAATACCGTACTCAGTTTGTCGTCATTCAAGGAAAACACTCCACATCAAAGTCAATCAAAACAGGTGTCCCACAGGGAAGCATCCTGGGACCATTTCTTTTCATTCTTTATATTAACGAGATAGTTCGCGTTGATACAACGGCACATTACATAATCTATGCGGACGACACAAGTTTATTCTTTTCAGGCAAATCGTTTGTTGATCTAGGTATCCGAGCGAATAGAACGTTGTCCGAGATCAATGCCTGGGCTCAAATTAACTGCCTAAAGCTAAACATTAATAAAACGAAGGCTATTTTATTTCACCCCCGACACACACATGTCCAGCGACCTTCCATTTTTTTAAATAACACTGAAATTGAAGTGGTAAAGAGCTTTAAATCACTGGGCGTGTATTTCTCAGAAAACATGACATGGGATGATCACGTAAACTATATCGTTGGTAAGCTATCCAGGACAGCTGGCGTTATGCGCCGTTACTGCTACAATTTTCCGATACCTGTTAACATGCTCATATATAACTCTTTATTTTCCTCTTTATTAAATTACGCGTTTTCTGTATGGGCAACAACAACAGCTGGAAACATTAGCAAACTTACTGTCTTGCAAAAAAGGGCTTTACGCCTCGCCTGTAAAGTTTCATATCGCTTCCACACAGCAGGCCTATTCAAGAAGTACCACATAATACAAGTTTCATCGATGAACGATCACAGACTGTGCCGCTTATATAAACTCAGTTTAATAAAAAATAATGATGCCATCACTAGCCTAGCAAGGCTAGAGAAAAACATTTCTGCTTATAATGTGCGCCATCCTGAGATGTGGTATGTTCCAAAATGCAGAACCAATTATGGAAATCAAATGATAAAATTTAAATTGCCTACACTTCTGAATCACATGATAAAGGATGCTAACATTGACATATCAGATATAACACCAAAAGGACTGCGTTTATTGTTTGTATAATGTTGTGATATGATTTTCTAGTTCTTCTTGCCTGTTTTATACTAACTTTTTCAACGATGTTGCCATATCCGACTGTGTTCTCTTGCCGCACGCTTCTGTCCTACCCCGTGTGTTGGGGGGTCAGGGCTTTTCAAGCTGTTGACACAGCTTTTCTCCTGTCCTCCTCGCAGCATCTTTTTGTTGTGGAATAAATTTCAAATTTCAAATTTCACAGTTGCAGTACAAAAATTTTTATTTCACATTATGTATATTATTTTACAGTTCCGGTGTTAGTTTTTATTATAATTAGCAACATTTTTCTACAGTTACATTTGTGTTGTTTCTACTCGTCATTTTATTGTTTTGTTACGGAAGGTTGTATTTCCGTAGTGGGGACCTACGGAAGCCTTCCTTTGTACGTGTACCTGTACAGTACACGGGCGTTTTCACACCCGCTCTCCAACCTGGGTGCAGTCTCCGAGGCCGGGTTACTACCCCGTGCACCTGCCAACACAGTCCTGCCAGTCCTGCCAACGTAACGCCTTAGCCACTGCGCTACCACGGAGAGTGGTTACCTGTGGTGTGAGGGCCGCTTATATGCCTGTAAGGTGCAGCGATAAGCTCCTTTCGGTCTTTTACAGGCATCGCAGGCAGGCGCGGCACCAGAATCCAAAAGGTTGGGGTGCGTACATAGGGGCTCCAATGCACACCCCCCACTCCAAGCTCGCAATCTTCATGCAATTGGTCTGCCTAGCAAATCAAAACGCACCCGTGTCCTGTGCTCTACACTTTGCTAAAGCGATTAATTGCATTATATAGTTTATTTCAGAGTTGCAGTATAAAAAAAATTATTTTACAGTTGCGGTGTTAGTTTTTATTATAATTACCAACATTTTCTTACTGTTACATTTGTGCTGTTTCTACTTGTCATTTTATTGTTTTGTTACGGAAGGTTGTATTTCCGTAGTGGAGAGCTACGGAAGCCTTCCTTTGTACGTGTACCTGTACAGTACACGGGCGTTTTCGCACCCATTCTCCAACCTGGGTGCAGTCTCCGAGGCCGGGTTACTACCCCGTGCACCTGCCAACGCAGTCGCGTAACGCCTTAGCCACTGCGCTACCTCGGAGAGTGGTTACCTGTGTTGTGAGGGCCCCTCATATGCCTGTGAGGTGCAGCGATAAGCTCCTTTCGGTCTTTTACAGGTATGGCAGGCAGGCGTGGCACCAGAAGCAAAAGGTTGGGATGCGTACATAGGGGCTCCAATGCACACCCCCCAACTCCACGCTCGCAATCTTCATGCGATTGGTCTGCCTAGCAAACGAAAAGGCACCCGCTTCCTGTACTTTCCACTTTGCTGAAGCGATTAATTACATTATATAGTTTATTTCAGAGTCACAGTATAAAAAAAATGATTTTACAGTGGGGGTGTTTGTTTTTATTATAATTACCAACATTTTCTTACTGTTACATTTGTGTTGTTTCTACTTGTCATTTTATTGTTTTGTTACGGAAGGTTGTATTTCCGTAGTGGAGAGCTACGGAAGCCTTCCTTCGTACGTGTACCTGTACAGTACACGGGCGTGTTCGCACCCATTCCCCAACCTGGGTGAAGTCTCCGAGGCCGGGTTACTACCCCGTGCATCTGCCAGCGCAGTCGCGTAACGCCTTAGCCACTGCGCTACCTCGGAGAGTGGTTACCTGTGGTGTGAGGGCCCCTTGTATGCCTGTAAGGTGCAGTGATAAGCTCCTTTCGGTCTTTCTGGCAGCGGTGGCAGCAACGGAGGGACGTGGCCTGATTCCTCGTCTGTTTCTACCTTTTTACAGTTTACACCAGCCGCTGATTTTCTTCGGCCCTGCGTAGCCTCCAGCCTGGATTGATTTCTGCTACCTTTTGCGGTCTTCAGCCTGACGCACCGATAGGCGTATCAAGTTTATCCGTACGACTGCACCGAAATCCACCGCCCCTTGGTGTTATCGACGGAATCACCTGAAAGCGAACTTTTCGACTGGTGTCATGCCGCGGAACATTTCATTTCTGGCAGCGGTGGCAGCGACGGAGGGACGTGGCCTGATTCCTCGTCTGTTTCTACCTTTTTACAGGTTGGTAGTATTGTTTTTGGCACATTGCACAACTTTTTGCTGTTGACTTGCCGATTTTTGTTTTTACTTCTGCCACCACTGCCTACTGCTGCCTACTGATCTTTATGTTGTATGGTGCTGCTTTCATTTGCTTTTTTTAATACCTTTTTGCAATTAGTTTCCGATTTTGGGTATGGGGACCGAAATAGAAAATTTCAAGCGCGAACTTCGGAAAGAAATTAGGGAGCTGAAAAGTAGCCTGGAATTTATAAACGACGAGTTTAAAACCCTCAAGACCGAGTGTAGTGATGTGAAGAGGGAAAACTCTGAGCTACAAGCGTCTAACAAGTTACTGATGCAAGAAATTGAAGCTCTGAAAAAACAAGTGCAAGAAAATGCTTTGAAGATCACTGCCCAAGACCAGTATTCAAGGAACAGAAATATAGAAATCAAGGGAATACCACTAAACAAAAATGAAAACTTGATTGATATAATTGGCAAAGTTGGCGATACTCTTGGTGAGCCAATAACGCAGGAGGATGTTGAGGCATGCCATCGCGTACGTGCATGGAATCCATCTGAGGGCCAAAACATTGTTGTGGCTTTCAACCGCAGAGCAAAACGGGATGCGGTTGTCGAGAAGGCAAAAAAGACGAGGTTCACGACTGAAGACTTGGGATTTTCCCCCACCCAATCAGTGTTTGTAAATGAGCACCTGTGCCCGCAACTGAAAAAACTTCTCGGGGAAACTATCAGAAAGAAAAAGGAAATGGGCTGGAAATTTGCCTGGTCGAAGGGCGGAAAGATTTTTGCGCGGAAAACAGAAACTTCCACTGTCGTCCCAATCGCATGCGAAGCTGACTTAGCAAAGATATCTTGAAGTGCCACCCCCAAATGTGCTAGCTTATCTTACCGATTTTCGCGATGAACGGACATCCACACACTATCGAAACAACACCTTAAGTGTTTGTTCACTCACAATTTAGGGAGGTAACGTCAATGTTTTGAAATCTTGTTTTATTATTGCAGCCTTTTGTGCAGGTATTTTTAATGGTGGCTGCATTACACTGTCTGTGGTAAAACTGTGGTCTGTGCTTCTATGCCTGCAAATGTAGCAGGAAATGTTTTTAGTCCTGTATAGCCATATATCAATTTCGCCGTTAGATGTTCATCAGTGTGCAAAATATTGGTGATTAAGTATTAGTATTCGTCTTATTGAATCCATGTCTATCAGTTACATTGAACCAGTATTATTACTTTTTACTAATATGCAGCATTTTTGTTTGAAATTACTATGTATATTATGTATTTTGTGTTTACTATATATTTTGTGTTTACAGTTTCTATGTATACTACATGCTCTTATCTTCGTACAATTTTAATCGCAGCTTTGTATTATTTCTGCTGTTATCCGTTGCCAAGAGAAAGCAAGGGGTAAGAACCGTTGTCAAGCTGCTCGAGAAGCAGCTTTTGTTCTTATCCTTGCATTTATTTCTGTATTGAAAGAAATGCTAAATAAATTGATTTGATTTGATTTCATTTGATTTTAGAGGTATGGCAGGCAGGCGTAAAACCAGCAGCCAAAGGGTTCGGGGGCGTACATAGGGGCTCCAATGCACACCCCCCACTCCACGCTCGCAGTCTTCATGCAATTGGTCTGCCTAGCAAATCAAAAGGCACCCGTGTCCTGTACTTTACAGTTTGCTAAAGCGATTAATTACATTAGATAGTTTATTTCACAGTTGCAGTATAAAAAATTTTTATTTCACATTATATATATTATTTTACAGTTCCGGTGTTAGTTTTTATTATAATTAGCAACATTTTCCTACAGTTACATTTGTGTTGTTTTTACTTGTCATTTTATTGTTTTGTTACGGAAGGTTGTATTTCCGTAGTGGAGAGCTACGGAAGCCTTCCTTTGTACGCGTACCTGTACAGTACACGGGCGTTTTCGCACCCATTCTCCAACCTGGGTGCAGTCTCCGAGGCCGGGTTACTACCCCGTGCACCTGCCAACGCAGTCGCGTAACGCCTTAGCCACTGCGCTACCTTGGAGAGTGGTTACCTGTGTTGTGAGGGCCCCTCATATGCCTGTAAGGTGCAGCGATAAGCTCCTTTCGGTCTTTTACAGGTATGGCAGGCAGGCGTGGCACCAGAAGCCAAAAGGTTGGGCTGCATACATAGGGGCTCCAATGCACACCCCCCAACTCCACGCTCGCAATCTTCATGCGATTGGTCTGCCTAGCAAACGAAAAGGCACCCGCTTCCTGTACTTTACACTTTGCTGAAGCGATTAATTACATTATATAGTTTATTTCAGAGTTGTAGTATAAAAAAAAATGATTTTACAGTTGGGGTGTTAGTTTTTATTATAATTACCAACATTTTCTTACTGTTACATTTGTGTTGTTTCTACTTGTCATTTTATTGTTTTGTTACGGAAGGTTGTATTTCCGTAGTGGAGAGCTACGGAAGCCTTCCTTCGTACGTGTACCTGTACAGTACACGGGCGTGTTCGCACCCATTCCCCAACCTGGGTGAAGTCTCCGAGGCCGGGTTACTACCCCGTGCATCTGCCAGCGCAGTCGCGTAACGCCTTAGCCACTGCGCTACCTCGGAGAGTGGTTACCTGTGGTGTGAGGGCCCCTTGTATGCCTGTAAGGTGCAGTGATAAGCTCCTTTCGGTCTTTCTGGCAGCGGTGGCAGCAACGGAGGGACGTGGCCTGATTCCTCGTCTGTTTCTACCTTTTTACAGTTTACACCAGCCGCTGATTTTCTTCGGCCCTGCGTAGCCTCCAGCCTGGATTGATTTCTGCTACCTTTTGCGGTCTTCTGCCTGACGCACCGATAGGCGTATCAAGTTTATCCGTACGACTGCACCGAAATCCACCGCCCCTTGGTGTTATCGACGGAATCACCTGAAAGCGAACTTTTCGACTGGTGTCATGCCGCGGAACATTTCATTTCTGGCAGCGGTGGCAGCGACGGAGGGACGTGGCCTGATTCCTCGTCTGTTTCTACCTTTTTACAGGTTGGTAGTATTGTTTTTGGCACATTGCGAGCAGTTGTCGCTTTTCTTTTTATCCCCTCTGCTGCAAATCCGCTGCCAGTGTGTTTTTACTTTTTGCTGTTGACTTGCCGATTTTTGTTTTTACTTCTGCCACCACTGCCTACTGCTGCCTACTGATCTTTATGTTGTATGGTGCTGCTTTCATTTGCTTTTTTTTAATACCTTTTTGCAATTAGTTTCCGATTTTGGGTATGGGGACCGAAAAAGAAAGTTTCAAGCGCGAACTTCGGAAAGAAATTAGGGAGCTGAAAAGTAGCCTGGAATTTATAAACGACGAGTTTGAAACCCTCAAGACCGAGTGTAGTGATGTGAAGAGGGAAAACTCTGAGCTACAAGCGTCTAACAAGTTACTGATGCAAGAAATTGAAGCTCTGAAAAAACAAGTGCAAGAAAATGCTTTGAAGATCACTGCCCAAGACCAGTATTCAAGGAACAGAAATATAGAAATCAAGGGAATACCACTAAACAAAAACGAAAACTTGATTGATATAATTGGCAAAGTTGGCGACACTCTTGGTGAGCCAATAACGCAGGAGGATGTTGAGGCATGCCATCGCGTACGTGCATGGAATCCATCTGAGGGCCAAAACATTGTTGTGGCTTTCAACCGCAGAGCAAAACGGGATGCGGTTGTCGAGAAGGCAAAAAAGACGAGGTTCACGACTGAAGACTTGGGATTTTCCCCCACCCAATCAGTGTTTGTAAATGAGCACCTGTGCCCGCAACTGAAAAAACTTCTCGGAGAAACTATCAGAAAGAAAAAGGAAATGGGCTGGAAATTTGCCTGGTCGAAGGGCGGAAAGATTTTTGCGCGGAAAACAGAAACTTCCACTGTCGTCCCAATCGCATGCGAAGCTGACTTAGCAAAGACATCTTGAAGTGCCACCCCCAAATGTGCTAGCTTATCTTACCGATTTTCGCGATGAACGGACATCCACACACTTTCGAAACAACACCTTAAGTGTTTGTTCACTCACAATTTAGGGAGGTAACGTCAATGTTTTGAAATCTTGTTTTATTATTGCAGCCTTTTGTGCAGGTATTTTTAATGGTGGCTGCATTACACTGTCTGTGGTAAAACTGTGGTCTGTGCTTCTATGCCTGCAAAAGTAGCTGGAAATGTTTTTAGTCCTGTATAGCCATATATCAATTTCGCCGTTAGATGTTCTTCAGTGTGCAAAATATTGGTGATTAAGTATTAGTATTCGTCTTATTGAATCCATGTCTATCAGTTACATTGAACCAGTATTATTACTTTTTACTAATATGCAGCATTTTTGTTTGGAATTACTATGTATATTATGTATTTTGTGTTTACTATATATTTTGTGTTTACAGTTTCTATGTATACTACATGCTCTTATCTTCGTACAATTTTAATCGCAGCTTTGTATTATTTCTGCTGTTATCCGTTGCCAAGAGAAAACAAGGGGTAAGAACCGTTGTCAAGCTGCTCGAGAAGCAGCTTTTGTTCTTATCCTTGCATTTATTTCTGTATTGAAAGAAATGCTAAATAAATTGATTTGATTTGATTTCATTTGATTTTAGAGGTATGGCAGGCAGGCGTAAAACCAGAAGCCAAAGGGTTCGGGGGCGTACATAGGGGCTCCAATGCACACCCCCCACTCCACGCTCGCAGTCTTCATGCAATTGGTCTGCCTAGCAAATCAAAAGGCACCCGTGTCCTGTACTTTACAGTTTGCTAAAGCGATTAATTACATTAGATAGTTTATTTCACAGTTGCAGTATAAAAAATTTTTATTTCACATTATATATATTATTTTACAGTTCCGGTGTTAGTTTTTATTATAATTAGCAACATTTTCCTACAGTTACATTTCTGTTGTTTCTACTCGTCATTTTATTGTTTTGTTACGGAAGGTTGTATTTCCGTAGTGGGGACCTACGGAAGCCTTCCTTTGTACGTGTACCTGTAGAGTACACGGGCGTTTTCACACCCGCTCTCCAACCTGGGTGCAGTCTCCGAGGCCGGGTTACTACCCCGTGCACCTGCCAACACAGTCCTGCCAGTCCTGCCAACGTAACGCCTTAGCCACTGCGCTACCTCGGAGAGTGGTTACCTGTGTTGTGAGGGCCCCTCATATGCCTGTAAGGTGCAGCGACAAGCTCCTTTCGGTCTTTTACAGGTATGGCAGGTAGGCGTGGCACCAGAACCCAAAAGGTTGGGGTGCGTACATAGGGGCTCCAATGCACACCCCCCCAACTCCACGCTCGCAATCTTCATACGATTGGGCTGCCTAGCAAACGAAAAGGCACCCGCTTCCTGTACTTTACACTTTGCTGAAGCGATTAGTTACATTATAGAGTTTTTTTCAGAGTTGCAGTATAAAAAAAATTATTTTACAGTTGGGGTGTTAGTTTTTATTACAATTACCAACATTTTTTTACTGTTACATTTGTGTTGTTTCTACTTGTCATTTTATTGTTTTGTGACGGAAGGTTGTATTTCCGCAGTGGAGAGCTACGGAAGCCTTCCTTTGTACGTGTACCTGTACAGTACACGGGCGTTTTCGCACCCATTCTCCAACCTGGGTGCAGTCTCCGAGGCCGGGTTACTACCCCGTGCACCTGCCAACGCAGTCGCGTAACGCCTTAGCCACTGCGCTACCTCGGAGAGTGGTTACCTGTGGTGTGAGGGCCCCTTATATGCCTGTAAGGTGCAGCGATAAGCTCCTTTCGGTCTTTTACAGGTATGGCAGGCAGGCGTGGCAGCAGAAGCCAAAGGGTTGGGGGGCGTACATAGGGGCTCCAATGCACACCCCCCCACTCCACGCTCGCAGTCTTCATGCAATTGGTCTGCCTAGCAAATCAAAAGACACCCGTGTCCTGTACTTTACACTTTGCTAAAGCGATTAATTACATTAGATAGTTTATTTCACAGTTGCAGTATAAAAAATTTTTATTTCACATTATATATATTGAAGACGGCGTCCTCCGGGGGTAGGGCCGCCGCCACTGCACAGAGTCAACAGCCTCCATCCGACGATTCGACGCGACGACCCGAGCAGCGACCACCCGATCCGACGAACTCACCGACGTGCTGCGAACGATTAGTTTCAGCTGAAATTTTAGTTACCGCCGACAGTTATTAAGTGAACGCACTCGTCGATACCGCTCGCTGATTTTTCCGTGATGAGCAGTCAGCTCGCCACGACTCTCCATAAGGTTCTGACGCCTTGGTGTGGACCCGTGATCCGCGCCGCCAGTGGCCATGTAGTGACGCCGATCGGTGTCTGCACCTGCCGTATCCAGATCCGAGGTCTTACTTTCACTGGCTCCTTTGCCGTGTTGCGTGACTGTTCGAAAGATCTGATTCTGGGCATGGATTTCCTTCAAGAGTATGGTGCGGTGATAGACCTTCGGGAGCTCATGGTATCTTTTTCCGCCCAGCGAGCCGTTGACACCAATAGCGAGCCCAGCAGAGTAGTGTTGCGCCTATGTGCCGACCACATAACGCTTCCACCGCGAGCCAGCAAATTCGTCACAGTCGAATGTGATAGCAGCACCGGCACCCTTGGCATCGCTGAAGCGAACATGTCGCTGCTACTCGCGCGGCAAGTTTGTGTAGCCCGAGGCCTCGTAGAACTTACTAACGGTCGTGCCGACATCCTAGTCACCAACTTCACCTGTGAACCGCAACATCTAACGAAGACAGAGGTTGTCGCTTATTTTGACGAGCTTGGAGAGTGTACCCGGCAGTGTTCTTTGTCCACGACGTCAGATCTCGACGACGCGACGGCTGCAGCCATCCCGACCGATGTAAACCCGCACCTCTTGGCCAGTCAGAAACGCTGCGTAGAAAATCTCATTTATTCCTTCCGCGACTGTTTCGCATCAACTTCCAAGGTGCGACAGACGCCGCTCACCAAGCCCCGAATTATCGTTGCGGACGACCAAAGACCCCTGTGTCAGCGGCCTTATCGTGTGTCTTCAAAAGAACGTGACGCCATCCGCCGCCAAGTTACCCAAATGCTCCAGGACGACGTCATACAACCATCCACGAGCCCCTGGGCATCGCCTGTTGTCCTCGTCACGAAGAAAGATGGCACCCTCAGGTTCTGCGTGGATTACAGGCGCCTCAATAACGTCACAAAAAAGGATGTGTACCCTCTGCCACGCATTGATGATTCCCTAGTCCGCCTGCGCCATGCCACTTACTTTTCGTCCCTTGACCTCCGCAGTGGGTATTGGCAAATCGTGGTGGACGAACGCGACCGCGAGAAGACCGCCTTTATTACCCCTGACGGTTTATACGAGTTTAAGGTGCTTCCTTTTGGCTTGTGTTCGGCCCCTGCCACATTCCAACGAATGATGGACACGGTGCTGTCTGGCCTGAAGTGGCAGTCGTGCCTCGTATATCTCGACGATGTCGTGATCTTCTCCGACACGTTCGATGAGCACCTGAAACGTTTGCGTGCGGTTTTCGAGGCCATACGTTCCACTGGTCTCTCTCTCAAACCGGAAAAATGTCACTTTGCGTTTCATGAGCTGAAGTTTCTTGGTCATATTGTCAGCGCTCAAGGCGTTCGTCCAGACCCCGAGAAGACGGCCGCCGCAGCTGCCTTCCCCAAGCCCACAGACAAACGCAGCCTACGTCGTTTCTTGGGCCTCTGCGCCTACTATCGCCGGTTTGTTGCTAATTTCTCGAAGCTAGCTGAGCCTCTGACCCGCCTGACCAAAGACGCTGAACCCTTCTTCTGGGGCCAGGACCAAGAAAGAGCCTTCACGGAGCTCAAGTCGCGTCTCCAATGTACGCCTGTACTTGGCCACTTCGACGAGGAGGCCGACACGGAACTACACACAGATGCCAGTAACGTTGGTCTCGGTGCGGTTCTTGTTCAGTGGCAAGATGGCCTAGAACGCGTGATTGCTTATGCCAGTCGCACTTTATCCCGTTCCGAAGTCAACTATTCCACCACGGAAAAGGAATGTCTGGCTGTGCTGTGGGCCATTACAAAATTTCGTCCGTACTTGTATGGCCGCCCATTTCGGGTTGTGAGCGATCATCATTCACTGTGTTGGCTGGCGAATCTGAAAGATCCATCGGGGCGGCTTGCTCGATGGAGCCTGCGTTTACAAGAATTTGATGTCACCATCGTGCACAAGTCCGGACAGAAACACACCGACGCTGACTGTCTGTCCCGCGCTCCTATTTCCTGCCCCGCGGACGAGTCCGACGACGATTCCGCTTTCCTCGGTGCTGTTACCACATCCACTCTTGCCCGCCAACAGCGGGCCGACTCCGAACTGCTTCCGAACTGCTTCCTCATCGAGTACCTCGAAGGAACCGCTCCATCTCCTCCTCGACTCTTCAAGCGCGGACTGTCATCGTTTTGCTTGCGTGATGGTGTCCTCTACAAAAAGAATTACGGCCCAACGGACACTGTCTATCTGCTTGCAGTACCTACAGCGCTTCGTGACGAAGTGTTGCGTGCGTGCCACGACGACCTTTCTTCGGGCCACCTCGGGTTTTCCCGCACGTTGGCGCGCATACGTCACAAGTACTACTGGCCCAGGCTTGCTGCGCTCGTCCAACGCTACGTACGAACATGTCGTGAGTGCCAGCGCCGGAAGACGCCGCCGACTAAACCAGCCGGGCTCCTGCAGCCTATTGATCCCCCGCGCCTCCCATTTCAACAGGTTGGCATGGACTTACTCGGTCCATTTCCGGCGTCTTCCATGGGTAACCGGTACATTGCTGTTGCCACTGACTATCTTAGCCGCTACTGTGAGACCAAGGCCCTTCCCCGTGGTACCGCAGCCGAAGTCGCAGATTTCTTCGTTCACAACATTGTGCATCGTCACGGAGCCCCTACAGTCGTATTGAGAGGGGAACCGCGTTCACGTCGGCACTTACGAGCGAGGTACTTCGTCTCAGTGGCACCAGCCATCGAAAGACTACAGCCTACCATCCGCAAACGAACGGACTGACTGAGCGGCTAAACAAGACAATCGCCGATATGATTTCGATGTATGTCGACGATGACCATGGGAACTGGGACCGGATACTACCTTACATCACGTTCGCGTACAACACTGCGCTACACGAAGCGACACGCTTCACTCCGTTCCATTTGGTGCACGGTCGCGAAGCCCTGACCATGCTGGACGCCATGCTCCTTCCGAACCCTGTTCCTTCTTCTGTCGTGGCCGCTGACCAATTTGTTCGTGACGCCGAAGCCACTCGCCATGTGGCTCGACAACGAATCCGGCGCCAACAACAACGCGACGCCATGCGTTACAACCTCCGCCGCAGGGAGGTGATTTACACCCCCGGTGACCAAGTCTGGGTGTGGAGCCGGATCCATTTGCGAGGGCGCTCTGAGAAGCTTCTTCGCCGTTACTTTGGTCCCTACCAGGTGTTACGCCGCCTCAGCGCGGTGACCTACGAGGTGCTTCCTCAAGAAACTGTTAGGTCCTCTCGACAACCAACGTCCGAGGTAGTCCACGTGGCCAGAATGAAGCCGTATTACTCCCGTTAACCCCCTCTTCACGGAGACACTCGCGCCGTTAACTTTCCGCCCTCCCTGTATTCTTGTTTTTTTTTTCCCGCCCGTGCGGCATCGAGCCGATGCCCCTTGGAAGAAAGGGGGGCAATGCCACACTGCTGACACTCTGCAGGCGCCACCTGGTGGCCAAAACTTGGCTGCCAGCGCGTGACGGAGCGTCGTCTTCGTCAGCTTGTGCTCGGCGGTTCGAAGCCTCGTCTGAGAATACGGCTGTGCTTCCCGCTTCCTGGTGACAATATTATTTTACAGTTCCGGTGTTAGTTTTTATTATAATTAGCAACATTTTCTTACAGTTACATTTGTGTTGTTTCTACTCGTCATTTTATTGTTTTGTTACGGAAGGTTGTATTTCCGTAGTGGGGACCTACGGAAGCCTTCCTTTGTACGTGTACCTGTACAGTACACGGGCGTTTTCACACCCGCTCTCCAACCTGGGTGCAGTCTCCGAGGCCGGGTTACTGCCCCGTGCACCTGCAAACACAGTCCTGCCAGTCCTGCCAACTTAACGCCTTAGCCACTGCGCTACCTCGGAGAGTGGTTACCTGTGTTGTGAGGGCCCCTCATATGCCTGTAAGGTGCAGCGACAAGCTCCTTTCGGTCTTTTACAGGTATGGCAGGCAGGCGTGGCACCAGAAGCCAAAGGGTTGGGTTGCGTACATAGGGGCTACAATGCACACCCCCCAACTCCACGCTCGCAATCTTCATGCGAATGGTCTGCCTAGCAAACGAAAAGGCACCCGCTTCCTGTACTTTACACTTTGCTAAAGCGATTAATTGCATTATATAGTTTATTTCAGAGTTGCAGCATAAAAAAAATTATTTTACAGTTGCGGTGTTTTTATTATAACTACCAACATTTTCTTACTGTTACATTTGTGCTGTTTATACTTGTCATTTTATTGTTTTGTTACGGAAGGTTGTATTTCCGTAAAGGAGAGCTACGGAAGCCTTCCTTTGTTCGTGTACCTGTACAGTACACGGGCGTTTTCACACCCATTCCCCAACCTGGGTGAAGTCTCCGAGGCCGGGTTACTACCCCGTGCATCTGCCAGCGCAGTCGCGTAACGCCTTAGCCACTGCGCTACCTCGGAGAGTGGTTACCTGTGGTGTTAGGGCCCCTTGCATGCCTGTAAGGTGCAGCGATAAGCTCCTTTCGGTCTTTTACAGGTATCGCAGGCAGGCGTGGCATCAGAAGCCAAAGGGTTGGGGTGCGTACATAGGGACTCCAATGCACACCTCCCCTACTCCAGGCTCACAGTCTTCATGCAATTGGACTGCCTAGCAAATCAAAAGGCACCCGTGTCCTGTACTTTACACTTTGCTAAAGCGATTAAATACATTAGATAGTTTATTTCACAGTTGCAGTATAAAAAAATTTTTATTTTACATTATATATATTATTTTACAGTTGCGGTGTTAGTTTTTATTATAAATAGCAACATTTTCTTACAGTTACATTTGTGTTGTTTCTACTCGTCATTTTATTGTTTTGTTACGGAAGGTTGTATTTCCGTACTGGGGAGCTATGGAAGCCTTCCTTTGTACGTGTACCTGTACAGTACACGGGCGTTTTCGCACCAACGCTCCAACCTGGGTGCAGTCTCCGAGGCCGGGTTACTACCCCGTGCACCTGCCAACACAGTCCTGCCAACGTAACGCCTTAGCCACTGCGCTACCTCGGAGAGTGGTTACCTGTGGTGTGAGGGCCGTTTATATGCCTGTAAGGTGCAGCGATACGCTCCTTTCGGTCTTTTACAGGCATGGCAGGCAGGCGTGGCACCAGAAGCCAAAGGGCTGGGGTGCGTACATAGGGGCTCCAATGCACACCCCCACCACTCCACGCTCGCAATCTTCATGCATTTGGTCTGCCTAGGAAATCAAAAGGCACCCGTGCCCTGTACTTAACTCTTTGCTAAAGCGATTAATTGCATTAGATAGTTTATTTCAGAGTTGCACTATAAAAAAATTATTTTCCAGTTGCGGTGTTAGTTTTTATTATAATTACCAACATTTTCTTACAGTTACATTTGTGTTGTTTCTACTCGTCATTTTATTGTTTTGTTACGGAAGGTTGTATTTCCGTAGTGGAGAGCTACGGAAGCCTTGCTTTGTTCGTGTACCTGTACAGTACACGGGCATTTCGCACTCATTCTCGAACCTGGGTGCAGTCTCCGAGGCCGGGTTACTACCCCGTGCACCTGCCAACGCAGTCGCGTAACGCCTTAGCCACTGCGCTACCTCGGAGATTGGTTACCTGTGGTGTGAGGGCCCCTTATATGCCTGTAAGGTGCAGCGATAAGCTCCTTTAGGTCTCTTACAGCCATGGCAGGCAGGCGTGGCACCAGAAGCCAAAGGGTTGGGGTGCGTACATAGGGGCTCCAATGCACACCACCCTCCACTCCACGCTTGCAATCTTCATGCAATTGGTCTGCGTAGCAAATCAAAAGGCACCCGTGTCCTGTGCTTTACAATTTGCTAAAGCGATTATTTACATTATATACTTTATTTCAGAGTTGCAGTATAAAAAATTTTATTTTACAGTTGCGGTATTAGTTTTTATTACAATTAGCAACATTTGCTTACAGTTACATTTGTGTTGTTTCTACTTGTCATTTTACTTTTTTGTTACGGCAGGTTGTATTTCCGTAGTGGAGAGCTACGGAAGCTTTCCCTTTTACGTGTACCTGTACAGTACACGGGCGTTTTCGCACCTATTCTCCAATTGGGTGCAGTCTCCGAGGCCGGGTTACTACCCCGAGCACCTGCCAACGCAGTCGCGTAATGCCTTAGCCACTGCGCTACATCAAAAGAGTTGTTACCTGTGGTGTGAGGGCCCCTTATATGCCTGTAAGGTGCAGCGACAAGCTCCTTTCGGTCTTTTACAGGTATGGCAGGCAGGCGTGGCACCAGAAGCCAAAGGGTTGGGGTGCGTACATAGGGGCTCCAATGCACACCCCCCATTCCACGCTCGCAATCTTCATGCGATTGGTCTGCCTAGCAAACGAAAAGGCACCCGCTTCCTGTACTTTACACTTTGCTAAAGCGATTAATTACATTTGTAGCGGCCTTTATTGACAGTTGTGAAGGCCGGTTAGAGCGAGCAAGCACAGGTCCGGACCCGGAACAGTTCACGCTCTCGTCTCGCACCGCGCGTCGGCTCTGCTGCTTCAGCTGCCGATCGTCGTCTTCTCGTCTCGCGCCTCGCCTCGGTTCTGCTGCTCTGACTGCTGATGATCTTCCTCTTTACATTTGGCCCCGGGAGAAAAAGAGCCATCCTGGCGATTTAGGGGGTCAACACGACGCAGGGGTCGTAGTGCGGCTTCAAACGCGAAACGTGGACGGTTTCGCGCCCACGTCGTCGGAGATCGGGTGATGGCGTCACGGGCTCAACTACGTAAGTGACGGGAGAAGTGCGCTCAAGGACGCGGTAGGGTCCCTGGTAGTTCGGCAGCAACTTGCTAGAGACACCTGGTGCAGCAGAAGGCACACGGAGCCAAACAAGGGATTGCTGCTGAAAAGTGTCGGTGCCATGGGAGTGGTCCAAGCGGTATTTCTGGCGCCCTTGGTCGTCGGACGTGAATGACCGGGCGAGCTGGCGGCACTCTTCAGCGTGTCTGGAGGCTTCAGATACGGTTGTGGTTTCTGACGAATCGGGATGATAAGGAAGAATAGTGTCGAGCGGCGAGGACGGTTCACGGCCGTACAGAAGGAAGAATGGTGAGAAACCAGTAGTGCTCTGCGTAGCGGTGTTTTAGGCATACGTGACGAAGGGGAGGACGACGTCCCGGTTAGTATGGTCGGCCGCCACGTACATTGACAACATGTCACCTAATGTTCGATTGAAACGTTCAGTCAAGCTGTTCGTCTGGGGATGATAGGCAGTAGTGGTGCGGCGAGTAATGTTGCATTGCTGCAGGAGAGATGAAACGACGTCTGACAGAAACACCCGCCCACGGTCGCTCAACAGTTCACGCGGTGCTCCGTGCCGAAGTATGAAATGGTGCAAGAGCAAGGTGGCAACATCCCGCGCTGTAGCAGCTGGGAGGGCGGCTGTTTCAGCGTACCGTGTCAGGTGGTCAACAGCGACGATAACCCAGCGGTTTCCTGCAGCAGTGTACGGAAGGGGTCCATACAGGTCAATGCCAACTCGGTCAAATGGCCTGGATGGGCAAGGCAAAGGCTGCAGAGGGCCGGTCGAATGATGATGACCGAGCTTGCGGCGCTGGCAATCGGGGCAGGAACGGACGAATTTTCGAACGTAGTTGTACATGCCGCGCCAGTAATAGCGGAGGCGAAGCCGGTTCCAGGTCTTGAAAGCACCGCCGTGACCAGCTTGCGGGTCGCTATGAAAGGCTGCGCATATTTCTGAGCGTAAATGTCCAGGGATCACTAGGAGCCATTTGCGGCCATCAGGGAGATAATTTCGGCGGTACAAAATCCCATCATGAATAGTGAAGTGGGCAGCCTCACGGCGGATTGCACGCGGTACCGACACGACAGAACGGTCTGAAAGATAACGTACAAGAGAAGTGATCCACGGGTCCTTGGACTGCTCGTTGGGCATATCGTCCAATGACAAGGGGGCACAGTCGATGGCGGGAGGAGAGGCCCATTCATTGGCTAGAGGTGAACGAGACAAAGCGTCGGCGTCGTTATGCTTCCTGCCAGAGCGATAGATCACACGAATATCGTACTCCTGAAGGCGTAAGGCCCATCGGGCGAGGCGGCCATTTGGGTCTTTTAGGGAGGACAGCCAACATAGGGAATGATGGTCCGTGACGACCGCGAAAGGCCGGCCGTATACGTAAGGTCGAAATTTCCCGATTGCCCAAGCGATTGAAAGCACTCTTTTTCAGTGACGGAGTAGTTTTGCTGTGACTTCGTCAGGGTGCGGCTCGCGTATGCAACAACATACTCCGCACACCCCGGTTTCCGTTGAGCAAGAACAGCACCGATACCAACGCCACTGGCATCTGTGTGGATTTCAGTTGGAGAATCAGGGTCAAAGTGTTATATCATATAACATAGGGTCATATAGTTTATTTCAGAGTTGCAGTATAAAAAAAATTATTTTACAGTTGCGGTGTTAGTTTTTATTATAATTACGAACATTTTCTTACTGTTATATTTGTGTTGTTTCTACTTGTCATTTTATTGTTTTGTTACGGAAGGTTGTATTTCCGTAGTGGAGAGCTACGGAAGCCTTCCTTTGTACGTGTACCTGTACAGTACACGGGCGTTTTCCCACCCATTCTCCAAACTGCGTGCAGTCTCCGAGGCCGGGTTTCTACCCCGTGCACCTGCCAACGCAGTCGCGTAACGCCTTAGCCACTGCGCTACCTCGGAGAGTGGTTACCTGTGGTTTGAGGGCCCCTTATATGCCTGTAAGGTGCAGCGATAAGCTCCTTTCGGTCTTTTACAGGTATGGCATGCAGGCCTGGCACCAGGAGCCAAAAGGTTGGGGTGCGCACATAGGGGCTCCAATGCACACCCCCCATTCCACGCTCGCAATCTTCATGCAATTGGTCTGCCTAGCAAATCAAAAGGCACCCGTGTCCTGTGCTTTACACTTTGCTAAAGCGATTAATTACATTATATAGTTTATTTCAGAGTTGCAGCATAAAAATTATTTTACAGTTGCGGTGTTTTTATTATAATTACGAACATTTTCTTACTGTTATATTTGTGTTGTTTCTACTTGTCATTTTATTCTTTTGTTACAGAAGGTTGTATTTCCGTAGTGGAGAGCTACGGAAGCCTTCCTTTTTACGTGTACCTGTACAGTACACGGGCGTTTCCGCACCCATTCTCCAACCTGGGTGCAGTCTCCGAGGCCGGGTTACTACCCCGTGCACCTGCCAACGCAGTCCCGTAACGCCTTAGCCACTGCGCTACCTCGGAGAGTGGTTACCTGTGATTTGAGGGCCCCTTATATGCCTGTAAGGTGCAGCGATAAGCTCCTTTCGGTCTTTTACAGGTATGGTAGGCAGGCCTGGCACCAGGAGCCAAAAGGTTGGGGTGCGTACATAGGGGCTCCAATGCACACCCCCCAACTCCACGCTCGCAATCTTCATGCGATTGGTCTGCCTAGCAAACGAAAAGGCACCCGCTTCCTGTACTTTACACTTTGCTAAAGCGATTAATTACATTTGTAACGGCCTTTATTGACAGTTGTGAAGGCCGGTTAGAGCGAGCAAGCACAGGTCCGGACCCGGAACAGTTCACGCTCTCGTCTCGCACCGCGCGCCGGCTCTGCTGCTTCAGCTGCCGATCGTCGTCTTCTCGTCTCGCGCCTCGCCTCGGTTCTGCTGCTCTGACTGCTGATGATCTTCCTCTTTACATTTGGCCCCGGGGGAAAAAGCCATCCTGGCGATTTTGGGGGTCAACACGACGCAGGGGTCGTAGTGCGGCTTCAAACGCGAAACGTGGACGGTTTCGCGCCCACGTCGTCGGAGATCGGGTGATGGCGTCACGGGCTCAACTACGTAAGTGACGGGAGAAGTGCGCTCAAGGACGCGGTACGGTCCCTGGTAGTTCGGCAGCAACTTGCTAGAGAGACCTGGTGCAGCAGAAGGCACACGGAGCCAAACAAGGGATTGCTGCTGAATAGTGTCGGTGCCATGGGAGTGGTCCAAGCGGTATTTCTGGCGCCCTTGGTCGTCGGACGTGAATGACCGGGCGAGCTGGCGGCACTCTTCAGCGTGTCTGGAGGCTTCAGATACGGTTGTGGTTTCTGACGAATCGGGATGATAAGGAAGAATAGTGTCGAGCGGCGAGGACGGTTCACGGCCGTACAGAAGGAAGAATGGTGAGAAACCAGTAGTGCTCTGCGTAGCGGTGTTTTAGGCATACGTGACGAAGGGGAGGACGACGTCCCAGTTAGTATGGTCGGCCGCCACGTACATTGACAACATGTCACCTAATGTTCGATTGAAACGTTCAGTCAAGCCGTTCGTCTGGGGATGATAGGCAGTAGTGGTGCGGCGAGTAATGTTGCATTGCTGCAGGAGAGATCAAACGACGTCTGACAGAAACACCCGCCCACGGTCGCTCAACAGTTCACGCGGTGCTCCGTGCCGAAGTTTGAAATGGTGCAAGAGCAAGGTGGCAACATCCCGCGCTTTAGCAGCTGGGAGGGCGGCTGTTTCAGCGTACCGTGTCAGGTGGTCAACAGCGACGATAACCCAGCGGTTTCCTGCAGCAGTGTACGGAAGGGGTCCATACAGGTCAATGCCAACTCGGTCAAATGGCCTGGATGGGCAAGGCAAAGGCTGCAGAGGGCCGGTCGAATGATGATGACCGAGCTTGCGGCGCTGGCAATCGGGGCAGGAACGGACGAATTTTCGAACGTAGTTGTACATGCCGCGCCAGTAATAGCGGAGGCGAAGCCGGTTCCAGGTCTTGAAAGCACCGCCGTGACCAGCTTGCGGGTCGCTATGAAAGGCTGCGCATATTTCTGAGCGTAAATGTCCAGGGATCACTAGGAGCCATTTGCGGCCATCAGGGAGATAATTTCGGCGGTACAAAATCCCATCATGAATAGTGAAGTGGGCAGCCTGACGGCGGATTGCACGCGGTACCGACACGACAAAACGGTCTGAAAGATAACGTACAAGAGAAGTGATCCACGGGTCCTTGGACTGCTCGTTGGGCATATCGTCCAATGACAAGGGGGCACAGTCGATGGCGGGAGGAGAGGCACATTCATTGGCTAGAGGTGAACGAGACAAAGCGTCGGCGTCGTTATGCTTCCTGCCAGAGCGATAGATCACACGAATATCGTACTCCTGAAGGCGAATATCGGGCGAGGCGGCCATTTGGGTCTTTTAGGGAGGACAGCCAACATAGGGAATGATGGTCCGTGACGACCGCGAAAGGCCGGCCGTATACGTAAGGTCGAAATTTCCCGATTGCCCAAACGATTGCCAAGCACTCTTTTTCAGTGACGGAGTAGTTTTGCTCTGACTTCGTCAGGGTGCGGCTCGCGTATGCAACAACATACTCCGCACACCCCGGTTTCCGTTGAGCAAGAACAGCACCGATACCAACGCCACTGGCATCTGTGTGGATTTCAGTTGGAGAATCAGGGTCAAAGTGTTATATCATATAACATAGGGTCATATAGTTTATTTCAGAGTTGCAGTATAAAAAAAATTATTTTACAGTTGCGGTGTTAGTTTTTATTATAATTACGAACATTTTCTTACTGTTATATTTGTGTTGTTTCTCCTTGTCATTTTATTGCTTTGTTACGGAAGGTTGTATTTCCGTAGTGGAGAGCTACGGAAGCCTTCCTTTGTACGTGTACCTGTACAGTACACGGGCGTTTTCGCACCCATTCTCCAAACTGGGTGCAGTCTCCGAGGCCGGGTTACTACCCCGTGCACCTGCCAACGCAGTCGCGTAACGCCTTAGCCACTGCGCTACCTCGGAGAGTGGTTACCTGTGGTTTGAGGGCCCCTTATATGCCTGTAAGGTGCAGCGAAAAGCTCCTTTCGGTCTTTTACAGGTATGGCAGGCAGGCCTGGCACCAGGAGCCAAAAGGTTGGGGTGCGTACATAGGGGCTCCAATGCACACCCCCCATTCCACGCTCGCAATCTTCATGCAATTGGTCTCCCTAGCAAATCAAAAGGCACCCGTGTCCTGTGCTTTACACTTTGCTAAAGCGATTAATTACATTATATAGTTTATTTCAGAGTTGCAGCATAAAAAAATATTTTACAGTTGCGGTGTTTTTATTATAATTACGAACATTTTCTTACTGTTATATTTGTGTTGTTTCTACTTGTCATTTTATTCTTTTGTTACGGAAGGTTGTATTTCCGTAGTGGAGAGCTACGGAAGCCTTCCTTTGTACGTGTACCTGTACAGTACACGGGCGTTTTCGCACCCATTCTCCAACCTGGGTACAGTCTCCGAGGCCGGGTTACTACCCCGTGCACCTGCCAACGCAGTCGCGTAACGCCTTAGCCACTGCGCTACCTCGGAGAGTGGTTACCTGTGGTTTGAGGGCCCCTTATATGCTTGTAAGGTGCAGCGATAAGCTCCTTTCGGTCTTTTACAGGTATGGTAGGCAGGCCTGGCACCAGGAGCCAAAAGGTTGGGGTGCGTACATAGGGGCTCCAATGCACACCCCCGATTCCACGCTCGCAATCTTCATGCGATTGGTCTGCCTAGCAAACGAAAAAGCACCCGCTTCCTGTACTTTACACTTTGCTAAAGCGATTAATTACATTTGTAACGGCCTTTATTGACAGTTGTGAAGGCCGGTTAGAGCGAGCAAGCACAGGTCCGGACCCGGAACAGTTCACGCTCTCGTCTCGCACCGCGCGTCGGCTCTGCTGCTTCAGCTGCCGATCGTCGTCTTCTCGTCTCGCGCCTCGCCTCGGTTCTGCTGCTCTGACTGCTGATGATCTTCCTCTTTACATTTGGCCCCGGGGGAAAAAGAGCCATCCTGGCGATTTAGGGGGTCAACACGACGCAGGGGTCGTAGTGCGGCTTCAAACGCGAAACGTGGACGGTTTCGCGCCCACGTCGTCGGAGATCGGGTGATGGCGTCACGGGCTCAACTACGTAAGTGACGGGAGAAGTGCGCTCAAGGACGCGGTAGGGTCCCTGGTAGTTCGGCAGCAACTTGCTAGAGAGACCTGGTGCAGCAGAAGGCACACGGAGCCAAACAAGGGATTGCTGCTCAAAAGTGTCGGTGCCATGGGAGTGGTCCAAGCGGTATTTCTGGCGCCCTTGGTCGTCGGACGTGAATGACCGGGCGAGCTGGCGGCACTCTTCAGCGTGTCTGGAGGCTTCAGATACGGTTGTGGTTTCTGACGAATCGGGATGATAAGGAAGAATAGTGTCGAGCGGCGAGGACGGTTCACGGCCGTACAGAAGGAAGAATGGTGAGAAACCAGTAGTGCTCTGCGTAGCGGTGTTTTAGGCATACGTGACGAAGGGGAGGACGACGTCCCAGTTAGTATGGTCGGCCGCCACGTACATTGACAACATGTCACCTAAT
This sequence comes from Amblyomma mixtum, assembly GCF_055824585.1. Classification (NCBI taxonomy): domain Eukaryota; kingdom Metazoa; phylum Arthropoda; class Arachnida; order Ixodida; family Ixodidae; genus Amblyomma; species Amblyomma mixtum. The sequence continues at coordinate 18,502,129 of NC_143021.1, read as the reverse complement.
GTTCGATTGAAACGTTCAGTCAAGCCGTTCGTCTTGTCATGATAGGCAGTAGTGGTGCGGCGAGTAATGTTGCATTGCTGCAGGAGAGATGAAACGACGTCTGACAGAAACACCCGCCCACGGTCGCTCAACAGTTCACGCGGTGCTGCGTGCCGAAGTTTGAAATGGTGCAAGAGCAAGGTGGCAACATCCCGCGCTGTAGCAGCTGGGAGGGCGGCTGTTTCAGCGTACCGTGTCAGGTGGTCAACAGCGACGATAACCCAGCGGTTTCCTGCAGCAGTGTACGGAAGGGGTCCATACAGGTCAATGCCAACTCGGTCAAATGGCCTGGATGGGCAAGGCAAAGGCTGCAGAGGGCCGGTCGAATGATGATGACCGAGCTTGCGGCGCTGGCAATCGGGGCAGGAACGGACGAATTTTCGAACGTAGTTGTACATGCCGCGCCAGTAATAGCGGAGGCGAAGCCGGTTCCAGGTCTTGAAAGCACCGCCGTGACCAGCTTGCGGGTCGCTATGAAAGGCTGCGCATATTTCTGAGCGTAAATGTCCAGGGATCACTAGGAGCCATTTGCGGCCATCAGGGAGATAATTTCGGCGGTACAAAATCCCATCATGAATAGTGAAGTGGGCAGCCTGACGGCGGATTGCACGCGGTACCGACACGACAAAACGGTCTGAAAGATAACGTACAAGAGAAGTGATCCACGGGTCCTTGGACTGCTCGTTGGGCATATCGTCCAATGACAAGGGGGCACAGTCGATGGCGGGAGGAGAGGCACATTCATTGGCTAGAGGTGAACGAGACAAAGCGTCGGCGTCGTTATGCTTCCGGCCAGAGCGATAGATCACACGAATATCGTACTCCTGAAGGCGAATATCGGGCGAGGCGGCCATTTGGGTCTTTTAGGGAGGACAGCCAACATAGGGAATGATGGTCCGTGACGACCGCGAAAGGCCGGCCGTATACGTAAGGTCGAAATTTCCCGATTGCCCAAACGATTGCCAAGCACTCTTTTTCAGTGACGGAGTAGTTTTGCTCTGACTTCGTCATGGTGCGGCTCGCGTATGCAACAACATACTCCGCACACCCCGGTTTCCGTTGAGCAAGAACAGCACCGATACCAACGCCACTGGCATCTGTGTGGATTTCAGTTGGAGAATCAGGGTCAAAGTGTTATATCATATAACATAGGGTCATATAGTTTATTTCAGAGTTGCAGTATAAAAAAAATTATTTTACAGTTGCGGTGTTAGTTTTTATTATAATTACGAACATTTTCTTACTGTTATATTTGTGTTGTTTCTCCTTGTCATTTTGTTGTTTTGTTACGGAAGGTTGTATTTCCGTAGTGGAGAGCTACGGAAGCCTTCCTTTGTACGTGTACCTGTACAGTACACGGGCGTTTTCGCACCCATTCTCCAAACTGGGTGCAGTCTCCGAGGCCGGGTTACTACCCCGTGCACCTGCCAACGCAGTCGCGTAACGCCTTAGCCACTGCGCTACCTCGGAGAGTGGTTACCTGTGGTTTGAGGGCCCCTTATATGCCTGTAAGGTGCAGCAATAAGCTCCTTTCGGTCTTTTACAGGTATGGCAGGCAGGCCTGGCACCAGGAGCCAAAAGGTTGGGGTGCGTACATAGGGGCTCCAATGCACACCCCCCATTCCACGCTCGCAATCTTCATGCAATTGGTCTCCCTAGCAAATCAAAAGGCACCCGTGTCCTGTGCTTTACACTTTGCTAAAGCGATTAATTACATTATATAGTTTATTTCAGAGTTGCAGCATAAAAAAATATTTTACAGTTGCGGTGTTTTTTTTATAATTACGAACATTTTCTTACTGTTATATTTGTGTTGTTTCTACTTGTCATTTTATTCTTTTGTTACGGAAGGTTGTATTTCCGTAGTGGAGAGCTACGGAAGCCTTCCTTTGTACGTGTACCTGTACAGTACACGGGCGTTTTCGCACCCATTCTCCAACCTGCGTACAGTCTCCGAGGCCGGGTTACTACCCCGTGCACCTGCCAACGCAGTCGCGTAACGCCTTAGCCACTGCGCTACCTCGGAGAGTGGTTACCTGTGGTTTGAGGGCCCCTTATATGCATGTAAGGTGCAGCGATAAGCTCCTTTCGGTCTTTTACAGGTATGGTAGGCAGGCCTGGCACCAGGAGCCAAAAGGTTGGGGTGCGTACATAGGGGCTCCAATGCACACCCCCGATTCCACGCTCGCAATCTTCATGCGATTGGTCTGCCTAGCAAACGAAAAAGCACCCGCTTCCTGTACTTTACACTTTGCTAAAGCGATTAATTACATTTGTAACGGCCTTTATTGACAGTTGTGAAGGCCGGTTAGAGCGAGCAAGCACAGGTCCGGACCCGGAACAGTTCACGCTCTCGTCTCGCACCGCGCGTCGGCTCTGCTGCTTCAGCTGCCGATCGTCGTCTTCTCGTCTCGCGCCTCGCCTCGGTTCTGCTGCTCTGACTGCTGATGATCTTCCTCTTTACATTTGGCCCCGGGGGAAAAAGAGCCATCCTGGCGATTTAGGGGCTCAACACGACGCAGGGGTCGTAGTGCGGCTTCAAACGCGAAACGTGGACGGTTTCGCGCCCACGTCGTCGGAGATCGGGTGATGGCGTCACGGGCTCAACTACGTAAGTGACGGGAGAAGTGCGCTCAAGGACGCGGTAAGGTCCCTGGTAGTTCGGCAGCAACTTGCTAGAGAGACCTGGTGCAGCAGAAGGCACACGGAGCCAAACAAGGGATTGCTGCTGAAAAGTGTCGGTGCCATGGGAGTGGTCCAAGCGGTATTTCTGGCGCCCTTGGTCGTCGGACGTGAATGACCGGGCGAGCTGGCGGCACTCTTCAGCGTGTCTGGAGGCTTCAGATACGGTTGTGGTTTCTGACGAATCGGGATGATAAGGAAGAATAGTGTCGAGTGGCGAGGACGGTTCACGGCCGTACAGAAGGAAGAATGGTGAGAAACCAGTAGTGCTCTGCGTAGCGGTGTTTTAGGCATACGTGACGAAGGGGAGGACGACGTCCCAGTTAGTATGGTCGGTCGCCACGTACATTGACAACATGTCACCTAATGTTCGATTGAAACGTTCAGTCAAGCCGTTCGTCTTGTCATGATAGGCAGTAGTGGTGCGGCGAGTAATGTTGCATTGCTGCAGGAGAGATGAAACGACGTCTGACAGAAACACCCGCCCACGGTCACTCAACAGTTCACGCGGTGCTCCGTGCCGAAGTTTGAAATGGTGCAAGAGCAAGGTGGCAACATCCCGCGCTGTAGCAGCTGGGAGGGCGGCTGTTTCAGCGTACCGTGTCAGGTGGTCAACAGCGACGATAACCCAGCGGTTTCCTGCAGCAGTGTACGGAAGGGGTCCATACAGGTCAATGCCAACTCGGTCAAATGGCCTGGATGGGCAAGGCAAAGGCTGCAGAGGGCCGGTCGAATGATGATGACCGAGCTTGCGGCGCTGGCAATCGGGGCAGGAACGGACGAATTTTCGAACGTAGTTGTACATGCCGCGCCAGTAATAGCGGAGGCGAAGCCGGTTCCAGGTCTTGAAAGCACCGCCGTGACCAGCTTGCGGGTCGCTATGAAAGGCTGCGCATATTTCTGAGCGTAAATGTCCAGGGATCACTAGGAGCCATTTGCGGCCATCAGGGAGATAATTTCGGCGGTACAAAATCCCATCATGAATAGTGAAGTGGGCAGCCTGACGGCGGATTGCACGCGGTACCGACACGACAAAACGGTCTGAAAGATAACGTACAAGAGAAGTGATCCACGGGTCCTTGGACTGCTCGTTGGGCATATCGTCCAATGACAAGGGGGCACAGTCGATGGCGGGAGGAGAGGCACATTCATTGGCTAGAGGTGAACGAGACAAAGCGTCGGCGTCGTTATGCTTCCTGCCAGAGCGATAGATCACACGAATATCGTACTCCTGAAGGCGAATATCGGGCGAGGCGGCCATTTGGGTCTTTTAGGGAGGACAGCCAACATAGGGAATGATGGTCCGTGACGACCGCGAAAGGCCGGCCGTATACGTAAGGTCGAAATTTCCCGATTGCCCAAACGATTGCCAAGCACTCTTTTTCAGTGACGGAGTAGTTTTGCTCTGACTTCGTCAGGGTGCGGCTCGCGTATGCAACAACATACTCCGCACACCCCGGTTTCCGTTGAGCAAGAACAGCACCGATACCAACGCCACTGGCATCTGTGTGGATTTCAGTTGGAGAATCAGGGTCAAAGTGTTATATCATATAACATAGGGTCATATAGTTTATTTCAGAGTTGCAGTATAAAAAAAATTATTTTACAGTTGCGGTGTTAGTTTTTATTATAATTACGAACATTTTCTTACTGTTATATTTGTGTTGTTTCTCCTTGTCATTTTATTGTTTTGTTACGGAAGGTTGTATTTCCGTAGTGCAGAGCTACGGAAGCCTTCCTTTGTACGTGTACCTGTACAGTACACGGGCGTTTTCGCACCCATTCTCCAAACTGGGTGCAGTCTCCGAGGCCGGGTTACTACCCCGTGCACCTGCCAACGCAGTCGCGTAACGCCTTAGCCACTGCGCTACCTCGGAGAGTGGTTACCTGTGGTTTGAGGGCCCCTTATATGCCTGTAAGGTGCAGCGATAAGCTCCTTTCGGTCTTTTACAGGTATGGCAGGCAGGCCTGGCACCAGGAGCCAAAAGGTTGGGGTGCGTACATAGGGGCTCCAATGCACACCCCCCATTCCACGCTCGCAATCTTCATTGAATTGGTCTCCCTAGCAAATCAAAAGGCACCCGTGTCCTGTGCTTTACACTTTGCTAAAGCGATTAATTACATTATATAGTTTATTTCAGAGTTGCAGCATAAAAAAATATTTTACAGTTGCGGTGTTTTTATTATAATTACGAACATTTTCTTACTGTTATATTTGTGTTGTTTCTACTTGTCATTTTATTCTTTTGTTACGGAAGGTTGTATTTCCGTAGTGGAGAGCTACGGAAGCCTTCCTTTGTACGTGTACCTGTACAGTACACGGGCGTTTTCGCACCCATTCTCCAACTTGGGTACAGTCTCCGAGGCCGGGTTACTACCCCGTGCACCTGCCAACGCAGTCGCGTAACGCCTTAGCCACTGCGCTACCTCGGAGAGTGGTTACCTGTGGTTTGAGGGCCCCTTATATGCCTGTAAGGTGCAGCGATAAGCTCCTTTCGGTCTTTTACAGGTATGGTAGGCAGGCCTGGCACCAGGAGCCAAAAGGTTGGGGTGCGTACATAGGGGCTCCAATGCACACCCCCGATTCCACGCTCGCAATCTTCATGCGATTGGTCTGCCTAGCAAACGAAAAAGCACCCGCTTCCTGTACTTTACACTTTGCTAAAGCGATTAATTACATTTGTAACGGCCTTTATTGACAGTTGTGAAGGCCAGTTAGAGCGAGCAAGCACAGGTCCGGACCCGGAACAGTTCACGCTCTCGTCTCGCGCCGCGCGTCGGCTCTGCTGCTTCAGCTGCCGATCGTCGTCTTCTCGTCTCGCGCCTCGCCTCGGTTCTGCTGCTCTGACTGCTGATGATCTTCCTCTTTACATTTGGCCCCGGGGGAAAAAGAGCCATCCTGGCGATTTGGGGGGTCAACACGACGCAGGGGTCGTAGTGCGGCTTCAAACGCGAAACGTGGACGGTTTCGCGCCCACGTCGTCGGAGATCGGGTGATGGCGTCACGGGCTCAACTACGTAAGTGACGGGAGAAGTGCGCTCAAGGACGCGGTAGGGTCCCTGGTAGTTCGGCAGCAACTTGCTAGAGAGACCTGGTGCAGCAGAAGGCACACGGAGCCAAACAAGGGATTGCTGCTGAAAAGTGTCGGTGCCATGGGAGTGGTCCAAGCGGTATTTCTGGCGCCCTTGGTCGTCGGACGTGAATGACCGGGCGAGCTGGCGGCACTCTTCAGCGTGTCTGGAGGCTTCAGATACGGTTGTGGTTTCTGACGAATCGGGATGATAAGGAAGAATAGTGTCGAGCGGCGAGGACGGTTCACGGCCGTACAGAAGGAAGAATGGTGAGAAACCAGTAGTGCTCTGCGTAGCGGTGTTTTAGGCATACGTGACGAAGGGGAGGACGACGTCCCAGTTAGTATGGTCGGCCGCCACGTACATTGACAACATGTCACCTAATGTTCGATTGAAACGTTCAGTCAAGCCGTTCGTCTGGGGATGATAGGCAGTAGTGGTGCGGCGAGTAATGTTGCATTGCTGCAGGAGAGATGAAACGACGTCTGACAGAAACACCCGCCCACGGTCGCTCAACAGTTCACGCGGTGCTCCGTGCCGAAGTATGAAATGGTGCAAGAGCAAGGTGGCAACATCCCGCGCTGTAGCAGCTGGGAGGGCGGCTGTTTCAGCGTACCGTGTCAGGTGGTCAACAGCGACGATAACCCAGCGGTTTCCTGCAGCAGTGTACGGAAGGGGTCCATACAGGTCAATGCCAACTCGGTCAAATGGCCTGGATGGGCAAGGCAAAGGCTGCAGAGGGCCGGTCGAATGATCATGACCGAGCTTGTGGCGCTGGCAATCGGGGCAGGAACGGACGAATTTTCGAACGTAGTTGTACATGCCGCGCAAGTAATAGCAGAGGCGAAGCTTGCGGGCTGGAAGAAATGCCTCGAATTTCGGACATTTTCCTGTTCTGCAAAGGTACATCGGAGCAACATCGGGCTAGGCTGGAGCGGCACCGGCGTCATGTTAAATCACTGCTTGCTCTTCATGCAGGTTCTTGCTGCGTGCAATGAGCCGGTGACATTTCAAGAATTCCACATTGGCAATCCATCACTAATCTTCAAGCTTCATCAAGTACAAGTTGTGTCGCTCGACGGCAGTGATAGCTTGCGGGCTGGAAGAAATGCCTCGAATTTCGGACATTTTCCTGTTCTGCAAAGGTACATCGGAGCAACATCGTCATCACCCGAGCCGTCCGGCACCGCCCCTCAAGCTTTTTTCATCAGTGGGCAAGGGACCAACCAAAGAATGCAGACGCGGCTAACCGGGGTCGTCTTTTTTGCGCAGGTTCTTGCTGCGTGCAATGAGCCGGTGACATTTCAAGAATTCCACATTGGCAATCCATCACTAATCTTCAAGCTTCATCAAGTACAAGTTGTGTCGCTCGACGGCAGTGATAGCTTGCGGGCTGGAAGAAATGCCTCGAATTTCAGACATTTTCCTGTTCTGCAAAGGTACATCGGAGCAACATCGTCATCACCCGAGCCGTCCGGCACCGCCCCTCAAGCTTTTTTCATCAGTGGGCAAGAGACCAACCAAAGAATGCAGACGCGGCTAACCTGGGTCGTCTTTTTTGCGCAGGTTAGTAGAAAATCAAGCAGTCACGACTTTAAAAGCGATTCCTTGTGTCTGGTTGTAGTCCCTTGCCCAAGGGTGTTGTGTGAATGTGTCGCGAGTTGTTTTGAATCTTTGTGCTTTCTTGTTCTTCTGTTATGTGGGTATGTAGAAATGAACCCAGGCCCTGGCCCTGCGGTTTCTGAACAGCTGGCAGCTATTCTTGCCAATCAACAGGAGGCGTCAAATGAGCTTAAGACTATACGGGAAAGCTTGGAAAGTCATGTTGCTGAAACTAACAGAAGGCTCGCTTCTATTGAGCAGAAGCTGCTGTCGTTTTCAGAGACCGTAGAAAGGGTGGAAGAATGTGAGCGTCGGGTTTCGAAGTTCAATGAGCAGACTGAATTTCTACTAAAAAAAATCGATGATCTTGAGAACAGAAATCGGCGCAATAACTTAATCGTTTACGGAATCGCTGAATCTGCATCCGAAACTGTGGTATCGCTCAGGGATGTTGTTTTGACAGAAATATTTGAAACGAAACTGGGAATAAAAGTAAACAGTCTTGAGCGCATACACAGATTGGGAAGAAGGGGGCCAGACAAAACGCGCCCAGTGATAATGCGGTTTTTTGATTTCAATGAAAAAATGGAGCTCCTGAGAAATGCAAAGAAACTAAAGGGCACTGATTATTCGTTGTCGGAGGATTATTCATTCAGAATCCAAAAAATAAGAAAGCAGCTATGGTCGTCCGTTAAAGACAGTCTCACGCCTGAAGATAAAGCGTATCTGAAGTACGATAAGCTAGTTCTCAACAAGGTGACGTACGTGTGGGATGAGGAAAAAAACGAAAGACGGGAGCTTGTGAGGCCCGGTGCAGATTCAGACGACCGCATTGCGCAAGATAACGAAAATCAGGCTTTGCATCAAAATAATCGAGTGAGAACCCGGCGAATGGCTGCAAACGGTGCACCCAAATGACCAGGAAATAACACTTGTCAACTAAGGTTACTTTCTTTAAATGTGCAGAGTATTGTGAATAAAAGTGTCGGATTTGAAGCGCTGCTCTATGACCTTGACCCGCATGTCACGCTGCTGACGGAGACCTGGTTGCACGCCGGTGTGCTCGATAATGAAATCATCCCCCCATCGTATAAGATATTTAGATGTGACAGACAATCCCGAGGGGGTGGAGTTGCTATTGTAGTTAAGGAAAACATTAATGTGACAATTTTACCAGCTATTCCTAAACACGAAAGCATCATTTGTAAAATTGATTTTTACGGTAACTCTATAGCTCTCGGTGTTGTATACCGCCCTAGTGAAAAAAGTTTTATGAGGCAATAAACTCATACAGTTTATCATATCATAGAATATCATACGAATTGCATAGATTGTATGATATTCTATGATATCTCTATGATGACTGTATGATTTCACAGAAATGAATGATATTTGAATAATAATTTTATGTGATTTGTATGATAAGTCTATGACATTTGTATGATAAACTGTATGAGTTTATTGCCTCATGAAACTTTTTTCAGTAGGGCGCCCTCCTACGGCAGATCTTGCATTTCTCGAGCAACTCTACGATTATGTACAGCGTTTCCGGGGTGAGCACGTAAAGTTTTTCTTAGCTGGGGATTTCAATTTGCCGAACATCGATTGGTCAACCATGAATACGATGGGCATGAATGTTAGGCACTCAGAGATTCTTTTGAACACTGCATTTTCATGTGGTCTAGCTCAAATTGTTACTGACCCTACCAGAATAACTGCAACCACTAGGCATATTCTTGATTTATTGTTTATAAATTCCGCTGTCAAATGTGACACTGTTGATGTCATGAACGGGCTCTCTGATCACAATTTAGTATTTGGCACCTTTTCCTTTGAAAAGTTTTGTAGCAAAAGCAAGCCTGTGATTGTTGTGAAAGATTTCAACAGGGCAGACGATGAGAGCATCCTGGACTGTTTAGAAATGAATTTGGACGGTTTTAATGTTGACGTAGATGTGAACGTTTTGTGGTGTAAATTCAAGCAAATTTGTCTTCATTGTATTGCCATGTTTGTTCCTGACAGGATTAAGAAAAAGAAACAAAACCCCTGGGTTACGAGACAGATCATACACATGAAAAGAAAGCTTAAGAGAATGAGACGATCAGGTCGGTCTCGAGACCCTGCTATTAACTCTCTAAGCGCAGCGCTGAAAACTGAAGTCAAAAAGGCTAAGGACACTTTCTTCACTACAACTTTAGGCAATTTCATGAAAGAAGCACCAGGGAAATTTTGGAGGTATATAGGTGGCACCAAATCCAATAGTATTTCGTTGATGGTTGACGGCTGCCCAGTCTCCGAGGCAAAACCAGTTGCCGATGAATTTAACAGGTACTTTCAATCCGTATACGCCCAGAAGGATAGTCATCTTGTTACAGAGCCTGCTGGGTATTTTTCTTCTATGCCTGATGTCATTGTGAGTCGGGAAGGTATTTTAAACTTGCTCCTTAACCTTGACGCTAAAAAATCGGGCGGCCCCGATAACATTCCTACAGTTTTCCTGCACCGTTACGCGGAATGGATTTCACATTACTTGTTCCTCATTTTTAACGCGGCACTAGCACAGTGTTCTCTTCCGGCAGACTGGAGGGGTGCTCGTATCATTCCCTTATTCAAGTCAACAAATCGCCTGAGTGTATCCAATTACCGTCCTATTTCCTTGACCTCAACTAGTTGCAAAATATTGGAAGATATAATCTGCCGACACTTCACCGTATTTCTTGAAGAAAACAAACTGTTATCAGACGCACAGCACGGGTTTCGGCCTGGTTTGTCGACTGTAACGCAGCTCCTTAGTGCATGCCATGATTTTTCACTCGCGATTAATAACAAAGAACAGATTGATGCTATATTTTTAGACTATGCGAAAGCATTTGATAAAGTGCCACATAATAAATTATTACAGAAACTTTACGACATGGGAATAAATAGCAGACTTATCGAGTTCATTAGGGCTTACCTAGAAAACAGGTATCAGTACGTCCAAGTTGACAAGTACTGCTCGGAGGCACTGCAGGTGACATCAGGGGTGCCACAAGGCTCGGTTCTGGGACCGATTTTATTCCTTATTTATGTTAATGACATCGTAAAAGTCATACACAGTGATGTTAAGATAAAGCTTTTCGCAGATGACTGCGTTCTTTACACCTCTGTTAAATGTGCAACTGACCAAGTTAAACTTAACAAAGCCCTTGCTGACGTTTCAGGTTGGTGCGCAAATTGGAACATGTTTTTGAATGCTGATAAGTGCTTAGTCCTCCGCATATCCAGGAACAAAACCGTTTTACAACATTCTTATTCTGTAAATGGCACTGCACTTAAGGAATCGCCGTCTGTTAAATACCTCGGAGTTACTATTACACACAATCTGAGTTGGGATCTTCATATTAATACAGTCTGCACCAAAGCCTTTAAATCTCTCTGGTTTATTAGACGCAAGCTTTCCAAAGCCCCCATGCACGTGAAACTAGCAGCCTCTAAAGCGTTGGTCCGGCCATGTCTAGAGTATGCCTCGTGTCTGTGGGACCCTTATACAAAGAAAAATATTTCCAAATTAGAAAGGGTTCAAAGAACCGCGGCCAGATTCATTTGCAATAAATATAAACGAACTGACAGCGTGACAGAAATGATTGATTATCTTGGTCTCGAGACACTACGAGCGAGGCGTTCCGAATGCAGATTAAAATACTTGTATTTAATATATAACAATATAATAGACATCAACAATCATAATTTCATTACCCCTCACACACTACGCACAAGCTCGCGTTTTGATAACGGGAAAATGATTCATGAATATAGCCCCCTAAACGATACCTTTAAGTATTCATTTTTTCCGAGAACCATACACGCTTGGAATAAATTACCAAGGAATATTGTCGACAGTCCCAGTGCACAAGAGTTCGTTAAAAACCGGAAAATGCGGGGGTGAAGTTGTACTTGTATTGTTTCTTGTATTCTTGTATTCGTGTATTCTTGTATTCGTGTATTCGTGTATTCTTGTATTCTTGTATTCTTGTATTCTTGTATTCTTGTATTTTTGTATTCTTGATTCTTGTATTTGTTTTTTCTTGTGTCCACTCCTGCTTGGAGTCAGCCGACTCTGCAGTATTCGCAAATAAATAAATAAAAAAAAGCCGGTTGTAGGTCTTGAAAGCACCGCCGTGACCAGCTTGCGGGTCGCTATGAAAGGCTGCGCATATTTCTGAGCGTAAATGTCCAGGGATCACTAGGAGCCATTTGCGGCCATCAGGGAGATAATTTCGGCGGTACAAAATCCCATCATGAATAGTGAAGTAGGCAGCCTGACGGCGGATTGCACGCGGTACCGACACGACAGAACGGTCTGAAAGATAACGGACAAGAGAAGTGATCCACGGGTCCTTGGACTGCTCGTTGGGCATATCGTCCAATGACAAGGGGGCACAGTCGATGGCGCGAGGAGAGGCACATTCATTGGCTAGAGGTGAACGAGACAAAGCGTCGGCGTCGTTATGCTTCCTGCCAGAGCGATAGATCACACGAATATCGTACTCCTGAAGGCGTAAGGCCCATCGGGCGAGGCGGCCATTTGGGTCTTTTAGGGAGGACAGCCAACATAGGGAATGATGGTCCGTGACGACCGCGAAAGGCCGGCCGTATACGTAAGGTCGAAATTTCCCGATTGCCCAAACGATTGCCAAGCACTCTTTTTCAGTGACGGAGTAGTTTTGCTCTGACTTCGTCAGGGTGCGGCTCGCGTATGCAACAACATACTCCGCACACCCCGGTTTCCGTTGAGCAAGAACAGCACCGATACCAACGCCACTGGCATCTGTGTGGATTTCAGTAGGAGAATCAGGGTCAAAGTGTTATATCATATAACATAGGGTCATATAGTTTATTTCAGAGTTGCAGTATAAAAAAATTATTTTACAGTTGCGGTGTTAGTTTTTATTATAATTACGAACATTTTCTTACTGTTATATTTGTGTTGTTTCTACTTGTCATTTTATTGTTTTGTTACGGAAGGTTGTATTTCCGTAGTGGAGAGCTACGGAAGCCTTCCTTTGTACGTGTACCTGTACAGTACACGGGCGTTTTCGCACCCATTCTCCAACCTGGGTGCAGTCTCCGAGGCCGGGTTACTACCCCGTGCACCTGCCAACGCAGTCGCGTAACGCCTTAGCCACTGCGTTACCTCGTAGAGTGGTTACCTGTGGTTTGAGGGCCCCTTATATGCCTGTAAGGTGCAGCGATAAGCTCCTTTCAGTCTTTTACAGGTATGGCAGGCAGGCCTGGCACCAGGAGCCAAAAGGTTGGGGTGCATACATAGGGGCTCCAATGCACACCCCCCATTCCACGCTCGCAATCTTCATGCAATTGGTCTGCCTAGCAAATCAAAAGGCACCCGTGTCCTGTGCTTTACACTTTGCTAAAGCGATTAATTACATTATATAGTTTATTTCAGAGTTGCAGCATAAAAAAATTATTTTACAGTTGCGGTGTTTTTATTATAATTACGAACATTTTCTTACTGTTATATTTGTGTTGTTTCTACTTGTCATTTTATTGTTTTGTTACGGAAGGTTGTATTTCCGTAGTGGAGAGCTACGGAAGCCTTCCTTTGTACGTGTACCTGTACAGTACACGGGCGTTTTCGCACCCATTCTCCAACCTGGGTGCAGTCTCCGAGGCCGGGTTACTACCCCGTGCACCTGCCAACGCAGTCGCGTAACGCCTTAGCCACTGCGCTACCTCGGAGAGTGGTTACCTGTGGTTTGAGGGCCCCTTATATGCCTGTAAGGTGCAGCGATAAGCTCCTTTCAGTCTTTTACAGGTATGGCAGGCAGGCCTGGCACCAGGAGCCAAAAGGTTGGGGTGCATACACAGGGGCTCCAATGCACACCCCCCATTCCACGCTCGCAATCTTCATGCAATTGGTCTGCCTAGCAAATCAAAAGGCACCCGTGTCCTGTGCTTTACACTTTGCTAAAGCGATTAATTACATTATATAGTTTATTTCAGAGTTGTAGCTTAAAAAGTATTTTACAGTTGCGGTGTTTTTATTATAATTACCAACATTTTCTTACTGTTACATATGTGCTGTTTATACTTGTCATTTTATTGTTTTGTTACGGAAGGTTGTATTTCCGTAGTGGAGAGCTACGGAAGCCTTCCTTTGTTCGTGTATCTGCACAGTACACGGGCGTGTTCGCACCCATTCCCCAACCTGGGTGCAGTCTCCGGGGACGGGTTACTACCCCGTGCACCTGCCAACGCAGTCGCGTAACGCCTTAGCCACTGCGCTACCTCGGAGAGTGGTTACCTGTGGTTTGAGGGCCCCTTATATGCCTGTAAGGTGCAGCGATAAGCTCCTTTCGGTCTTTTACAGGTATGGTAGGCAGGCCTGGCACCAGGAGCCAAAAGGTTGGGGTGCGTACATAGGGGCTCCAATGCACACACCCCATTCCACGCTCGCAATCTTCATGCGATTGGTCTGCCTAGCAAACGAAAAGGCACCCGCTTCCTGTAACATACACTTTGCTAAAGCGATTAATTACATTTGTAACGGCCTTTATTGACAGTTGTGAAGGCCGGTTAGAGCGAGCAAGCACAGGTCCGGACCCGGAACAGTTCACGCTCTCGTCTCGCACCGCGCGTCGGCTCTGCTGCTTCAGCTGCCGATCGTCGTCTTCTCGTCTCGCGCCTCGCCTCGGTTCTGCTGCTCTGACTGCTGATGATCTTCCTCTTTACATTTGGCCCCGGGGGAAAAAGAGCCATCCTGGCGATTTAGGGGGTCGACACGACGCAGGGGTCGTAGTGCGGCTTCAAACGCGAAACGTGGACGGTTTCGCGGCCACGTCGTCGGAGATCGGGTGATGGCGTCACGGGCTCAACTACGTAAGTGACGGGAGAAGTGCGCTCAAGGACGCGGTAGGGTCCCTGGTAGTTCGGCAGCAACTTGCTAGAGAGACCTGGTGCAGCAGAAGGCACACGGAGCCAAACAAGGGATTGCTGCTGAAAAGTGTCGGTGCCATGGGAGTGGTACAAGCGGTATTTCTGGCGCCCTTGGTCGTCGGACGTGAATGACCGGGCGAGCTGGCGGCACTCTTCAGCGTGTGTGGAGGCTTCAGATACGGTTGTGGTTTCTGACGAATCGGGATGATAAGGAAGAATAGTGTCGAGCGGCGAGGACGGTTCACGGCCGTACAGAAGGAAGAATGGTGAGAAACCAGTAGTGCTCTGCGTAGTGGTGTTTTAGGCATACGTGACGAAGGGGAGGACGACGTCCCAGTTAGTATGGTCGGCCGCCACGTACATTGACAACATGTCACCTAATGTTCGATTGAAACGTTCAGTCAAGCCGTTCGTCTGGGGATGATAGGCAGTAGTGGTGCGGCGAGTAATGTTGCATTGCTGCAGGAGAGGTGAAACGACGTCTGACAGAAACACCCGCCCACGGTCGCTCAACAGTTCACGCGGTGCTCCGTGCCGAAGTATGAAATGGTGCAAGAGCAAGGTGGCAACATCCCGCGCTGTAGCAGCTGGGAGGGCGGCTGTTTCAGCGTACCGTGTCAGGTGGTCTACAGCGACGATAACCCAGCGGTTTCCTGCAGCAGTGTACGGAAGGGGTCCATACAGGTCAATGCCAACTCGGTCAAATGGCCTGAATGGGCAAGGCAAAGGCTGCAGAGGGCCGGTCGAATGATGATGACCGAGCTTGCGGCGCTGGCAATCGGGGCAGGAACGGACGAATTTTCGAACGTAGTTGTACATGCCGCGCAAGTTATAGCGGAGGCGAAGCCGGTTGTAGGTCTTGAAAGCACCGCCGTGACCAGCTTGCGGGTCGCTATGAAAGGCTGCGCATATTTCTGAGCGTAAATGTCCAGGGATCACTAGGAGCCATTTGCGGCCATCAGGAAGATAATTTAGGCGGTACAAAATCCCATCATGAATAGTGAAGTGGGCAGCCTGACTGCGGATTGCACGCGGTACCGACACGACAGAACGGTCTGAAAGATAACGGACAAGAGAAGTGACCCACGGGTCCTTGGACTGCTCGTTGGGCATATCGTCCAATGACAAGGGGGCACAGTCGATGGCGGGAGGAGAGGCACATTCATTGGCTAGAGGTGAACGAGACAAAGCGTCGGCCTCGATATGCTTCCTGCCAGAGCGATACATCACACGAATATCGTACTCCTGAAGGCGTAAGGCCCATCGGGCGAGGCGGCCATTTGGGTTTTTTTATGCTCTGTTTTTCGCTTAATTTTTTTTCTTCTTTGATACATTTAGTTATTTTTCATTTATTTTGAATTGGCATTAAGCCTGGCAAAGCATTGCTGGTCCAGGCATCCTCTCTCTTTCTTTTATGTTTTTTTTACCTCTTTTTTTGAGAGGACCAATAAAAGGGTAAAAGGGTCTTTTAGGGAGGACAGCCAACATAGGGAATGATGGTCCGTGACGCCCCGCGAAAGGCCGGCCGTATACGTAAAGTCGAAATTTCCCGATTGCCCAAACGATTGCCAAGCACTCTTTTTCAGTGACGGAGTAGTTTTGCTCTGACTTCGTCAGGGTGCGGCTCGCGTATGCAACAACATACTCCGCACACCCCGGTTTCCGTTGAGCAAGAACAGCACCGATACCAACGCCACTGGCATCTGTGTGGATTTCAGTAGGAGAATCAGGGTCAAAGTGTTATATCATATAACATAGGGTCATATAGTTTATTTCAGAGTTGCAGTATAAAAAAATTATTTTACAGTTGCGGTGTTAGTTTTTATTATAATTACGAACATTTTCTTACTGTTATATTTGTGCTGTTTATACTTGTCATTTTATTGTTTTGTTACGGAAGGTTGTATTTCCGTAGTGGAGAGCTACGGAAGCCTTCCTTTGTTCGTGTATCTGCACAGTACACGG